>NC_140543.1:4506036-5106036 GCF_057382185.1 Mchenga conophoros | reverse complement strand
GCATCAGTTTGAAAAAAACAAACAAACACACTGAGTTGAACTTGAACTTCCTACTGACAAAAACTAAAATTGGTGCAAAAATAACCAGAAACATATAAGAAGCATCCTGGAGGTGCTGCAGACAAGATAGGACCAATAACATGTCAACAGGAAATCCTTTTTACTAATTTGTTTATTTCTTTTTAGATTTTTACTCTCCATTTTAAGCCATGATGTTTGCTGATACTGTGTTCCTACTGTTTGTTCTCATTAATAGTTCTGTTTTTAACATTCTGTGCTGAAGCTGGAGGAAATGTTTCTACAGTGTCAGATGATACAGCTCCAAACTAAATAAGTGACTAACTAACGATGCTTTAATACACTTTACTATAAATTATGATATAGTGCACTTTCTTAAAATTTCTTATTGCTCTGTAATTAATTGTTTTCTTTATAAATGTACAAATGAGAATAAAATCTGTGTGATAAAGGAAGGTCTGTAGACTTCTCTGTTAAGATCAGTGAAGAGAAACAACAACATACAAATACCTAAGAAAAATATTCAGTAAACATTTAGAAGATAGAGAAGTTTATGTTGTCATGTGGAGAAATTTTTCAAATAAAAATATCCATAAGCATTGATAGTCTCCATGGCTGAACAGACACAGGAAAGAGCTCCACCTATAAAACGTAAAAACATCAAGACAACATGTTGAAGATGTCGAGGTACTGCCCATAATGTTTGACTGACATCTGATTTATGTGCAGCACATAAATACCACAATAATGATGGAGAGAAACTAAAAGGGAACTAAAATACAGATTTAAACTTACAACAATATGAAAGACTTCAGTCTATTTCACTTTAATCAACTCAGCAGTGTCTCCAATTCGCCAAAGCCTCAGTCCAGCATAGAGCGGCTGAGTGAATGTGGTCTGGACTCTGTGGAGGAGAGTCATGGTTTCAGAGACGCTGTAGAAGGACAAAATACCTGCTCTGTGATCCAGGTACACTCCTACTCTGGAGGAACGAGGACCTGAGACAGGAGTTTGGATGTTGTTGTACGAAAATGTAAATCTGTTGTTGTAACAATTTAATGACCAAGATTTGTCATTATATCCAAAAACACATTCATTACCCCATCCTTTTCTGCTGATATTCTTGTATGCGACTGCTACATCAACTCTCCCTCTCCACTCCACCTCCCAGTAACAACGTCCAGTCAGACTCTCTCTACTCAGGACCTGATACCATCCAGTGAATCTGTCTGGATGATCAGAATAAGACTGTTGTTGTTCCATTAATGTTGCTTTTCTGTTCCCCTCTGATAATAACAGCTCTTCCTGTGCTGTGTTTGGATCCAGTGTGATTTCACATGAATATTTTAAGAATCCAGCTCTGGTCTTTGGCTCTGGTTGTGACAGTGAAACATCCACTTCAGTGACTGTCAGTGAGATGTTTGTCCATTCCTCTCTCAGAATGTCCTGTAGTTTATCTCTGACCTCTGACACAGCTGCTGTCACATCCTCAAAGTAGCTCAGAGGACGGATATTGATGCTGGATGAGTCTGTAGACTCACTGAGTGCTGACAGTGAGGGGTAGTTGTGTAGAAACTGGATGTGATCCTCTGTGTGTGAGAGCTGCTTCAGCTCAGCGTCTTTCCTCTTCAGCTCAGTGATCTCCTGCTCCAGCTTCTCCTGAAGCTCTTTGACTCGACTCACTTCAGTTTCCTGCTGGGATCTGATCTGCTGCTTCACATCAGAGCTTCTTTTCTGGATGAGATGGATCAGCTCAGTGAAGATCTTCTCACTGTGCTCCACTGTTTGATCAGCAGACTGATTGATGGCCTCCACCTCCTGTTGAAGCAGCTTCACATCTTTCTCTCTGTCCTGGATTCTCTGCTGGATGTTTTGTCGACTCACCTCCAGCTCTCTCTGCCTCTCAGTCCTTTCTGCTGCAGCTGAGACTGTGTCGTGGCCTTTATGTTCATCCACAGAGCAGAGATAACAGATACTCTGCTGATCAGTACGGCAGAACATCTTCATCACCTCATCATGACGAGAGCAGATGTTCTCCTGGAGCTTCTTGGAGGGCTCCACCAGCTTGTGTTTCTTGAATGTAGGTGAATCATAATGAGTCTGAAGGTGTTTCTCACAGTAAGATGCCAGACAGACTAAACAGGACTTGAAGGCTTTCATTTTTCTTCCAGTGCAGACATCACAGGCCACATCTTCAGGTCCAGCATAGCAGTGATCAGCAGGAGCAGCTTGGAGTCCAGTCTTCTTCAGCTCCTCCACTAAAACTGCTAACATGGTGTTTTTCACCAGGACAGGCCTCGCTGTGAACATCTGTCTGCACTGAGGGCAGCTGTAGATTTTCTTCTTTTCCTCTTCATCCCAGAAGCTTTCAATACACTTCATGCAGTAGCTGTGTCCACAGGGAAGAGTCACCGGATCCTTCAGTAGATCCAAACAGATCGAACAAGAGAAGGTTTCTCGGTCTAGCTGAACTCCTTTCTGCGCCATTTCTCCTCTCAGTGTCAGTGACTGTGTAAGTTTCACTTCCTTAATATAGAAACTGGTCTGATCTGAACAACAAGTGTTGCTGCTGTGAATGGGGCCTGCCAGCTCTAACACATGTTGGTTACACCCATCTTCATAATGTAGATCTAAAGGGGAGGGAACACAGAACGATATGGACAGACAGGAGGTGCTGAGCTAGAGAGCAGGAAGAAGAGGAAGGGTTTTCATGCTGCGATTCATTCCAGAAAGCAGGAAGAGGCTCTGTGTTTAATTGTTTTTCTGTTCAAACCTTTAACTAAATAATATAAATGTCAATAACTGGATGCCTCTATTCTTTTTGTTAATCTGCTAAATGAATAGTTTGTTTCTTTTAACAATTCAAATAGCAGAAATGAACAGCTGACAGCTTGTCAGACTCAGACTGTAAACCATAGAGACAGTTTATATATACATTTAGTCAGGGCAGTGCAGAGATGTTTAAAGGGGCGGGTGCTCACAGTTAAAAAGGGCACATAGAAGCAGGCTGAAGAACAACAACCCACATTCATCAAGAATCTAATATGGAATCACATCACACTACATCACTGTCATCAGGTGGGCACAATGCAAAGCAAACGTAGCCCATTTTTTACCTGATGGGGTACAATGTTGCTGTTTGGGGGGTTGCTTCTGCTCTTGCTGCTGATAGTGCTGGAGGGCAGGGCTGTGTTGATCTGAGACTGTAGAGATTAAACAGTCCACAGGAGAGAGGGTAGCTGATTAAACAAGTGTTATGAGATAATAATAAAACGCAAAGATTTGTTGCCTTATGGTTCCCAGCGCGGTGACCAAAACTGGGAAATAAACTAAGCTCTGCCTGTGAATCACTCTTTGCCTCTCTTCTTCCTTCCATCTCCTCATCTCATCTATCACATTCCACTTGCTGTCCATCTGAGAACGAGGCACAGTTTGCTATTGAATCCATCTATTATTTAATTATACATTTTAACAACTCTTGCACCTAATCCCCTTAGGCAGAGCAATGAAATGCACAGCTTTGGAGAACCGATCGATGATGGTCAGAATAACTGTTACCTGAGGATGGTGGGAGACCAGTGATGAAGTCCAGTGCGATATGAGACCAGGGGCATCTAGGAACGGGCAACGGAGGCCAGCAGGAGGTGAAACCTAAACTGGAAAAAACTAACACAACACAGAACTGAAACCTAAAATGGAGATGCAGGGAGACGACACAGAATGATGCAGGAAAAAACACAGATGAACCGGCGAGGAGCACACGAGGACACATAGTATAAATACACACAGGGGGAGACATGGAATGGCAAAGACACAGCTGATCCTAATTGACTACACGAGACAGGGGGAAATGTGAACAGAACACACTAACATAAGACATGGACCTTCACAATAAAACAGGAAATGCACAGAGACATGATACAGACACTAAATAGAGGGGAACACAGAAACCAAACTCTAAGAACTAACTAAGGCTACATTCACACTGCAGGCGAAAGCGCATTAAATCCGATTTTTTTGACCCTATGCGACCCTATATCCGATCATGCTATGACAGTGTGAACGGCACAAATCCAATATTTTCAAATCTGATCTGGGTCACTTTCACATGTGGTACTGAATACTGAATCTGAATATGCAAATTAGGGGAAATTTACATCAAATTAAATGAGTAATGGCTGATTTGATGACCAAAATCAATGATGGTACTTAGAAACACATGACATTACACATTACATTTTCATGCAGTTAGAAGTTTGAACCTGCAGCTTTATTAAATGAACACCTGGTATCCAACAAGAGTTTAGTTTAAACTTTAGGAACAAAAAAGTAAGAATCAACAGAATTAAACAAAGAACCAACAGCACAGGAAAGTTTAATCTTCATGAAAAACACATGCAGTGACTTCAACGTCCACAATAACACAATGTGTTTGGGCTTATGTGTGTCAGTTTCCAGCTTTAATCTTATGTAACAAGACCTCTTTATAGGTCAATAGAGGAATGAAGTCATTGTTGAACTACAGCTTGTGTGTGTGTCACCTCCACAACCTACAACAATAAAATATGATCTTTGAGTAGTGATATGGGAGTAAAATATACCATACTGATGTGAATAGGAGGTCATCTTTTCCCTCGGCTGTTAGGGTACCTGGGCCGTTGACCCAGTGTTTTGTGTTTGGTTTTTTGAGTCTTGTTTAATCATTATTCTGTTCTCTGTGTATCTTATGTTTCCTAGTTATCAGAATCAGAATACTTTATTAATCCTTCAGGATTAATAAAGTATTCTGATTTACTTTATTAAATCAGAATTCAAGGGCTCACGCTCTTGAATTTATTCAGTATTTGTTGTTTAGGTTGTCTTGGTTAGTATTTGGTCCCGTTCATGTCTTTGTCTCATGTCTTCTCTCGTCCCTTGCTCTCTGTCCTTTTTGCTCTGCTGCAAACAGAAGCAGAGAAAACTGGAGCTTCTGGTCTTGGCCAGATCTCTTTTGAAAAAGACATTTTAAAGTCAATGAGACTTTTTACCAGATAAATAAATAAAGAATATAAAAGTCTTCTACTTTATGATGGAAATGTTCTTTCTGGCTCAAAATGACATCATTTATCTGAATCTGTAGAAGAAGAAACAATCTTGGAAAGTCACTTTACTCTGTGTCTCACTGGATGTTCAACGTTTTTAACAAAAGAGAAAAAGAGAAGCATTCTTTGATTTTAGTCTGTTAGCCCACAAGCTGAGTTTTTATCAGAGTCCTGCATGAGTCAGTGTTATTTCACTGAGACTGTCATGATCCAAGCCGCCAGGAACACACAGGCACAAATGTAATCTTCAAAAAAATGGGTTTTATTATACCCCAAAAAGGACAAAATGATTACAAAAATTCAAAATAACAAAAATAAAGTTTGTAAGAACCAAGTGGGCCCATAAAAGAGGTTACCTTAACAGACCGCTACTCAAAAATCACTTAACAAAAACATAACTCAAACTGACCTGCCCAAATGAGAAACAGCTCCAGTTATATAGCAAATGAATAAACCATTATATAAACCAAAGGTGAAAACTAAAGGGATAACAGATAACCATCATTCAAGAAGAACCCCATTCCCCCTGCATGATCACAATAGATGGTCCAGTCCACTTTATTGGCTTCTGCATTTAAACCAGCTCCACCCTCAGCCTCCTCTTTCAGCCAAACCAGGAAGGACTGGAGCGGAGGTCAGGTAACTGAGAAAGAGCAGAAATATAATCAATATAACATACCTATATAAAATAACAAACAATGCAAAGCAAAGTCTATGCCACCATTTGGGCTATAGTTTAGTGCTGTCATGCATTACAGGTAACCTCAAAATATCAAATTAGTTAACTTATGATCACAGAAACTTTAAAGCATAACGTAAACATAAGACAAAAGACCAAATGAATATTACCTAAGTGTCTCAGTTGTGTGGTTGCATGCACCCATCACACACTCCCCCCCTTCAGCAGTGAGCTGGAACAGCGAGAGAGATAGTCCGCTGTGCAGTTGTTCCTGCCTGCGATATGCTGAATGGTAAAACGGAATGGCTGCATCGCAAGGTACCATCTGGTAATTCGTCCATTCGTATCCTTCATTTTCTCCAACCACTGGAGCGCCTTGTGGTCAGTTTCCAGTGTAAATTCCCGGCCTAGGAGGTAATACTTGAGGGAATCAAGTGCCCACTTGATTGCGAAAGCCTCCTTTTCCACCGTCGAGTATCTCGTCTCTCTTGGGAACATTTTACGGCTAATGAAAGCCACTGGGTGTCGCTCATTGGGTGGTCCCTGTAGAAGAACAGCCCTCAGACCCCTGTCAGAAGCATCAGTTTGAAGAATAAAAGGTTTCTCAAAATCTGGGGTATACAAGACTGGAGTCTTACTGAGGGATTGCCTGATGTCCTGGAAAGCTGCCTCAGCCTCCTCCGTCCACTGAATCTGGTTAGGGCACCTAGAACCTGTTAGATCAGTGAGGGGAGACGCCCTGGCAGAGAAATGAGGGATAAATCTGTGGTAGAACCCTGCCATGCCAAGAAATGATCTAAGTTGTTTCCTTGTCTGTGGCAAACTGCAGGATTCAATGGGGCTGATTTTGCTCACTTGTGGTTTTATCACCCCATTACCTATGACAAATCCCAGGTATTCAGTTTCAGCCTTGGCAAAAACACATTTTGCCGAATTAGCAGTCAGCCCAGCTTCTCTGAGACGCTCTAGTACCTTTTCTAGATGTTTGAGGTGCTCCTCCCAGGTTTGGCTGTAAATCACAATATCGTCCAGATATGCTGCCGCGAACTCTGACAAACCACACAGTACCCGATCCATCAGCCTCTGAAAGGTTGCAGGGGCTCCATGCAAACCAAAAGGCAGGACTGTGAATTGGAATAGCCCCCATGGTGTCCGGAAGGCAGTCAGTTCCCTTGAGCGCTGAGTAAGTGGCACCTGCCAATAGCCTTTGCAGAGATCTAGAGTCGTCAGGTACTGGGCTTTCCCAAGTCGCTCAATCAGATCATCAACCCTAGGTGTAGGGTATGAATCGAACTTTGAGATGGCATTCAAGTACTTGAAATCAATACAAAACCACAGGCTACTATCCTTCTTTGGGACCAAAACCACTGGGTTGCACCACTCGCTCTTAGATGGTTCAATGATCCCTAGAGACAACATTAAATCCACCTCCTTCCTCAAAGATGTTAACAGCCGCTCTGGAATCCTATAACTCATACGTCTCACAGACGCTCCATCCTTTAATATAATGTCATGTTCAATAACATCCGTCCCCCCAGGATTCTCCTGAAACACCCCAGAGCTGCATAACTCTTTCACCTGAAGCTGTTTTTCTTCTGAAAGGTGATTAAGGTCCACCTGCTGGAGCACCCCTGAAGGAAGATACTGCTCTTCTACCTCTTCCTCCTCATGAATCTCCCTTATCAAAAGAACTTCTGCTCTCTTTGGCCTCTCCACCCACTCCTTCAGGAGATTTACATGCAAAACTCTACTGGAGCGAGAGTGACCCGGAGTTGCCAGCCGATAGGTGGTTTCTGCTGAATCTGAAAAGGTCCCTGCCATTTAGCTAACAGCTTACGGTCATCACTCGGAAGGAGTACAAGTACCTTTTGTCCAGGTTCAAATGACCTCTCCCGAGCTGACCGATCATACCAGACCTTCTGATGTTGCTGGGCAGCTCCCATATGAGCTTGGGCTAGCTCAGTCATCTTCTCAAGTCGCTCCCTCATCTGTATAACATATGAGATGACATTAGTAGCCCCTGCCCCACTTCGGTCACCCTCCCACATTTCTTTCAGCAAAGAGAGGGGCCCCCTTACTTCGTGACCATATAACAGTTCAAAAGGTGAGAAGCCAGTAGAAGCTTGGGGTACTTCTCTATACGCAAAGAGCAGATAAGGCAGCCACTGATCCCAGTCAGTACCAGTGTCATTCACAAACTTGCGCAACATCTGCTTCAGGGTCTGGTTAAAGCGCTCCGTCAGGCCATCCGTTTGAGGATGGTATGGAGTAGTCCTTAGCCCTTTGATGCCAAGAAGCTGGTGGACCTGCTTTAATAAAGTTGACATAAAATTAGTCCCACGGTCTGTCAGGATCTCACGAGGGAATCCCACCCTTGAGAAAAATTGCACCAGACAAAAAGCCACAGACTTGGCCTTTACAGATTTCAGAGGAAAAACTTCAGGGTACTTTGTGGCATAATCAGTTATTACCAGCATGTAACGGTTCCCTGCCCTGCTTTTCTCAACAGGTCCGACAACATCCATCCCCAACCGTTCAAATGGGGTGCTAATAACTGGCAAAGGCTGAAGTGGAGCCCTGGAGGGGGTTTTGATGGAAGTCTTTTGGCACTGAGGGCAGCTTTTACAAAATTGGGCCACGTCAGCACGCAGGCCCGGCCAGTGGAAATACTTCCTAATGCGAGCCATGGTTTTATGCTTCCCTAAATGTCCTGCCCACGGCACAGAGTGCCCCAAATTCAGTACCACCTCCCTGACTCCACTAGGAACCATCAGCTGTACCTGTGATCTTTGCCGGCGATAAAGAATGCCATCTTTCAGAAAAAATTCCTCACTGCTGTTAATATCTGGTTCCATCTCATGTCCTTGTTTTTTGGCTTTCTGAAAAAAGGGTGCTAATACTAGATCATTGTGTTGCATCTCAGTGATATTAGCTGGGACTTTAAAGTCCAAAGGCATCTCAGGTTCACAGACGGGAGATGCTTTCACAATAGTATGATGAAACTTCTCTCGCCTCCTCTCCCTGCGGGACTTGCGCAATTTCCCGGGTGCCGTCTCTAATTCTGCCTCATAAAATGGCAGAGCACTAAGGGTCTGAGTGGCATCTGCTGGCTTCCTAGCTTGAGCCCTAGTTACTGCAACATTGCATGTGTGGCTATAATCCAAAAGGTCAAACAGCACAGGTAGATCTCGGCCTAATATAACAGGGAATGGCAAATTATCCGCAACCCCAATATTCAGGAGATAAACCTGTCCTTGCACCTTGATGTATAGATCCGCTGTTGGATAAGGCTTTTCATCTCCATGAACACAACAAACAGGAATCGTTTCAGTCATATTAATACTATTTAAGGGGACAAACTGTCTGTGTACAAGAGTCTGTGTACTACCTGTATCAATTAGTGCCTTTAATGTATCACCATTAATCTCAACTGATGTCATCTTTAACCCTCTGTCTAATTTTATCTCAGTTATCATGGCTTCGGGGCACAAAGCACATTTGGGTTAATTTAGCTGAGTTTTCAGGGCACATGGGCTTTGTATGACCTTCCATACCACAAAGATAGCATACCAAGGTTTTGGCCGGGGACTTCAAAGACCCATCGGGTGAATGGCTATATGAAGCCCTACTCACATTGGCAGCTCGTCTCTGCGGGAGTGATTTCCGGCTGTCCTTCGTTTTCCAAGTCATAAAGCTCCAAGGCTGTCCCGTTTTCCGTGCCGCCACAAAAACATCAGCCAGCTTTGCAGCCTCTGCAGCAGAGGGTGGATTATGCTCTTTTATCCACACCTGCAACTCAGGAGATAGCATTCGTAAATATTGCTCAAGAATGATGATTTCCCCAATGTCCTGAACGGTTTTATCTTCAGGGTGGACCCATTTTACATAAAGCTCCTTCAGCCGTGCATACAACTCTTTAGGGCTTTCTGCAGGGTTTACATCAAGAGATCGAAATCTCTGCCTATAGGTCTCAGGATTGATATCATGTTTATAAAGAATAGCTGCCTTAACCTTATCATAATCCAAAGAATCATCAACATCCATATGTACATATGCACCTCTTGCTTTGCCCGTAAGCAGCGGTACAAGGTGAAAAACCCAATCATGTCTCCGCCACCGACAGGCCAGTGCAATGCGTTCGAAGGTAATCAAAAAATGTTCAATATCATCCTCGTTGGTAAGTTTTTGCAACTTAGGCTCCAGAAAATGGGACTGACCTGATAAACCAGTAGCTGATATACTAGGACCAGCTTGAGGAACAATGTCGTCATCTAGAGATTCTGGATCAGGTGATTCAGCTGCCTGACCTTCAGGCACTGGAGAAGTGCGGGCTTGTACTTCTACCTGTAACAACTGAAACTGGTGTTGAAGTGCTTTAAAATGTTCTTCTTGCTTTGCACTTTCCTCCTTCTGTTTAACCTCTCTGGCCTCCTGCTGCCCCATATGTGAACGGAGAAGAGAGATCAGATCCGATATCGTTGGTTCCCTACCTCGGCCCTCAGTGCTGTCTACCCCTCCAGAAGTTCCATTCTCCTCCTGTTCTCCATCGACTTGTCCTTCTGAGCCCATTTGCTGGCTTGGTACATCTCCTCGGACTGCTCTCGCACGCCGTGCTCCTCTGCATGGTTTGATAAGGAGTGGGGGGGAAAGAGAAAAAAAACAAAAAAAACCTGTGCCTTTTTTGTGTGTGTATTTTTTCTTTTACACTGGCTGAATCCCACTGCTGCCACCAATTGTCATGATCCAAGCCGCCAGGAACACACAGGCACAAATGTAATCTTCAAAAAAATGGGTTTTATTATACCCCAAAAAGGACAAAATGATTACAAAAATTCAAAATAACAAAAAATAAAGTTTGTAAGAACCAAGTGGGCCCATAAAAGAGGTTACCTTAACAGACTGCTACTCAAAAATCACTTAACAAAAACATAACTCAAACTGACCTGCCCAAATGAGAAACAGCTCCAGTTATATAGCAAATGAATAAACCATTATATAAACCAAAGGTGAAAACTAAAGGGATAACAGATAACCATCATTCAAGAAGAACCCCATTCCCCCTGCATGATCACAATAGATGGTCCAGTCCACTTTATTGGCTTCTGCATTTAAACCAGCTCCACCCTCAGCCTCCTCTTTCAGCCAAACCAGGAAGGACTGGAGCGGAGGTCAGGTAACTGAGAAAGAGCAGAAATATAATCAATATAACATACCTATATAAAATAACAAACAATGCAAAGCAAAGTCTATGCTAGTGATGGGCAGATGAAGCTTCGTGAAGCACTGAAGCTTTTCATCCAATTGGTTCACCCCAGCGCAAAGCTTCTTGAAGCTTCATTTGCTCTAGCAGGACACCTACTGGACGTAAAAATAATAGCTGGCATGAATTTGAAGAGTGTGGCCTTTTGCACACAGCCTGTAAATGTCAACAACAAAAGGAGTGTGTAAAACATGTATATTGTAGTGATGGCAGTATACTGTGTATATTTATACTGGCAGTATGGAAAATGATTATTTGGAAATGCTTAAAATGCAAATGATCATTTACTGTGAGGTGAGGTGTGGTTGGGGTGTGGACAGTGGTTGTGCGGTTGTAACGTTGAGGTATGGACAGCTACACAGTCCTGCCTGTTCACATTTTATTCTGTAAAAACTAAATTTTCACTGCTTTTATGACCTTTTTAGTGGGGAGAACATAGCTAGGATTTAATGATTTAACAAATCTTTTGAATCCTTTGTCCTCCACAATGCTAAATGGCTGGGAGTCCTCAATCACCATGCTGACCAGGTCTTCATCTATTTGAGATTGTTCTCCTGAGGAAAGACAATAAAGACAAAGCACAAATATAAATATCACACATGTAACTTATTACAGTTGTATAATATTGTTATATCATTTAGTAACATTACTGCATGCTATATTATCATTGCATTTGATGGCTCACCTGGTCTTGCTCCACAATCGGTGTTCCCCTTATTCTCATGCAAAGCTCTGTAGTGCCTAAGCATGGATGAGGTGTTGTTGTTATATCCCAGCTCCCTGGCACATAGCAAACACTTCACCTTGTACAAAAGTCAAGACAGCTCAACATAAATTGTATTGCAGCATCAGTATCATGAAAATACATCTTCTGTAGAAATTTACATACCTTGTTGGGAGGAATAAAATCACAATGTTCCCACACAGGGGAGGACATCCTCCTCTTCTTAGCTGGCTCCATTCAGTGGCGTGTCTAGAAAATTTTTGTTGGGGGGGCCAGGTAGGGGCACAGATTTGGAGAAGGGTAGCAGATTTAATTGGCAGATAATGTTTTAAAAAAAAATTCTACCAACCCTTAACCATAATTCAATAATCCTATAAACCTAATAACCAAATGCACTTTTAACTCTTATTAGAATGAGATTTTAACCACTACGGTGCAAAGTTTTTAGATACTGCGTTGATAAAGTACAAGAGATACAATCAGTGCTTTGTCAGTGCTTACTCAGCATTCAAGGACAGCAATATTTGCATAGTATTTTTACTGACATATACTGCACATATGTTTTGGGCAAAAACATTTTTGAAAATTAAAATACGAACATTTGTAACAAACAATTGACAAATTAGCCATTCCAATGCAAAACTTTATCTGCCTGTTAAAAAAAGAAGATAATCTTCTCACAAACTGGTGTTTGATTTTGAAACAGGAAAAAAGTGGGGAAACAACTGAAAAGACTAACATTTGAATGAAACCTGAAAGCAAGTAAATACTTTCTATGCTGCCTTATGGTAAACTTTGGTAATATTGATAAAGAACAACACTGGCTGATGATAAAATACAGTCAGCTGGCATGGTGACACTGCCAGTATTAACCTGCAGGGCTGGACTGGGACAAAAAAATTGGGCATTTTTACTACAGACCGACCCACCAGGTAGTAAAGCCATAAAGCCTTTGAATGAAAACAAACCCTGTTGTGACAGTGATGTACAGTCTTGTTGGTATATGTATGATTTCTATACATTTTACGTCAGATAAAAACTTTGGTTGTAAGATTTAGATAATTATTTAATAAAAACTAGGTATTTTAAATGAGAATAAGAAAGAAAAGTATTTCTTTGTGCCCACCTTTCCCTGTTAATGCCCTACCTGGCCCCCTAGCAAAACTTTCCTAGATCCGCCCCTGCACAGTTACCAGCTGTCAGCTACATAAAAAAGGATCCTGGTGTTATTTGTCTCTCAGAAACAGTTCATAACTTCCCTTCAACTCATTCATGTCACCTAAAAGATAAACCTGTTTCTCCATCACCTGTTCAGCTCTGATGGTTCAGTAAGGACATCTCCTGGTTTCATCTTCATGTTTCC
Organism: Mchenga conophoros; assembly: GCF_057382185.1. Lineage (NCBI taxonomy): Eukaryota > Metazoa > Chordata > Actinopteri > Cichliformes > Cichlidae > Mchenga > Mchenga conophoros. The sequence goes on along the minus strand of NC_140543.1, from coordinate 5,092,911 downwards.
CTCTCACCACATATCTAAACAGACATCATGACCAGCAGCTTTACAGCTGTGGCTCCAGCAAACATCAGCTGATACTAGAAATTAATATTAAATACATTCTAACAACAGCTGATCAAGCTTAAACGTGCTGCTGTTGTTTAGCGCAATATCCGCTGGTTTCCTCTTTCTGGCGCAAAGTGGGCGATAAACAAGAGAGAAAAGCCAATCAGCTGATCATTGATCAGTTTCATGATTGAAGTAGCAACAGGAGAGGGAGGGGAGAGAATGAGAGAAGAGGCAGCTGTGCAGCATAAAGACAGAATAAATCCAGCTTTGTGTCTTTTTTCCATTCTAGCTAAAGTCCGGGACAAACTGCGTCTCTTCTCAGCTCAATACGAAACGTGTAATATTTTCTCTGAATGAGGGACCATCCCATTTTTTTAAGGAGCCGTTGGCAACTCTACTAACCTTATGAATAAAATAAAGTTCACTATCAGTAACATCATAGCATCCACCCAGCTGTATAAAAACTCCGTCAAACTGGCTAGAACGCAGTATGAGTTATTGCAACTGACAGTAAAAAGTCAGCAACATGAAAATAAACTCCACCTAAACTTGGTTTATATCTGACCCAGATAGACTGCAGGTCATAACTTCTTACCTGAAGTTCAGTTCACCTGACACTCGGACTGGCGGCTGCTTCGGGTCTCTCCTCCTGCCTCCCCTTCCCTCATCCACCTGTTGCCTCTGTGGAAGCCCCGTCATAGCCACCACCAAACAACGGAGTTATTTCTACACATCGACCTGCATCTGGCCAATCCACCACCTCTCATTGTTCATGCCGTTACAAAAAAAATAAAAAATAAGTCACTGGGGATATGCCCGGTATGCCCGATGGCCAGTCCAGCTATGTTAACCTGCAACCAAATCTGCAGCTCCATACAGCAATGTTACGACTTAGATTATATCTTATAACTCATAACTCTTATGTTAGCTGCCCTCAGTAGCATACTGCCTGAAATATTCCACGGCTGCAATAATTCTTTAAGTGTTATTTTTTCCTTGGTATTCTAATTTCACCGAAGTTTACTAAACTCAACAAACTTAATATTACTTACCGGGACATTTATTCTGTCCTCATTTTCTTTCACCGAAAAATTGTTTCCTGCAGTGCCGTCTTTCGCGCTTGGCTCTCCTACCTTTGCTAACGTGATGCGCATAGCGCAGAAGCGATGCTGCATTCACTTACACTCGGATATCTGAGCGTCACCGTGAAAACATAATCGGACATTTGATATTTGATTGAATTTTATTGTTTTGCCTTTGGGGTGGCACCTGGGGTGGCCAGTCTGGTTTGGGGGGTGGCCTGTGCCCCCCAGGCCACCCCGCTGGACACGCCATTGCCTCTTCCCCTTTTCTTTCTTTCTTTCTTTCTTTCTTTCTTTCTTTTCCCCCAGTCATGTCTGTCCTATCTGTAACAGCTGAAAATAAATTAAAATAAATAAATAATAACAAAGGTTGATCAAATAGACCAATATGGCAAGGCCGTGATGGTCCATTTGGTAAATTAAGTTAGTTGGGCATCTTTTTTGGCCTTCAGACAATAATTCTGATGGCTAAAAAACAAGAAAGAAAGAAAGAGAAAAAAGTAATAAAAATGTCTCTAAAACATCTTTTAAGATGAATCTTTTTATGATTGAGTTAAAAAAAAAAATGCTAAAATTAGAGTGCAGTGTTGAGTAAAATGGGTATGAATTTCCGGTACCAGCCTACTAGACCCAGAAAACCTCTCACCTTCCTTTTTGTTGTCGGAACTGGGAAGGACTGAATTGCTTCAATCTTTCCAACCTGCGGCTTTATCTTCCCAGAGCCAACTACAAAGCCCAAGTACTCCACTTCTCTCTTGGCTATGGAGCACTTCTTGGGATTGATAGTCAGTCCAGCCATTCTGATGGAGTGTAGCACCTTCTGTAGGTGAATGACATGCTCTTCCCAGGACTGGCTGTACACCACCACGTCATCCAGATATGCTGCAGAGAATGCTGACACATCTCTCAGTACATGGTCCATTAATCGCTGGAATGTCGCTGGTGCACCTTGAAGCCCAAATGGCATGACTTTAAATTGGTACATACCAAAAGGAGTTTTGAAGGCTGTCAGCTCTCTCGCTTCTGGTGCCAAAGCCACTTGCCAGTATCCTTTACACAAATCAAGTGTTGTAATGTACGTTGCTGATCCAACTCTCTCCAGCAGGTCATCCACCCTAGGCATTGGGTAGGGATCAAACTTGGATACTGCATTCAAATATCTGAAATCAATACAGAATCTCAGGGTGTCATCTTTCTTTGGTACCAAAACAATCGGGCTGCACCACTCACTACTTGACACCTCAATGATTCCCAGGTCCAACATCAGTTTTATTTCTTTCTGCAGCACTGGCACCAACCGTTCAGGAATTCTGTAACTCTTTTGTCGAACGGGTGCATCCTCCTTCACCCGTATCTTATGCTGAACCAGTGATGTGAAGCCTGGTGTTTCTCGAAAGAGCTGTGGGTCCACGAGTGGTTTTATATCAGCCTGCTCAGTAGGAGACAAATGAGAGAGGTCAACTGAAGCACAAACTTGAATGTTAGTTGGAAAGAACTTCTCAGTCACCTCCTCATCCTTAACTGAACGCACCAGTAACTGATAGACCGGCTCTTGTTGGCTGTGGAATTCCTTCAACAAGTTCATGTGAAATGTCTGATATTTTTTAACTCTTTCTGGCATATTCAGCTCATAAGTGACTTTACTCACTTGTCTGACGATCTCGTATGGTCCATGCCATTTTGTCAGCAACTTGTTATCGCTGGTGGGAAGCAATAACAGTACTTTCTGACCTGGAAGGAAGACCCTATCCCTGGCCTTCTGATCATACCAAGTCTTGTGATGTTTTTGTGCAGCTTTCATGTTGTCTTGCATCAATGATGCCATTTTCTCCAACCTCTCTGTCATGGTGATGACGTAGGCTGCGATGTTTTCGCCCTCTGCTTTGGATTCCTCCCAGCAGTCCTTAAGCAGATCCAGGGGGCCTCTCACTTGGCGACCGTATAAAAGTTCAAAAGGCGAGAAGCCAGTGGAAACCTGCGGGACCTCCCGGTAGGCGAACAGAAGGTATGGCAGCCATTGATCCCAGTCAGCACCTGTGTCAGAGACAAACTTTCGCAGCATACTTTTGAGAGTCTGGTTGTATCTCTCCACTAGCCCGTCCGTTTGGGGGTGATACGGGGTGGTCTTAAGTCCCTTTATCCCTAACAGCTTATAAACCTGCTGCAACAACTTGGATAGAAAGTTCGTTCCACAGTCCGTCAGAATTTCTCTTGGTATGCCTACCCTAGAGAAAAGCTGCAGAAGACAATTAGCAATGTGACGAGCTTTAATTGATCTGAGTGGGAAGGCCTCAGGAAACCGTGTTGCATAGTCACATATGACTAATATGTAGCGATGACCTGTGGAGCTCCTCTCTAAAGGGCCCACAATATCCATGCCTAGCCTCTCAAATGGTGTTTCAATAATTGGCAGTGGTTGCAACTGGGCTCGTGCTACTCCTTTGCCTGAGGTCAACTGACATTTTTCACAGGAACGGCAAAACTCAGAAACTTGGACATACATCCCTGGCCAAACAAAACGGCTGCTGATCCTATTCAGTGTTTTGTGAAAAGCCATATGACCTGCCCATGGAATTGAATGACCCAAATCCGTAACTTTGTCTCTGAACTGTTGTGGGAGTGCCACAGCTTCGCACTTCCCCTGGTACAAGATGCCTCCTTTAATCAAGTAAACAGTGTCTGCAAGACAGCTTACCTGACCTTGACTAGCCCCCCTCTACCTCTGTTACCTTCTCAAACCAGGGTTTTAGAGTAGGGTCGCTTCTTTGGAGTGCACCTAAATCTGAGGGAACATCAAACTCAAGTTGGTTATTTGGCTTAGGGAACAATGCTGTACCTTTTTCCCCTGAGCCTTTGAACTTTTCTCTTCTTTTCTGAGCCCTAGACTTCCTAATCTTCCCTGGCTCCGTTTCGAGAGACTCCTCAAAAAAGGGCAGTTCTTGCATCCTTTCCTTTGCACTTTGTGCTCTTGTGACTACATGACAGGGTTTAAATGGTTCAACTGTCATATCTAGAGGAAGTGAGCTTCCAGATTCATCACCTAAGCCTTGAATGTCTTTCTCAGCACTCACTTGAGGGTCATAATCTGACTGGTGTATTAGATCAAAAAGAGTGGGGATGTCATTACCAAGTATCACTGAATATGGCAAACTGGGAACAACAGCTACCACTAACAAGTAGGTTTGACCTCCTACTGTCAGGTAAACCTCAGCAGTGGGGTACCTGTGTTCGTCTCCATGCACACAACTTATTGTAGCCCCAACCCCACTTAGCTTTTCTCCTGAAATTATGCTAGAGTGTACAAGAGTCTGAAAGCACCCAGAGTCAAGCAAAGCTTCCTCTTTACGCCCATTAATTAAAACAGGGACAGTACAAGCTTTCTTTCCTACTGGCTCTGTGGCTGGTCTTGGAACTGCACACAAAAGAGATGGTTTTGACTTAAGTGCAGGGCAAAATTGTTGTGTATGGCCAAAGTTATGACAGTGATAACATTTAATATCCTGAACTGAAGACTTAAAGGATTTCTTCACATTGTGAGGTCTATGGGAAGGGAGCTGCCTAGAACTAGAAAGATTTCTAGCCTGAACTTGACCAGAACCCTGTTCACCCCCAATGGACTTACTTGGTTGGGCGTAGTGGGTCTCCCGGCTGAAGTAGGTGCTCTTGCTTCCTTTTCTGGCTGAAGTGAAAACCTCTGCGAGGCTAGCTGCTTCCTTTGCAGTCTTCGGGTCATGCTCACGTATCCAAATCTCCAGCTCTGGATTAACCATTCTCAAAAACTGCTCCAGAATTATCTGCTCAGATATTTCTTCTACAGTTGATTTTTCAGGTTTAATCCATCTTGAAAACGGGTCTTTCAATCTTACATAAAGTTCACGTGGCGTCTCACCTGGCTCAACTTTCAGAGATCTGAAGCGGCGTCTGTAGGTGTCAGCAGTGATCTCATATTTTGCCAGAATTGCCTCTTTCACCTTATCATAATTCTCAGAGTCTGTTAAATCCATAAGAATGTAGGCTGTGCGGGCTTTACCTGTCAACAGGGGAACCAGACGAATAGCCCACTCATCTCTGGGCCATCGACACACATTTGCCATTCTTTCAAACGTAGTCAGAAAATGTTCAATGTCATCTTCTGGTGACAGAGGGAAAAGTTTTGGTTCAATTAAAGACCTGGACCCACTGGCCACTGGAATGTCTTCACCATTGAATCCAAGTTCTTGTTCTTCAGATGTTGTAGGGGGCGCTGGCGCCTCTGGTGGGTCAGGCTTATCAGTTACAGCGTTAACTTGTAGCTGGATTTGCTGAAATTGATGCTGCATGCCTTTCCACCTTTGCTCCTGACGTGACAAATCCTTCTCCCACTTTTGGTCTCTGGCTGCTTGAGACCGCATAAGAGATTTCACCAACCCTGTTAACTCCTCCAATTTGTCCTCAGGGCTTGTTGCTGCCATGGCCTCTAGCTCAGATGAAGCTCCAACTCCTTCATCAGGCTGCTCCTCTTGGCCTGGCTTTCTTCCACCTCTTGTCATCATCTTCTCACTGTGGCATGAGTGACACACTTCTGACACCACTTGTAACAGGGCAGCCCTTAGCGGCTGGAAACACAGTGAGACAGACCAAGGCAAGTGTAGTGGAACAAAGTATTTATTTGCTCTATGGCTCTCCTTACAACAATTAACTTGTCGAGCTTCTTCACAGCACAAAAAATCCATCCTCTAATGACAACTGGCAGCCTTAAATATGTTCAGCTGTCACAGACTTAACCATTATTCCACTCTCAGGTAAATTCTTAAATCCCAACCTTCCACCACAGTATACAATATATCAATAAGAATAAATAAATACATAAATACATCTTCACATTTACATATTAATAAATATTTCACACTTTATTGTTACACCAAACCCAATATTATAAAAACCCAGAAACCCAAGCACAAAAAGATTCACCACACTCTCTTTACCAATGGTCTCTCCCGGAACCTTTAAATGGTGTCTGGACCCCCGGGGAAACATTTGCCCAAACACCTTGAAGAGGACACAGGCAAGAAAGGTGAGTAATCATTAACTTACAAACACTTATTTGCACCACTTTTATCCCTAGATTTCACACACACATTTGCCTTAGTTTTCCTTATTGGTAAACCTTAATCACAATCTCAATCACCATTCTTCTCTCCTGACAGACAACCACCACATTCCTTGACGAGGAGCAGCTGTGCAGGATCTGAAACAAGGCTACCAACTGATTTTAAAATTCCCAATAAATAGACAATAAATATTTAAACTGCTTGTGTGCAAATCCATGCTTAAAGTGCAATGCTCATAAAGTGCTTGATAAGGTGCTTTTAATAAAGTGAAAGGTGTGCTCTAAAGTGCTATACATATAATATAAATAAATGCAGTAAGGGAGTCCTCTTCCTTACAGTGTGCATGAGGGTGGGAATGCATGTTTAGGTCTGTGTGCGCCTATTCGTCTGTGTCTATATGTCAGCTCGGGTCTTACACTCCACCCCCTTGGAACATCTCAGGCCCTCCAAGGTATGGAGGCTTATTTCCCCTCACCACACTCCCTGCTGGTGGCTGATGCCCTCAGACATCGGTGCGTTCTTGGTGTCCAGGGCTGGACGCTCAGGTCTGTACCAGCTCACTCCCCGGTACGGCTGCTTGGTGGGGCCTGGTGCCCGTGGCTCGGTCGGGCCCCTTGCGGGGGCTCGATTCACTCTGGCACAGCTGACTGCCGGCAGAGCCCGCGTGTACGTCGCTGCAGCCCCCTCTGGCTTCTGCTCTGTGGCTGTTGGGTGACCCCTCATCTGGGGTTCTCCTCAGCTCTTCCCAGGAAGGTGGCACGGTTGCCCCTCCGGTGGTCCTCTTTGGGCGCTCGCACTCTGGGGGCCTCTGGATGTCTGGGGCCTGGATCTCCTCCATGCCTGCTTCATGCCCTGGGGGACGGGGCTGTGGCTCCCCACACCAGCAGATCGTTACATGGAGAAGCCTTTTGAATAGACGAGCACTCATCCACACAGGTGTTCACACACACAAGCTACACCTTTCTTGGCTGCTACCTCAAACCACATTATGCGATGTCAATCTTGCGTGCTGCACAATCACATTCAGTATTTAATATTTACTGTTATTTACACTTAGCTAGATTATTGCAATGGTGTTGTGTTATTATGTTGCTCTCTTTTTTGCTTGTTTTCTCTCATTTTCTTCTCTCAACAGGTGACCTGGGAGATATTTTTTAAGTGCCCTTTCTCACTGTCCCTCTTCCCCTTTTCTTTCTTTCTTTCTTTCCCCCAGTCATGTCTGTCCTATCTGTAACAACTGAAAATAAATTAAAATAAATAAATAATAACAAAGGTTGATCAAATGGACCAATATGGCAAGGCCGTGATGGTCCATTTGGTAAATTAAGTTAGTTGGGCATCTTTTTTGGCCTTCAGACAATAATTCTGATGGCTAAAAAACGAAACGGGACAACAACAAGAAAAGAAAGAAAGAAAGAAAAAAGTAATAAAAATGTATCTAAAACATATTTTAAGATGAATCTTTTTATGACTGAGTAAAAAAAATGCTAAAATTCGAGTGCAGTGTTGAGTAAAATGGTTTTATTAAAATTTAATTGACCCTTTGAAATTATTTGTTGGAAGTCTTAAATCCCACTGAACAGGGGAAGAGAAAGAGACAGAGACACAAAGATAGCAACACAGAGGTAAATAAACATGGAGACAAGACACTGAGAATAAGACAGAAGGGGAAATGCCCAAAGTCTCATATCTCTGACAAGTTAAGTCACTTTTATTCATAAAAAAAACCCAGAACTTAAATATAATTATAAACCACACATAAACATAATCATAGAACAATTAAAAGTAAAACATACCAAAAACACATCAAATGGAGAGTGAAGCAAATATTATTAATAACAACAAATGCACATATTAATAATATAAAGCAAAATCCTTCAATAAAAAGGCTACAAACAGAAACAACAATTTGAAACAGCAATAAGAAAACAGTGAAAGTGACTACAGATATAGACCTTCCTAGGGAGGCCTGAAGTGCAAACATACCCTCTACACTCCCTTCATAAAACAGGGGACCATGATTACCACCATAGTTGGCCGGTCTGAAGGCACTGACCTCAACTTCCATACAATGTTTGAGCAGGACAACCAGGACAGACCCACAACATACAGAGCCTTAAGTGACCGCAGGCAAATCTCATCCACCCCACCACCACAGTGATGGGCAAGTCTCCCTGCCCACTGTACAAAATGTGCTTCACAGACGTTGTTTCATGTTGTAAAGATTGTGCCTTAAAAAAATAGCCACAAGAAGTTTTAAAGAAATCTTTATTTCACTTTTAAGACACATAACCAACACCAACATACGAATCAACAGGATGAGCACATGCTGAAATTCAGTCTTCATGAAAATCAAGATTAAATCACAAAATGTTTGGTCTCATGTGTGTTTCTTTCCAGCTTTGACTCTGTGGAGTAAAACCTCTCCACTAAACAAAAAAATAAAACATCTCAGCAACTTTTTTGTCACCTCCACAGCTCAACACGATACAAATATCACATCAAATGAATGTAAATACGTGTTTCATCTTCATTACAGGTTTTAATGGAATATGCAACAAACAGAATTAGGGCTGTGACATATCATATGATCTGCAATAATACTGGTATAAATGTTTACAAAAAAGTGTGTTTAGAGGAACATCATGTGTTTGCATTCACCCCAATGAGTCAACCCCAGTCATGTCTCACAGCCAGAGCCATATGTCGGGCTCCAGTCACAGTTTGGTAGCTGAATGTTCGCAAAATATGCAAGAAAACTTTTCCCACTGAAAGTGAAAAAAGCAAACCTGTTACAACACTTTAAGCAAAAACACACTTGAGTACAACCGGGCTGTGAAGGCACGTGAGCAGGAGATACTAGCAGCAGTGATGTGCGACCCAAAGGTAAACAAATGATTCAACCATGCATCACTGGAGCACTCGCGAGTTACATTTCATATAACAGCAAGAGCAGTCAGTGGATGGAAATTACTGATGTGCTACACGGTGGAAAAGCAGGAGGTTAAAAAGCTCGACCCAAGATGAAACAAACCAGGTAGAATTTCTTTTCCTTATATGCAGAGGTGGAAAGAGTACTAAAATATTTTACTCAAGTAAAAGTACTATTACTTTGCTGAAATTTTACTCAAGTACAAGTAAAATTACCTGTCTAAAAATGTACTCAAGTAAAAGTAAAAAGTAGCTCATTTAAAATGTACTCAGAGTAAAAGTTACATAGTTACTTTTCTGTCAGCAGGAGGACAGCCGCTTCTGAGTAGTGCAAAAAAGGACAGTGGGATATAAATCTCAAAGTAGTTCTTTTTTAGTGAAAAGAAAAACTTTACAAATTAAAGTGCAGTGGCAGTTAAACTGCAAGTCTATACATGAAAATGGATAATGGTCACCAAACCAATCAACCAAACCAAACCGTCAGGTATCACAGTGTTTTCAATACAAAACCATATCATTCTTTCACATGAGAATGTGTTCTAAACTGTCAAATAAGAGAACAAGTACTGAACTGAACGGCAGCTGCTTTAAAAATGTTTTTGAATTTTTTAAACTTGGCCCTGCCCTACTGTACCTCTAGATTAAAGTTCCTTTGTATCCATCCTAGAGTGTTACTCTCTGAACTTCCTGTTAATTTTGAGGAGCAGTTGATTTTCAGAGTTAGTAGAGTTCATCCTTGCTCACTTTGCAGTGAACAGTAGTCCAGCACAGCTAAAGAGACGCTCGAAGGCAGCTGAGGCAGGCAGGCCAGTGTTAAGTTTGAGAGAAAGTTTTTTGATGTCCCTAATAAGACATCAATGCATTACATAGCTACCGCTGGTAAATTATACCAATATACCTCGTGGGGTTTTTTTTATTGGACAGTAACAGGCTAGTTAACGGGAGGTTGCAAGTGCTAATTAACAAGTAACAGAAGTCAGCTGTCTTTGACTAATCTAAGGTAAGTGAGCGCTCTGTTATTCTTTTGCCTGCAGTGTGAACATATGTGGGTTAAGTAAGAAAGTAGCCGCTTCTGTCTTTAATTTAACTATTTTTTTAAATAAATTCTTATTATTAACAAACAGGAAAAACGTAGGTAAACACATTTTCTTTTGGCAATTTACCAACCCAGTAAAAAAAATGTAAGTTGCGTGGACAACAACGTGCCCGATTACAGCAAGTTGCTAGTACCAACCAACGTTATCTGTGTTCTTCACAGATGTCTTAACTTAATGTGATTAATTTGAACACAGCCTTTTTGCTACCATAACGGTACGAGTTGTATTTAACTTACCTCCACATGCTTGCGCAGGTTTGATGTGGAATTTTTAAAAGCTGCTAACTCGGTCTCTCTGGGCAAACACAGCTTACACTGCATAATAAAGCTGTTGCCTTTCTTGCACTTGAAGCCGAAATGGTCCCTTAAATACGGCCAGGGGTTCACATCCGTTTCTTCGAGTTCAGGGTCAGCAGAATTCGACGGGGCTTCTTTTTTCACTGGATCCATAACACCGATGTCAGACTCCATCTTTAACGTGACCTTAGCGCCAATTTGTTCTACTACCCATCATTCCCTGCAGTATTTCCGAAGTGCAATGGTTTTTTTAATTTACTCAGTAACGGGTGTGATTGAAAACGTAGCGAACTACAATACTTTTTAAAAAATATACTTAAGTAAAAGTAAAATTACAGACTTGAAAAATGACTTTAAAAAGTACAAATACACAAAAAAACTACTCAATTACAGTAACGCAAGTAAATGTAATTCGTTACTTTCCACCTCTGCTTATATGACAGAATTGTGCAGGCTCCGCATTACAAGGTTATTTTGGATATTAAGCTAGAGTGTAAGCACTTGTAATACACTTTTCTTAAAACTTCCAGGAAAAACACCCCTGAGGATACTTATGTGCTCATATTTCATGTATGCCGTGTCACTAACATTGCACTATAATGTTGTTCATAGAGTATTTAAAGGTAGAATGGGAGGCAGAGCCTTCAGCTTTTAAGATTAGACTTAAAACTTTCCTTGTTGCAGATGGGGGTCCCTCCCTGAGCCTGGTTCTGCTGGAGGTTTCTTCCTGTTAAAAAGGAGTTTTTCCTTCCCACTGTCGCCAAAACGCTTGCTAATAGGGGGTCATATGACTGTTTGGGTTTTCTCTGTTTTCATTGTATTATTGTTGGGTCTTTACCTTACAATATCAAGCACCTTGAGGTGGCCACATTTTCACACTTTGAATTAGCTAAGCTGTCATCAGTGACAGCAGCTCACTGGAAGAGAAAGATGGAAAATCCATCATTTACTTACACATATAAATGCTGCTGCCTGCCGAGCTGATAAAATGTACATTATTTTTTTTTAAATGTAAGTTTCTTGAAATATTATTTTGAGGCTATATCTCCCACCCCTACATACAATAAACAATACAGAGTTTTTTAAGGAAGGAGGTCATCTGATCTGCTCTGATCTGGCTTCTCAGTGGACTGCTTCATCTGACAGTTCTCCCACTTTTAACTAGTGTGAATCCTCATGTGTCTTTGTAACTGTATCCTCTGAATGAAGCTTTTCACCTGTGTGGATTCTCATGTGAGTTTTCAAGTTTATCATCAGGCTGAATCTTTTTCCGCAGGTGCTGCAAGAATGTGGCTTCTCACCTGTGTGAACCCTCATATGTCTCGTTAGTTTGGATCTGTACTCAAAGGTTTTTCCACAAATCTCACATTTCACAAACTTTTTACTTGTGTCAGTTTTACGCTGACTCTCTGACACAGGAAAGTTGTCTTGCTGATCTCTGCTCTCTGGTTCAGGAGAGCTGGAAGAAAGGAGATGTTCACTGTCCAGCTCTGGCTCACTTTCCTCATAAGTAGGAGCCACCATGAAGATAATAATGCCTTCAGTCTCCTGCTTCACTACAAGCTGATCTACGTCCTGACTGGTGCAAGGTTCCTCCTCTTCCTCTTTTATCTGTGGAAGCTCCGGATCCTCCTGGTCGAGGCTGAAGTTTCTCTCCTGGTCCCCAAAAACCAGTTCCTCCTCACATTCATGCTGTTGTGGGAAAGCTGAGGTGACAAATGGACAAAATTACTTGTCTTAGATAAATATAGAAGTATAACAAGAATGACTACTCGGCAGTGGTGTCTACAGCTGTCCATTTCCAACTCTACAACAGAGTTTAATCAAAATATCATCCGAAATATCATCATATCATTTACCCAGACCTGGAAACTGTTAAAATAAGATTTCATGCACTCACTTCTAACACGTTAGTAAATTTCTATGCACCAATCACAGTTTGTCCACCAATTACTGTTGGAAAGATGTTTATGTAAATGATAAGACAAACATCAGACAGAAGGGGAAATTTAAAAGTAGGATTAAAATATGGGGATAAAAAGCAGCGAAGCTCTCAGAAAACCTCGACTAACAATCAGCTGAGTTTATTTAAACACTGGCCTTGAAGAACTCTGATGTGTTTCCAAAATATCTTTATTGAATGAATTAAAGTCATATTAATTTTTAGGTAAGACCATTACGGTTTTACATACCCCTGCTGTGTAAGTTCATTTCAGGTTTCCAGATGTTATCCAGCTGTCTGAGCTGCTCTTCTTCAGTCCAGATGAGGCCTTCATCCTCCTGTTTGAGTACAATCTTTTCTACGTCATCGCTGATGCAGAGTTCCTCCTCTTCCTCTTTGATCTGTGGAGGATCTGGGCCCTCCTGGTCCAGACTGGAGTTCCTCTCCTGGTTGGAGACCTGCTGGTCATACAGGCCCTCCTCTTCCTCACACTTCATGTTAGGGGGAGATCTTGAGGAACAAAGGGTCACTGAGGAAAAAGGTTAATAATGTGATGACAGGAAAACACATCTGAGCAAATATAGTCCACTCTGAGCATGTCCTCATATGGGAGTGAAATTTAAACTGTACAAATGTGAACAATGAAAGTGTAAGTTACTCTCGAGCTCTGATACTCTTATTAGGAAAGTTCAGAGTACAAATCATTCAGGTAGCTGCTGCCAGCTTCACGCTGCAAGTAAATGTTTGTCATTGTTGTAGATTAAACTGAAAATCTCACAGTGCCATAGCAGATAAGTACCAGTCAGGTTTCACAGCCAGTCATTGCACAGAATCAACCCAACTAAAGTCATCAGTGATCTGAAGATTATTAGGGACTCAGAGTTTCAGTCTTAGTTCTATTTGATCTCATTGCTGCCTTTGATACTGTTGATCATGACATTTTAAATCAAAGGTTTCATCATTTAGTTGGTTTAACTGGACAGTTCTCAATTGGCTCTCGACCTTTGACCCAGTTAAACCTCTCAGGTCATCAGGTTCAGATCTGTTAACTGTTCCCAAAATCAGATGTAAGTGTGCTAAGAGTGTGTTCAGTTACTGTGCTCCTGTTCTTTGGAGCATGCAGCCATAGTTTGCCTGCTGTGGCTGCATTCAAAACTAACAACTATGTTTCCATGCTTTGTGAATAACACTGACATCTGTGAGATTTGAGCTGATTTAGTTCGAGTTAAGACTGTTTATTAGAACATTACAAAGTTATTTTAAAAACTTCATCATTTTCTTGAACCCAAATATAATTCAGTTGAAAAATATACATTTTAACATGAGGTGAGGATGGTGGGGGAGGCACGATGGTCTTGTAGGGTTAGACCCTGATTAAGGGGTATTTTTGAAAGTAAAGCCCATCTCTCAAAGTCCCTGCCGGCCTGCCTCCACCTCGGGAAGCCTGTGGGTGCAGACGGACGTGAGGAGCACCACAGGCGGCAGAGGACTGTCTGTAGCCCCGGAGTGAGGGTCAGAGAGCCGAAGCAGACAGTGAACTGTGGCACAGTGCAGAAAACAGAAGCTTTCCCTCCCTGCCTCCTTTATCTTAATCTCCTAAATAAATCTTCTATAAAGGCACTTTCTCTCGGTCTCAAGGTTTGTTTAATGCTAAAAGTTTACCATAAAAAAGAGACGCACTTGTGTGATTAGCCGCTCCCTGATTTCAGTATGTTAGCCTACAAGCTGAGCTCTGATCAGGTCCTACATGAGTTGTATTCTTGTGTTAGTCCACTGAGACCATCGCAGTTTTACCTGTTATGCGTAACTTTATCTCGGGTTTCCGGCTGATATCCAGCAGTCTCTGCTGAAGGTTGATCTCATACTGGACGATCAGACGTTCTGTTAACCTCAGAGCAGATTTCTTCTGCAGCAGTCAGCCGGTCTCTCCACTATTGCTTCTAAACGAACAATAAAAAAAATGTAATTATAGAAAAACACTTCTGAGAAGATAAAGTTTTAGTTAAAGTCTGTAATGAGGGCATGTTGCTCACATTTGCAGGTGAAATTAAAAGTGTGTAAAAATGAAGTTATTTGTGCACTCTGATGCAAATGAGAACTTGAGTTCTGACATTTTTCAGCAACATTAAGAGTAAAAAAAACCTTTCAAACAAAAAAGAACTCACTTATTACTGACTGACTGATGATCTATTTTGGAGTTGATCTCGAAACTGATCTACATCTTGATATTTTTCAAAATAATCTTCACTATTGGGGGTGGCTGTAGCTCAGGCGGTAGAGCAGATCATCTACTGATCGGTTCGATTCCCGGCTTCACCTAGTCTGCATTTCAAATATCCTTGGGCAAGATACTAACTCCAAGTTGCCTCAAGTTGCTCTTTGATCTGTGGAATGTGTGTCTGAATGTTGGTAGAAAGCACTAAGAAAAATGTGCTTGTGCGAATGGGAGTGAGTGGGTGAATGCACAAGTTTTGTAAAGCGCTTTGAGTGCTCAAGATTGAGTAGAAAAGCGCTATATAAGAACCAGTCCATTTAAAACTCCCTGTCATGTTTTCACGAATACACATTAAATAGATCTGACTGATACAAACTGTAGGTTTAATATTAATGTTAACACTTCAGAAAAGCCATTACAGTTTTACCGCTGGTCTGTAAATCTTTCTCAGGTTTCCAGATGTTATGCAGCTGTCTGAGCCGCTCTTCCCCGCTCCAGACGACGATGCCTTCATCCTCGTGTTTCACTACAAGCTGTTCTCCCTCTTGACTGATGCAGAGTTCCTCCTGTTCCTCTTTGATCTGTGGGGGATCTGTGTCCTCCTGGTCCAGATTGAAGTTCCTCTCCTGCTTCCAGACCTGCTGGCCAGCCAGATCTTCCTCCTCCTTACACTTCATGTTGATGTGGGACTTGAGGAACAAAGTAAAAAGAAAAAGATTAGACAGGTAAAGGTGCAGCCTCAGTCAGCAGGGCTGTACACTGTGAGCATGTTGCTCACATATGTGAGAGAGGTTTGTACAAATGTTTCAGAAGCACCATGTGACTCCCTCTCTTTGTTGGAAAGTCTTATTAATTCACTTTATAACTATTACTTTGAAGATAAATTTCTACCATCACAAAAATATTATGACCTCTTTAAAAACAAACAACGGCAACTACATGACTTAAATTCCATGTTTAGATGAAGGTAATGGTCAATGCCTTTTGACAGGGGAAAAACCTCCACACAGAAGAATCTTACTTGGCTGAATCATAAATTATTCACCATGATTAAAACTGCAGATGAGCAATAATCTGCATTTTATTTTAGCCAAAGAGGAATGTTTCTGTTTGTCTGTGATCTGACTTTTTCTGCTGGGTCCAAATTTCATTTTATCCTGTGTAAGTTTGTTTCTCTTCCTGTTAACTAGCAAAGTCAAAATCACCTTGATTCATTTAACTTTAATTCAATTATAAATGTAATCATTTTATTGAACAATTAATTTCATTTCAATGAAAAACAATTACTTAAAAGAAAGAGATTAAGTTGGAGAGAGACATGTGGCCATCTTTTAGTGAGTTAGACCCTGATTAAGGGGTATTTTTAAAAGTAAAGCCCATCTCTCAAAGTCCCTGCCGGTGTTCCAGATCAACTGGCGTTTAGATCAACTGGCGTTGGTCGAACAGATGTGTGGCAGTCTTGCGTTTCAGGAGCTGCTACCGACAAACCAGCAAAAAAACGCCAAATGTGTCATCTGTGACACTTGTGAGGTTGTCTCAAACACACTCCGTCAGTCTTGATGCTGTTGAACAACAAAATGTTTAAAAATGTGGCGAGTTTACCTGGTGATATCCTCATGCGCGACGCGATCGCGAAAACAGCAAACAAGTAACACCACGCCGATGTTGTTCACAGGACAGCAAGAGTAAACGATCGGGAGACTCTTGTCGTCGTTATCGTTCCCCTCGCACGGTTTATTTCACCGAATTCAGCGTTTTTGCTTCACAACTAAAGCGAGCAGTTTACTTTGTGCACTAACATGGAGTCGAGCCAACCAGCGCCACCTCTGGCCAAGTGCCACAGCCTACAGCCAGATCAACCTGTGACACACATCTGCACCACGTTTGAATTCGTGTCATGCACATTTGTACCTTTCAATTGTGTCTGTTTGTGCGTCATGCAAATAAACCTTTGGAAAGAATGAAATGATGTCATGTATTTATTATCAGCCTACATTTGTACAAAATTCCAAATTATATACACAAAGTCATAGAAATCACCACTCCAATTGGTCATCATGATTTTAATATTCTCTTTTTCCATAACAATGAAATACACCTTGGACAAATATGACACATCAATATTTCATTAGTGTTGTCACATCACATCCTGTAAGCATCGTCTGTCTGTGTCTTTTCCCTGAAAATGAATATTTCCAGCCAATATAGGCAATTCATCAACATGGCTGGAGTTATATACAGTCTTTATAAGTGTGGTTAATCTAATGAAGATTTGTAAGGAGACGGCAGTTACTGTGAATTCACAGCAGTTACACAGTGATTAGTAATAAACAGCCAGTGAGAGTGAGTGGATATGACTGTTCCCACCACTAACACATGACCATAGCCCACTACTAGATTAACTTGTGACACATCTGCACCTGCTGCTATGATCACATTGAGTAGAGGCTGAGTGGCTGCACTTACCCCTGGTACATCCAAATCTACCCACAAACATGTTGAAAGATGCAATTCCAGCAATGTGGATTGTCAACACTAAAAACAATCGGTAAGCAAAGACAACAGGGATCAATTTTTTCTGTTTATTTAGCACCCACAACATTTGTAGTCGCCTTCTGCACAGGGGAAGTCCACACACACCGTGTGGTACCACTTTCCACAGAAGGTGCAATCTGCAAGATTGAATGAGATTGTCAGGGTCATTGTCTGACTGTTTATTACTAATCACTGTGTAACTGCTGTACATTCACAGTAACTGCCATCTCCTTATAAATGTTTATTAGATTGACCACACTTATGCAGACTGTATATCACAACCAACTCTAACATGTTTGTTTGCAGAGGGCAGACACAGACAGACTACGCTAACGACATGTGATGTTACAACACTGGTGAAATATTAGTGTGTTCACGACATTTTTCGTATGGGCAAAAGTATTGATATCAGGATGGTGATTCTTATGTGTATGTCATTTGGCATTTTGTACAAATGTAGGCTGATAATAAATACATGATATCATTTCATTCATTTCAAAGGTTTATTTGCATGACGCACAAACACACAATTGAAAGGTACAAATGTGCATGACACGAATTCAAACGTGCTGCAGATGTGTGTCACCAGTTGATCTGGCTGTAGGCTGTGGCACTTGGCCAGAGGTGGCGCTGGTTGACTCGACTCCATGTTGGTGCACAGAGCAAACTGCTCGCTTTAGTTGTGGAGCAAAAACGCTGAATTCGGTGAAATAAACCGTGCGAGTGGAACGATAACGACGACAAGAGTCTCCCGATCGTTTACTCTTGCTGTCCTGTGAACAACATCGGCGTGGTGTTACTTGTTTGCTGTTTTCGCGATCGCGTCGCGCATGAGGATATCACCAGGTAAACTCGCCACATTTTTAAACATTTTGTTGTTCAACAGCATCAAGACTGACGGAGTGTGTTTGAGACAACCTCACAAGTGTCACAGATGACACATTTGGCGTTTTTTTGCTGGTTTGTCGGTAGCAGCTCCTGAAACGCAAGACTGCCACACATCTGTTCGACCAACGCCAGTTGATCTAAACGCCAGTTGATCTGGAACACCGGCCTGCCTCCACCTCGGGAAGTCTGTGGGTGCAGACGGAGGTGAGGAGCACCACAGGCGGCAGAGAACTGTCTGTAGCCCCGGAGTGAGGCGTCGTGAACCGAAGCAGACAGCGAACTGTGGCACAGTGCAGAAAACCGAAGCTTTCCCTCCCTGTTTGGTTTTGATGTGTCTCATGAAAGTCTATTGTTAAAAGTTGACCTTTAAAAAAAACGGACGCACTTGTTTGATTAGCTGCTCTCTGATTTTAGCCTGTTAGCTTACAGACTGAGCTCAGATCGTTCCTGTGTTAGTTCATTGAGAACATCACAGTTTTACATACCTGCTGCGTGACTTCATCTCGGGTCTCCGGCTGATATACAGCAGTCTGAGCCAGTGGCGGATCTCATCATCCTGGACGACTGTTTTTAATGTTTTTAACCACGGAGATTTCTTCTGCATCATCAGTCTCTCATTGTTAAACTCTCCCAGAAACTGAAGACAGTTGTGCCATTTCCGCGCTTCTTCTTCTTCTTCTATTGAGTAGACGGCAGACTACACATGTCCAAGGGTAATACTGTCCTCCTCAGGCCATTGGCATCAAGTCAAAGCCTTAAAGTCTGGTACTTTGCGCATGGTCATTTTTTACGAACAGCAGAATCACAAGACAAAGCGTGCCAATGTTTATACTTTTCACTGTGACTGCCAAATAGATGAAAAAGTAGATGTTAAAAAACAACTTATAGTTTTGTCATTGGGCTGGTAGAAAGCTATGAGTTTCTGTCCCTTTGTCTGACCTTAGAGACTTATTTTAAAAGGAAACATTACAATCCTTTAAAGCAAGTATTTTCACCTCTGTTCCCCCCTCTGTACTTAGCTTTTTTGTTGTCATGTCAGTAATTGTCCAGTTGATGGCTCCCTTGGATCACAAGCCTGTCTCATGAGTCCAAGTGAATATATTCTTAATAAACAGCTTTGAAGAATTTGTGACCAACTTTGTTTAATTCGGAACATCATCATCATGAGTCAAACTCACTCTTGGATCTACAAAATATTTAACAAAAACAAACATCACTGAATCATAAGGTATTTGCTCCAACTCTTAGTCCAGAAACACATGAGTGAACTAGATCAGCTGCTCCTCCAGTTCAGCTGTGGATTTATATCATTATTTATATTTGTAAAGTGGATATGCAGTTTTTCAGTACTAATATAAGCATTTTATATCATTGCTTTATTGACAGATGTTTGGTGTTCAAGGTCAGGCATCAGTTTGAAAAAAACAAACAAACACACTGAGTTGAACTTGAACTTCCTACTGACAAAAACTAAAATTGGTGCAAAAATAACCAGAAACATATAAGAAGCATCCTGGAGGTGCTGCAGACAAGATAGGACCAATAACATGTCAACAGGAAATCCTTTTTACTAATTTGTTTATTTCTTTTTAGATTTTTACTCTCCATTTTAAGCCATGATGTTTGCTGATACTGTGTTCCTACTGTTTGTTCTCATTAATAGTTCTGTTTTTAACATTCTGTGCTGAAGCTGGAGGAAATGTTTCTACAGTGTCAGATGATACAGCTCCAAACTAAATAAGTGACTAACTAACGATGCTTTAATACACTTTACTATAAATTATGATATAGTGCACTTTCTTAAAATTTCTTATTGCTCTGTAATGAATTGTTTTCTTTATAAATGTACAAATGAGAATAAAATCTGTGTGATAAAGGAAGGTCTGTAGACTTCTCTGTTAAGATCAGTGAAGAGAAACAACAACATACAAATACCTAAGAAAAATATTCAGTAAACATTTAGAAGATAGAGAAGTTTATGTTGTCATGTGGAGAAATTTTTCAAATAAAAATATCCATAAGCATTGATAGTCTCCATGGCTGAACAGACACAGGAAAGAGCTCCACCTATAAAACGTAAAAACATCAAGACAACATGTTGAAGATGTCGAGGTACTGCCCATAATGTTTGACTGACATCTGATTTATGTGCAGCACATAAATACCACAATAATGATGGAGAGAAACTAAAAGGGAACTAAAATACAGATTTAAACTTACAACAATATGAAAGACTTCAGTCTATTTCACTTTAATCAACTCAGCAGTGGCTCCATAATAAAGCCTCAGTCCAGCATAGAGCGGCTGAGTGAATGTGGTCTGGACTCTGTGGAGGAGAGTCATGGTTTCAGAGACGCTGTAGAAGGACAAAATACCTGCTCTGTGATCCAGGTACACTCCTACTCTGGAGGAACGAGGACCTGAGACACGAGTTTGGATGTTGTTGTACCAAAATATAAAACTGTTGTTGTAACAATATAATGACCAAGATTTGTCATTACGTCCAAATCCACATTCACCTCCTTTTCTGCTGATATTCTTGTATGCGACTGCTACATCAACTCCTATCCCTCTCCACTCCACCTCCCAGTAACAACGTTCAGTCAGACTCTCTCTACTCAGGACCTGTTCATATCCAGTGAATCTGTCTGGATGATCAGAATAAGACTGTTGTTGTTTCATAAATGTTGCTTTTCTGTTCCCCTCTGATAATAACAGCTCTTTGTTTGCTGTGTTTGGATCCAGTGTGATTTCACATGAATATTTTAAGAATCCAGCTCTGGTCTTTGGCTCTGCTGGTGGATCTGACAGTAAAACATCCACTTCAGTGACTGTCAGTGAGATGTTTGTCCATTCCTCTCTCAGAATGTCCTGTAGTTTATCTCTGACCTCTGACACAGCTGCTGTCACATCCTCAAAGTAGCTCAGAGGACGGATATTGATGCTGGATGAGTCTGTAGACTCACTGAGTGCTGACAGTGAGGGGTAGTTGTGTAGAAACTGGATGTGATCCTCTGTGTGTGAGAGCTGCTTCAGCTCAGCATCTTTCCTCTTCAGCTCAGTGATCTCCTGCTCCAGCTTCTCCTGAAGCTCTTTGACTCGACTCACTTCAGTTTCCTGCTGGGATCTGATCTGCTGCTTCACATCAGAGCTTCTTTTCTGGATGAGATGGATCAGCTCAGTGAAGATCTTCTCACTGTGCTCCACTGTTTGATCAGCAGACTGATTGATGGCCTCCACCTCCTGTTGAAGCAGCTTCACATCTTTCTCTCTGTCCTGGATTCTCTGCTGGATGTTTTGTCGACTCACCTCCAGCTCTCTCTGCCTCTCAGTCCTTTCTGCTGCAGCTGAGACTGTGTCGTGGCCTTTATGTTCATCCACAGAGCAGAGATAACAGATACTCTGCTGATCAGTACGGCAGAACATCTTCATCACCTCATCATGACGAGAGCAGATGTTCTCCTGGAGCTTCTTGGAGGGCTCCACCAGCTTGTGTTTCTTGAATGTAGGTGAATCATAATGAGTCTGAAGGTGTTTCTCACAGTAAGATGCCAGACAGACTAAACAGGACTTGAAGGCTTTTATTTTTCTTCCAGTGCAGACATCACAGGCCACATCTTCAGGTCCAGCATAGCAGTGATCAGCAGGAGCAGCTTGGAGTCCAGTCTTCTTCAGCTGCTCCACTAAAACTGCTAACATGGTGTTTTTCTCCAGGACAGGCCTCGCTGTGAAAGTCCTCCGGCACTGAGGGCAGCTGTAGATTTTCTTCTTTTCCTCTTCATCCCAGAAGCTTTCAATACAGTTCATGCAGTAGCTGTGTCCACAGGGAAGAGTCACCGGATTCTTCAGTAGATCCAAACAGATCGAACAAGAGAAGGTTTCTCGGTCTAGCTGAACTCCTTTCTGCGCCATTTCTCCTCTCAGTGTCAGTGACTGTGTAAGTTTCACTTCCTTAATATAGAAACTGGTCTGATCTGAACAACAAGTGTTGCTGCTGTGAATGGGGCCTGCCAGCTCTAACACACGTTGGTTACACCCATCTTCATAATGTAGATCTAAAGGGGAGGGAACACAGAACGATATGGACAGACAGGAGGTGCTGAGCTAGAGAGCAGGAAGAAGAGGAAGGGTTTTCATGCTGTGATTCATTCCAGAAAGCAGGAAGAGGCTCTGTGTTTAATTGTTTTTCTGTTCAAACCTTTAACTAAATAATATAAATGTCAATAACTGGATGCCTCTCTATTCTTTTTGTTAATCTGCTAAATGAATAGTTTGTTTCTTTTAACAATTCAAATAGCAGAAATGAACAGCTGACAGCTTGTCAGACTCAGACTGTAAACCATAGAGACAGTTTATGTAGAGCATATCGGTTGATCTCCACGTGATCCCGCACCTCGGCAACTCCAATGCCGGGGATCAAGCTCTGTAAGAATTTCACTCCTCCTCCCCAGATGCGAAACTCTCCCGGCACTCCAGTGTCCACGGTAATGCCGAAAGAATTGGGGGAGGCGATGTCCACTTCACGTCTCTGCCGGCTGCTTGGGTGATGTGCAACACTTTGCATGAAGAAAACGTGATCTGATAATTCCACCAGGGCGCACAGACCTCCCCAACCTTCAGGGAGTGACAGATAAGCCTTGTTGCCACATAGGAAGTACCAGTCAGCCAAAACTCTGGTTCCTCTGCTGCTGGGTGCCGTCCGTGCACATCCTGTCTGGTACTGAGTCTTTGTTTGTAGTGGCATTCGGTAGCTGTAGTCGGGGCGACAGTTTAGGCCCATCAGCGTCGTGTTACTGGCACAGGTGGCGTTGATTGAACAGGTCATACACTTCCTCTCGTTCCTTGGTGGGCAGAAAGTGTATATGGACTTACATAGGTGAGTAGGCAGCTCCCCCACTGCCCGCGAGCCATTGTTCATCACACATACTGGCAGTTGTGATGCGTTCAGTTTGTTCAGTAGAATTACATCAGGCAGTGGGTCTGAGACTTGGGGCCAGGTCAGTAGGTAGGTCTGTCCGGAACAGTTCACATTTGTGAGTGACGATGACCTCCAGGTTGCGTTTACTGGGATGCTGTAGTTGGCTTTGGACCAAAGAGTACCGTAGCCTGGATGTGTTGCCAGGCCCAACAGACACCAACTGCGATCTTCAGGTATGCTGTACGGCCACAGGCCAGACGTCTGTGAGGATAGGGGCATATGGGTACATGCATAGCAGTCAGTTTTGTTATTCAAGTGAGCTGTAGTGTTCATAAACTGCCACCAAAAGTTAGTGGCGTATCCATGGGAAAACTTGGTGTACTTTCCTTTGTCATACAGTGTCTGCCTTTTCTCCATGTAGCGTGACTTGTTGTCCCTCACGGAAGCAAAGGTGAGGAGCCCGGCCATGGTCAGGGCCGCTGCAGTTGATAAGAGCCACCACCTCATGACGACGGAACACACCCTCCTGTCGCGAGTAGACCCCCCGGCCAGGAAAGCTGACCCCTCCACCGGGCGAGATCACAACAAGCGGGCAAGCCTGCCGTCAGCTGTGTTTAGATGGCTTCACTGACACGCCTGCAGTGACTCTGATGGATCCAGGATGGTCGTTCCGCAATTTTGCAAGCGGTCGGTGTAGCGAGGAGGACTTGGTATGGCCCCTCCCACCTGGGTGTGCTCCAGTTTCTCCTTTGGAGCACCTTGATCAGAACCCAGTCACCGGGCTTTAGTCTGCAAGACACTGGAGAAACATCATCAGGTTGTTGATTATGTACAACGATCTCTTTGTTTTCTAACAGCTTAGACATCCACTCTGCTAATGTGTTTTCTCTGATTGCTTTGTCTATTGGTTGACTGGTAATAGGCAGTGGAAACGGCCTGCCATGAATGATTTCAAATGGAGTTAGTTTATGGGAGCCTTGTGTTAAGCGCATCCACATTTTCACTAAACCCAAACATTCAGGCCACGGCCTTCCTGTTTCTGCCATGCATTTCCTGAGCCTTTGTTTTATAGTGCCGTTAGTTCTCTCTACAAGGCCTGCGCTCTGAGGGTGATAAGCACAGTGGTGTTTTATGCTGAAACCGAGTGCTTCAGAGACCTTAGTGATGACATCATTTACAAAATGAGTGCCGTTGTCTGACCGTATCAAAGCTGGGATGCCATATGTGGGTATGAAGTGATTGCACTGATACACTGGTCTACTTATAGCCCACACTACAACCACTGCTGTTTTGTTTTGTCTCTCTGTGCAGGTATGTAATGTGATGAAATCAGATATGATTGGGATGGATTGGTTTTGCGCTATGAATTTTATATTAAGTGTGTCGTTTTGTCTCTCTGTGCAGTCCAGGGCCTATTATATGCCACAGCCTAAAGGCAGCTGGGTTGCAGAGGCTTGAGTGACCACTGACTATATGCTTGCAGGGTGGTGGGTCTCCAAGGACAACTTCTAACCCTGTTAAAGGCAACATGTGGAGTGCAACTTGGCCGTGTGTCATAGCTGTCTCTGGCCTTGGGACTGTGTGTTTTTATACAATTCTTAAGTGGGACACTGGACTGTTTTATCTTTTATCTCTTGATATATTTTTTGTCAATAAATTATCTTTTAGAATTTTATTGACTGACATCTTTTTGCCCATGACTGAGACGGTTGGTCAGACCTAGAGTCTTTCTTTGGGTGTGTTACAGCAGCTTCTGCTCTAAAAGAAACAAATAAATAAAAAGAAAAGAAAATGTGGAACATGTTCATCAGCTTAGCAGTGTCTACATATTTAATTCAGCTTCTCAATCCTGTAGTTTTAGCTGTTGTCTACAGGGTTTTGGTTATTGGTTGTTATTATAGGTGTGCTCTATATCTCAGCAATGTGTCATTCTAGAATGATAAGTTTCAAGCTGGTCAAGTGCCTCTATGCACTTCATTAGTTTAGTTATTCTCTGTATTGTCTTCATCTCACATGTCATTACACTGAGTTTCAGCAAACCTTAAGCTTGATGCAGACTACTGCTTAACAATTATCCACCTCACATCATAACCGATTAAGGTGCCTCTTCATATTAATATTATGTCATTGTTCATATTATACCCTTTGTCTTATATAACAGCAATAGCATATTATAATATTTTATCAGTGTGTACCACTATATTACTACTGAGCCAATTTGTTAGTTAGATCATCTTATTCGGCAAACAGATAATTTAGAATTCATCCAATCTGCGGTCACATTTGTTCTCTCTGTTGCATGGCGGACCAGGCAGTTCTATTATAATATATTATTTATATTTTATTTTGTATCCATCAAGGGCTTCAGATGACCTGCAGAATCATCCTTTTCCCAGGGTGGAGACAGTTACCTTTTCACACACTGTCCTTGGCTGAACAATGACACAGCCTTAATATACCTTATTTATTTTATTAAAATATTTTCGTGTGAATTATTTGCTTTATATTCATTTTATACATGCTGGGCATGGTCATCATGCCAACTGTGTTTCATTGTTAATATCACTTTACAGGTTGTTATCCTTGCTATTATTAATTTCAAATACTCTAAAGATAATTTCTACTGTAACTTTCCCTTTGTTCATCTTTATTTCGTACTTTTTATATTTATATCTACTCAGTGGGGTCTGTTTTCAACCCCTTTTAAACTACTTCAAAACTACTTTGATCTCTAGTTTTCACTTAATAAGGGATTATTAAGTTCTTCCTGATATGGGTGTTGCTGCAGATGCGGCTGCAGGAATGAGTGATGGTTTACTAAAAGGATTGTGGGAACTGCACAGTGTCTCGTCTTCTGGTTTTACTAAACTGGCAGTTGAGTTCTGTTCTTCTGACTGTTTATATTTTGTTTTCTTAAATCTCTCAGTTTACAGACACTGTTTTTGTCCGGCATCTGGACTTTTCTTTTCTCACCACTGCTCGTCAGCAGGAGTGAGTTTTAATTTCACTTGCTTGATTACCCATCTTATTTATGTATTTACTTATTTTTGTTTAAGTAATATATACACAATACAGCTGCTATCACCTTCGCTGGTATTAGAGACGAGAGTGGTTGCTCACACGCCCTTCTACTTTCGGACTATTTCCAAAAGCGGTGTGAACTTTACGAGACGGAACTCGACCGTTCTCTCAACTCACCAGCACGTCAGTGAATAGCAGTAAAAGAAAAACACAGTAGGAGCAGCTCAGTCTCTTATTGGACCGTGAAAATTCAGCTTGCTCCGTTAATTAAAACAATACACACACACACATTCACATTCACAGCTTCGACGCGCGCGACCGGAACCCTTATAATAAGGGGAGCTCCCAGAGCTACTTACTCCCTAGACCCAGTCTAGACCCAGCTGGGGGAGCTACCCAGAGCTCCAAAGCTACCAGTCGACGAGCTCCCAGAGCTACCAGTCGACGAGCTTCCAAAGCTACCAGTCGACGAGCTTCCAAAGCTACCAGTCGACGAGCTTCCAAAGCTACCAGTCGACGAGCTACTTCCGCTATTTTAAATTCCCTGAATTCAAAATGCGCTTTTACGCAAGATTGTGTCAGTGTGTCTGTATCTACCTGGTCAGTGTCGCCGGGTCTGGTCCACCTCGATCGGGCCCCACCACCGTGGGTCGCTTTCTAAGAACGTTGGCCAAGACTCGAATTTAACGCTCTTGGTCTTTTATCACACACCTAGTATGTGAGCTGTCGACAGGCGAGCAACGTGGACTGGTCACGGAGATGGGACACGATGGAGGCGCTCCGGCTCCGAAGGACCAAGAAATGTTAGGAGAAAACTCTGTAAAAGACCCAGGAGAAATAAAGACACAATGAGACAAAGTTACTTTCTTTATCAAACGTGTACACGGGTGAGCTGCTAAGAACAACTCACACCATGCACAGTGGCTTGGTAATTTTTATAGGCACAGAGCACAGAGACAGTGAGAACAGGATAAGAAAATACAAAACAAATAAAATAAACAACTCCATATGTGGCGCTAGTCTCGTCAGCAGAGAGCTGGGAGAAGGCTGTGAGAGATAAAACAATCTAAAACAATATGTCCCAGAAACAAGATGTCTTTGCTGGGAAAGTCTAAAAAGATCATTCTAAACTAATCTAACCATAGGCAAAGGGCAGACAAAAGGCATCTTTGTACATTTAAAAGAAGGTAAAGAAACATAGAATCATTTTTCCTGTAACAGTTTATATATACATTTAGTCAGGGCAGTGCAGAGATGTTTAAAGGGGCGGGTGCTCACAGTTAAAAAAGGCACATAGAAGTAGGCTAGGCTGAAGAACAATGTTACAGGAAAAATGATTCTATGTTTCTTTACCTTCTTTTAAATGTGCAAGCATGCCCTTTTGTCTATGGTTAGATTAGTTTAGAACTATCTTTTTAGACTTTCTCAGCAAAGACATACTGTTTTGGGACATATTGTTTTAGATTGTTTTATCTCTCACAGCTTTCTCCCAGCTCTCTGCTGACGAGACTAGCGCCACATATGGAGTTGTTTATTTTATTTGTTTTGTATTTTCTTATCCTGTTCTCACTGTCTTTCCTATAAAAAGTGCCCAGCCTCTGTACACGTTGTGAGTTGTCCTTAGCAGCTCACCCGTGTACACGTTTGATAAAGAAAGTAACTTTGTCTCATTGTGTCTTTATTTCTCCTGGGTCTTTTACAGAGTTTTCCCCCAACAAACAACAACCCACATTCATCAAGAATCTAATATGGAATCACATCACACTACATCACTGTCATCAGGTGGGCACAATGCAAAGCAAACGTAGCCCATTTTTTACCTGATGGGGTACAATGTTGCTGTTTGGGGGGTTGCTTCTGCTCTTGCTGCTGATAGTGCTGGAGGGCAGGGCTGTGTTGATCTGAGACTGTAGAGATTAAACAGTCCACAGGAGAGAGGGTAGCTGATTAAACAAGTGTTATGAGATAATAATAAAACGCAAAGATTGGTCACGGCGCTTGGAACCATAAGGCAACAAAACTGGGAAATAAACTAAGCTCTGCCTGTGAATCACTCTTTGCCTCTCTTCTTCCTTCCATCTCCTCATCTCATCTATCACATTCCACTTGCTGTCCATCTGAGAACGAGGCACAGTTTGCTATTGAATTCATCTATTATTTAATTATACATTTTAACAACTCTTGCACCTAATCCCCTTAGGCAGAGCAATGAAATGCACAGCTTTGGAGAACCGATCGATGATGGTCAGAATAACTGTTACCTGAGGATGGTGGGAGACCAGTGATGAAGTCCAGTGCGATATGAGACCAGGGGCATCTAGGAACGGGCAACGGAGGCCAGCAGGAGGTGAAACCTAAACTGGAAAAAACTAACACAACACAGAACTGAAACCTAAAATGGAGATGCAGGGAGACGACACAGAATGATGCAGGAAAAAACACAGATGAACCGGCGAGGAGCACACGAGGACACATAGTATAAATACACACAGGGGGAGACATGGAATGGCAAAGACACAGCTGATCCTAATTGACTACACGAGACAGGGGGAAATGTGAACAGAACACACTAACATAAGACATGGACCTTCACAATAAAACAGGAAATGCACAGAGACACGGTACAGACACTAAATAGAGGGGAACACAGAAACCAAACTCTAAGAACTAACTAAGGCTACGTTCACACTGCAGGCGAAAGCGCATTAAATCCGATTTTTTTGACCCTATGCGACCCTATATCCGATCATGCTACGACAGTGTGAACGGCACAAATCCAATATTTTCAAATCTGATCTGGGTCACTTTCACATGAAGGATACTTTATTAATCCTTCAGGATTAATAAAGTATTCTGATTTACTTTATTAAATCAGAATTCAAGGGCTTACGCTCTTGAATTTATTCAGTATTTGTTGTTTAGGTTGTCTTGGTTAGTATTTGGTCCCGTTCATGTCTTTGTCTCATGTCTTCTCTTGTCCCTTGCTCTCTGTCCTTTTTGCTCTGCTGCAAACAGAAGCAGAGAAAACTGGAGCTTCTGGTCTTGGCCAGATCTCTTTTGAAAAAGACATTTTAAAGTCAATGAGACTTTTTACCAGATAAATAAATCAGGGGCGGAGCGTGGGGGTGGCTTACTGGGCTTAAGCCCGGGTTGTTTTGTCAGAAGCCCGGGGTCTTTTGGAGTGTAATTTTTTCATAGTTAGATGCCTGGCTGACAACTGTATAAAACAAAAAGTACACATAATATTCGAAGCACATAGTGCACACTGTGGGAATTTACGACTGTGCGTGAATCCCCCCTGATATTGGTATGATCCGAGCTCAGGCACTAAGCGACTGAGCGAGGGGGCGGGGCAGCTGCTACCTGTCAGTGCGCTGTTGGAGAAACAGAGCCAGCCATACTAAGGAGAGCTTAAGTTTGACCAGGTACCAAAGAAAATCATTCGTACCGTACAAATAATGTAAATATGACGGTGCATCACGAAAGATTGATATCAAACTGATCACTTGACCAATATTACGTTACTTGCTCTTCAAGTGAATCAACAAATGGCGAAATGAAAAGCCGAACAAATGCTATTTTTTTTTAGAGAGTCTTAGCTTACGTGTGTTTATTTCATATTTTCAGTTCTTACCCTCCCCGACTAAATCGGTTTCAGTTATGTACTGAAATATAAGAATGGATGTCAGAAGTAAACAGTTATCAAACACTCAGGTGAAGAAATGACACTCAGACACTTAGAGCAGTTTTAACGTGCACGGGTGAGAGCTCAAGAGAGACTCACACCCCCTGCAGCAGTTCTCTGCTTTGTGTTCCCATACAAGGTCGTTTCTTGGGTGGCGATTTCCTGTAGCTTGACAGATAATATGAAGGCAAACAGTTTCCGTTGTAGAGCAGAGAGCCAGCAATTAAAAAGTGCAGCTGGTTGAGTACAAGTTGAGTACAAACAGAAATATAAACACTCTTAGCTGATTATTATATAAAAGTAAAAGTAAAAATCCTCTGACAATGGACATTAGAGTGTTCTTTCAAAGAGAAAACTCAGGTAAATGTTATTTTATATATTATGCTTTGTATGTTGTTCAGTATATTTCTATGCAAAACAAGAGAGATTTCAGTACACAGCAGGATATTCACATTTGTAACCAGATATTTACACTTTAGGGAGAAAACATAAAACATTTTTACTGTACAACAACAATTTAGAGTAAACTGTTTGTTTTAGATAAATATTGAAATATATTTTGAATTAGTTAAATGTCAGAATAAAGAGAGACAGAGCTGTCTATTTTTTATCACTTTCATCAAATTTAGGAGTACATGTACACTAAGTTTGTTAATTAATAAGAAAACTCCAGACGATTCCATTCTGAGCTGCAGAAGCTTCTGATAGGTTAGTAGAGTCCATGTGAGTAAACTGGTGGCACAGCTATGGATGCATATAAGGCAAAACACAGAGCCTGTTTCTGTGACATGGGAACATCAAGAGATGTCAACCAAAACACCAGGAAAAGAACTGTGGAGCTCCATAAGTGTGGCTCAGTTTTGAATACAATTTGGTGCCATTTGCAATTAAGAAATACAGATAGTTTCTCTCTTTACTCTTAAAGTTAACAAATATGTTTTTATATTTATCAATCTAAAAAAAATAAACATTTAGTCTGATTTGATGTTACAATTAAAAAAGTGTTTGTGTTTTGATCTGAAGAGTTTGTAAATATCTGGTTTCAACTGTCTATTTGATGATTGTCAGCACAAAGAGAGAGAGAGAGGAACAGAGAGGGAGATGGAGAATGAGGACAGAACAGAGGTGGAACAAGAGCAGGTGAGACACACATGTTAGTCAAATGGTTGTTTAGCAAAAGTATCACCGTATCATAGGTCCTCATGTATCTCGTACCTAGTGTTTCTTTTTAGGTTTGTTATTTTTCAAATTCTATATTTATTAAGTTATGCAGGCTTGTTTGCACAACAAGGCTAAATAATTATATAAACTTTTCTCAATCTAAATAGTGGACTTTGGTAGATTTAAAAAAATAAGTGTAGTGCAGGTCTATGATGATTTTTAGTGCTACTATCATCTAGTTCTGATTCTGGTTCTGTCTTGGTTAAATCCTAAGTAGTGCTGATTTTGAACTGTTGCAGTCCTGTTTTAATTCTGGATCAGTTCTGCGTCTGGTTGAATTGGGGTTAGTCCTCGTGTCTTGATACAGCCCCGACTTCGTTCTGCCTCGCTGCTTAATTAAAAAACTAGTTTAAGGTGTCCTGCATGTGTGATATATATTTTTCCCTATATGAAGTCATTCTTTTTTGAACAAAACTCAAAACAGAGCCAATTAATCTTTCAGTCATTTCTAAGCCCCCCCCCCCCCCCCCCCCCCCCCAAAAAAAAAAAAATCCCACATGCATACTACCCTTTAGGGCTAAGCCCCGGGTGTTTCAAATGTCTGGCTCCGCCTCTGAAATAAATAAAGAATATAAAAGTCTTCTACTTTATGATGGAAATGTTCTTTCTGGCTCAAAATGACATCATTTATCTGAATCTGTAGAAGAAGAAACAATCTTGGAAAGTCACTTTACTCTGTGTCTCACTGGATGTTCAAAGTTTTTAACAAAAGAGAAAAAGAGAAGCATTCTTTGATTTTAGTCTGTTAGCCCACAAGCTGAGTTTTTATCAGAGTCCTGCATGAGTCAGTGTTATTTCACTGACACCATCACAGTTTTACACACCTGTTCTGTATGACTTTGTCTCAGGTTTGCGGTGATATCCAGCACTCTGAGCTGATGGCAGATCTGGTCAGTCCACAGTAGCTTCAACCACTAAATTATCTCTAACACATCACCAAACCAAAGTCTTCCTGCTAAGAGTACATCAAAGGTGAAAAGCGAGCCTAGAATGTCATCATTTCTGCTCTCCTCTTTCTTCTTCTTCTACTTCTGGACCGCACACATCATTTTTTTTTTTTTTTGCCTGTCCTGTTTGGCTCCTTTGCCATCAGAATTATTGTCTAAAGGCAAAGAAAGATGCCCAATGGATTTACTTTACCAAATTGACCATCCCAGCCTTGCCGTAATGGTCCATTTGATTCACCTTTTATTCTTTATTTTATTTTCACTTGCTGAATACGGGACAGACTTGACTGGGGGAAAGAAGGGGAGAAAGAAAGAGGGAAAGAGAAACAGCTGAGAAGAGGGACGGGGGAGAAGGGCAAAAGACAAAAACCAACAGAACGGGCAGAGAAAAAAAATTCATATATCAATCACCTGGATCACCTGTTGAGAAAGAAAAAAGAGAACAAGCAGAAGAAAACAAGAGTAATAGAATAAACAACATCACAATGATATATGGGAATATGACAGTAAATACTAAATATTAAACATTATTGTGCAGCACATAAGATCAACAGAACACAGTGTGCTTTGAGGTAGGAGCCAAAAAGGGTGTAGTTTGTGGGTGTGATCACCCGTGTGTACACCTGTGAGCATGGACGCGCTTGTTTTTAAAAGGTTCCTTCATGTAATGATCTGCTAGAGGGTGTGGGGGGGCCACAGCCCCGTCCTCCAGGGCATGAAGCAGGTATGGAGGAGATCAAAACTCCAGACATCCAGAGGCCCCCAGAACACAAGAGACCAAGGAAGACCAACAGAGGGGCAGCCGCGCCACTGTCCCAGTAAGAGCTGAGGAGAGTCCCAGATGAGGGTTCACTCAGCAGCCGCGGAGCAGAAGCCAGGGGGGGTTGCAGTGACGCGCCCGTGAGCTCCGCCGGCAGCCAGCCGTGCCTGAGTGACCGAGCCCCAGGCCGAGAGGTCGGGGGCACCCCACCTCCGAAGTGGCCCGAGCGAGCCCCAGGCTCCAGGTCCCGATAAGCGGCCGCCAAGGAGTGAGCCGGCGTGCACCTGGACGCCCATCCCCAGACACAAAGAACCACCAACGCACCGATGTCTGAGGGAGTCCGCCACTGGCAAGGGAAGTGGTGGTGGGGGGGGGAGATAGGCCTCCAAACCTTGGAGGGCCTGAGGTGTCCCCAGAGAGGTGGCGTCTGATACCCAACCTGACATATAGACACAGACATACAGGCACACACAGACACAAACATCCATTCCCACCCTCATGCTCTCATATGCACTTACTCCACACTCAACCAACGTGGAGACAGACATAAAGAGACGCTGTACACACGATCACACTCCCCAAGCGTACTCTACGAACCGGGTCTAGGTACCCTTGCCCCTGGAGGGGGGGGAACTGCACCCAGACCCAGGTGGTGTTACCCTTTTCCCTGCGGTGGGGGGAGGCAGACCGTCCCGACTCCGCAGCAGCAGGGAGGCCCCACACTCCAGACCGCAGTCGGACGGCCAACTCCTCCTCCTAGCCCCCCCGCTCCAGCAGGCCGCAGAGAACGGGGGTGAGAGAAGACTCCAAACCTCCCTCCACCCGCTCATTGTAGTGTTGATGCATGTTTGTTCTAAGGTGCAATTAAAACCCAGAAGGGCATGGAGCTACCTGCCAGAGAGCAGCAGGTAAGCGCATAGTCCCTCCTGCTAGCCCTCAATGACTAAGTGTATTTAAAATTGAGAGGTGGGCAACGACGCCAGGGGTGAGGTTCAAGGTTCAAGGTTCTTTATTTGTCACATGCATAGTTATACAAGTATAACACACAGTGAAATGTAGCCTGACACGCTCCTCGACATGTGCAAAAATTGGGGGGGGGGGGGGGGGGGGGGGGGTGTGTAGAGGAAGAACATACATATATATATATATACACATACACACACATACATATAGTATATACACTGGGTGAATGTGCAGTAGTAGCAGCAAGCAGGTGAATTCTGTACATTAATATGAATAGACATCTGACTATTTTACAGGAGACAATATAAACATATTTAAATTTAAAGGAATTTGAAATGTACATTGTGCCTTGGTTTAGAGTGTCTGGTTTAGAGGTTGTACACCCTGATGGTAATTTGGATTCTGTGTATCGTGCCCACCCCCAAGATCCTATATGTATGTGTAATGAGAGTGTGAGTAATGTGAATGTCTAAGTTGTGGGATAAAATTGAGGCAGAGGCAGCCAGAAGGGGACAGGGGGGGGGGGGGGGGGGTAGCCTCCTCTGCACCCTGGTGACACACCCCTACTCCAAGGCCCTGCATGTGTGGGTGGTTGTGGTGGAGCGGGAAGAGGGAGGCAGCTGGAGATGGGGAGGGAAGGAAGGGAGTGGCAAGTGACCCCTCCCTGGGGCCAGCTCCCCCGCTGACCCCAGTAGGCACCCCCATACTCTGCGACCCGCCAGGGAAAGGGGGCCCAGGCCCATCCAGACCGGGGCCCAGTGCAGCAGCACCGCCCGGCCCCACAGAGCCCTGGACAGTCCACCCAACCCCACCACAGAGAAAACTGCACCCACCCCACCATCCACTCATCTTCCAGACTACATAAGACAATAGACGCCCAGGCTGAGATCTTCCTCCTCTCCTGCAGAGAGAGTTCCTGAAGAGAGGAAAGCTCCTGCAAGGTGTGACAATCTCCTCCACCAGTTGAAGAGCCCCCCAGGTGGCTCGACGCACCGGCGGCACCCTGCGCCAGGGCCAGGCCCCCATGCACCCACCCGCCCACCACCCCGGCAACAGACCAACCAGGACCCAAGCCCCTGAGGCCCGGCCAGGGCCCCAGCCCAGAGACGGAGCGCCCCCAGAACCTCACACCCATCCCGGACCCACCCAGGGGCAGACAGGCTACCAGGTCAGTAACCCACGTCCGTCAGCACAGACCCTCCCCTAGCCCCGCTGCACGCAGCCACGAGGAAACCGTCACCTAAGAGCCAACAGAGCCCCCAACCGGACATGACCGCTACCCCGGGTTGAGCCCCCCAAGGAAGATGCCTCCGGGGAACCCCCCGACGCCCTAAGCCTGTCCCTACCCCCACACCAATCACAGCAGTGAAGGCGGGACCAAACTATGACCCCCTACCCCCACTAGGTGATGGAGCTGATCAAAGGAGCCCAGAGCAATTGATCTGATGTGGTGGCAGAGGCTGTATCAAGACTAATGTAATCTAATAGATAATTTCTATGTTGGTTAGAATTAAGATTATTTTTATTTTTCCACTTCATGAGGACTGTTTTCTTGGCTATGCATAGGGCAGTGAAAACCATATGGGCTATATTCTTTTCTGAAGTGACATTATCTAAGCTGCCCAACAAACACACTAAGGGGGAAGTTGGAATGTTACATTTCAGACACTTTGATAAGTCCTCACATATCTCGCGCCAAAACCTCTGAACTGGTGGACAGAACCAAAGAGCGTGGATGTAATTGTCCGGTGAATTAGTTTGGCAGTGTGAGCAGTTGTTGGTAGACGTAAAGCCCATCTTGAACACAGAGGCGGAGCCAGACATTTGAAACACCCGGGGCTTAGCCCAAAAGGGTAGTATGCATGTGGGATTTTGGTTTTTTTTGGGAGGGGTAAAAATGACTGAAAGATTAATAGGCTCTGTTTTGAGTTTTGTTCAAAAAAGAATGACTTCATATAGGGAAAAATATATATCACATGTGCAGGACACCTTAAACTAGTTTTTAAGCAGCAAGGCAGAACAAAATCAGGGCTGTATCAAGACATGAGGACTAAACCCCAATTCAACCAGACCCAGAACTGATCCAGAATTAAAACAGGACTACAACAGTTCAAAATCAGGACTACTTAGGATTTAACCAAGACAGAACCAGAATCAGAACTAGATGATAGTAGCACTAAAAATCATCATAGACCTGCACTACACTTATTTTTTAATTCTACCAATGTACAATATTTAGATTGAGAAAAGTTTATATAATTATTTAGCCTTGTTGTGCAAACAAGCCCGCAGAACTTAATAAATATAGAATTTGAAAAATAACAAACCTAAAAAGAAACACTAGGTACGAGATACATGAGGACCTGTGATACGGTGATACTTTTGGTAAACAACCATTTGACTAACATGTGTGTCTCACCTGCTCTTGTTCCACCTCTGTTCTGTCCTCGTTCTCCATCTCCCTCTCTCTCCCTCTCTGTTCCTCTCTCTCCCTCTCTCTCCCTCTCTCTCTCTCTCTGCTCCTCTCTCTCCCTCTCTGCTCCTCTCTCTCCCTCTCTCTCCCTCTCTCTCCCTCTCTGTTCCTCTCTCTCCCTCTCTGTTCCTCTCTGCTCCTCTCTCTCCCTCTCTCTCCCTCTCTCTCCCTCTCTGTTCCTCTCTCTCCCTCTCTGTTCCTCTCTCTCCCTCTCTCTCCCTCTCTCTCTCTCTCTGCTCCTCTCTCTCCCTCTCTGTTCCTCTCTCTCCCTCTCTCTCCCTCTCTCTCTCTCTCTGCTCCTCTCTCTCCCTCTCTGTTCCTCTCTCTCCCTCTCTCTCCGCTCCTCTCTCTCTCTGCTCCTCTCTCTCCCTCTCTGCTCCTCTCTCTCCCTCTCTGCTCCTCTCTCTCCCTCTCTGTTCCTCTCTCTCCCTCTCTCTCCGCTCCTCTCTCTCCCTCTCTGTTCCTCTCTCTCCCTCTCTGCTCCTCTCTCTCCCTCTCTGTTCCTCTCTCTCTCTTTGTGCTGACAATCATCAAATATACAGATATTTACAAACTCTTCAGAAAACACAAACACTTTTTAAATTGTAACATCAAATCAGACTAAATGTTTATTTTTTTAGATTGATAAATATAAAAAACATATTTGTTAACTTTAAGAGTAAAGAGAGAAACTGTCTGTATTTCTTAATTTTAAATGGCACCAAATTGTATTCAAACTGAGCCACACTTATGGAGCTCCACAGTTCTTTTCCTGGTGTTTTGGTTGACATCTCTTGATGTTCCCATGTCACAGAAACAGGCTCTGTGTTTTGCCTTATATGCATCCACAGCTGTGCCACCAATTTACTCACATGGACTCTACGAACCTATCAGAAGCTTCTTCAGCTCAGAATGGAATCGTCTGCAGTTTTCTTATTAATTAACAAACTTAGTGTACATGTACTCCTAAATTTGATCAAAGTGATAAAAAACAGACAGCTCTGTCTCTCTTTATTCTGACATTTAACTAATTCAAAAGATATTTCAATATTTATCTAAAACAAAAGTTTACTCTAAATTGATGTTGTACAGTAAAAATGTTTTCTCCCTAAAGTGTATGTAAATATCTGGTTACAAATGTGAATATCCTGCTTTGTACTGAAATCCCTCTTGTTTTGCATAGAAATATACTGAACAACATACAAAGCATAATATATAAAATAACATTTACCTGAGTTTTTTCTTTGAAAGAAGCCTCTAATGTCCATTCTTATATTTCAGTACATAACTGAAACCGATTTAGTCGGGGAGGGTAACAACTGAAAATATGAAATAAACACACGTAAGCTAAGACTCTTGTTACGTCTGGTTCGGTTTGGGTAAGACGGAAAAACAGCCGAGTCCGTGTAGGTGACAAACATAGTGATTTTATTGCACACTTCTAAGACAGAAGCATGGGAAGACAAGCGTACAGCCACAGATCTCCAAAGAGTGGACCGCTCCCCATCCTTATATAACCCATGATCCCATGATGACGTAACACAGTCAGACCTTACTGGAAATGATAACAGTTTTGGGCCTGTTCAGAGAGTTTACCTAATATGGACATCAACTGCTAGTTGTTAGAGAAAACAAGTGTGTATTACATTCGTGCCTTTTGTGAAAGTATATCTGTCAGAAAACTGTCCTCAGACAACCCTCCTATTCTTACTAAGGGTGTGTGTACACATTCATGTGTTGTATAAGAGCGTGCATGTACTTTCAAGGCCTGTGTACGTGCAGAACGGAACATGGAACCAAGGCAGGGTCCAGCAGGCCCCACAGGCTTCTGAGTAATTACAGAACTGTGAAACAGCTTTAAGCAAATAACATGAATAGTACAGAACAACAATAGACTGATTAGAGTACTGATAATCTGTGTAGATTAATGTTAACCTAGATATGGTTCAAAGATTATTCTGTCAACTGGTTCAACAATGGTAAATGATTAATGATTGATACTTCTGATTATAACTGTGATCATAAGAATACAAAATAAAATATCTCCTGGTCACACTCTCTAAAAAAAATAGCATTTGTTCGGCTTTTCATTTCGCCATTTGTTGATTCACTTGAAGAGCAAGTAACGTAATATTGGTCAAGTGATCAGTTTGATATCAATCTTTCGTGATTCACCGTCATATTTACATTATTTGTACGGTACGAATGATTTGCTTTGGTACCTGCTCAAACTTAAGCTCTCCTTAGTATGGCTGGCTCCGTTTCTCCAACAGTGCACTCACAGGCAGCAGCTGCCCCGCCCCCTCGCTCAGTCGCTTAGTGCCTGAGCTCGGATCATACCAATATCAGGGGGGATTCACGCACAGTCGTAAATTCCCACAGTGTGCACTATGTGCTTCGAATATTGTGTGTACTTTTTGTTTTATACAGTTGTCAGCCAGGCATCTAACTATGAAAAAATTACACTCCAAAAGACCCCGGGCTTCTGACAAAACAACCCGGGCTTAAGCCCAGTAAGCCTCCCCCACGCTCCGCCCCTGCTTGAACATCCGATGACCTGTATAGTGCACTCTATGTAATATTTTGTATTGAATTAATTGAAGACTGGGATTTCTGATTAGATGAAAGGTTTTGAAGGATATAAAAAAAACAACAACAGCAATAGAATAATATTAAACACAAAGTGAACCCGTCTTCCTTCATTAAATAGGTTCTTTTAGATGTTAAGGAGGAATTGACTTAACCAGGCTGGCGGAGAATGAAGACAACCGGACACCTGCGGCAGATGGGGAATCAGTGAACTTTTATTGAGACAGAGACAACCTCTCAACACAGCTCACATCAGGAGATTCCTCATATTTGCTGTGAGGATGGGTATATATTCTCTAAAACTTACAGGAGGGGGTTGTGAGGAAAGTGCTGCATTAGCAGAAAAACAACTCCATAAAAGGAAAGCGGCCTTGGGTGTTCTAGTCTCTTCGCTTGCAGATATCTTTCACCTGCAGGATGAGGCGATCGCTTCTTATCGCTCTCAAGGCCAAAGTCGTGAGCACATTTTTATTACACAGTTGCACAGTAACTTTAAAGCTGAACAATATTTAAAGCTGAATAATGTTTGATCAGATTATATTTTCTTCAAATCCCCCTTTTGACCCATCTTAAATGGGTCAACACACCAAAATAAGTAACATTCAAAGGAACACAGAGACGTGTCGAAGCCTGGCTCGAAAAACTCCTCGGGTCTTATCATTTGTCTTTATCTGTCATTGCAGATGAGGAGAAAAGAGTCCAGGCACCACCCTGCCCAGGGGTCGGCTGCAAGCAGTCTCGGTTCCCGACGAAAGCAGTAACAGCTGTCCTGCACACAAGGATACAACGAGTCAGTGCAACCAGGGTAGTGACACAAAATTAACAGTTCCTGTAACTCAGCAACCAAAAAGCATAAGTAATGATAAAAATGTGGAGAGTACAGAGTATACTATAATAATGAGAGATATAAACGTGAAAATGTGAAAGAATAAATCAACCGTAAAATAAACCCAGAACGGTAACTGCTAAGGACATTCAAAAGTGAATATGGTAAAACGTGAGGAAGGGGTGTGGAAAAAAAAAACAATTTATATCCAGTGGTGGGAGTACACATTCGCTCAGGCTTAAGTCCGGAGACCCTGAGAACATCGCTTAACCCTCACAACCCGACCAGACACAGTTCAACCAGATATATCCTTCAAGAGGAAGTGGGTGAGGGAAACAATCAATAACAAGCCTAATACAAAACACCACAGAGAAACAACCATTCTAGAAGCATTTAAACAAGAGAAAGACGATAATGTTCGTCACCCTCACGATCAGAGTTTTCATCATCCGTTGGCGAGGAGGTAACCGTGTCTCGTTTCTTTCTAAATGGATCGGGCGTGGGCAAAACTGGAGAGGAAGTGGTGGGCAAGACCCTAGGGGCTACATTTGTCAGATTGGGACTGTCAGAAGGGGGCGAAGCTTTTGAACTTGAAGGTGTCAGAAGTGTCGGGGGCCCTTCACAGATCAGGATTATGCCAATGGGAATGAGACCCAGGGCCAGGAAGCAAACAAAGACGCAACATCTTTGCCTGCCTGTCATTTCAGGGGGAAAGGGCCAAGACATGTTTACTTAGCTTGGATGTCTTCTAATAGAGGATGATGGGGCAGAGAAAGGTGGTCCAGTTCCCCCCACCTCGCCAAGGGCGTGTTCTAGGAGTTAAAGAGCAACAACCTGCAATCTGTACCAAAAAATCTTCATAGTCCCACCGGAAAATCATAAGAGTAATAAACGATTCAGCTCAACAGACAAGTATCATGTTCAGGTTTCTCCAATCATTAAATCACTATTATTGCCACAATTTGCTTTATTCACCCTTTGGGCAATGTTATTCCAAGAGAGAGAGAGAGAGAGAGAGAGAGAGAGAGAGAGAGAGAGAGAGAGAGAGAGAGAGAGAGAGAGAGCCCCTAATGGCCAGTTAGTGGGCTCTAGGTCAAACTGTCCCCAAATTTGTTATTTGTTATTATTACTTGTTTTCATGTCACTTGTCTGTTTTCTACTGCACCCCTCTCACCAAAGCAAAGCAAACATTAGCAGCACATTGACCGTAGTCAGGCATCCTCATTCCATAGGTGCTATAAAACATTTCCTGTAAAAGAATCACAGTTTTCAAGACAGGGTGTGTCTCCCCCAACACTCTCACCAGAATACAGTGTAATAGCATCCCCAACTCCTAACCCATAAACACCGTTTCTTCACACATCCGCCCAGAAATCCTGTAATAGAAAAACATTAAAACTGTAACCCTGTAGGGAAGAAAATGTAAATGGTAACGCTGCGCAGTTACCTCTGTAAGCAACACAAGACACAAAAATGGCATTTACAGGTTCACTCATCCTCGAATATTTTGTCATCCTTCTACTCCTGTAAAAGAAACCCACATAAATTCATCCACCCTTTTATCCTATCTAGGTGGAGGTGGTTAACCTTGAGTCATGGTCAAGTCTTGTCATCTTTTACCAGTCAGTCCGTTTGTTTTTATTCCCAGTCTTTCATCCATTCATCCGTTCTTTGCTGATAGTGAAACCTGTCGTCGCATCTAGTTTCCACACTCAGCAAAATGACGTCATCTCAAAAAGAAACAAGAACTTGAGTTTGGATTACCTCGCTGAATCCTTTTTTAAACAGGGATTCTCGTTTCTAATTGTCCCCACAAGTGTTTCCTCCAGAACCCATTTCAATGCGGAGAAACTCACTTACAACAATTTTCTCGCCGACGTGTAATGCTTGTAATTTCCGATGTGCAGATCTGCTTAAAGAAAAGATTCACAAACAAAAATCAGTAAATATAAAACAAAATAAAATGAAAAATAACAAAAACAAAATGCAGACGCCCGGGTCTTAGGACTTGTCACTGAATATTCTTCCCATCAATAAAAATACCAACCTAAACCTACACAGAGTCAAATCAACACCACCTCAACCTTTTCATATTCATAAACCTATATGTTTTGCGTTCGTGAAACAAAATTGAACCATTAAGTAAGTTGAGCTCTTGAAATGTTTTAATTCTCTTAATTCTGCCAGTTTATTTCAACACTTATTCAATGACTTTTATTCAACTGCTACTTGGTCACTCGACTTTTACCTGTTCAAATTGCCTAGGGTTCAACAAAGTCTAGATCCCCGTTATCATGAAACTTGAACGGTGTACGATGATTTACTTACAGTAATTTAGAATCATCACTCAACCTAGCTCTACTACTGGCACTGCGTGACTTTTCTCACACTGGAAACCAGAATTTAGTACAGAACTTTAATGCCTCAGGCAATCGCGTTCAAGGGCTGCCCCCCCTTCTCTTCTTCTTTGTCCGTGTGTTCCTCCTTTATTAAATCTCCATCACAATGACGTGGCGCTCTGAAATAAAACTCACACTGTTAATTCCTCGTTTTCACTCTGCACCACTGCTCAGAGTGTTTTCTTTTCTTTTTAGTGTAGAGTAAACAATTAAGTCGAGGCCTTAAGCCCCAGATATCTCGCACGGGCATCATTTTCATAACCAAACCGCTCCGGACTCTGCTCCCCAGACCACACAAATGCCCTCTGGGCTTATTATTATAGCAAATTCTGTATTTGACTTTGTTGTGTGCAGCATTGAGCCTTTGTCAGTAAAGCATTCTTCATTGCAGCAGCTGGAGCATTGTGTGTCACTTCTTAGTGAATTGAATCAACATTTTGATTTT
Organism: Mchenga conophoros; assembly: GCF_057382185.1. NCBI lineage: Eukaryota > Metazoa > Chordata > Actinopteri > Cichliformes > Cichlidae > Mchenga > Mchenga conophoros. Next base: position 5,050,564 of record NC_140543.1, on the reverse strand, counting down.
AGTGCATGGGTATGTATCAGTTTTTACTCCCTCAACAAGTGCATAAGTGTTCATGTGTGTGTTTCCCTTCATTCTAAGTAGGCGCATGCAGAAGTGTGTGTTCGTGTGTTGGTATATGTTTGTGTTCATCACCTTCCTGTTCTGTAGTTTAGGTAAACCAGCGGCCTGACGCATGGCCTAGGGTCCTCCCCTCCTCTTTGGGTCTGTTTTCATCCGTTGTTGCAGCTGCCTGCATCTTCTCCTTGTACCTTGACCCTTTTGCTTCTGTATGGTCTTTCAGGGTTTACTCCTGCTGTTGGAGCTTTGCGTCAAGTCTGACGACCTCCTGCTCCAGCAAGCTTCCGCCTGATTACAAGTCCTGTACGTGAAGCTCCAAGTCTGACTGATGAGTTCCATTAGCAGCCAGCTCCTCCGGAGCCATGCTCAGTTTCTGCTCTGATGCCTTAAGCTCTTACTGAGGGCAAAAACCTCAGAGTCTTTCCTTCCACGTCAGATTGGAGTCTGTTTATGTTGTCCTTACTTTGCTCCACGGCCTTCTGCAGCTCTGCTGTTCGGCTCTTCTCAGAGGTCAGCATCCTTCTGCTCACCGTCCCTTTTCCTCCGGGCTTAATGCGCGTCTCGTCACAGCTCTGTCAGCTGACGCAGCCTGGGAATTTCCCCCGTGTAGTGAAACGGGCTTTAGGTTTAGTGCTCTCCGTCTCTGCTGCATGAGATCACTCTTTTGCAGCACTGTTGACATCCTCAAGTTGTTGTTGTGAGTCCAGCTGCTGTGGCCTTCAGGGGTCAAAGGGTCAAAGATGGTCGCGGAGAGGGCAACGATGGTAGAGGGGAGGGTAGGAGTCCAGGTCAGCTTCGGCTCTCAGAAAAAACAAAAACAAAACAAAACAGGCGAACAGGAAAATGATGTTGTGTTGGCTGTGCTGTGTTGGCTGTGTTATCCCGAGAGGGGAGAAACAACGAGATCTCGTCTCCCCCCTTTTTTGTTTTTGTTTTTTTTTTTTCACCATATAATCAACTCATAACCCCTCAAGTTGACAGGACAACACAGGTACGTGTTAAAATTCTTAAGATCCTGTTTAGAAACCTAAAAAGGAATTTCCTATCATTCAGTAGTCATTTGTCTTAAACAATCAACAAAAACATGTCCCAAGTCGACCCTTTTAACCACTAAATTTGTCGTGTCCTCACTTAATCCTCAGACCAGTGTCTTTGTCTTTTGACGTTACGTTGTTGTCCTGCAACCCAAAGCGTTTAATTGTCAGTAATGTATAAACTATATCATTTAAAAACAGGTGTATGTTAAGTGTCGCTACTTTAACCTTGCATGTACGTGCACATGTATGTAAGCTGTTTCTTCATTGCATGTATGGGTGCGTCTGTATATGGGTTACTTTAACTTTTTCTCAAACGAGGCATTTCTCTAACACGCACATGTGTCTGTTCCTCACCCTTCTCATATCTTTCTCTGGTTGTGTGTGGTTTTATTTGTTTCAGTGATTTACCAGGAACATCTTTTCCTTTTCTCCATGTCTTCCGCCAGAGGTTAACACTGGTGAGATTCAGGGACACAGCACCCAGAGCAGTTCAGCGAGAAAAACCTGCCTCAAACTACATTCTCTCTTTTTTGTTTTACCGGGAGGGGTGAGGACAACTCTGGTGTCCAGCCGTGAATTTTAGCCAAAGCTTGGCCTGTCTTCTGCTGCCGTACTCAGGCTTCCAGGTTAAGAAAAAACACCTGTATGAAGACACTAAACATACATTTAGTATTTGTATAAACATAACTGCCTAAATCATTGAACTCTTGAGGAGGGTGTATTTCAGAATCAGAATCAAAATCAAAAACTTTATTGTCATTGTCATGAGACCGACGACATTAAGAATGGTCCCCGATCATTGCATCATCCCTAGTAATATCAAATATAAAAAACAATAAAATTCAATCAATAAAATAGATAGAATACTTAAAATACTAAGTATTCCCACCGTCATGCTTCAGACCGTGCATAGATTAACACAAGAGTGGCATGGTGGACATTTTTGTAGTATTCAGATGTGTTATTGCAGTTGGATAACAGCTGTGTTTGAGTCTATTAGTCCTTGCTCTGATTGCCCTGTACCGTCTGCCTTAGGGCAACAGTTCGAACAGGGAGTGGCCAGGATGTGAGGTGTCTTTTATGATGTTTTGGGCCTTTTTAAAACAGTGGGCGTTGTTTGACTCTTTACTAACTTTAAAACCCCACCATAACAATTTCTCACTGACAAACTTCTATGCATCCATTTAAACATGCGAAGCCAGCACAAAATCACACACATACCCCTACAGCAAAGCTTTAACATAACCACAATGCAACTCCTCCCTTAAACGGGAGAAATCACCCTGAATCAACCAACTCTATATAAAACGTCAAACAAAGATAAACCACAAACATTTCTACACTTCTGTGTCTTCCACGCAGCACAATAGGCAGAAAAATACCGATTACTCACAGTCTACAACAAAAGAAAAACCTGCTCTTTTCACAACTCTCACAGCTAAAGTCAAAACTCTTACCCAGTGCCTCTGAAATAATAAAAAAATCACCAAATACTCGATTACTCTTTTCACTCGCTCCCTCTCACTCCCTTCTTCCTCATACAGCATACACGCTCGCTCCCGCGGACCCGCTCGGCCCCGCGGGCTCACTCGGCCCCCACCTTTTTCCTCTCACAGAGACAGAGAGAGAGACCCTTTTCCTTTTTTTTATTTCTCCAGCACACATACACACACAGAATCCCAACTGAGAGAAAGAGGGAGAGAAGAGAAAAGAGTTGTAGAGAGGAAGTTTTTTAGCAGGAGTTTCAGATCTAACAGATTTATACAACTTATTTACACACACCGGTAATTTATGTTCTATTTATTGATTTTAAAGGAGAATTTGGGCCAGCTGGGTTTCTGCCTCTGTTAGGCACTAACAGCTGGGGCGCTGCTTTAAAGGTGAGTCAGCACTGAAATATCCCTTCAGGTGTTACCAGGCTTCTACCAAACCGGAGTCTGGCGGGTAACCTTGCCTAGAGCTTCCTGATAGGGGTGCTAGTTGGTTGTCACCTTGTTCACACGTCTCATTCACACTTCATACATTACCTGCAGTCACTCATTACCCTCCTTATGTATGTAATAAATGTGTAAAAAAAATTCTATGTGTGGTGTATTATTTTAACCAAAAGAGGAACCTAGTTCCTTTAATTGTGTAATCTGTGAACAACGGAGAACCAAACTGTCCTGCCCAGTGTTCCACAGCAAGCATTCAGCGTGTATTTATGTGTGTCCAATATCAAACAGAACATCAAAACATTTAAAACACTAAAATCATCGGGGTTTTAAGAAGAGATCCGTTTTCTCCTATTGATCAAAGGGACCCCTCCTTTGGACTCCAACCAGTACTTCTCCTTTTTAAGTTTTAGAGGATCTTTTCTAATAAAGTCCTCTGGGCCTTCCTAACCCTTCTGTAGTTTAGAGAATATTACTAAAAAATATTCTCAAGGCCTTTAACCTTTTAATTTGTTTAGAAAGGCGTTACTAATAAACCCTTTCAAGGTCCCAGACCTGCACTGAGGTATGTATCCGACACCGGAGAGCAACCCGTCGGCTGCAACCGTGGTCAGACCTCAGTTCACTCTTATCTTTATTCACTTATTCACTTATTTCTTATTCACTTATCTCTTATTCACTTGTCTGATTCTCAACAAGCCTTAAGTAAGCCAGACAATTTTGGTTATGAATTACTAGGAGTTTGGACACTAAGTATTTTTATAATGTTCAATATAGCAGAAATAAAAGGTCTGCTTACCTTGTTTTTGTGTGCACACAGCTTTTGTCCAAACTCCGTTCACTCAGACCACGGCCGATTTCCTCCCATCCGTTCCAGTTGACCTGGAGCGCATCCTGTTCGTGACGCCAATTGAAGGATATAAAAAAAACAACAACAGCAATAGAATAATATTAAACACAAAGTGAACCCGTCTTCCTTCATTAAATAGGTTCTTTTAGATGTTAAGGAGGAATTGACTTAACCAGGCTGGCGGAGAATGAAGACAACCGGACACCTGCGGCAGATGGGGAATCAGTGAACTTTTATTGAGACAGAGACAACCTCTCAACACAGCTCACATCAGGAGATTCCTCATATTTGCTGTGAGGATGGGTATATATTCTCTAAAACTTACAGGAGGGGGTTGTGAGGAAAGTGCTGCATTAGCAGAAAAACAACTCCATAAAAGGAAAGCGGCCTTGGGTGTTCTAGTCTCTTCGCTTGCAGATATCTTTCACCTGCAGGATGAGGCGATCGCTTCTTATCGCTCTCAAGGCCAAAGTCGTGAGCACATTTTTATTACACAGTTGCACAGTAACTTTAAAGCTGAACAATATTTAAAGCTGAATAATGTTTGATCAGATTATATTTTCTTCAGTTTGTAAGCAAGTCTGAGACCAGAAGTTTTGGTCTAAGTTAGCTGATAAATCCGCTTCCCATTTTGCAATAGGAAGTGATATTGATTCATCTGTTTTAGAAAGCATTCTGTATATTTTGGAAAGTAATTTGGGGGTTTTAAGAGTAAGAAATTGAACCACACTTGGTGGTGTTTGTAGTTCAACTTGACCCGGTTTAAATTTCTTTTTTACTATGGATTTAATTTGTTGATATTCTAAAAATCTTTTCTTGTTGATCCCATATTGTGTAACTAGTCCGTCAAATGAAATAAATTCTGTTCCTTCTAGTATATGTTCTAAATATTTGATTCCTTTACCACTCCAATCTGAAAAGTTTATCATATTATTGTTTTGTAATATGTCAGGGTTGTTCCAGATAGGTGTACGTTTGCATGGGATTAATGAAGACTCCGTGAATTTTAGAAACTCCCACCATGCTGTCAGAGAAGAGCTGATGTTGACGCTTTTAAAGCATTCATGTCGTTGGATGTTTGAGCTGATAAATGGTAGATCTGAAATCTCTAGATTATTGCAAAGTGCTTGTTCTACATCTAGCCAAGGTTCATCTAAGACGGTATGTTTTAGCCATCCTGAGATAAACTGAAGCCTGTTGGCTAAGAAGTAGTGCTGAAAGTTAGGTAGTTCTAATCCTCCTTTATCCTTGGTCTTTTGTAGTGTTTTTAAGCTTATACGTGGGGGTTTATTTTTCCAAAGCAATTTGGACATACATGAATCTAGAGATCTGAACCAATCTTGTGGCGGTTTAGTTGGGATCATTGAGAATAAATCATTTATTTTTGGTAAGACCATCATTTTTTATAGCGGCAACCCTTCCCATGAGTGATATGGGTAGACATTTCCACCTAGCCAGATCGCCTTCTACCTTCTTTAAAAGTGGGATGTGGTTTAATTTAGTTAGATCTGCAAGCTTGGGAGAAACATTAATACCTAAATATTTTATATTTCCCGATTGCAGTGGTGTTGAAGAGGAATTATGGAGGGAGCAATTAATCGGTAGGACTGTAGATTTTGACCAGTTAATTGAGTAATCTGATATTCTTGCAAAAGAGTTTATCAATTCAATCACCACAGAGATATTGGTTTGTGAATTTTGGAGAAAAAGTAACACATCATCCGCATAAAGGCTGATTTTATGTTCCATGTTCTTGCATTTTATGCCCTTAATTACTGAATTCTGTCTAATTGCTGCTGCTAGTGGTTCAATAAAAATTGCAAACAGTGAAGGGGAGAGTGGGCATCCCTGCCTGGTGCCCCTCAAGAGACAGAAGCTGGAGGATGTCTGGTCATTTGTTCTGACACAAGCTGTTGGGGAATTATATAATATTTTTAACCAGTTTATGAAAGAGGATCCAAAACCAAATTTGTGTAAAGTTGCAAATAGAAATTTCCAGTTAACTCTGTCAAATGCTTTTTCTGCGTCTAAAGAGAATATTGTAGTTTCTAGGTTTTTACTGTATGAGTAGTCTATCAAATTAAGTAATCTACGTGTATTTGTTGATGAGTGCCTACCTTTTATGAAACCAGTTTGGTCAGGATGAATTAAGAGGGGGGTTATTTTCTCCAGTCTTTTTGAGAGAGCTTTGCAGATTATTTTAAGGTCTACATTTATAAGGGATATTGGACGATAGCTTGAGGGATATACAGGGTCTTTGCCTGGTTTTAGCAGGAGATTAATGTTTGCAGAATTCATATTTGGTGGAAGTCTGCCCTTTTCTTTGATTTCCAACAACGTTCTGTAGAAAACTGGTGCTAGAATCGACCAGAATTCTTTGTAGAATTCTGCAGGAAAGCCGTCTGGACCTGGAGCCTTATTATTGTGCATACTTATCAGGGCTTCCTGGAGTTCACCTGGTGTCAGTGGTGAATCCAGTGCCATTGCTTGAGTGTCTAATAATTTTGGAAGAGTTATGTTGTCCAAAAACTGATCAATTTCTTTTTTAGATGGGTTTATTTGTGGTGAATACAACGTGTTATAGAAATCCCTGAAAATGTTGTTTATTTGTATCGGTTCATATATTGTGTTCCCAGATGAATCTTGAACAGCACATATAGTTGTTTTTTCTTTATTTATTTTTAGCTGGTTTGCTAGAAATTGACCGGATTTATTACCATGTTCATAATTTTGTAAGCGTAGTCTTTGTACTAAGAATTTTGTTTTTTTATCAATTATCTCATTTAATTCTAGTTTTGTTTTGCGTATTTTGTTCAATGTTTCCTGATCTTGGTGGGACGCGTAGGCTTCTTCTAGTGATTTGATGTTTTTTTCTAATTCCTGAATATTTTTGTTTTCTTTTTTCTTTTTATGTGATGAGAAAGAAATTATTTTACCTCTCATCACAGCTTTCCCTGCTTCCCATAGAACAGAAGCTGATGTTTCGGGAGTGTCATTATAGTCTAAATATGAAGTCCACTCTTTTTTAAAATATTTAATAAAGTCTTCATCTTTAAGTAGTGATGTATTAAATCTCCAGTTTTTACTTGGCGTAGTATTATTCTTGTGCATTAGTTTTAAAGATACAGGAGCATGATCGCTGACAGCTATAGGGTGAATCTCAGTGTCTGAAATGTCACTCAGCAGTGAGCTGCTGACCAAAAAATAATCCAGATGAGAGTAGGAGTGATGGACATGTGAGAAAAAAGTATATTCCTTACTGGTGGGGTGAAGGGAGCGCCATGCATCGCAAAGACCAAAGTCGCTCATATACTGTTTGATTATATTTGTGGACTGCCAATTACGCTGAGTTCCCGCTGTATTGAGCCTATCCATGTCTTCATTTAGTCCAAGGTTGAGGTCGCCTCCAAGAACAAGTGTGCCATCTAAGTGTTCAGAGAGTGCACTGAAAAAACCGTGAAAGAATGAGGGATCATCAACATTTGGACCATATACACTTGCAATACATAGCTTTTTATCACGTATAGATAGTTTAATGATTAAGAATCTGCCCTCTGGATCTATAACTGTATCGAGTACTGTGAAATTAATATTTTTATGTATTAAAATTGCTACTCCCCTTTGTCTAGAATTATAACAAGCTGAGAACATATTAGGAAACTCAGGTGTTTTAAGTTCGTTCGAACCTCTAAGAGGTCTGTGGATCTCTTGTAAAAGGACAACATCTGCCTGTAGTTTTTTGAGTTGGTTAAATATTTTTAACCTCTTTTCTCTGGAGCCAGCTCCATTTATATTCCATGTAATGAACCTCAGTGTACCCATAGATGTTTGTGTATAGGGATGTATGCTGTGTGCGTCGCTTAGACAGGTGGAGAGAATACGTCACTTGTTCATAAATAAAAAGAAGGAGAGAGAGAAAAAATGTGTGGCGAGATGCTCCCTGAGTCTGACTATGTGTTTGCATAGTTACTAATATGAGTAGGCTTGGCTTAAGTGTGTGTATCCTAAACGACTGTGTGCGCTGTCTGACTGATGTAAATGTGCTGCCGTTGAGCGCATGGTGTGTATGTGTCGAAATAAAGGGTGTTGTTTGTGGATGAGTGTCGAAGCAGGTGATCGAGGCAGTGAAAGGAATAAAGAAAGAAACCAAGGACAGGGGTGAGCAGCATAAAAGCAAGAGGGGGAAAAGAGAGAGAGAAAAAAAACGAGAAGAAAAAAAAACAAACAAAACGTAAACATTCCAATTAAATCACTGACGGAGAGTGACGGTGTTAATTCTGCTATGAAAGCACACTTTAAGATGCGATTTGATACTAGTAAGTTAAACAGATGTTAATGCAAGTTAGTGTGAGTGGATAGGGAAATGGTGTAGCTGATTCTTATCTGGTGTGAGGTTAATACAGCCACGGAGTGATGTTGGGGTCGCGGTGGAGCTGTCCGTCCACGTACAGCCGGTCCACAGCGATGACAGCGCGGGAGCCCTTCTGGATGAAGCCGCGTCGGATTGGGAAGAGGACCCTGCGTCGTTCCAAGATCTCTTTGGGGAACTGGTCGTTCACGCTGAAGTCCGTTCCTTTTAATTCCCTGCCGCGGCTTTTCACCTGTTGTTTTTGTTTGAAGTGGCCGAATTTGGCCACGATAGGACGTGGTCTCCCGGCCGTAGCCCGAATGGGGCCGAGGCGATGTACCCGATCGAAGACGATGTTCTTCACAGTGTCCTCCGGCAGCTTCAGGTGGATTTTGATGAAGCTTTTTACCGTGGTCTCCGCGTCCTCTCCAGCGGCTTCTGGAATACCAGAAAATACCAGATTATCACGCATGCTACGAGCTTGTAGATCAATAACTGTTTCTTTTATTTTTTTATTTTCTCTATTGAGCTGGGTAACATTTTCTGTGAGACATTTCACCGACTCCCTTAGCGTGGCATTTTCAGCAGCAAGCGTTTCCACCTGCTGCTGGCTGTACTCCAGGGATTCTCGCAAGCATTTAAATTCTCGGTGAAGAATCTCCACCAAGGACAGCCTTGCGTCGAAACTGGACAATCGCTTGTCGATTGACTCCAGTATGTCGGCAATATCTTTGCCGGCTGGCGATGTTGAGCCGGGGGAATCTGCCGGGCGTTGTCTTTTCGACGACGGCGTCTCAGCTTTGGCCGGGGAAGCTGCACACTGGGCCTTCTTCATCACCAGATCCTGAAAGCACTGATCAATATAATCTTGGAGAGTCTCTAAACTCTCCCCGTTGTTCTCCAGGGTGTTGGAGATTATTTAGACAAATATTGTTAGTTATAAGACAATTGATAAGTGTATTTGGTAATAGGGGGAGACCGGGGATAGTTGTAACGTGGGTCAGTTGTAACACTTCCAATTTCTCCAATCAAGGCTAAGTTTCAAATGATGTGACTCATCCTGTGCATGCCCAATTCAGTTCTGCTATCACATGTGAAAAATCAGCACATTTTGTCAAACACAGACAATTTAACATGAAAAAAAGTAAGTTTTTCTACTTTATTTCAATTTCTAATAGCATTATCTGCTTTGCAGTTAAACTCATCAAACTTAAATTATGTTATTTGTATGTCTATGGGGATATATTCTGTGTAAGTCTTTAGTGCTAATGTTTTAGCCGTTGGCTGTAATGTTAGCTAGTTCATGGCTATAGGAGTCTGGGTCAGTTGTAACAGCAACAGTCTGGGTTAGTTGTAACAATAATGCAGATGTTACAACTTACCACACTTTTACTTTAACTTATATTAAACAAGTTGGGGCAACGACATCAGCAGAGAGAGGTTCACTGGTCGCTTTTGTATATGCGGTTAATGCCATTGGCAACACAATTCCTCCACTGTTTGTGTTCCCACACATACATTATGCAGACCACTGTGTCAGAGATGGACCAGTAGGAAGTACTGGTAGTGGAAATAAGTCAGGATGGGTGCAAGAAACAGATTTCCTCATCTTTCTGAAGCACTTTGCAAACCACACCAAGGTAAGCCATGATAAAAAGTAATGGAATTGCGATGCTGGTGAACAACTACATTTTTTCAGCTTCATTGTTATGTTCAAAATTGGTGCAAGAGTTGTAGGTTATAATGCCCACTGAGCCAATGAGGCCAAACTCAAGGAAGACCAACCAAAATTAATGAAATATTCAGTTGCAGAAAATTCCATAATTTGTCTTTTTTGGGGGGTTGGAATATGTTCAAAAGCTGGATTTCTGCATTCTGTCACACACACACATAATTACATAAATGGCTCTAAGTGCATTCATGTGTTGAATAAACAAAGATTATTGTTAGTACCCTTATTTCATTGTGTTACATTTCACCCCAGGATATGTTACAACTAACCCAGACTAGGGGGTTAATTGTAACATTTCACTCTTCGTGTTTGAGACCATACCATGCAATGAGTAATTGTGCTGCAGAGAAAATAGCTGCACTATTTAATAGCAGAGACATGTAAATACTTTGCATTACATTTTGAATCCACTACCTTAAAAGAGCTCCAATTTACAGACAGAAATGTCAAAAATGTTACAACTATCCCCGGTCTCCCCTACTGAAGCTTAAATGAATTTGTTCAAATCTAAACTACCATTTGCTTTAATTTTCTGCCAACAATCTCCGGCGTCTGACGTCAGTTACAACATGAGTCGCTTACCTTGTCCGTCACTTGTCCTTTTTTCAGACTAAAATCAAATTAACAAACTAAAATCAAAGCATTCTTTGATTTTAGTCTGTTAGCCCACAAGCTGAGTTTTTATCAGAGTCCTGCATGAGTCAGTGTTATTTCACTGACACCATCACAGTTTTACACACCTGTTCTGTATGACTTTGTCTCAGGTTTGCGGTGATATCCAGCACTCTGAGCTGATGGCAGATCTGGTCAGTCCACAGTAGCTTCAACCACTAAATTATCTCTAACACATCACCAAACCAAAGTCTTCCAGCTAAGAGTACATCAAAGGTGAAAAGCGAGCCTAGAATGTCATCATTTCTGCTCTCCTCTTTCTTCTTCTTCTACTTCTGGACCGCACACATCTGTCGCTGCCCTACTCAGGTCGATCTAATGAAAATCAGCCAGAAATAATAATCAGAAATCCAAATGTAGAATTTATAGTTCCCCATTGATGCAATTTGGTTATTAAATTTAAGAAGCAGTCTGTAATGCTCACCCCAGCATAGTTGAAGCAGATCATCAAAGCATGCTGAACACTTTCTACCATTCCACATGTGCATTTTCTATCCAGGTACTCAACAGCACCAAACCATAATTGTGAATCCATGGCTTTGATCTGGTGAAAATCACCCTACCCCTACTGTTCATCTTTACACACAACAGATGGTGTTTCTGTATCTTAATATATGACTGAATGAAAAGTAATGACAACCGTTATTTTCAATCTTCCATTGCTTCTACCTGTTGTTTCTCTGTATTATTGTCGGATCTTTACCTTCAAATAAAGTGCCTTCAATATAAACTGCCTTGAGGTAACTTGTTGTAATTTGGTGTTTTATTAAGAAAATTGAACTATTGTGGCAGAAAAGTTGGATGCAAACCAAGACTAAAAGTCCTCAGGCAGGAGTCATAGCTGGGCTTTAGCATCTGGGTCACCCACTTTACCCAGGGAGCTAAACCAGCATCTCCAACAGGTGATTTGTTTGTCTGGCAGTTTCAGGCTGGGAAAGCTTGTTAAACTTTAACAAAACATTATTTGGCACCAACGTGAATGATTTGGGTCATGTTTATCACGTCTGAGTCAGGGAGCAAAGGTCACCTCCTTTATGCAGGATTTCACCTTATGCCAACAGGGGAAAAAAATCACGAGTTCTTAAACAAGCTGTAGGTCATGTTACTACACACATTTCAATATGTAAGCATTTCATCATGTTTTAGAGTCTCAGAGTTATTTCAGCCTCATCTTCACATATTTTCACAAATATTCACATTATCTCCGAGATCCAGTTGTGAAATTTTTTCCCTCAGTGTAACCGATTGCAACACAACAAATGACTGACCAGTGATTAGTGTTTTACAGTGATTACGACAGACAGCCTGTTTCTGCCACTGCTGCCAAGCATTTGCTCTTTTCAGCTTGTTCAATTGTGGAGGTTTTTACATTCTTTACCTTACAATATAAAGCACCTTGAGGCAACTGTTGTTTTTTGGCACTATATAAATATAAATGAATTGAACTGGTAGCAACTTTATGAATGAGAAAATGAAAACAAGTGTCAGTCAGCTGGTTCATGTCCAGCAGGTGGGGAGGAATCAGTGAGTCTGTTACTCCAGTTACTTACTGAGAGGTAAAGTTAAAGAAAACGAGTTTCCTTCATCGCACTAAACCTGCCCACTAAACATGACCCTGAATGAACCCATATGTAAAGGACTGTAGGTTTTAAGCAGGATCACGTAATGGCAACACAATAGATGAGGAAAGTGGGGGAACTCTGACGACATCTAGTGGACATCTTGAAGATGACGGGTCTGAACAGAGAGCAATGCAGGTCTGTGGAGAAGATTGCAGCACACTGTGAAATATGAACTATGAATAATATCTACATCTGTAATGATGTAATCAAAATAGGCTCCATGTAGTTTAAGTTCTGTTACTGTACTTATGAAGCAAACTGCACACACAGAGTTGGCAAACATTGAGTTTACTTGCATTTAGGCAAAATGATATAAACACTTATCATGAGCCAATATAGCACATTTAACTGCTTTTATTTAGCAGGGATTACACAATACACAAAATTAGTCACAAACATTTTAATCAAATCTTGCAACATGTTGCTAAGAAGAACCAGGACAACCAGGTCAAAGCCATACTGAAGTATAACCTTCATTAACATAAATCACAAAGAAAACATATTTAAATAAAAATTGTATACTTGTCTTGAACTTTTTTAAATCTTTAGTCCTGTGTATCAAAACTTATTTATTGGCTGATAAAAAGGAATCACATCATGGTTGTTACAAGGAACAAGTGATGAAAAACTCATTTTCATGTTTGTTTTCTTCTATACTGAAGAAGAAATACAAGTTTCTGTGGTAAATATTAAAAGAGCATCCATGTTCAATAAATATTTGTGTCACCTTTAAAGACCAATAAAAAAAATATCAAACTTAGAGAAACATAAAGTCAGGGCTGGAACAAACAACATAGAGTGCCCTTCACTGCTGTGGACAGGAAATGTACCGTGACTTGGAGCATGAGGTCATTTTCTACCTCGGGTGCTGCAGTGATTTGGTTTGTCACTCAGGTGGATCCTTAGATGAAAATTCAGTCCTGATTTCCAACTGAATCTTTCCCCACAGGAGCTACAAATATATGGTTTCTCACCTGTGTGGATCCTTCTGTGACTTTTCATAGTCGACAAGTCTCTAAACTCTTTCCTACAGACGTTGCAAGAATACGCTTTCTCACCGGTGTGGATTCTCAAATGAGTTTCTAGTCCTGATTTCTTACCAAATCTTTTCCCACATGTGCTACAGAAATACGGCTTCTCGCCTGTGTGGATTCTCACGTGACTTTCAAATCCGGATTTCTTATTAAATCTTTTCCCACAGGTGATGCAAAAATATGGCTTCTCGCCTGTGTGGATCCTTACGTGAGTTTCCAATCCTGATTTCCAAATGAATCTTTTCCCACAGGTGCTACAAGAATGTGGCTTCTCACTTGTGTGAACTCTCATGTGTCTCGTCAGGTTGGATTTACACTGAAAAGTTTTTCCACAAGTGTCACAGCTTACAGATTTTTTACTTGTATCAGTTTCACTCCGAGACTTATCTGTTCGGTTTTTGTGACGTCTCCTTTTCTTCAGCTCCGCATTTCTAGTTGATCCCGAGTCCACATGCTGGTTTTCTTCCTGTTCCTCAAGCTCTGGTTCAGGAAAGTTAAGAGCAAGGAGCTGGTCATCGTTTGGTTCTGATTCACTGAGGTCACTTTCCTCAAAACTAGAAGTCACCATAAAACTATTGATCTCCTGCTTCAGTACAATCTCCTCCAGCTCCTGACTGGTGCAGAGTTCCTCCTGTTCCTCTTTAATCTGTGGAGGATCTGGGTCCTCCTGGTCCAGACTTGAGTTCCTCTCCTGCTGATTGGCGACAAACTCCTCCTCCTTACAGGCAGTTTGCTGGTGGAGGTCTAAACGAACAATAAAAAAAATGTAATTATAGAAAAACACTTCTGAGAAGATAAAGTTTTAGTTAAAGTCTGTAATGAGGGCATGTTGCTCACATTTGCAGGTGAAATTAAAAGTGTGTAAAAATGAAGTTATTTGTGCACTCTGATGCAAATGAGAACTTGAGTTCTGACATTTTTCAGCAACATTAAGAGTAAAAAAAACCTTTCAAACAAAAAAGAACTCACTTATTACTGACTGACTGATGATCTATTTTGGAGTTGATCTCGAAACTGATCTACATCTTGATATTTTTCAAAATAATCTTCACTATTGGGGGTGGCTGTAGCTCAGGCGGTAGAGCAGATCATCTACTGATCGGTTCGATTCCCGGCTTCACCTAGTCTGCATTTCAAATATCCTTGGGCAAGATACTAACTCCAAGTTGCCTCAAGTTGCTCTTTGATCTGTGGAATGTGTGTCTGAATGTTGGTAGAAAGCACTAAGAAAAATGTGCTTGTGCGAATGGGAGTGAGTGGGTGAATGCACAAGTTTTGTAAAGCGCTTTGAGTGCTCAAGATTGAGTAGAAAAGCGCTATATAAGAACCAGTCCATTTAAAACTCCCTGTCATGTTTTCACGAATACACATTAAATAGATCTGACTGATACAAACTGTAGGTTTAATATTAATGTTAACACTTCAGAAAAGCCATTACAGTTTTACCGCTGGTCTGTAAATCTTTCTCAGGTTTCCAGATGTTACGCAGCTGTCTGAGCCGCTCTTCCCCGCTCCAGACGACGATGCCTTCATCCTCGTGTTTCACTACAAGCTGTTCTCCCTCTTGACTGATGCAGAGTTCCTCCTGTTCCTCTTTGATCTGTGGGGGATCTGTGTCCTCCTGGTCCAGATTGAAGTTCCTCTCCTGCTTCCAGACCTGCTGGCCAGCCAGATCTTCCTCCTCCTTACACTTCATGTTGATGTGGGACTTGAGGAACAAAGTAAAAAGAAAAAGATTAGACAGGTAAAGGTGCAGCCTCAGTCAGCAGGGCTGTACACTGTGAGCATGTTGCTCACATATGTGAGAGAGGTTTGTACAAATGTTTCAGAAGCACCATGTGACTCCCTCTCTTTGTTGGAAAGTCTTATTAATTCACTTTATAACTATTACTTTGAAGATAAATTTCTACCATCACAAAAATATTATGACCTCTTTAAAAACAAACAACGGCAACTACATGACTTAAATTCCATGTTTAGATGAAGGTAATGGTCAATGCCTTTTGACAGGGGAAAAACCTCCACACAGAAGAATCTTACTTGGCTGAATCATAAATTATTCACCATGATTAAAACTGCAGATGAGCAATAATCTGCATTTTATTTTAGCCAAAGAGGAATGTTTCTGTTTGTCTGTGATCTGACTTTTTCTGCTGGCTCCAAATTTCATTTTATCCTGTGTAAGTTTGTTTCTCTTCCTGTTAACTAGCAAAGTCAAAATCACCTTGATTCATTTAACTTTAATTCAATTATAAATGTAATCATTTTATTGAACAATTAATTTCATTTCAATGAAAAACAATTACTTAAAAGAAAGAGATTAAGTTGGAGAGAGACATGTGGCCATCTTTTAGTGAGTTAGACCCTGATTAAGGGCTATTTTTAAAAGTAAAGCCCATCTCTCAAAGTCCCTGCCGGCCTGCCTCCACCTCGGGAAGTCTGTGGGTGCAGACGGAGGTGAGGAGCACCACAGGCGGCAGAGAACTGTCTGTAGCCCCGGAGTGAGGCGTCGTGAACCGAAGCAGACAGCGAACTGTGGCACAGTGCAGAAAACCGAAGCTTTCCCTCCCTGTTTGGTTTTGATGTGTCTCATGAAAGTCTATTGTTAAAAGTTTACCTTTAAAAAAAACGGACGCACTTGTTTGATTAGCTGCTCTCTGATTTTAGCCTGTTAGCTTACAGACTGAGCTCAGATCGTTCCTGTGTTAGTTCATTGAGAACATCACAGTTTTACATACCTGCTGCGTGACTTCATCTCGGGTCTCCGGCTGATATACAGCAGTCTGAGCCAGTGGCGGATCTCATCATCCTGGACGACTGTTTTTAATGTTTTTAACCACGGAGATTTCTTCTGCATCATCAGTCTCTCATTGTTAAACTCTCCCAGAAACTGAAGACAGTTGTGCCATTTCCGCGCTTCTTGTTCTTCTATTGAGTAGACGGCAGACTACACATGTCCAAGGGTAATACTGTCCTCCTCAGGCCATTGGCATCAAGTCAAAGCCTTAAAGTCTGGTACTTTGCGCATGGTCATTTTTTACGAACAGCAGAATCACAAGACAAAGCGTGCCAATGTTTATACTTTTCACTGTGACTGCCAAATAGATGAAAAAGTAGATGTTAAAAAACAACTTATAGTTTTGTCATTGGGCTGGTAGAAAGCTATGAGTTTCTGTCCCTTTGTCTGACCTTAGAGACTTATTTTAAAAGGAAACATTACAATCCTTTAAAGCAAGTATTTTCACCTCTGTTCCCCCCTCTGTACTTAGCTTTTTTGTTGTCATGTCAGTAATTGTCCAGTTGATGGCTCCCTTGGATCACAAGCCTGTCTCATGAGTCCAAGTGAATATATTCTTAATAAACAGCTTTGAAGAATTTGTGACCAACTTTGTTTCATTCGGAACATCATCATCATGAGTCAAACTCACTCTTGGATCTACAAAATATTTAACAAAAACAAACATCACTGAATCATAAGGTATTTGCTCCAACTCTTAGTCCAGAAACACATGAGTGAACTAGATCAGCTGCTCCTCCAGTTCAGCTGTGGATTTATATCATTATTTATATTTGTAAAGTGGATATGCAGTTTTTCAGTACTAATATAAGCATTTTATATCATTGCTTTATTGACAGATGTTTGGTGTTCAAGGTCAGGCATCAGTTTGAAAAAAACAAACAAACACACTGAGTTGAACTTGAACTTCCTACTGACAAAAACTAAAATTGGTGCAAAAATAACCAGAAACATATAAGAAGCATCCTGGAGGTGCTGCAGACAAGATAGGACCAATAACATGTCAACAGGAAATCCTTTTTACTAATTTGTTTATTTCTTTTTAGATTTTTACTCTCCATTTTAAGCCATGATGTTTGCTGATACTGTGTTCCTACTGTTTGTTCTCATTAATAGTTCTGTTTTTAACATTCTGTGCTGAAGCTGGAGGAAATGTTTCTACAGTGTCAGATGATACAGCTCCAAACTAAATAAGTGACTAACTAACGATGCTTTAATACACTTTACTATAAATTATGATATAGTGCACTTTCTTAAAATTTCTTATTGCTCTGTAATTAATTGTTTTCTTTATAAATGTACAAATGAGAATAAAATCTGTGTGATAAAGGAAGGTCTGTAGACTTCTCTGTTAAGATCAGTGAAGAGAAACAACAACATACAAATACCTAAGAAAAATATTCAGTAAACATTTAGAAGATAGAGAAGTTTATGTTGTCATGTGGAGAAATTTTTCAAATAAAAATATCCATAAGCATTGATAGTCTCCATGGCTGAACAGACACAGGAAAGAGCTCCACCTATAAAACGTAAAAACATCAAGACAACATGTTGAAGATGTCGAGGTACTGCCCATAATGTTTGACTGACATCTGATTTATGTGCAGCACATAAATACCACAATAATGATGGAGAGAAACTAAAAGGGAACTAAAATACAGATTTAAACTTACAACAATATGAAAGACTTCAGTCTATTTCACTTTAATCAACTCAGCAGTGTCTCCATTTTGCCAAAGCCTCAGTCCAGCATAGAGCGGCTGAGTGAATGTGGTCTGGACTCTGTGGAGGAGAGTCATGGTTTCAGAGACGCTGTAGAAGGACAAAATACCTGCTCTGTGATCCAGGTACACTCCTACTCTGGAGGAACGAGGACCTGAGACACGAGTTTCAATGTTGTTGTACCGAAATGTAAAACTGTTGTTGTTACAATCTAATGACCAAGATTTGTCATTATGTCCAAATCCACATTCATAACCCCATCCTTCTCTGCTGATATTCTTGTATGCGACTGCTACATAAACTCTCCCTCTCCACTCCACCTCCCAGTAACAACGTTCAGTCAGACTCTCTCGACTCAGGACCTGAAACCATCTAGTGAATCTGTCTGGATGATCAGAATAAGACTGTTGTTGATCCATAAATGTTACTTTTCTGTTCCCCTCTGATAATAACAGCCATGTGTTTGCTGTGTTTGGATCCAGTGTGATTTCACATGAATATTTTAAGAATCCAGCTCTGGTCTTTGGCTCTGGTTGTGACAGTGAAACATCCACTTCAGTGACTGTCAGTGAGATGTTTGTCCATTGCTCTCTCAGAATGTCCTGTAGTTTATCTCTGACCTCTGACACAGCTGCTGTCACATCCTCAAAGTAGCTCAGAGGACGGATATTGATGCTGGATGAGTCTGTAGACTCACTGAGTGCTGACAGTGAGGGGTAGTTGTGTAGAAACTGGATGTGATCCTCTGTGTGTGAGAGCTGCTTCAGCTCAGCATCTTTCCTCTTCAGCTCAGTGATCTCCTGCTCCAGCTTCTCCTCAAGCTCTTTGACTCGACTCACTTCAGTTTCCTGCTGGGATCTGATCTGCTGCTTCACATCAGAGCTTCTTTTCTGGATGAGATGGATCAGCTCAGTGAAGATCTTCTCACTGTGCTCCACTGTTTGATCAGCAGACTGATTGATGGCCTCCACCTCCTGTTGAAGCAGCTTCACATCTTTCTCTCTGTCCTGGATTCTCTGCTGGATGTTTTGTCGACTCACCTCCAGCTCTCTCTGCCTCTCAGTCCTTTCTGCTGCAGCTGAGACTGTGTCGTGGCCTTTATGTTCATCCACAGAGCAGAGATAACAGATACTCTGCTGATCAGTACGGCAGAACATCTTCATCACCTCATCATGACGAGAGCAGATGTTCTCCTGGAGCTTCTTGGAGGGCTCCACCAGCTTGTGTTTCTTGAATGTAGGTGAATCATAATGAGTCTGAAGGTGTTTCTCACAGTAAGATGCCAGACAGAATAAACAGGACTTGAAGGCTTTCATTTTTCTTCCAGTGCAGACATCACAGGCCACATCTTCAGGTCCAGCATAGCAGTGATCAGCAGGAGCAGCTTGGAGTCCAGTCTTCTTCAGCTGCTCCACTAAAACTGCTAACATGGTGTTTTTCTCCAGGACAGGCCTCGCTGTGAAAGTCCTCCGGCACTGAGGGCAGCTGTAGATTTTCTTCTTTTCCTCTTCATCCCAGAAGCTTTCAATACACTTCATGCAGTAGCTGTGTCCACAGGGAATAGCCACTGGATCCTTCAGTAGATCCAAACAGATCGAACAAGAGAAGGTTTCTCGGTCCAGCTGAACACTTTTCTGCGCCATTTCACCCAACAGTGTCAGTGACTGTGTGAGTTTCACTTCCTTATTATAGAAACTGGTCTGATCTGAACAACAAGTGTTGCTGCTGTGAATGGGGCCTGCCAGCTCTAACACACGTTGGTTACACCCATCTTCATAATGTAGATCTAAAGGGGAGGGAACACAGAACGATATGGACAGACAGGAGGTGCTGAGCTAGAGAGCAGGAAGAAGAGGAAGGGCTTTCATGCTGTGATTCATTCCAGAAAGCAGGAAGAGGCTCTGTGTTTAATTGTTTTTCTGTTCAAACCTTTAACTAAATAATATAAATGTCAATAACTGGATGCCTCTATTCTTTTTGTTAATCTGCTAAATGAATAGTTTGTTTCTTTTAACAATTCAAATAGCAGAAATGAACAGCTGACAGCTTGTCAGACTCAGACTGTAAACCATAGAGACAGTTTATATATACATTTAGTCAGGGCAGTGCAGAGATGTTTAAAGGGGCGGGTGCTCACAGTTAAAAAGGGCACATAGAAGCAGGCTGAAGAACAACAACCCACATTCATCAAGAATCTAATATGGAATCACATCACACTACATCACTGTCATCAGGTGGGCACAATGCAAAGCAAACGTAGCCCATTTTTTACCTGATGGGGTACAATGTTGCTGTTTGGGGGGTTGCTTCTGCTCTTGCTGCTGATAGTGCTGGAGGGCAGGGCTGTGTTGATCTGAGACTGTAGAGATTAAACAGTCCACAGGAGAGAGGGTAGCTGATTAAACAAGTGTTATGAGATAATAATAAAACGCAAAGATTGGTCACGGCGCTTGGAACCATAAGGCAACAAAACTGGGAAATAAACTAAGCTCTGCCTGTGAATCACTCTTTGCCTCTCTTCTTCCTTCCATCTCCTCATCTCATCTATCACATTCCACTTGCTGTCCATCTGAGAACGAGGCACAGTTTGCTATTGAATTCATCTATTATTTAATTATACATTTTAACAACTCTTGCACCTAATCCATAATAAAGCAATGATAGAAAAATGTTATAGAACAAAAACTTTGTGTTTATTATGTCTGTGAAGGTTCTCAGTCATCCAGGTCATCGTAGTCAAATCAGCTTGCAAAGAAAAGCGTCTGGACTTGTTTAAGTTGCTTGAAGACTGTTGAAATCTCCCAATTCTTTGAATCTTTGGGCTGAAGGAAGGACAATACTCGGTGTATAAATGCTCAATCAACAATCATTTAT
The DNA here is from genome assembly GCF_057382185.1 of Mchenga conophoros. Taxonomy (NCBI): domain Eukaryota; kingdom Metazoa; phylum Chordata; class Actinopteri; order Cichliformes; family Cichlidae; genus Mchenga; species Mchenga conophoros. The sequence continues at coordinate 5,029,885 of NC_140543.1, read as the reverse complement.
TTCCATACAATTCAACAGTCAGAGCATTACAACGTCCGGACGGGAGAGATGCCTGCAGAGGTTCGACAGCATGTCTCAAAATGGTAGCAACTTTCACAGACTTTTATAGCTAGTCACAGCCCCCCTCTTTGTCATAAAAGCTGCATCTTCACATGTTTTTCTAATTCTTAGCGAGCCTGGCTCCTGACCTTGCCTCCCTGTCTTTCTGTGTGAAGCAGGAAGGGGGGTAAGGAATGTGGTTTTATCTCTTCTGCCCAGACACCTAGTTGGTCTGTGCACAGATTTTTGCCAATTTGTTTTTAAGATTTTGGTTCATTCTTTCCACTTTTCCCTGAGATTGTGGATGGTAAACTGTACCATATCTATGTTGCAACCCCAACATACATTCCACCTCAGCGAGATCTCGATTTTTAAAGTGAGTGCCATTATCTGATCTTACCTTCTCTGGGAATCCATGCCAGGGGACATAATAATTCACCAGACATTTGATCACTGTTTTACTATCCTCTCTGCGCGTTGGCCACGCCTCTGGCCAGCCAGTCAGACCATCCACACACACCAACAGATATCTAAACCCTCGAACAGTGGTTATCATGTCAGTGTAATCAATCACAATTTCCTGGTCTGGTCTTTCTGGCAAAGGAAACTTACCCATTTCTGGTTTCACGGTGGGCTTCGGATTGTATTGTCCACAAATCAGGCAGGTTCTCACATGTTCCCTTACCAGGTTTTTCATGTAGGGATGCCACCAATGACACAAATCCCTTTCCATCTGGGCCACTCCCACATGACCTAGCCCATGAGCTTCTTTGATTTTCTCCTGGGCCACTTCTGCTGCGAGCACTGGCCGCCCATCGGGCCCTCTCCACAATCCTTCTGATTGTACGGCCCCTCTTTCCTGCCACACCGCCTTTTCCTCGGGTGAGGCTCCTCCTTGCGCCTTTTCGATGTCCTCTCGCTGTTGGGCTGGCAGGTCTCCCCATTCCATACCCATACTTACCATTTGTTTTCCTTCCTTATAGCCTGCCGCCCGTTTTGCTTCCTCGTCGGCTGCTCTGTTTCCTTTCGCCACCCAAGTGTCAGACTCGTCATGCCCTTTACACTTTATGATAGCGACCTCCAGAGGTTCTTTCAGAGCGTCCTCCAGCTGTCTCATTTCCTCCTCATGTTTGATCGGTTTATTTGTGGCTGTTCTGAATCCAGCCCTCCTCCATTGCCCCAGCTCCACATGTGCTGCTCCAAAAACATATGCTGAGTCAGTATAAATGTTAACTCTTTTTCCTTTCCCTAATCTCAGAGCTTCTATCACTGCAATAAGCTCTGCTCTCTGTGCTGACTGAGGCCCTTCTAATGTTCCTGATTTCTCCACCAGCAGCTGGTCTCCAACTCCTTTCACCACTGCATAGCCTGTTTTCAATCCTTCACTCGGATCTCTAAAACAACATCCATCTGTAAAATAATCATCTGCCTCACTCACCGGTTCTGCTCTCAAATCAGACCTTACTTTCTCTTCAACCTCTACTATTTGTGTACAGTCATGAGGTGTCGTCCCCCCCCCCCCCCCCCCCCCCCCATTTGATCTGCCATGTTAATCCCTTCATGTGTGAAGGTCAAGTTTGGAGACTCCAGAATCTTAGTCAGTCTCTGTTGTCTCAGTGGGGTCATTGTAAATACCTGTGAGTTCACATAGGCCACCACACTGTGTGTTGTGAGCACTTTCAGTGGGTGCCCTCTCACAATGTGAGCCACTTTCTGAATTATTTTTGCTACCCCTGCTGCATGTTGTGTGCACATGGGGTGTCTTTTTTCTGTGTTATCCAGGCCAATGCTGATATACATCAGCACTTGTCTCTTTCCCCCTTTTTTCTGAAACAACACACCATTTACTACTCCATTTGTTTCAGAAACATCAACTGAGAAATCAGAGTTATAATCGGGGATTGCCAAATCTGCTGCACGAGACAGGGCCTGCTTTAATTCAATGAACCGCATTTCAGCTTCAGTGGTCCAGTTGAGATTAGCTGTGAGATCTCTCATGCCGTGTTCTTTCACCAAATCCCTCAAAGGTTTGGTTTTGCCCACATAGTCAGGAATGTAGTGTCTACTGTAACCTGTGAGCCCAAGAAATGACAACATTTCTTTAACTGTACGTGGCTGGGGGTGTGACATAATTGTTTCCCTCTGGGACGCCAACATGCCCACCGTCTGCATCGCCACCACACGACCTAGAAATGTAACTTCAGTTCTGACAAGTTGGAGTTTTTCTCTACTTACTTTAAAGCCTGTTTTAGCCAGCTGACGAAGCACAGTCATTGTCGCTTGAAAACAAGCATCAGCTGTTTTAGCGGCAATCAGCAAATCGTCCACATATTGGATCAGTGTGCATCCTTCAGGTAATACACATGGAGAAAGAGCATTTTTAAGTACCTGATTGAAAATGCCAGGTGAAAGGGCAAAACCCTGCGGCAGCCGTGTGTAACGCAGCTGCTGGCCACTGTAAGTAAATGAAAAAATATCTCTTAAGGATGGATGCAGAGGGAGACAAAAGAAAGCATTTGCCAAATCTATGCATGTGAACCACCACTGATCTGGAGATAAATTAGTCAGAGCTGTGTACGGGTTTGGTACAGGTACTGTTTGTGTCTTAAGGACAGCGTTTATTGCCCTAAGGTCATGTGCCATGCGATACTTGCCCGTGCCTGACTTTTCAACTGGGAGGATCGGAGTATTCCATGCAGAGGAAGACGACTCCAGCACACCCACCTGCAGGAGCCCTGAAATAGTTTCTGCAATCCCATTATCTGCCTCTGGGCTGTGTCTGTATTGTGAACGCCAAATAGGGGTGTCATCCTTTAACTCAAATGTGACGGGTGAACAAAATGTTAAACCCACATCAGTTGGACCTTTAGACCACAGAGTGTCTGGGAGTTCTGTTAAGCCTTTAACAGCTTCCTCATGATCAGATTTCTCCCTGCCATGTGTTCGCTTTAAAAGTTTGTGTTCTAACACACTCTGATCAGTAGCAGTCACAGAAATTCGATATGTTTTACAACTGGGTGAGTATGAGACATCAGTGAGTTGTGTTTGTTGCCAATCTGTGGCCCTTGTGGCTGTTCTCACCATGGGGCCTAAATCTTTTGCTTGATGACCCTCGTGCACTGCCAAAGACACATGGGGAACCGCTTCATCCCCCATTCTATACCAACTCATTTTATCTTCAGGGAGTGGAACAAACGCTGCCACTCCAGCTGTACCAACATAAATGTCCTGAGAGTTAAGCTCCCAAGTTGTCTCATCTAAACACTCATTAAACAATTCCTCAAACCACTCAGTGCGCTCGCGATCGTAAAACAAGGTCACGTGGTAGGGGTCACGCAAGGGTGAGTAAACCGACATGGACATTATCCAGGGACGCCAGAGTTGGTACTGTGCCAGAATTCCATCTAATGTGGTCAGTCGCGCCCAGTAAATCTGCGCTGTGCGTTCACAATCCTCAGATAACAGCCACTGTCCTCTCATTCCTGATTGCAAACAGGACAGCTGTGTGCCATCTTTCAAAGTCACTGTTAATCCATCAGCTCCACACATGATAGTAGCTCCAAGCTTAATGAGCAGGTCCCTGCCCAACAGATTAACTGGAACTTGTGATGAAATCATGTATGAATGTGTTAAGGACTGGCGTCCTAACTCCGTCTTTAGAGGGACGGTCACTGGCAAGGTCATAGGTACCCCAGAGAAGCCGATAACACTGATTTTTGTGTCTGTGAGTGGGATGTCGTCAGGAGCCGTACGAATGGTGGAATACGTCGCTCCTGTGTCCACTAAAAAGGGCAGGTTACGTCCTTGAACCCTCAGTGGCACCAGGGGGTCTGCCCCTCCCCCTATGCCCAGGCCTCTCTGTGGGGTGTGTCAGTATTGTCCCTGCTGCCAGTATTCCACTGAATACTGGCCTGGAGGAGCCATCTGTGAGTTGGGGGCCGACCATTGTCCACGCCCCCTTCTGGCCGAACGTGGCATGTTGGTATTGAACTGCTGAGGTGGTTCTGGGCACTCTCGAACCCAATGTCCAGTCTGACCACAGTTGAAACACACAGTACCTGGCACGTACGGACCTCTAAGCGCACCCCTTTGTCTACCCATGCCGCCGCCTCCTCCCCGTTGACCACCACGTGAACCCCAATTTCCTCTACCGACCCCACGGCCACCCCAATTTGTGCCTCGCGCGGGTCCCGGTGTGTCTACTGGCAATGCATTAGGATCAACATCAGTCCCCATTTGCTGGAAACCTTGAGCTACCATTACTTTTGCTAGTTTTTCATCCTTTTTCTTGTCATTTGCCTTTCCCCTCATTTCACCCAGCTGTAATTTCAACAATTGCTCTTTCATGTTATCTGTCTCCTCAGTTTTAGCCATAACCTCATCATGAGCTGTCTGCAGGCGATGCACCAGATGTTTCTCCCACACGTGAGACTCCGCCCCCTCCATGTCGGGATTATCAGTCATGGCCACTCTGACCCTTTCGGGCACACCTTTTAACACAGCGTCTCTAAACCACAATTGTTGCATCCCCTCTCTACCAGGATGCTGGCCAGTGTTAAGGGCCCATGTGGCTTTAGCCTGTTCTATGTACTTCCTTGGAGTTTGATCAGGCTTCCACAACAACTTCAAAATCTTAGCAGCATTTGGAGTGGGATATTTTTCACGTAATGCATGAGATATTTCATTCACAACACGGCAGAACGGGGTGCTATCAACCATCAATGCTGTACCTGCTATTTTTTCTATGTCATCCAGTGCTGTGCCTTTGACACATCTGGCCACCACAGCTCTGAAATCACCTAGGGCCAGTTGAACACCTGTTGTTGCTCTGTCAAACTCTCTCAACCACCCCGCACCTCCGTCCGTAATAGGAGGTAATAACTCAGTCAATGCAGTTACATCTCCCACCCCGTATGGTTTGTATTTCATGTGACCCCCAGCGGTCACCACCAGGGGGAATGTCCCCGGCAGAGACAAAGTGTCCCTATCTTCCTGGCTCCGACGCGTCATGGGGTGTGGTTTGTTTGCAGGTTTGGGCTTGACTACTCTGCCTCTTCCTGATTTTTCTCTAGCTCCGGCCCCGGCCCTCTAGCTCCGGCCCTGCATCTAATTTCTGCTTTTCCCAGACACTTACTGGCGTATTATCATCCAGTGTGCCGGATAACCAGCCCTCGTATGCGTCCCCATCGGGCCCGCACACCTCACCTTTCTCAACCTGTGGTGCAACAACTACTCCACTACCTGCCTCATCATCAGAAATTTGATGACGCTGCTCTAGAGTTATTATAGCTGTTTCAAGCAGCCGCACAGCCCGCTCTTCTTCAGTCTCTACCTGCTGGGGAGACTGTTTCATGGGCGGTGACTGCACTCCGCCACAAGCTCCCTCCTCATTAACAAAAGTGGAGCTTTGCTTTATTCTTTCACTCTTCGGGGCTGGAGTAGGTCGTTTGGGCTCTTTAGATATATCACAATCCACATAACCTCCTGTCACTTCTAAAACTTGGCCATTCTCACCAGAGAGACAGCCCTGCTCCACCCTCAGCACAGGGTAAAGGGGGGCGGGGGCCTGATAGGGAGGGGGAAAACCAGTGAGCGATGACTTCACCGGAGAAGCCGGCAGCATCAGCTTCTCAGGCTCCTCCCTTCTCTCCCTCATCCAGTGCTCCACCCCCTGGCATGTCACAGCCCACCTCGTTACACGGGCTTTCTCCTCCTGAATTTCCTGCAACTTTTTCCCGAGTTTCCGCCTGCTCCAGAAAGAGGCCTCCTCTAACTGTGTACTAATCTCCTGCTCTTCTTCCTGGAGCTTCTGTGCTATTCCCAGAAGCAATTTTGCCAACGAACCTCTTGTTTCTCCTCTCACTCCTTCCTTATCACACAACTTTTTAACTTTCGCTGCCACAGCTGCAGCCTTTGATTTTTTCTCACCCACGCTGCCAGGTCGCATGACCCTCAGCGCCCGCAACAACTCCTTCACCTGCTCATCAACAGTTTTCCACTCACCCTGCATCACTCCTTTTTCTATGTCAGATTTAAGACCCGACATATTCACACCACCACACACTTCTCACCCTCTCTCTCCTTTTTTTTTTTATAATACTTTTTAAATGTTTACACCACAGAGTAATACACCCAATTATGCCCGTCTATCTCTATGTGGCTCCAAATTCCCTCTTTATTCTAATTTCACACTCGTCAGGGGACAGGCACACAACAATTTTAACCACTGAAACGAGGAATTTTAACCTTTTTATTTCTTAACTAATCTAGACTCAACCTTTGTTCGCAAAATGTGTCTTGTTCTAGTCTGGAATAAATGTGAACCCGCGATTACGCTGCGGTCCCAGTGTTATTCCGTAGCTATGCGGGGGCCCTCACCTCCTCAAGTCACCACCTCGGCACCCGGACGCCGCCGGTCCTGGCCGCGCGTCCACGAACAGGAGGGTCGCCACTCCTAGGGCAAAATTATTTCCACAGGTACACTAGGCATCAACCTTTGATCCTAAAATGTGTCTTTGCTCTAATGTCCTCCTAATCAAACACATCAACCGTCACTGTCACTGTGTTCACGCTTCACACTTCACACAAAAAACACACTCAGAGCGCGCCTCACTCACACTCAAAACAACACCTAGAGCGCGCTTTACACACAAGACAGCACCCAGAGCGCGCTTCGCAGCTTCGCACACACTCTCACTCAGAGCGCGCCTTCACACACACACACAACACTTTTCTTCAGCGGGAATTTTACACAGAAACCTCTGAGCTCAACTATTAGATCTTCTTAAAGCACACTGCACCATAGACCAAAATACCCCTTTCTCTGCGCTTATGACCGCCACAACGGGGCAAAGTCGCATCATAAAAGTGATGCTTGCATCCCCGAAGTTATACCTGACATCATAAACCAGGTTTTGCTCTATGTACTTAAAATTTTACTTTGTATTATGACCGCAGCCCTTAAAACTCGACTGACGCCACAAACCACCGTCAAACCTCTATCCAATGTACTAAAACTAGCACCAACCACTACTGCACTTCACGGCCGCACCACCGGAACACGGCCGTATCATAAACCAAACCTACGGACGTGTTTCGCTCTCGCGTTGCCAGCGTTCAACTGCACCGTGAAGCCAGCATCTGCTTTTCCTTAAATCAACTTCTATTTCATAGCCGGCAAAAGCCAGGACGTCACTGACACCATAAACAAAATAAACAAACCTCGACTTCAATGTACTGGACTAATGGCCGCGTCTTCAGAAGAAATTCTAACGTATTATTGCTACAGAAGCCAGTATTAGACAAAATTAAATGTGGAAGGTAAAGTGGCTGCAACTAGCTCAACGTAGTGTCTTATTAGTTTCTCGGTAGAAGCAGTTTATTTAACACACTGGAATTCAGCCTCAACTTATGTTGTTAGTATCTTGCGCCAAAAACCAGACACCGACAAATTTACTGTGAAAATACATGTGACTCAGCGAACAGATTAATTTGGAAAGCCCAATATGCACATTTGGTATAATACAACAGGCTGTGCTTACCTTTTTGTTGTTAGACCGGTCTTCCGTTCGCCTCGCCCCACTTCCTCAGCACACCAAAGATCCGGGTCACACGGCACCAAGTTGTTGAAATCTCCCAATTCTTTGAATCTTTGGGCTGAAGGAAGGACAATACTCGGTGTATAAATGCTCAATCAACAATCATTTATTTCCATACAATTCAACAGTCAGAGCATTACAGCGTCCGGACGGGAGAGATGCCTGCAGAGGTTCGACAGCATGTCTCAAAATGGTAGCAACTTTCACAGACTTTTATAGCTAGTCACAGCCCCCCTCTTTGTCATAAAAGCTGCATCTTCACATGTTTTTCTAATTCTTAGCGAGCCTGGCTCCTGACCTTGCCTCCCTGTCTTTCTGTGTGAAGCAGGAAGGGGGGTAAGGAATGTGGTTTTATCTCTTCTGCCCAGACACCTAGTCTCCCTCTTACAGCCTTCTTCACATGATTCAGCAATAAAACATCTCAAGAAAACAGTGTCAGACATTCACAGCTGATCAAGGATACAGAGTAATGCACACTTTGTCTAATGAACTACAAATGATTATGTTTCTTTTATTCAAGAGTATAATAGAGACTAAACTACATACATAGCACACCATTAGAACTAAAGGATAATATATGGCCTACAGCTGTTAAGCTAATTTACTACATTGACTACTGGTCATAAAATGGCATATGTTTAACTACTAGTCTCAACAAGACTTTTCACCTCTCATCACCTCTCATCCGAGAAGCTTCTTCAGTTCTAAGATCAAATGGTGGGGAGTCCCAGATTTAAAACTAGTGGGAGTATCCCCCCACAGAGGGACAAAAGGACCCCCTGATGATCCTCTAATCGCCTGAGCCAAGGTATGAAAGCCAAGGTGGCTTGCCTGTTCCATTTGCCCATTAGTTTGAGATGGAAACTGGATGGTAAGCTGACTTGAGCCCCTAGTTCCTTGCAAAACTCTCTCCAAACCCAGAACGTGAACACATGCTGTGTAAGAATCTGGCTGGTGTTCAGAGCTGATGGGAGCTTAGGCAGAGCAATGAAATGCACAGCTTTGGAGAACCGATCGATGATGGTCAGAATAACTGTTACCTGAGGATGGTGGGAGACCAGTGATGAAGTCCAGTGCGATATGAGACCAGGGGCATCTAGGAACGGGCGAAGGAGGCCAGCAGGAGGTGAAACCTAAACTGGAAAAAACTAACACAACACAGAACTGAAACCTAAAATGGAGATGCAGGGAGACGACACAGAATGATGCAGGAAAAAACACAGATGAACCGGCGAGGAGCACACGAGGACACATAGTATAAATACACACAGGGGGAGACATGGAATGGCAAAGACACAGCTGATCCTAATTGACTACACGAGACAGGGGAAATGTGAACACTAGGTTTAGTTTAAACTAAACTTTAGGAACAAAAAAGTAAGAATCAACAGAATTAAACAAAGAACCAACAGCACAGGAAAGTTTAATCTTCATGAAAAACACATGCAGTGACTTCAACGTCCACAATAACACAATGTGTTTGGGCTTATGTGTGTCAGTTTCCAGCTTTAATCTTATGTAACAAGACCTCTTTATAGGTCAATAGAGGAATGAAGTCATTGTTGAACTACAGCTTGTGTGTGTGTCACCTCCACAACCTACAACAATGAAATATGATCTTTGAGTAGTGATATGGGAGTAAAATATACCATACTGATGTGAATAGGAGGTCATCTTTTCCCTCGGCTGTTAGGGTACCTGGGCCGTTGACCCAGTGTTTTGTGTTTGTGGTTTTTTGAGTCTTGTTTAATCATTATTCTGTTCTCTGTGTATCTTATGTTTCCTAGTTATCAGAATCAGAATACTTTATTAATCCTTCAGGATTAATAAAGTATTCTGATTTACTTTATTAAATCAGAATTCAAGGGCTTACGCTCTTGAATTTATTCAGTATTTGTTGTTTAGGTTGTCTTGGTTAGTATTTGGTCCCGTTCATGTCTTTGTCTCGTGTCTTCTCTCGTCCCTTGCTCTCTGTCCTTTTTGCTCTGCTGCAAACAGAAGCAGAGAAAACTGGAGCTTCTGGTCTTGGCCAGATCTCTTTTGAAAAAGACATTTCAAAGTCAATGAGACTTTTTACCAGATAAATAAATAAAGAATATAAAAGTCTTCTACTTTATGATGGAAATGTTCTTTCTGGCTCAAAATGACATCATTTATCTGAATCTGTAGAAGAAGAAACAATCTTGGAAAGTCACTTTACTCTGTGTCTCACTGGATGTTCAACGTTTTTAACAAAAGAGAAAAAGAGAAGCATTCTTTGATTTTAGTCTGTTAGCCCACAAGCTGAGTTTTTATCAGAGTCCTGCATGAGTCAGTGTTATTTCACTGAGACTGTCATGATCCAAGCCGCCAGGAACACACAGGCACAAATGTAATCTTCAAAAAAATGGGTTTTATTATACCCCAAAAAGGACAAAATGATTACAAAAATTCAAAATAACAAAAAATAAAGTTTGTAAGAACCAAGTGGGCCCATAAAAGAGGTTACCTTAACAGACCGCTACTCAAAAATCACTTAACAAAAACATAACTCAAACTGAACTGCCCAAATGAGAAACAGCTCCAGTTATATAGCAAATGAATAAACCATTATATAAACCAAAGGTGAAAACTAAAGGGATAACAGATAACCATCATTCAAGAAGAACCCCATTCCCCCTGCATGATCACAATAGATGGTCCAGTCCACTTTATTGGCTTCTGCATTTAAACCAGCTCCACCCTCAGCCTCCTCTTTCAGCCAAACCAGGAAGGACTGGAGCGGAGGTCAGGTAACTGAGAAAGAGCAGAAATATAATCAATATAACATACCTATATAAAATAACAAACAATGCAAAGCAAAGTCTATGCTAGTGATGGGCAGATGAAGCTTCGTGAAGCACTGAAGCTTTTCATCCAATTGGTTCACCCCAGCGCAAAGCTTCTTGAAGCTTCATTTGCTCTAGCAGGACACCTACTGGACATAAAAATAATAGCTGGCATGAATTTGAAGAGTGTGGCCTTTTGCACACAGCCTGTAAATGTCAACAACAAAAGGAGTGTGTAAAACATGTATATTGTAGTGATGGCAGTATACTGTGTATATTTATAGTGGCAGTATGGAAAATGATTATTTGGAAATGCTTAAAATGCAAATGATCATTTACTGTGAGGTGAGGTGTGGTTGGGGTGTGGACAGTGGTTGTGCGGTTGTAACGTTGAGGTATGGACAGCTACACAGTCCTGCCTGTTCACATTTTATTCTGTAAAAACTAAATTTTCACTGCTTTTATGACCTTTTTAGTGGGGAGAACATAGCTAGGATTTAATGATTTAACACATCTTTTGAATCCTTTGTCCTCCACAATGCTAACTGGCTGGGAGTCCTCAATCACCATGCTGACCAGGTCTTCATCTATTTGAGATTGTTCTCCTGAGGAAAGACAATAAAGATAAAGCACAAATATAAATATCACACATGTAACTTATTACAGTTGTATAATATTGTTATATCATTTAGTAACATTACTGCATGCTATATTATCATGGCATTTGATGGCTCACCTGGTCTTGCTCCACAATCGGTGTTCCCCTTATTCTCATGCAAAGCTCTGTAGTGCCTAAGCATGGATGAGGTGTTGTTGTTATATCCCAGCTCCCTGGCACATAGCAAACACTTCACCTTGTACAAAAGTCAAGACAGCTTAACATAAATTGTATTGCAGCATCAGTATCATGAAAATACATCTTCTGTAGAAATTTACATACCTTGTTGGGAGGAATAAAATCACAATGTTCCCACACAGGGGAGGACATCCTCCTCTTCTTAGCTGGCTCCATTCTCTCCTGACTTTCTCTCCTCACTCTCATAAACCTCCAAACTGTCTCCAAACTCTCACTAACCGCAACTCTCCATCAAACACCTACATTTTGAATGAAGTCTGAGGGCTTTATATCGCTGTCATATCTCGCGGCAAAGTTCGAACCACTTCATGAACCAGTCACGTGGTACAGCCGGGCAGCGAGGCTTCGGACGTCATCATTTTCAGCTCCTCCCATAAATGAAGCAAGCCTCGATACGCGCATCGCGGAAACGCCCCCTCAATTACCCGACACACGCTCCGAAGCCTCGATACAGAACGTCACACCACTACAGGTAACCTCAAAACGTCAAATTAGTTAACTTATGATCACAGAAACTTTAAAGCATAACGTAAACATAAGACAAAAGACCAAATGAATATTACTAAGTGTCTCAGTTGTGTGGTTGCATGCACCCATCACAGTGACCATCACAGTTTTACACACCTGTTCTGTATGACTTTGTCTCAGGTTTGCGGTGATATCCAGCACTCTGAGCTGATGGCAGATCTGGTCAGTCCACAGTAGCTTCAACCACTAAATTATCTCTAACACATCACCAAACCAAAGTCTTCCTGCTAAGAGTACATCAAAGGTGAAAAGCGAGCCTAGAATGTCATCATTTCTGCTCTCCTCTTTCTTCTTCTTCTACTTCTGGACCGCACACATCTGTCGCTGCCCTACTCAGGTCGATCTAATGAAAATCAGCCAGAAATAATAATCAGAAATCCAAATGTAGAATTTATAGTTCCCCATTGATGCAATTTGGTTATTAAATTTAAGAAGCAGTCTGTAATGCTCACCCCAGCATAGTTGAAGCAGATCATCAAAGCATGCTGAACACTTTCTACCATTCCACATGTGCATTTTCTATCCAGGTACTCAACAGCACCAAACCATAATTGTGAATCCATGGCTTTGATCTGGTGAAAATCACCCTACCCCTACTGTTCATCTTTACACACAACAGATGGTGTTTCTGTATCTTAATATATGACTGAATGAAAAGTAATGACAACCGTTATTTTCAATCTTCCATTGCTTCTACCTGTTGTTTCTCTGTATTATTGTCGGATCTTTACCTTCGAATAAAGTGCCTTCAATATAAACTGCCTCGAGGTAACTTGTTGTAATTTGGTGTTTTATTAAGAAAATTGAACTATTGTGGCAGAAAAGTTGGATGCAAACCAAGACTAAAAGTCCTCAGGCAGGAGTCATAGCTGGGCTTTAGCATCTGGGTCACCCACTTTACCCAGGGAGCTAAACCAGCATCTCCAACAGGTGATTTGTTTGTCTGGCAGTTTCAGGCTGGGAAAGCTTGTTAAACTTTAACAAAACATTATTTGGCACCAACGTGAATGATTTGGGTCATGTTTATCACGTCTGAGTCAGGGAGCAAAGGTCACCTCCTTTATACAGGATTTCACCTTATGCCAACAGGGGAAAAAATCACGAGTTCTTAAACAAGCTGTAGGTCATGTTACTACACACATTTCAATATGTAAGCATTTCATCATGTTTTAGAGTCTCAGAGTTATTTCAGCCTCATCTTCACATATTTTCACAAATATTCACATTATCTCCGAGATCCAGTTGTGAAATTTTTTCCCTCAGTGTAACCGATTGCAACACAACAAATGACTGACCAGTGATTAGTGTTTTACAGTGATTACGACAGACAGCCTGTTTCTGCCACTGCTGCCAAGCATTTGCTCTTTTCAGCTTGTTCAATTGTGGAGGTTTTTACATTCTTTACCTTACAATATAAAGCACCTTGAGGCAACTGTTGTTTTTTGGCACTATATATAAATATAAATGAATTGAACTGGTAGCAACTTTATGAATGAGAAAATGAAAACAAGTGTCAGTCAGCTGGTTCATGTCCAGCAGGTGGGGAGGAATCAGTGAGTCTGTTACTCCAGTTACTTACTCAGAGGTAAAGTTAAAGAAAACGAGTTTCCTTCATCGCACTAAACCTGCCCACTAAACATGACCCTGAATGAACCCATATGTAAAGGACTGTAGGTTTTAAGCAGGCTCAGGTAATGGCAACACAATAGATGAGGAAAGTGGGGGAACTCTGACGACATCTAGTGGACATCTTGAAGATGACGGGTCTGAACAGAGAGCAATGCAGGTCTGTGGAGAAGATTGCAGCACACTGTGAAATATGAACTATGAATAATATCTACATCTGTAATGATGTAATCAAAATAGGCTCCATGTAGTTCAAGTTCTGTTACTGTACTTATGAAGCAAACTGCACACACAGAGTTGGCAAACATTGAGTTTACTTGCATTTAGGCAAAATGATATAAACACTTATCATGAGCCAATATAGCACATTTAACTGCTTTTATTTAGCAGGGATTACACAATACACAAAATTAGTCACAAACATTTTTAATCAAATCTTGCAACATGTTGCTAAGAAGAACCAGGACAACCAGGTCAAAGCCATACTGAAGTATAACCTTCATTAACATAAATCACAAAGAAAACATATTTAAATAAAAATTGTATACTTGTCTTGAACTTTTTTAAATCTTTATTCCTGTGTATCAAAACTTATTTATTGGCTGATAAAAAGGAATCACATCATGGTTGTTACAAGGAACAAGTGATGAAAAACTCATTTTCATGTTTGTTTTCTTCTATACTGAAGAAGAAATACAAGTTTCTGTGGTAAATATTAAAAGAGCATCCATGTTCAATAAATATTTGTGTCACCTTTAAAGACCAATAAAAAAAATATCAAACTTAGAGAAACATAAAGTCAGGGCTGGAACAAACAACATAGAGTGCCCTTCACTGCTGTGGACAGGAAATGTACCGTGACTTGGAGCATGAGGTCATTTTCTACCTCGGGTGCTGCAGTGATTTGGTTTGTCACTCAGGTGGATCCTTAGATGAAAATTCAGTCCTGATTTCCAACTGAATCTTTCCCCACAGGAGCTACAAATATATGGTTTCTCACCTGTGTGGATCCTTCTGTGACTTTTCATAGTCGACAAGTCTCTAAACTCTTTCCTACAGACGTTGCAAGAATACGCTTTCTCACCGGTGTGGATTCTCAAATGAGTTTCTAGTCCTGATTTCTTACCAAATCTTTTCCCACATGTGCTACAGAAATACGGCTTCTCGCCTGTGTGGATTCTCACGTGACTTTCAAATCCGGATTTCCAAATGAATCTTTTCCCACAGGTGCTACAAGAATGTGGCTTCTCACTTGTGTGAACTCTCATGTGTCTCGTCAGGTTGGATTTACACTGAAAAGTTTTTCCACAAGTGTCACAGCTTACAGATTTTTTACTTGTATCAGTTTCACTCCGAGACTTATCTGTTCGGTTTTTGTGACGTCTCCTTTTCTTCAGCTCCGCATTTCTAGTTGATCCCGAGTCCACATGCTGGTTTTCTTCCTGTTCCTCAAGCTCTGGTTCAGGAAAGTTAAGAGCAAGGAGCTGGTCATCGTTTGGTTCTGATTCACTGAGGTCACTTTCCTCAAAACTAGAAGTCACCATAAAACTATTGATCTCCTGCTTCAGTACAATCTCCTCCAGCTCCTGACTGGTGCAGAGTTCCTCCTGTTCCTCTTTAATCTGTGGAGGATCTGGGTCCTCCTGGTCCAGACTTGAGTTCCTCTCCTGCTGATTGGCGACAAACTCCTCCTCCTTACAGGCAGTTTGCTGGTGGAGGTCTAAACGAACAATAAAAAAAATGTAATTATAGAAAAACACTTCTGAGAAGATAAAGTTTTAGTTAAAGTCTGTAATGAGGGCATGTTGCTCACATTTGCAGGTGAAATTAAAAGTGTGTAAAAATGAAGTTATTTGTGCACTCTGATGCAAATGAGAACTTGAGTTCTGACATTTTTCAGCAACATTAAGAGTAAAAAAAACCTTTCAAACAAAAAAGAACTCACTTATTACTGACTGACTGATGATCTATTTTGGAGTTGATCTCGAAACTGATCTACATCTTGATATTTTTCAAAATAATCTTCACTATTGGGGGTGGCTGTAGCTCAGGCGGTAGAGCAGATCATCTACTGATCGGTTCGATTCCCGGCTTCACCTAGTCTGCATTTCAAATATCCTTGGGCAAGATACTAACTCCAAGTTGCCTCAAGTTGCTCTTTGATCTGTGGAATGTGTGTCTGAATGTTGGTAGAAAGCACTAAGAAAAATGTGCTTGTGCGAATGGGAGTGAGTGGGTGAATGCACAAGTTTTGTAAAGCGCTTTGAGTGCTCAAGATTGAGTAGAAAAGCGCTATATAAGAACCAGTCCATTTAAAACTCCCTGTCATGTTTTCACGAATACACATTAAATAGATCTGACTGATACAAACTGTAGGTTTAATATTAATGTTAACACTTCAGAAAAGCCATTACAGTTTTACCGCTGGTCTGTAAATCTTTCTCAGGTTTCCAGATGTTATGCAGCTGTCTGAGCCGCTCTTCCCCGCTCCAGACGACGATGCCTTCATCCTCGTGTTTCACTACAAGCTGTTCTCCCTCTTGACTGATGCAGAGTTCCTCCTGTTCCTCTTTGATCTGTGGGGGATCTGTGTCCTCCTGGTCCAGATTGAAGTTCCTCTCCTGCTTCCAGACCTGCTGGCCAGCCAGATCTTCCTCCTCCTTACACTTCATGTTGATGTGGGACTTGAGGAACAAAGTAAAAAGAAAAAGATTAGACAGGTAAAGGTGCAGCCTCAGTCAGCAGGGCTGTACACTGTGAGCATGTTGCTCACATATGTGAGAGAGGTTTGTACAAATGTTTCAGAAGCACCATGTGACTCCCTCTCTTTGTTGGAAAGTCTTATTAATTCACTTTATAACTATTACTTTGAAGATAAATTTCTACCATCACAAAAATATTATGACCTCTTTAAAAACAAACAACGGCAACTACATGACTTAAATTCCATGTTTAGATGAAGGTAATGGTCAATGCCTTTTGACAGGGGAAAAACCTCCACACAGAAGAATCTTACTTGGCTGAATCATAAATTATTCACCATGATTAAAACTGCAGATGAGCAATAATCTGCATTTTATTTTAGCCAAAGAGGAATGTTTCTGTTTGTCTGTGATCTGACTTTTTCTGCTGGGTCCAAATTTCATTTTATCCTGTGTAAGTTTGTTTCTCTTCCTGTTAACTAGCAAAGTCAAAATCACCTTGATTCATTTAACTTTAATTCAATTATAAATGTAATCATTTTATTGAACAATTCATTTCATTTCAATGAAAAACAATTACTTAAAAGAAAGAGATTAAGTTGGAGAGAGACATGTGGCCATCTTTTAGTGAGTTAGACCCTGATTAAGGGGTATTTTTAAAAGTAAAGCCCATCTCTCAAAGTCCCTGCCGGCCTGCCTCCACCTCGGGAAGTCTGTGGGTGCAGACGGAGGTGAGGAGCACCACAGGCGGCAGAGAACTGTCTGTAGCCCCGGAGTGAGGCGTCGTGAACCGAAGCAGACAGCGAACTGTGGCACAGTGCAGAAAACCGAAGCTTTCCCTCCCTGTTTGGTTTTGATGTGTCTCATGAAAGTCTATTGTTAAAAGTTGACCTTTAAAAAAAACGGACGCACTTGTTTGATTAGCTGCTCTCTGATTTTAGCCTGTTAGCTTACAGACTGAGCTCAGATCGTTCCTGTGTTAGTTCATTGAGAACATCACAGTTTTACATACCTGCTGCGTGACTTCATCTCGGGTCTCCGGCTGATATACAGCAGTCTGAGCCAGTGGCGGATCTCATCATCCTGGACGACTGTTTTTAATGTTTTTAACCACGGAGATTTCTTCTGCATCATCAGTCTCTCATTGTTAAACTCTCCCAGAAACTGAAGACAGTTGTGCCATTTCCGCGCTTCTTGTTCTTCTATTGAGTAGACGGCAGACTACACATGTCCAAGGGTAATACTGTCCTCCTCAGGCCATTGGCATCAAGTCAAAGCCTTAAAGTCTGGTACTTTGCGCATGGTCATTTTTTACGAACAGCAGAATCACAAGACAAAGCGTGCCAATGTTTATACTTTTCACTGTGACTGCCAAATAGATGAAAAAGTAGATGTTAAAAAACAACTTATAGTTTTGTCATTGGGCTGGTAGAAAGCTATGAGTTTCTGTCCCTTTGTCTGACCTTAGAGACTTATTTTAAAAGGAAACATTACAATCCTTTAAAGCAAGTATTTTCACCTCTGTTCCCCCCTCTGTACTTAGCTTTTTTGTTGTCATGTCAGTAATTGTCCAGTTGATGGCTCCCTTGGATCACAAGCCTGTCTCATGAGTCCAAGTGAATATATTCTTAATAAACAGCTTTGAAGAATTTGTGACCAACTTTGTTTAATTCGGAACATCATCCTCATGAGTCAAACTCACTCTTGGATCTACAAAATATTTAACAAAAACAAACATCACTGAATCATAAGGTATTTGCTCCAACTCTTAGTCCAGAAACACATGAGTGAACTAGATCAGCTGCTCCTCCAGTTCAGCTGTGGATTTATATCATTATTTATATTTGTAAAGTGGATATGCAGTTTTTCAGTACTAATATAAGCATTTTATATCATTGCTTTATTGACAGATGTTTGGTGTTCAAGGTCAGGCATCAGTTTGAAAAAAACAAACAAACACACTGAGTTGAACTTGAACTTCCTACTGACAAAAACTAAAATTGGTGCAAAAATAACCAGAAACATATAAGAAGCATCCTGGAGGTGCTGCAGACAAGATAGGACCAATAACATGTCAACAGGAAATCCTTTTTACTAATTTGTTTATTTCTTTTTAGATTTTTACTCTCCATTTTAAGCCATGATGTTTGCTGATACTGTGTTCCTACTGTTTGTTCTCATTAATAGTTCTGTTTTTAACATTCTGTGCTGAAGCTGGAGGAAATGTTTCTACAGTGTCAGATGATACAGCTCCAAACTAAATAAGTGACTAACTAACGATGCTTTAATACACTTTACTATAAATTATGATATAGTGCACTTTCTTAAAATTTCTTATTGCTCTGTAATTAATTGTTTTCTTTATAAATGTACAAATGAGAATAAAATCTGTGTGATAAAGGAAGGTCTGTAGACTTCTCTGTTAAGATCAGTGAAGAGAAACAACAACATACAAATACCTAAGAAAAATATTCAGTAAACATTTAGAAGATAGAGAAGTTTATGTTGTCATGTGGAGAAATTTTTCAAATAAAAATATCCATAAGCATTGATAGTCTCCATGGCTGAACAGACACAGGAAAGAGCTCCACCTATAAAACGTAAAAACATCAAGACAACATGTTGAAGATGTCGAGGTACTGCCCATAATGTTTGACTGACATCTGATTTATGTGCAGCACATAAATACCACAATAATGATGGAGAGAAACTAAAAGGGAACTAAAATACAGATTTAAACTTACAACAATATGAAAGACTTCAGTCTATTTCACTTTAATCAACTCAGCAGTGGCTCCATAATAGTAAAGCATCAGTCCAGCATAGAGCGGCTGAGTGAATGTGGTCTGGACTCTGTGGAGGAGAGTCATGGTTTCAGAGACGCTGTAGAAGGACAAAATACCTGCTCTGTGATCCAGGTACACTCACATTAAACCCATAGCATATACTTATCAGCTTGTCAGTGACCCTCTTCAGACCACTCCTATTAGAAGTGTATCACCCCAGGATAAAAGTCATAACAGCTTTGTATTGTTTTGCAGTGATTTTTCTCATTGACAAAAGGACCCAAACAAAGGCAGAAAAGTACCACAGTGCAACAGAATCACTGGATTCCTCCTCAGAGAAGGGATCAAGGGTTCATATTATTCCTTTAATTTCTTCCTTGTTATAAATAAAACTCAAAAATAAACCTTGCTTACATTTTAATATATTTTTTAAAGGAAAGTAGCCAAATTTAAAGAAGTTCTACATGGATGGAAGATCACCATTTCTCAGGATCTCAGCTTTCTTCAGAAAAGGGGCCTTCTCATCTCTTTTTGTCTACAAACTAAATGTTGGTTGATGTAGACACGCAGGTACTCCTCCACCACATCAACATCCTGTATCAGGATAGACAGAGATCTTTTAGCTGTCCTCGTCCTTCTGAAGTTGATTCCTGTCTCTCTGACCTGATCC
The DNA here is from genome assembly GCF_057382185.1 of Mchenga conophoros. NCBI lineage: Eukaryota > Metazoa > Chordata > Actinopteri > Cichliformes > Cichlidae > Mchenga > Mchenga conophoros. The sequence continues at coordinate 5,010,273 of NC_140543.1, read as the reverse complement.
ACATTCAGAAGTAGATGATTTCTCCCAGAGCACTCCACAAAATTATCCACTAGTGCTCTGTACTTTAGTTGTGTACTTTAGCAAAGCTAAAAACATATTCATGAATTTAGAAAATGACATCTTTCTGTTGAACCCAAATGGTGAAATAGATAATCTTTGCACAAAAATATCACCCAGTGTCTATCTAGTCATAAAATGGGCAAAAGTCAAAAGAGTAAAGTCTACATACACTGCAACCAAATAAAATGATATTTTTTTCTTTCAGATGTTAGTGTTTACTCATCTGGATTCTGTCTATAAAACACTGTGACGCTAAAGTACAAAAGTACAGAAGTACAGAAGTACAGAAGTACAGAAGTACCAACCCATTCTGAAGTTTAATCTTTATTGAAAACTGTCAAAATACAAAAATGTTCCCAAGACTGAAATATTTAAATGTATTTATTTAAACACAAACTTCATATCATTGGTTTCCAGTAGCCTTTAATCCTGTCAATGAATTATTTTTAGTCACAAGGAGAACAAAATAAATCGTGTAATTAAAAAGCAAACAAATGACAATCTCCACTTTTTATCTTAAAGCAAATGTTTTTAGTTAAGAAAGGTAAAAGAGTTTAAAATAACATTAAAAATAACAAAAATAAAATGTTAATGCAGAGAATTGTGACTGAAGCACATCAGTCCCAATTCTAATGACTAATCAGTCTGCTGTCATTGTGGAGGAAAGGTGTGTTATAGAGGTGTTACAAACACAACACACAGTGTTCCACTCCTGTAAAGGTGGAAGGGGCCATCCCCCCCCAAAGAGCTGCACATTTTTCTTCCACAGTGGTGACATTAACACAAAATCTCTCCCAACAGACATAAACACATTCCAACTGCTATTTGTGAAAAAAAAAACTTGCTGCACTAGATTTATACTGGATCATTTTTGCCAAAATGTCATACACAAACAAAAAGACTCAAAAATTTAAAATTAATACCAACCTCACCCTTGCAGCTGATAATTATCTCCATTTATTTCAGTTTGCAGAATTCAACACTTGTTCCAAACACAAACCATCCACTAAGATAAACTCCAGCATAGAGCGGCTGAGTGAATGTGGTCTGGACTCTGTGGAGGAGAGTCATGGTTTCAGAGACGCTGTAGAAGGACAAAATACCTGCTCTGTGATCCAGGTACACTCCTACTCTGGAGGAACGAGGACCTGAGACAGGAGTTTGGATGTTGTTGTACCAAAATGTATAACTAGTTTTCAAACAATCTAATGCCCAAGATTTATAATTTCGTCCAAATCTACATTCATTCCCCTCTCTGTTGATATTTTTGTATGTCACTGCTACATCAACTCCTATCCCATTCCACTCCATCTCCCAGTAACAACGTCCAGTCAGACTTTCTCTACTCAGGACCTGCTCATATCCAGTGAATCTGTCTGGATGATGAGAATAAGGCTGATCCTGAAAAATAAATGTTGATTTTCTGTGTCCTTCTGATAATACAAGATTTTTGTGTACTGTGTTTGGATCAAATGTGATTTCACATGAATATTTTAAGAATTCAGCTCTGGTCTTTGGCTCTGCTGGTGGATCCGACAGTAAAACATCCACTTCAGTGACTGTCAGTGAGATGTTTGTCCGTTCCTCTCTCAGAATGTCCTGTAGTTTATCTCTGACCTCTGACACAGCTGCTGTCACATCCTCAAAGTAGCTCAGAGGACGGATATTGATGCTGGATGAGTCTGTAGACTCACTGAGTGCTGACAGTGAGGGGTAGTTGTGTAGAAACTGGATGTGATCCTCTGTGTGTGAGAGCTGCTTCAGCTCAGCATCTTTCCTCTTCAGCTCAGTGATCTCCTGCTCCAGCTTCTCCTGAAGCTCTTTGACTCGACTCACTTCAGTTTCCTGCTGGGATCTGATCTGCTGCTTCACATCAGAGCTTCTTTTCTGGATGAGATGGATCAGCTCAGTGAAGATCTTCTCACTGTGCTCCACTGTTTGATCAGCAGACTGATTGATGGCCTCCACCTCCTGTTGAAGCAGCTTCACATCTTTCTCTCTGTCCTGGATTCTCTGCTGGATGTTTTGTTGACTCACCTCCAGCTCTCTCTGCCTCTCAGTCCTTTCTGCTGCAGCTGAGACTGTGTCGTGGCCTTTATGTTCATCCACAGAGCAGAGATAACAGATACTCTGCTGATCAGTACGGCAGAACATCTTCATCACCTCATCATGACGAGAGCAGATGTTCTCCTGGAGCTTCTTGGAGGGCTCCACCAGCTTGTGTTTCTTTAATGGAGCCACATCATAATGAGGCTGAAGGTGTTTCTCACAGTAAGATGCCAGACAGACTAAACAGGACTTGAAGGCTTTCATTTTTCTTCCAGTGCAGACATCACAGGCCACATCTTCAGGTCCAGCATAGCAGTGATCAGCAGGAGCAGCTTGGAGTCCAGTCTTCTTCAGCTCCTCCACTAAAACTGCTAACATGGTGCTTTTCACCAGGACAGGCCTCGCTGTGAAAGTCTGTCTGCACTGAGGGCAGCTGTAGATTTTCTTCTTTTCCTCTTCATCCCAGAAGCTTTCAATACACTTCATGCAGTAGCTGTGTCCACAGGGAAGAGTCACCGGATCCTTCAGTAGATCCAAACAGATCGAACAAGAGGTTTCTCGATCCAGCTGAACTCCTTTCTGCGCCATTTCTCCTCTCAGTGTCAGTGACTGTGTGACTTTCACTTCCTTATTATAGAAACTGGTCTGACCTCTGATCTGAACAACATGTGTTGCTGCTGTGAATGGGGCCTGCCAGCTCTAACACATGTTGGTTACACCCATCTTCATAATGTAGATCTAAAGGGGAGGGAACACAGAACGATATGGACAGACAGGAGGTGCTGAGCTAGAGAGCAGGAAGAAGAGGAAGGGTTTTCATGCTGTGATTCATTCCAGAAAGCAGGAAGAGGCTCTGTGTTTAATTGTTTTTTGTTCAAACCTTTAACTAAATAATATAAATGTCAATAACTGGATGCCTCTCTATTCTTTTTGTTAATCTGCTAAATGAATAGTTTGTTTCTTTTAACAATTCAAATAGCAGAAATGAACAGCTGACAGCTTGTCAGACTCAGACTGTAAACCATAGAGACAGTTTATATATACATTTAGTCAGGGCAGTGCAGAGATGTTTAAAGGGGCGGGTGCTCACAGTTAAAAAGGGCACATAGAAGCAGGCTGAAGAACAACAACCCACATTCATCAAGAATCTAATATGGAATCACATCACACTACATCACTGTCATCAGGTGGGCACAATGCAAAGCAAACGTAGCCCATTTTTTACCTGATGGGGTACAATGTTGCTGTTTGGGGGGTTGCTTCTGCTCTTGCTGCTGATAGTGCTGAGGGTTAGGGCACCTAGAACCTGTTAGATCAGTGAGGGGAGACGCCCTGGCAGAGAAATGAGGGATAAATCTGTGGTAGAACCCTGCCATGCCAAGAAATGATCTAAGTTGTTTCCTTGTCTGTGGCAAACTGCAGGATTCAATGGCGCTGATTTTGCTCACTTGTGGTTTTATCACCCCATTACCTATGACAAATCCCAGGTATTCAGTTTCAGCCTTGGCAAAAACACATTTTGCCGAATTAGCAGTCAGCCCAGCTTCTCTGAGACGCTCTAGTACCTTTTCTAGATGTTTGAGGTGCTCCTCCCAGGTTTGGCTGTAAATCACAATATCGTCCAGATATGCTGCCGCGAACTCTGACAAACCACACAGTACCCGATCCATCAGCCTCTGAAAGGTTGCAGGGGCTCCATGCAAACCAAAAGGCAGGACTGTGAATTGGAATAGCCCCCATGGTGTCCGGAAGGCAGTCAGTTCCCTTGAGCGCTGAGTAAGTGGCACCTGCCAATAGCCTTTGCAGAGATCTAGAGTCGTCAGGTACTGGGCTTTCCCAAGTCGCTCAATCAGATCATCAACCCTAGGTGTAGGGTATGAATCGAACTTTGAGATGGCATTCAAGTACTTGAAATCAATACAAAACCGCAGGCTACTATCCTTCTTTGGGACCAAAACCACTGGGTTGCACCACTCGCTCTTAGATGGTTCAATGATCCCTAGAGACAACATTAAATCCACCTCCTTCCTCAAAGATGTTAACAGCCGCTCTGGAATCCTATAACTCATACGTCTCACAGACGCTCCATCCTTTAATATAATGTCATGTTCAATAACATCCGTCCCCCCAGGATTCTCCTGAAACACCCCAGAGCTGCATAACTCTTTCACCTGAAGCTGTTTTTCTTCTTGTTCCAGGAAAAATGATTCTATGTTTCTTTACCTTCTTTTAAATGTGCAAGCATGCCCTTTTGTCTATGGTTAGATTAATTTAGAATTATCTTTTTAGACTTTCTCAGCAAAGACATACTGTTTTGGGACATATTGTTTTAGATTGTTTTATCTCTCCCAGCTCTCTGCTGACGAGACTAGCGCCACATATGGAGTTGTTTATTTTATTTGTTTTGTATTTTCTTATCCTGTTCTCACTGTCTTTCCTATAAAAAGTGCCCAGCCTCTGTACACGTTGTGAGTTGTTCTGAACAGCTTACCCGTGTGCACGTTAAAGCATAAAAAGTGATCTTGTCTCATTGTGTCTTTATTTCTCCTGGGTCTTTTACAGAGTTTTCCCCCGACACTTCTTGGTCCTTCGGAGCCGGAGCGCCTCCATCGTGTCCCATCTCCGTGACCAGTCCACGTTGTTCGTCTGTCGACAGCCCACACACTAGGTGTGTGGTCAAAGACCAAGGGCGTTAAATTCGAGTCTTGGCCAACGTTCTAGAAAGCGACCCACGGTGGTGGGGCCCGATCGAGGTGGACCAGACCCGGCGACACTGACCAGGTAGATACAGACACACTGACACAATTTTGCGTAAAAGCGTATTTTAAATTCAGGAAATTTTAAATTCAGGGAGTTTTGAATTCAGGGAATTTAAAATAGCGAAAGTAGCTCGTCGACTGGAAGCTCCCCACCTCTGTGGGTTAGGTTTAAAGTAGCTCGTCGGCTGGTAGCTTGGAGCTCGTCGACTGGAAGCTCCCCACTCTTGTGGGTTAGGTTTGGAGCTCTGGGTAGCTCCCCCAGCTGGGTCTAGACAGGGTCTAGGGAATAAGTAGCTCGTCTACAGAAAGACTGGCAGCTCCCCTTATGATAAGGGTTCCGATCGCGCGAATAGGTGTGAATGTGAATGTGTGTGTGTGTATTGTTTTAATTAACGGAGCAAGCTGAATTTTCACGGTCCAATAAGAGACTGAGCTGCTCCTACTGTGTTTTTCTTTTACTGCTATTCACTGACGTGCTGGTGAGTTGAGAGAACGGTCGAGTTCCGTCTCGTAAAGTTCACACCGCTTTTGGAAATAGTCCGAAAGTAGAAGGGCGTGTGAGCAACCACTCTCGTCTCTAATACCAGCGAAGGTGATAGCAGCTGTATCGTGTATATATTACTTAAACAAAAATAAGTAAATACATAAGATGGGTAATCAAGCAAGTGAAATTAAAACTCATTCCTGCTGACGAGCAGTGGTGAGAAAAGAAAAGTCCAGACGCCGGACAAAAACACAGAGATTTAAGAAAACAAAATATAAACAGTCAGAAGACCAGAACTCAACTGCCAGTTTAGTAAAACCAGAAGACGAGACACTGTGCAGTGTCCACAATCCTTTTAGTAAACCATCACTCATTCCTGCAGCCGCATGTGCAGCAACACCCATATCAGGAAGAACATAATAATCCCTTATTAAGTGAAAACTAGAGATCAAAGCAGTTTGAGGTAGTTTAAAAGGGTTGAAAACAGACCCCACTGAGTAGATATAAATATAAAAAGTACGAAATAAAGATGAACAAAGGGAAAGTTACAGTAGAAATTATCTTTAGAGTATTTGAAATTAATAATAGCAAGGATAACAACCTGTAAAGTGATATTAACAATGAAACACAGTTGGCATGATGACCATGCCCAGCATGTATAAAATGAATATAAAGCAAATAATTCACACGAAAATATTTTAATAAAATAAATAAGGTATATTAAGGCTGTGTCATTGTTCAGCCAAGGACAGTGTGTGAAAAGGTAACTGTCTCCACCTTGGGAAAAGGATGATTCTGCAGGTCATCTGAAGCCCTTGATGGATACAAAATAAAATATAAATAATATATTATAATAGAACTGCCTGGTCCGCCATGCAACAGAGAGAACAAATGTGACCGCAGATTGGATGAATTCTAAATTATCTGTTTGCTGAATAAGATGATCCTAACTAACAAATTGGCTCAGTAGTAGTATAATGGTACACACTAATAAAATATTATAATATGCTATTGCTGTTATATAAGACAAAGAGGATAATATTAACAATGACAGAATATTAATATGAAGAGGCACCTTAATCGGTTATGATGTGAGGTGGATAATTGTTAAGCAGTAGTCTGCATCAAGCTTAAGGTTTGCTGAAACTCAGTGTAATGACATGTGAGATGAAGACAATACGGAGAATAACTAAACTAATGAAGTGCATAGAGGCACTTGACCAGCTTGAAACTTATCATTCTAGAATGACACATTGCTGAGATATAGAGCACACCTATAATAACAACCAATAAGCAAAACCCTGTAGACAACAGCTACAACTACAGGATTGAGAAGCTGAATTAAATATGTAGACACTGCTAAGCTGATGAGCATGTTACACATTTTCTTTTCTTTTTATTTATTTGTTTCTTTTAGAGCAGAAGCTGCTGTAACACACCCAAAGAAAGACTCTAGGTCTGACCAACCGTCTCAGTCGTGGGCAAAAAGATGTCAGTCAATAACATTCTAAAAGATAATTTATTGACGAAAAATATATCAAGAGATAAAAGATAAAACAGTCCAGTGTCCCACTTATGAATTGTATAAAAACACACAGTCCCAAGGCCAGAGCCAGCTATGCCACACGGCCAAGTTGCACTCCACATGTTGCCTTTAACAGGGTTAGAAGTTGTCCTTGGAGACCCACCACCCTGCAAGCATATAGTCAGTGGTCACTCAAGCCTCTGCAACCCAGCTGCCTTTAGGCTGTGGCATATAATAGGCCCTGGACTGCACAGAGAGACAAAACGACACACTTAATATAAAATTCATAGGGCAAAACCCATCCATCCCAAACATACCTGATTTCATCACATTACATACCTGCACAGAGAGACAAAACGACACAGCAGTGTTTGTAGTGTGGGCTATAAGTAGACCAGTGTATCAGTGCAATCAAGTACACCTGCCTCTAATTAGTCCAACCCCATTCCAGCCATTGGCTCACCAAAAATGTGACAACCACAAAACCACTCCCAACCCAGTGCAACTTCACACAATAATATGGAGCTGAATTAACACAGGCACATTAGTCTACCATGTTACAAGCTGCATGCTATTAAAAGCCAACATATGCAGACTTCTGCCTTGTTCGGGTGGCAGCATTTTTCTTTTTTTCTTTTGTGTCCTGACACGTTTATGTTTTTTGTTTTTGTTTGATTATTTTGTTGGTTTTGGAAACGAATTTAAACGAACTTGTGACCATACTTGAGAATCACAGTGACACATAGTGATTAGGCATATGATTGAAAAATGCCTAGGTTTAGAGCTGTGAGCTATGAGCTGTGAGCAATGCAAAGTTAAATATATATATATTTGTATAAATGGGAAACAACCCTAACTTGAAAGTTTGAAATGTGTGAGATCCATGAATTGTTTGAAGAACTAGAAATTATCTAAAACTGCCTTAAGTGAAAATGTAGAGTTGCATCTATTCTCCCAAACAAAAACAAAAAAAAAAAAAAAAAAGGAGAAGAAGCATTCTGTAACTTCAAAATAAGGCTGACGTGTTGACAACAGACTAAAACACTAATTCGCAGGTGGCTATCAGGAACAGAGAGGCGAGCAAAGTCACAAACACCAAGGCTGCAGACAGCCATGCAGAAACAGCAGATAACATAGAGACAACGCCTGCTAGAACCGTGGAGAGGAAGGTCACTTCACACGAGATTGTAGGAGTAAGCCACAGAGAAATAATGCAAAACAGTTTTGAGGCAGCCACTTAAACTGACAGTTTTCAAAGGACAAATTAGTTGTAAAGTCAGCTTCAGGCCACACAACTGTACAACAATTAACTGCCCCTTTAGAACTAGTACATACAGCAAGTGGCCGCAGGTGCTTTATTAAATGCATATATGACCCGTCGTGTCCAGTAAATTTGCTAGGTAGAGACGCTCTGACAAAACTTAAGATAGCAGTCATGCCATTCTTTTCTGGTATTACACCTGAGTGCATGCTAAATGACACCCGCCACATCCACTTTCCAGAAACCGACCGAGTATCACAACATTCTGAGATTTAAACAAACCCCAGGCCCAGATCCACCTTATGATCAGCAAGTGTGGAAGCTAGGAGAACAGCATTTGACCTTACAGCACAGGCCTAAATTGTGTAGGTTACGCAGTAACCACAGATAGTAAAATAATAGAAGCAAAACCCCTTTCTTCTTCATGTTCTGCACAGAGCGCTGAGCTGATAGCTGTGATTTGCGCATGTGAAATACACAAAGATAAACAAATAACCATTTATATAGACAGCCAGTATGTTTTCTCTGCTGTGCATCATTTTGCAAAAAATCTGGAAAACCAGAGGAATGATTACACCAACCGGAAAACCAGTTCAGCATGCCAACCTCTTACAACGCCTCTTTCATTGCTACAGGCAATAACTTTGCTGACAGAGCAGCAAAACAGGCGGCACAAAAGACAAACATCACATTGATGGCAGTGAACACACATCAGATTCCACTGGATGTGTTGAAAAATGAACAAAAGCAGCAAGCACAGCAGAGCAGGCAAAATGGCTAAAACACGGTGCAGTTCTGACAAACGACTTAATGATGTGTTATGGCAAGCCAGTGTTGCCAAAATTCCTCCACAAAATGGCGGCATTAGTGACTCATGGCTGTACGCATTTGTCAACGGGGGGACTGACCAGTATTGTCAACTCTCATTTCTACACTGTAAATTCTACACTGTAAATTTTGAAACCTCAGCAAAACAATTTGTCAGAACGTGCATGACGTGTCAAAAATATAATGCTCAGGGAAACCTGAGACCACACAATCCATATGGACTTTATTGAGCTAAATGAATGCCAAGGGTAAAAATACACCCTAGTGGTTATAGATGTATTCTCAAAGTGGCCAGAAATCTACCCAGTGAAAAAGGCAGATACAATTTCAGTAGCAAAATGTATGTCTAAGTTGTAGGAAAATAAAGAGATGATTGTAAATGACGAAGAATGTAATGATGTCTATCAAGTGTCTTGCAGATCACAGCCCGGTGACTGGGTTCTGATCAAAGTGCTCCAAAGGAAAAACTGGAGCTTGCAAAATAGCGGAACGACCATCTTGCATCCATCAGAGCCAGTAAGTGAAGCCATCTAAACACAGCTGACGGCAGGCTTGCCCACTTGTTGTGATCTCGCCCGGTGGAGGGGTCAGCTTTCCTGGCCGGGGGGTCTATTCGCAACAGGAGGGTGTGTCCCGTCGTCATGAGGTGGTGGCTCTTAATAACTGCAGCGGCCCTGACCATGGCCGGGCTCCTCATCTTTGCTTCCGTGAGGGACAATAAGTCACGCTATATGAAGAAAAGGCAGACACTGTATGACAAAGGAAAGTACACCAAGTTTCCCCATGGCTATGCCACTAATTTCTGGTGGCAGTTTATGAACACTACAGCTTACTTGAATAATAAAACTGACTGCTATGCAAATACATATACACTTTCTGCCCACCGAGGAACGAGAGGAAGTGTATGGACTGTTCACTCAACGAAACCTGTGCCAGTAACGCGACACTGATGAGCCTCAACTGTCGCTCCAACTACAGCTACCGAATGATACTACAAACAAAGACTCATTACCAGACAGGATGTGCACGGACGGCACCAAGCAGTAAAGGAACCAGAGTTTCGCATCTGAGGAGGAGTGAAATTCTTACAGAGCTTGATCCCCGGCATTGGAGTTGCCGAGGTGCGGGATCACGTGGAAATCAACCGATATGCTCTGCTACGACACATCAACTTGACTAAGACCCTGGGAACGGCCTTAGCAGGAGAACAGCAGGCCATCAGAACGATGGTGCTGCAGAACAGACTGACACTAGACCTGCTAACAGCATCACAAGGAGGAGTTTGCAAGCTGATCGGGGAAACATGTTGCACTTTTATCCCTGATGGATACGAAACTGGAGGAGACATTTATGAAGCTTTGCAGAATTTGACCGCTCTGCAAAAATATGTCACTGACCACACACCTGGAGCAGCTACAGCACAAGGCTGGCTGGACTGGCTGTTCGGCGGTTCATGGCTGGCTGCTGTAGCAAAGCCGTTTGTCCTTCTAGGTCTCATCATGATAGCACTGCTCGTATTAGTGTTGTGTGTGTTGCCATGTCTAAGAGTAATGATTTCAAAGATGATAACAACTACAATGACTGCTTATGTTGCCGTGCCTCAAGAAGAACAGCATCCCGTTGCAATTCTGTTAGAGGAGAACTTGTAATAACTGCTAATGAATGACGTGGTGATTAAAAATGACTTCTGCCTTTTTCAAGTGATCATGCACTGATTAACACATTAGTAGTTTATGCAGGTACAATATAAGGTTTTCATCATTTTATTTTTTGAAGTTTTCATTTTAAATATAAGGTTTTTATCCTTTATTTTTTGTAGTTTAGTTTTATTATTTTTTCTTGTTTATTCCACTTGTTATTTCATTTACTATGATTTTCTTTTTTCTTTTTATTATTTTATTTTGTTTTATTCTTTAGACCAAATGACTTCCATTTCTGCTATGCTGACATTTTGAAAATTAAAAAATTGCTTAAGATACTTAATAAATAACCTTCACAGACAATTGTTGTATACATTTAAAATAAGTTAAAACAGGAGGGAATGTTACAGGAAAAATGATTCTGTTTCTTTACCTTCTTTTAAATGTGCAAGCATGCCCTTTTGTCTATGGTTAGATTAATTTAGAATTATCTTTTTAGACTTTCTCAGCAAAGACATACTGTTTTGGGACATATTGTTTTAGATTGTTTTATCTCTCCCAGCTCTCTGCTGACGAGACTAGCGCCACATATGGAGTTGTTTATTTTATTTGTTTTGTATTTTCTTATCCTGTTCTCACTGTCTTTCCTATAAAAAGTGCCCAGCCTCTGTACACGTTGTGAGTTGTTCTGAACAGCTTACCCGTGTGCACGTTAAAGCATAAAAAGTGATCTTGTCTCATTGTGTCTTTATTTCTCCTGGGTCTTTTACAGAGTTTTCCCCCGACACTTCTGAAAGGTGATTAAGGTCCACCTGCTGGAGCACCCCTGAAGGAAGATACTGCTCCTCTACCTCTTCCTCCTCATGAATCTCCCTTATCAAAAGAACTTCTGCTCTCTTTGGCCTCTCCACCCACTCCTTCAGGAGATTTACATGCAAAACTCTACTGGAGCGAGAGTGACCCGGAGTTGCCAGCCGATAGGTGGTTTCTGCTGAATCTGAAAAGGTCCCTGCCATTTAGCTAACAGCTTACGGTCATCACTCGGAAGGAGTACAAGTACCTTTTGTCCAGGTTCAAATGACCTCTCCCGAGCTGACCGATCATACCAGACCTTCTGATGTTGCTGGGCAGCTCCCATATGAGCTTGGGCTAGCTCAGTCATCTTCTCAAGTCGCTCCCTCATCTGTATTACCTATGAGATGACATTAGTAGCCCCTGCCCCACTTCGGTCACCCTCCCACATTTCTTTCAGCAAAGAGAGGGGCCCCCTTACTTCGTGACCATATAACAGTTCAAAAGGTGAGAAGCCAGTAGAAGCTTGGGGTACTTCTCTATACGCAAAGAGCAGATAAGGCAGCCACTGATCCCAGTCAGTACCAGTGTCATTCACAAACTTGCGCAACATCTGCTTCAGGGTCTGGTTAAAGCGCTCCGTCAGGCCATCCGTTTGAGGATGGTATGGAGTAGTCCTTAGCCCTTTGATGCCAAGAAGCTGGTGGACCTGCTTTAATAAAGTTGACATAAAATTAGTCCCACGGTCTGTCAGGATCTCACGAGGGAATCCCACCCTTGAGAAAAATTGCACCAGACAAAAAGCCACAGACTTGGCCTTTACAGATTTCAGAGGAAAAACTTCAGGGTACTTTGTGGCATAATCAGTTATTACCAGCATGTAACGGTTCCCTGCCCTGCTTTTCTCAACAGGTCCGACAACATCCATCCCCAACCGTTCAAATGGGGTGCTAATAACTGGCAAAGGCTGAAGTGGAGCCCTGGAGGGGGTTTTGATGGAAGTCTTTTGGCACTGAGGGCAGCTTTTACAAAATTGGGCCACGTCAGCACGCAGGCCCGGCCAGTGGAAATACTTCCTAATGCGAGCCATGGTTTTATGCTTCCCTAAATGTCCTGCCCACGGCACAGAGTGCCCCAAATTCAGTGCCACCTCCCTGACTCCACTAGGAACCATCAGCTGTACCTGTGATCTTTGCCGGCGATAAAGAATGCCATCTTTCAGAAAAAATTCCTCACTGCTGTTAATATCTGGTTCCATCTCATGTCCTTGTTTTTTGGCTTTCTGAAAAAAGGGTGCTAATACTGGATCATTGTGTTGCATCTCAGTGATATTAGCTGGGACTTTAAAGTCCAAAGGCATCTCAGGTTCACAGACGGGAGATGCTTTCACAATAGTATGATGAAACTTCTCTCGCCTCCTCTCCCTGCGGGACTTGCGCAATTTCCCGGGTGCCGTCTCTAATTCTGCCTCATAAAATGGCAGAGCACTAAGGGTCTGAGTGGCATCTGCTGGCTTCCTAGCTTGAGCCCTAGTTACTGCAACATTGCATGTGTGGCTATAATCCAAAAGGTCAAACAGCACAGGTAGATCTCGGCCTAATATAACAGGGAATGGCAAATTATCCGCAACCCCAATATTCAGGAGATAAACCTGTCCTTGCACCTTGATGTATAGATCCGCTGTTGGATAAGGCTTTTCATCTCCATGAACACAACAAACAGGAATCGTTTCAGTCATATTAATACTATTTAAGGGGACAAACTGTCTGTGTACAAGAGTCTGTGTACTACCTGTATCAATTAGTGCCTTTAATGTATCACCATTAATCTCAACTGATGTCATCTTTAACCCTCTGTCTAATTTTATCTCAGAGTTATCATGGCTTCGGGGCACAAAGCACATTTGGGTTAATTTAGCTGAGTTTTCAGGGCACATGGGCTTTGTATGACCTTCCATACCACAAAGATAGCATACCAAGGTTTTGGCCGGGGACTTCAAAGACCCATCGGGTGAATGGCTATATGAAGCCCTACTCACATTGGCAGCTCGTCTCTGCGGGAGTGATTTCCGGCTGTCCTTCGTTTTCCAAGTCATAAAGCTCCAAGGCTGTCCCTTTTTCCGTGCCGCCACAAAAACGTCAGCCAGCTTTGCAGCCTCTGCAGCAGAGGGTGAATTATGCTCTTTTATCCACACCTGCAACTCAGGAGATAGCATTCGTAAATATTGCTCAAGAATGATGATTTCCCCAATGTCCTGAACGGTTTTATCTTCAGGGTGGACCCATTTTACATAAAGCTCCTTCAGCCGTGCATACAACTCTTTAGGGCTTTCTGCAGGGTTTACATCAAGAGATCGAAATCTCTGCCTATAGGTCTCAGGATTGATATCATGTTTATAAAGAATAGCTGCCTTAACCTTATCATAATCCAAAGAATCATCAACATCCATATGTACATATGCACCTCTTGCTTTGCCCGTAAGCAGCGGTACAAGGTGAAAAACCCAATCATGTCTCCGCCACCGACAGGCCAGTGCAATGCGTTCGAAGGTAATCAAAAAATGTTCAATATCATCCTCGTTGGTAAGTTTTTGCAACTTAGGCTCCAGAAAATGGGACTGACCTGATAAACCAGTAGCTGATATACTAGGACCAGCTTGAGGAACAATGTCGTCATCTAGAGATTCTGGATCAGGTGATTCAGCTGCCTGACCTTCAGGCACTGGAGAAGTGCGGGCTTGTACTTCTACCTGTAACAACTGAAACTGGTGTTGAAGTGCTTTAAAATGTTCTTCTTGCTTTGCACTTTCCTCCTTCTGTTTAACCTCTCTGGCCTCCTGCTGCCCCATATGTGAACGGAGAAGAGAGATCAGATCCGATATCGTTGGTTCCCTACCTCGGCCCTCAGTGCTGTCTACCCCTCCAGAAGTTCCATTCTCCTCCTGTTCTCCATCGACTTGTCCTTCTGAGCCCATTTGCTGGCTTGGTACATCTCCTCGGACTGCTCTCGCACTCCGTGCTCCTCTGCGTGGTTTGATAAGGAGTGGGGGGGAAAGAGAAAAAAAAACAAAAAAAACCTGTGCCTTTTTTGTGTGTGTATTTTTTCTTTTACACTGGCTGAATCCCACTGCTGCCACCAATTGTCATGATCCAAGCCGCCAGGAACACACAGGCACAAATGTAATCTTCAAAAAAAAAGGGTTTTATTATACCCCAAAAAGGACAAAATGATTACAAAAATTCAAAATAACAAAAAATAAAGTTTGTAAGAACCAAGTGGGCCCATAAAAGAGGTTACCTTAACAGACTGCTACTCAAAAATCACTTAACAAAAACATAACTCAAACTGACCTGCCCAAATGAGAAACAGCTCCAGTTATATAGCAAATGAATAAACCATTATATAAACCAAAGGTGAAAACTAAAGGGATAACAGATAACCATTATTCAAGAAGAACCCCATTCCCCCTGCATGATCACAATAGATGGTCCAGTCCACTTTATTGGCTTCTGCATTTAAACCAGCTCCACCCTCAGCCTCCTCTTTCAGCCAAACCAGGAAGGACTGGAGCGGAGGTCAGGTAACTGAGAAAGAGCAGAAATATAATCAATATAACATACCTATATAAAATAACAAACAATGCAAAGCAAAGTCTATGCTAGTGATGGGCAGATGAAGCTTCGTGAAGCACTGAAGCTTTTCATCCAATTGGTTCACCCCAGCGCATATGGCGTTATTTTTGTGCCACTATTCTGAGCGCACGTAAAAAAAATTTGCAGGTGCAAGTGTTGCATTTTGAGGAGAAATTTATTTTGAGCGAAGAAAAGCTGAATTTGAGTGAACAAAATTCATTGCTGCATGCAAAAAATGTATATCCGTGTTTGCTATTATCCATATACACACGCACAATAGCAGCCCCTCTCGCTCAGTTTTTGCACTTGCGCTCGCTCGCAATGTGTCGCTCGCGCTCTCAACATTTCAGCCCGTGCGCGCTCAACTCGTTCTGTACACCGTTATATTTGTGCCACAAAACCAGCCAATCACAGACTTGGATGCAAAAAAAATCTGATTGGCTGTTTTCGTCTCCAACCTGCTCGAAATGACGAAATGCAATATCCCAGAATCCATTTCGTCCAAAACTCAAACGAGGCAGTGGCGGAGGAACACAGAGTGGCGGAGTTTGAAATATTACTCTTTGTGGGTCACAAAATAAACTTTTAAGATATTTTCATGCGAGAATGGTGCTGTGTAAACTTCTAATATCTGCTCGATTTATCAAGACATCACATATTTGCATAAGTGCTCTAACGTTTTTGGAGATGCCTGTTACCCACCAGCTGACCGAATACCTGGACTGGCCATTGGGCATTTACCCGGCATTTTCCCGGTGGGCCAATGGTGATTTTTCATTTTTATGTTAGTTTGTTTGTTTTTGTAATGGTATAAACAATGAAAGGTGGTGGATTAGCCAACTGGTAATAATCAACTCTGGGCTGGACCAATTACAATACATCCGTATTGAGGGGAAAAGACTTCAGCGAGAATAAAAAAGACACAAAGCTGGAGTTATTCTGTGTCTTAGCTGCCTCTTCTCTCCTCATTCTCCCTCCCTCTCCTGTTGCTACTTCAATCATGAAACTGATCAATGATCAGCTGATCGTCTCTCTTGTTTGTTTATCTCCCACTTTGCGCCAGAAACAGGAAACCAGCGGATGTTGCGCTAAACAACAACAGCAGCACGTTCAAAATTGATCAGCTGTTGTTAGAATTTATTTAAAATTAATTTCTAGTATCAGCTGATGTTTGCTGGAGCCACAGCTGGAAAGCTGGAAACATGAAGGTGATACAAATCATACATATATACCAACAAAACAGTGTACATCACTGTCACAACAGCGTTTGTTTTCGTTCAAAGGCTTTATGGTTTTTCCAATAATACCTGGTGGTGTAGTCGGTGATTTTTTTGTCAGTTCAGCCTTATATATTATGTTTAACCCGAGTTCCCACCCGGTCAGCTGGTGGGTAACAGGCATCTCCGAAAACGTTGGAGCACTTATGCAAATATGTGATGTCTTGATAAATCGAGCAGATATTTGAAGTTCACACAGCTACATTCTAACATGAAAATATCTTAAAAGTTTATTTTGTGTCCCAGAAAGAGTAATATTTCAAACTCCGCCACTCTGTGTTCCTCCGCCACTGCCTCGTTTGAGCTTTGGACGAAATGGATTCTGGGATATTGCATTTCGTCCTTTCGAGCTGATTGGAGACAAAAACAGCCAATCAGATTTTTTTGCATCCAAGTCTGTGATTGGCTGGTTTTGTGGCACAAATATAACGGTGTACAGAAAGAGTTGAGCGTGCACGGGCAGAAATGTTGAGAGCGTGAGCGACACATTGCGAGCGCAAGTGCAAAAACTGAGCGAGAGGGGCTGCTATTGTGCGTGTGTATATGGATAATAGCAAACACGGATATACATTTTTTGCATGCAGCAATGAATTTTGTTCACTCAAATTCAGCTTTTCTTCGCTCAAAATAAATTTCTCCTCAAAATGCAACACTTGCACCTGCAAACCTTTTTTACGTGCGCTCAGAATAGTGGCACAAAAATAACGCCATAAGCGCAAAGCTTCTTGAAGCTTCATTTGCTCTAGTAGGACACCTACTGGACGTAAAAATAATAGCTGGCATGAATTTGAAGAGTGTGGCCTTTTGCACACAGCCTGTAAATGTCAACAACAAAAGGAGTGTGTAAAACATGTATATTGTAGTGATGGCAGTATACTGTGTATATTTATACTGGCAGTATGGAAAATGATCATTTACTGTGAGGTGAGGTGTGGTTGGGGTGTGGACAGTGGTTGTGCGGTTGTAACGTTGAGGTATGGACAGCTACACAGTCCTGCCTGTTCACATTTTATTCTGTAAAAACTAAATTTTCACTGCTTTTATGACCTTTTTAGTGGGGAGAACATAGCTAGGATTTAATGATTTAACAAATCTTTTGAATCCTTTGTCCTCCACAATGCTAACTGGCTGGGAGTCCTCAATCACCATGCTGACCAGGTCTTCATCTATTTGAGATTGTTCTCCTGAGGAAAGACAATAAAGACAAAGCACAAATATAAATATCACACACGTAACTTATTACAATTGTATAATATTGTTATATCATTTAGTAACATTACTGCATGCTATATTATCATGGCATTTGATGGCTCACCTGGTCTTGCTCCACAATCGGTGTTCCCCTTATTCTCATGCAAAGCTCTGTAGTGCCTAAGCATGGATGAGGTGTTGTTGTTATATCCCAGCTCCCTGGCACATAGCAAACACTTCACCTTGTACAAAAGTCAAGACAGCTTAACATAAATTGTATTGCAGCATCAGTATTATGAAAATACATCTTCTGTAGAAATTTACATAGCTTGTTGGGAGGAATAAAATCACAATGTTCCCACACAGGGGAGGACATCCTCCTCTTCTTAGCTGGCTCCATTCTCTCCTGACTTTCTCTCCTCACTCTCATAAACCTCCAAACTGTCTCCAAACTCTCACTAACCGCAACTCTCCATCAAACACCCACATTTTGAATGAAGTCTGAGGGCTTTATATCGCTGTCATATCTCGCGGCAAAGTTCGAACCACTTCATGAACCAGTCACGTGGTACAGCCGGGCAGCGAGGCTTCGGACGTCATCATTTTCAGCTCCTCCCATAAATGAAGCAAGCCTCGATACGCGCATCGCGGAAACGCCCCCTCCATTACCCGACACACGCTCCGAAGCCTCGATACAGAACGTCCCATCACTACAGGTAACCTCAAAACGTCAAATTAGTTAACTTATGATCACAGAAACTTTAAAGCATAACGTAAACATAAGACAAAAGACCAAATGAATATTACTAAGTGTCTCAGTTGTGTGGTTGCATGCACCCATCACAGTGACCATCACAGTTTTACACACCTGTTCTGTATGACTTTGTCTCAGGTTTGCGGTGATATCCAGCACTCTGAGCTGATGGCAGATCTGGTCAGTCCACAGTAGCTTCAACCACTAAATTATCTCTAACACATCACCAAACCAAAGTCTTCCTGCTAAGAGTACATCAAAGGTGAAAAGCGAGCCTAGAATGTCATCATTTCTGCTCTCCTCTTTCTTCTTCTTCTTCTACTTCTGGACCGCACACATCTGTCGCTGCCCTACTCAGGTCGATCTAATGAAAATCAGCCAGAAATAATAATCAGAAATCCAAATGTAGAATTTATAGTTCCCCATTGATGCAATTTGGTTATTAAATTTAAGAAGCAGTCTGTAATGCTCACCCCAGCATAGTTGAAGCAGATCATCAAAGCATGCTGAACACTTTCTACCATTCCACATGTGCATTTTCTATCCAGGTACTCAACAGCACCAAACCATAATTGTGAATCCATGGCTTTGATCTGGTGAAAATCACCCTACCCCTACTGTTCATCTTTACACACAACAGATGGTGTTTCTGTATCTTATGACTGAATGAAAAGTAATGACAACCGTTATTTTCAATCTTCCATTGCTTCTACCTGTTGTTTCTCTGTATTATTGTCGGATCTTTACCTTCGAATAAAGTGCCTTCAATATAAACTGCCTCGAGGTAACTTGTTGTAATTTGGTGTTTTATTAAGAAAATTGAACTATTGTGGCAGAAAAGTTGGATGCAAACCAAGACTAAAAGTCCTCAGGCAGGAGTCATAGCTGGGCTTTAGCATCTGGGTCACCCACTTTACCCAGGGAGCTAAACCAGCATCTCCAACAGGTGATTTGTTTGTCTGGCAGTTTCAGGCTGGGAAAGCTTGTTAAACTTTAACAAAACATTATTTGGCACCAACGTGAATGATTTGGGTCATGTTTATCACGTCTGAGTCAGGGAGCAAAGGTCACCTCCTTTATGCAGGATTTCACCTTATGCCAACAGGGGAAAAAATCACGAGTTCTTAAACAAGCTGTAGGTCATGTTACTACACACATTTCAATATGTAAGCATTTCATCATGTTTTAGAGTCTCAGAGTTATTTCAGCCTCATCTTCACATATTTTCACAAATATTCACATTATCTCCGAGATCCAGTTGTGAAATTTTTTCCCTCAGTGTAACCGATTGCAACACAACAAATGACTGACCAGTGATTAGTGTTTTACAGTGATTACGACAGACAGCCTGTTTCTGCCACTGCTGCCAAGCATTTGCTCTTTTCAGCTTGTTCAATTGTGGAGGTTTTTACATTCTTTACCTTACAATATAAAGCACCTTGAGGCAACTGTTGTTTTTTGGCACTATATATAAATATAAATGAATTGAACTGGTAGCAACTTTATGAATGAGAAAATGAAAACAAGTGTCAGTCAGCTGGTTCATGTCCAGCAGGTGGGGAGGAATCAGTGAGTCTGTTACTCCAGTTACTTACTCAGAGGTAAAGTTAAAGAAAACGAGTTTCCTTCATCGCACTAAACCTGCCCACTAAACATGACCCTGAATGAACCCATATGTAAAGGACTGTAGGTTTTAAGCAGGCTCAGGTAATGGCAACACAATAGATGAGGAAAGTGGGGGAACTCTGACGACATCTAGTGGACATCTTGAAGATGACGGGTCTGAACAGAGAGCAATGCAGGTCTGTGGAGAAGATTGCAGCACACTGTGAAATATGAACTATGAATAATATCTACATCTGTAATGATGTAATCAAAATAGGCTCCATGTAGTTCAAGTTCTGTTACTGTACTTATGAAGCAAACTGCACACACAGAGTTGGCAAACATTGAGTTTACTTGCATTTAGGCAAAATGATATAAACACTTATCATGAGCCAATATAGCACATTTAACTGCTTTTATTTAGCAGGGATTACACAATACACAAAATTAGTCACAAACATTTTTAATCAAATCTTGCAACATGTTGCTAAGAAGAACCAGGACAACCAGGTCAAAGCCATACTGAAGTATAACCTTCATTAACATAAATCACAAAGAAAACATATTTAAATAAAAATTGTATACTTGTCTTGAACTTTTTTAAATCTTTAGTCCTGTGTATCAAAACGTATTTATTGGCTGATAAAAAGGAATCACATCATGGTTGTTACAAGGAACAAGTGATGAAAAACTCATTTTCATGTTTGTTTTCTTCTATACTGAAGAAGAAATACAAGTTTCTGTGGTAAATATTAAAAGAGCATCCATGTTCAATAAATATTTGTGTCACCTTTAAAGACCAATAAAAAAAATATCAAACTTAGAGAAACATAAAGTCAGGGCTGGAACAAACAACATAGAGTGCCCTTCACTGCTGTGGACAGGAAATGTACCGTGACTTGGAGCATGAGGTCATTTTCTACCTCGGGTGCTGCAGTGATTTGGTTTGTCACTCAGGTGGATCCTTAGATGAAAATTCAGTCCTGATTTCCAACTGAATCTTTCCCCACAGGAGCTACAAATATATGGTTTCTCACCTGTGTGGATCCTTCTGTGACTTTTCATAGTCGACAAGTCTCTAAACTCTTTCCTACAGACGTTGCAAGAATACGCTTTCTCACCGGTGTGGATTCTCAAATGAGTTTCTAGTCCTGATTTCTTACCAAATCTTTTCCCACATGTGCTACAGAAATACGGCTTCTCGCCTGTGTGGATTCTCACGTGACTTTCAAATCCGGATTTCTTATTAAATCTTTTCCCACAGGTGATGCAAAAATATGGCTTCTCGCCTGTGTGGATCCTTACGTGAGTTTCCAATCCTGATTTCCAAATGAATCTTTTCCCACAGGTGCTACAAGAATGTGGCTTCTCACTTGTGTGAACTCTCATGTGTCTCGTCAGGTTGGATTTACACTGAAAAGTTTTTCCACAAGTGTCACAGCTTACAGATTTTTTACTTGTATCAGTTTCACTCCGAGACTTATCTGTTCGGTTTTTGTGACGTCTCCTTTTCTTCAGCTCCGCATTTCTAGTTGATCCCGAGTCCACATGCTGGTTTTCTTCCTGTTCCTCAAGCTCTGGTTCAGGAAAGTTAAGAGCAAGGAGCTGGTCATCGTTTGGTTCTGATTCACTGAGGTCACTTTCCTCAAAACTAGAAGTCACCATAAAACTATTGATCTCCTGCTTCAGTACAATCTCCTCCAGCTCCTGACTGGTGCAGAGTTCCTCCTGTTCCTCTTTAATCTGTGGAGGATCTGGGTCCTCCTGGTCCAGACTTGAGTTCCTCTCCTGCTGATTGGCGACAAACTCCTCCTCCTTACAGGCAGTTTGCTGGTGGAGGTCTAAACGAACAATAAAAAAAATGTAATTATAGAAAAACACTTCTGAGAAGATAAAGTTTTAGTTAAAGTCTGTAATGAGGGCATGTTGCTCACATTTGCAGGTGAAATTAAAAGTGTGTAAAAATGAAGTTATTTGTGCACTCTGATGCAAATGAGAACTTGAGTTCTGACATTTTTCAGCAACATTAAGAGTAAAAAAAACCTTTCAAACAAAAAAGAACTCACTTATTACTGACTGACTGATGATCTATTTTGGAGTTGATCTCGAAACTGATCTACATCTTGATATTTTTCAAAATAATCTTCACTATTGGGGGTGGCTGTAGCTCAGGCGGTAGAGCAGATCATCTACTGATCGGTTCGATTCCCGGCTTCACCTAGTCTGCATTTCAAATATCCTTGGGCAAGATACTAACTCCAAGTTGCCTCAAGTTGCTCTTTGATCTGTGGAATGTGTGTCTGAATGTTGGTAGAAAGCACTAAGAAAAATGTGCTTGTGCGAATGGGAGTGAGTGGGTGAATGCACAAGTTTTGTAAAGCGCTTTGAGTGCTCAAGATTGAGTAGAAAAGCGCTATATAAGAACCAGTCCATTTAAAACTCCCTGTCATGTTTTCACGAATACACATTAAATAGATCTGACTGATACAAACTGTAGGTTTAATATTAATGTTAACACTTCAGAAAAGCGATTACAGTTTTACCGCTGGTCTGTAAATCTTTCTCAGGTTTCCAGATGTTATGCAGCTGTCTGAGCCGCTCTTCCCCGCTCCAGACGACGATGCCTTCATCCTCGTGTTTCACTACAAGCTGTTCTCCCTCTTGACTGATGCAGAGTTCCTCCTGTTCCTCTTTGATCTGTGGGGGATCTGTGTCCTCCTGGTCCAGATTGAAGTTCCTCTCCTGCTTCCAGACCTGCTGGCCAGCCAGATCTTCCTCCTCCTTACACTTCATGTTGATGTGGGACTTGAGGAACAAAGTAAAAAGAAAAAGATTAGACAGGTAAAGGTGCAGCCTCAGTCAGCAGGGCTGTACACTGTGAGCATGTTGCTCACATATGTGAGAGAGGTTTGTACAAATGTTTCAGAAGCACCATGTGACTCCCTCTCTTTGTTGGAAAGTCTTATTAATTCACTTTATAACTATTACTTTGAAGATAAATTTCTACCATCACAAAAATATTATGACCTCTTTAAAAACAAACAACGGCAACTACATGACTTAAATTCCATGTTTAGATGAAGGTAATGGTCAATGCCTTTTGACAGGGGAAAAACCTCCACACAGAAGAATCTTACTTGGCTGAATCATAAATTATTCACCATGATTAAAACTGCAGATGAGCAATAATCTGCATTTTATTTTAGCCAAAGAGGAATGTTTCTGTTTGTCTGTGATCTGACTTTTTCTGCTGGGTCCAAATTTCATTTTATCCTGTGTAAGTTTGTTTCTCTTCCTGTTAACTAGCAAAGTCAAAATCACCTTGATTCATTTAACTTTAATTCAATTATAAATGTAATCATTTTATTGAACAATTAATTTCATTTCAATGAAAAACAATTACTTAAAAGAAAGAGATTAAGTTGGAGAGAGACATGTGGCCATCTTTTAGTGAGTTAGACCCTGATTAAGGGCTATTTTTAAAAGTAAAGCCCATCTCTCAAAGTCCCTGCCGGCCTGCCTCCACCTCGGGAAGTCTGTGGGTGCAGACGGAGGTGAGGAGCACCACAGGCGGCAGAGAACTGTCTGTAGCCCCGGAGTGAGGCGTCGTGAACCGAAGCAGACAGCGAACTGTGGCACAGTGCAGAAAACCGAAGCTTTCCCTCCCTGTTTGGTTTTGATATGTCTCATGAAAGTCTATTGTTAAAAGTTTACCTTTAAAAAAAACGGACGCACTTGTTTGATTAGCTGCTCTCTGATTTTAGCCTGTTAGCTTACAGACTGAGCTCAGATCGTTCCTGTGTTAGTTCATTGAGAACATCACAGTTTTACATACCTGCTGCGTGACTTCATCTCGGGTCTCCGGCTGATATACAGCAGTCTGAGCCAGTGGCGGATCTCATCATCCTGGACGACTGTTTTTAATGTTTTTAACCACGGAGATTTCTTCTGCATCATCAGTCTCTCATTGTTAAACTCTCCCAGAAACTGAAGACAGTTGTGCCATTTCCGCGCTTCTTCTTCTTCTATTGAGTAGACGGCAGACTACACATGTCCAAGGGTAATACTGTCCTCCTCAGGCCATTGGCATCAAGTCAAAGCCTTAAAGTCTGGTACTTTGCGCATGGTCATTTTTTACGAACAGCAGAATCACAAGACAAAGCGTGCCAATGTTTATACTTTTCACTGTGACTGCCAAATAGATGAAAAAGTAGATGTTAAAAAACAACTTATAGTTTTGTCATTGGGCTGGTAGAAAGCTATGAGTTTCTGTCCCTTTGTCTGACCTTAGAGACTTATTTTAAAAGGAAACATTACAATCCTTTAAAGCAAGTATTTTCACCTCTGTTCCCCCCTCTGTACTTAGCTTTTTTGTTGTCATGTCAGTAATTGTCCAGTTGATGGCTCCCTTGGATCACAAGCCTGTCTCATGAGTCCAAGTGAATATATTCTTAATAAACAGCTTTGAAGAATTTGTGACCAACTTTGTTTCATTCGGAACATCATCATCATGAGTCAAACTCACTCTTGGATCTACAAAATATTTAACAAAAACAAACATCACTGAATCATAAGGTATTTGCTCCAACTCTTAGTCCAGAAACACATGAGTGAACTAGATCAGCTGCTCCTCCAGTTCAGCTGTGGATTTATATCATTATTTATATTTGTAAAGTGGATATGCAGTTTTTCAGTACTAATATAAGCATTTTATATCATTGCTTTATTGACAGATGTTTGGTGTTCAAGGTCAGGCATCAGTTTGAAAAAAACAAACAAACACACTGAGTTGAACTTGAACTTCCTACTGACAAAAACTAAAATTGGTGCAAAAATAACCAGAAACATATAAGAAGCATCCTGGAGGTGCTGCAGACAAGATAGGACCAATAACATGTCAACAGGAAATCCTTTTTACTAATTTGTTTATTTCTTTTTAGATTTTTACTCTCCATTTTAAGCCATGATGTTTGCTGATACTGTGTTCCTACTGTTTGTTCTCATTAATAGTTCTGTTTTTAACATTCTGTGCTGAAGCTGGAGGAAATGTTTCTACAGTGTCAGATGATACAGCTCCAAACTAAATAAGTGACTAACTAACGATGCTTTAATACACTTTACTATAAATTATGATATAGTGCACTTTCTTAAAATTTCTTATTGCTCTGTAATTAATTGTTTTCTTTATAAATGTACAAATGAGAATAAAATCTGTGTGATAAAGGAAGGTCTGTAGACTTCTCTGTTAAGATCAGTGAAGAGAAACAACAACATACAAATACCTAAGAAAAATATTCAGTAAACATTTAGAAGATAGAGAAGTTTATGTTGTCATGTGGAGAAATTTTTCAAATAAAAATATCCATAAGCATTGATAGTCTCCATGGCTGAACAGACACAGGAAAGAGCTCCACCTATAAAACGTAAAAACATCAAGACAACATGTTGAAGATGTCGAGGTACTGCCCATAATGTTTGACTGACATCTGATTTATGTGCAGCACATAAATACCACAATAATGATGGAGAGAAACTAAAAGGGAACTAAAATACAGATTTAAACTTACAACAATATGAAAGACTTCAGTCTATTTCACTTTAATCAACTCAGCAGTGGTTCCATAACCATAATTATAGTAAAGCCTCAGTCCAGCATAGAGCGGCTGAGTGAATGTGGTCTGGACTCTGTGGAGGAGAGTCATGGTTTCAGAGACGCTGTAGAAGGACAAAATACCTGCTCTGTGATCCAGGTACACTCCTACTCTGGAGGAACGAGGACCTGAGACAGGAGTTTCAATGTTGTTGTACCGAAATATAAAACTGTTGTTGTTACAATCTAATGACCAAGATTTGTCATTACGTCCAAATAAACATTCATTACCCAATCCTTTTCTGCTGATATTCTTGTATGCGACTGCTACATAAACTCCCCCTCTCCACTCCACCTCCCAGTAACAACGTCCAGTCAGACTCTCTCTACTCAGGACCTGCAACCTGTTAGTGAATTTGTCTGGATGATCAGAATAAGACTGTTGTTGATCCACTGCTGTTGCTTTTCTGTTCCCCTCTGATAATAACAGATGTTTGTTTGCTGTGTTTGGATCCAGTGTGATTTCACATGAATATTTTAAGAATTCAGCTCTGGTCTTTGGCTCTGGTTGTGACAGTAAAACATCCACTTCAGTGACTGTCAGTGAGATGTTTGTCCGTTCCTCTCTCAGAATGTCCTGTAGTTTATCTCTGACCTCTGACACAGCTGCTGTCACATCCTCAAAGTAGCTCAGAGGACGGATATTGATGCTGGATGAGTCTGTAGACTCACTGAGTGCTGACAGTGAGGGGTAGTTGTGTAGAAACTGGATGTGATCCTCTGTGTGTGAGAGCTGCTTCAGCTCAGCATCTTTCCTCTTCAGCTCAGTGATCTCCTGCTCCAGCTTCTCCTGAAGCTCTTTGACTCGACTCACTTCAGTTTCCTGCTGGGATCTGATCTGCTGCTTCACATCAGAGCTTCTTTTCTGGATGAGATGGATCAGCTCAGTGAAGATCTTCTCACTGTGCTCCACTGTTTGATCAGCAGACTGATTGATGGCCTCCACCTCCTGTTGAAGCAGCTTCACATCTTTCTCTCTGTCCTGGATTCTCTGCTGGATGTTTTGTCGACTCACCTCCAGCTCTCTCTGCCTCTCAGTCCTTTCTGCTGCAGCTGAGACTGTGTCGTGGCCTTTATGTTCATCCACAGGGCAGAGATAACAGATACTCTGCTGATCAGTACGGCAGAACATCTTCATCACCTCATCATGACGAGAGCAGATGTTCTCCTGGAGCTTCTTGGAGGGCTCCACCAGCTTATGTTTCTTGAATGTAGGTGAATCATAATGAGGCTGAAGGTGTTTCTCACAGTAAGATGCCAGACAGAATAAACAGGACTTGAAGGCTTTCATTTTTCTTCCAGTGCAGAAATCACAGGCCACATCTTCAGGTCCAGCATAGCAGTGATCAGCAGGAGCAGCTTGGAGTCCAGTCTTCTTCAGCTGCTCCACTAAAACTGCTAACATGGTGTTTTTCACCAGGACAGGCCTCGCTGTGAAGGTCTGTCTGCACTGAGGGCAGCTGTAGATTTTCTTCTTTTCCTCTTCATCCCAGAAGCTTTCAATACAGTTCATGCAGTAGCTGTGTCCACAGGGAATAGCCACCGGATTCTTCAGTAGATCCAAACAGATCGAACAAGAGAAGGTTTCTCGGTCCAGCTGAACACTTTTCTGCGCCATTTCACCCAACAGTGTCAGTGACTGTGTGAGTTTCACTTCCTCAGAACTGAAACTGCTCTGATCTAAACAACATAGGTTTCTGTAGCGAATGGGATCTGTCAGCTCTTATACGTCACCACATGTTGGTTGCACCCATCTTCAAACTGCAGATCAGAAGGGGAGGGAACAAGGGAACATGTGGACAGAGAGGAGGTGCTGAGTTAGAGAGCAGGAAGAGGGAGGGTTATCAGACACTAATTCAATCCTGGAACATGTGAGCCTGTGAGTTTTTCATTTAAAAATAGCACTGCTCAGCCTTTAAAGTTGTTAAATAAACGTAACATTTAAAAGACAATCTTTTTATGTAAATTAGTTTAAATTATCATTTTAGTCATTACAGGATATCAAATACTGCAGCTGAACTAAGAAATTGTTGTAGAAAAAAGCAATAAAAGGTCGTTCCCCCTCTGTCCCCTCCTGGTCACCTGTGCCTCAATTTTATGAGATGAGATGGATCAGCTCAGTGAAGATCTTCTCACTGTGCTCACTGTTTTATCAGCAGACTGATTTTATTCCACAACCTAGACATCCACATTACTCACACTCTCATAACACATACATATAGGGCCTTGGGATCGGGCATGTTATACGGTGTCCAGAGGACAGTCTTTGTATTCAACCTCACCTCTGGCGCCGGTGCCCACCTCTCAGTTTTAAATGCATGTAGACATTGAGGGTTCTCAGGAGGGGCCGTGCTGTACAGTACATGTACAGTGTCCATTTGTGTCTGTATCTAGGTTGGATGAGCGCCGAGTATTTGTATATGTGTGTGTAACAGGGCAGCCCTTAGCGGCTGGAAACGCAGTGAGACAGACCAAGGCAAGTGTAGTGGAACAAAGTATTTATTTGCTCTATGGCTCTCCTTACAACAATTAACTTGTCGAGCTTCTTCACAGCACAAAAAAATCCATCCTCTAATGACAACTGGCAGCCTTAAATATGTTCAGCTGTCACAGACTTAACCATTATTCCACTCTCAGGTAAATTCTTAAATCCCAACCTTCCACCACAGTATACAATATATCAATAAGAATAAATAAATACATAAATACATCTTCACATTTACATATTAATAAATATTTCACACTTTATTGTTACACCAAACCCAATATTATAAAAACCCAGAAACCCAAGCACAAAAAGATTCACCACACTCTCTTTACCAATGGTCTCTCCCGGAACCTTTAAATGGTGTCTGGACCCCCGGGGAAACATTTGCCCAAACACCTTGAAGAGGACACAGGCAAGAAAGGTGAGTAATCATTAACTTACAAACACTTATTTGCACCACTTTTATCCCTAGATTTCACACACACACTTGCCTTAGTTTTCCTTCTTGGTAAACCTTAATCACAATCTCAATCACCATTCTTCTCTCCTGACAGACAACCACCACATTCCTTGACGAGGAGCAGCTGTGCAGGATCTGAAATAAGGCTACCAACTGATTTTAAAATTCCCAATAAATAGACAATAAATATTTAAACTGCTTGTGTGCAAATCCATGCTTAAAGTGCAATGCTCATAAAGTGCTTGATAAGGTGCTTTTAATAAAGTGAAAGGTGTGCTCTAAAGTGCTATACATATAATATAAATAAATGCAGTAAGGGAGTCCTCTTCCTTACATTTCCTCCTCCCTCTCTTAAGCGCGAAGTGCTTCAGTCCTCTGTCATCCTAGATAAACAATCAGCAACCACATTTGACTTCCCCGGCCTATACTGGACCGTAAAGTCATAAGGCTGCAGAGACAGGTACCATCCTGCAATGCGGGCATTCGCATCCCTCATGCGGTTCAACCACTGGAGGGCACGATGATCAGTCTCCAGAGTGAAGTGACGTCCCAGAAGATAATACCTCAAGGCCTCAATAGCCCATTTCATGGCCAAGCACTCTTTCTCCACCGTCGAGTACCTCGTCTCCCTGTCGAGTAGTTTCCGACTCAGAAACACCACAGGCCTTCTTTCACCATCCACCTCTTGCTGAAGGACAGCACCAAGGCCAACTCCCGAAGCATCAGTTTGCAAGATGAATGGCTTGTTGAAGTCTGGACTGTGTAGAACTGGATGTGTGCAAACTGCTTCCTTGAGGTCTCTGAATGCTCGCTCACAGTCTTCCGTCCAACGCACTTTGTTAGGGGCTGAGCCTTTTGTGAGGTTATTAAGTACAGTGGATCGCTCTGCAAAAGAAGGTATGAATTTCCGGTACCAGCCTACTAGACCCAGAAAACCTCTCACCTTCCTTTTTGTTGTCGGAACTGGGAAGGACTGAATTGCTTCAATCTTTCCAACCTGCGGCTTTATCTTCCCAGAGCCAACTACAAAGCCCAAGTACTCCACTTCTCTCTTGGCTATGGAGCACTTCTTGGGATTGATAGTCAGTCCAGCCATTCTGATGGAGTGTAGCACCTTCTGTAGGTGAATGACATGCTCTTCCCAGGACTGGCTGTACACCACCACGTCATCCAGATATGCTGCAGAGAATGCTGACACATCTCTCAGTACATGGTCCATTAATCGCTGGAATGTCGCTGGTGCACCTTGAAGCCCAAATGGCATGACTTTAAATTGGTACATACCAAAAGGAGTTTTGAAGGCTGTCAGCTCTCTCGCTTCTGGTGCCAAAGCCACTTGCCAGTATCCTTTACACAAATCAAGTGTTGTAATGTACGTTGCTGATCCAACTCTCTCCAGCAGGTCATCCACCCTGGGCATTGGGTAGGGATCAAACTTGGATACTGCATTCAAATATCTGAAATCAATACAGAATCTCAGGGTGTCATCTTTCTTTGGTACCAAAACAATCGGGCTGCACCACTCACTACTTGACACCTCAATGATTCCCAGGTCCAACATCAGTTTTATTTCTTTCTGCAGCACTGGCACCAACCGTTCAGGAATTCTGTAACTCTTTTGTCGAACGGGTGCATCCTCCTTCACCCGTATCTTATGCTGAACCAGTGATGTGAAGCCTGGTGTTTCTCGAAAGAGCTGTGGGTCCACGAGTGGTTTTATATCAGCCTGCTCAGTAGGAGACAAATGAGAAAGGTCAACTGAAGCACAAACTTGAATGTTAGTTGGAA
This sequence comes from Mchenga conophoros, assembly GCF_057382185.1. Lineage (NCBI taxonomy): Eukaryota > Metazoa > Chordata > Actinopteri > Cichliformes > Cichlidae > Mchenga > Mchenga conophoros. Next base: position 4,980,030 of record NC_140543.1, on the reverse strand, counting down.
AGAACTTCTCAGTCACCTCCTCATCCTTAACTGAACGCACCAGTAACTGATAGACCGGCTCTTGTCGGCTGTGGAATTCCTTCAACAAGTTCACGTGAAATGTCTGATATTTTTTAACTCTTTCTGGCATATTCAGCTCATAAGTGACTTTACTCACTTGTCTGACGATCTCGTATGGTCCATGCCATTTTGTCAGCAACTTGTTATCGCTGGTGGGAAGCAATAACAGTACTTTCTGACCTGGAAGGAAGACCCTATCCCTGGCCTTCTGATCATACCAAGTCTTGTGATGTTTTTGTGCAGCTTTCATGTTGTCTTGCATCAATGATGCCATTTTCTCCAACCTCTCTCTCATGGTGATGACGTAGGCTGCGATGTTTTCGCCCTCTGCTTTGGATTCCTCCCAGCAGTCCTTAAGCAGATCCAGGGGGCCTCTCACTTGGTGACCGTATAAAAGTTCAAAAGGCGAGAAGCCAGTGGAAACCTGCGGGACCTCCCGGTAGGCGAACAGAAGGTATGGCAGCCATTGATCCCAGTCAGCACCTGTGTCAGAGACAAACTTTCGCAGCATACTTTTGAGAGTCTGGTTGTATCTCTCCACTAGCCCGTCCGTTTGGGGGTGATACGGGGTGGTCTTAAGTCCCTTTATCCCTAACAGCTTATAAACCTGCTGCAACAACTTGGATAGAAAGTTCGTTCCACAGTCCGTCAGAATTTCTCTTGGTATGCCTACCCTAGAGAAAAGCTGCAGAAGACAATTAGCAATGTGACGAGCTTTAATTGATCTGAGTGGGAAGGCCTCAGGAAACCGTGTTGCATAGTCACATATGACTAATATGTAGCGATGACCTGTGGAGCTCCTCTCTAAAGGGCCCACAATATCCATGCCTAGCCTCTCAAATGGTGTTTCAATAATTGGCAGTGGTTGCAACTGGGCTCGCGCTACTCCTTTGCCTGAGGTCAACTGACATAATTCACAGGAACGGCAAAACTCAGAAACTTGGACATACATCCCTGGCCAAACAAAACGGCTGCTGATCCTATTCAGTGTTTTGTGAAAAGCCATATGACCTGCCCATGGAATTGAATGACCCAAATCCATAACTTTGTCTCTGAACTGTTGTGGGAGTGCCACAGCTTCGCACTTCCCCTTTCTCTGGTACAAGATGCCTCCTTTAATCAAGTAAACAGTGTCTGCAAGACAGCTTACCTGACCTTGACTAGCCCCCTCTACCTCTGTTACCTTCTCAAACCAGGGTTTTAGAGTAGGGTTGCTTCTTTGGAGTGCACCTAAATCTGAGGGAACATCAAACTCAAGTTGGTTATTTGGCTTAGGGAACAATGCTGTACCTTTTTCCCCTGAGCCTTTGAACTTTTCTCTTCTTTTCTGAGCCCTAGACTTCCTAATCTTCCCTGGCTCCGTTTCGAGAGACTCCTCAAAAAAGGGCAGTTCTTGCATACTTTCCTTTGCACTTTGTGCTCTTGTGACTACATGACAGGGTTTAAATGGTTCAACTGTCATATCTAGAGGAAGTGAGCTTCCAGATTCATCACCTAAGCCTTGAATGTCTTTCTCAGCACTCACTTGAGGGTCATAATCTGACTGGTGTATTAGATCAAAAAGAGTGGGGATGTCATTACCAAGTATCACTGAATATGGCAAACTGGGAACAACAGCTACCACTAACAAGTAGGTTTGACCTCCTACTGTCAGGTAAACCTCAGCAGTGGGGTACCTGTGTTCGTCTCCATGCACACAACTTATTGTAGCCCCAACCCCACTTAGCTTTTCTCCTGAAATTATGCTAGAGTGTACAAGAGTCTGAAAGCACCCAGAGTCAAGCAAAGCTTCCTCTTTACGCCCATTAATTAAAACAGGGACAGTACACGCTTTCTTTCCTACTGGCTCTGTGGCTGGTCTTGGAACTGCACACAAAAGAGATGGTTTTGACTTAAGTGCAGGGCAAAATTGTTGTGTATGGCCAAAGTTATGACAGTGATAACATTTAATATCCTGAACTGAAGACTTAAAGGATTTCTTCACATTGTGAGGTCTATGGGAAGGGAGCTGCCTAGAACTAGAAAGATTTCTAGCCTGAACTTGACCAGAACCCTGTTCACCCCCAATGGACTTACTTGGTTGGGCGTAGTGGGTCTCCCGGCTGAAGTAGGTGCTCTTGCTTCCTTTTCTGGCTGAAGTGAAAACCTCTGCGAGGCTAGCTGCTTCCTTTGCAGTCTTCGGGTCATGCTCACGTATCCAAATCTCCAGCTCTGGATTAACCATTCTCAAAAACTGCTCCAGAATTATCTGCTCAGATATTTCTTCTACAGTTGATTTTTCAGGTTTAATCCATCTTGAAAACAGGTCTTTCAATCTTACATAAAGTTCACGTGGCGTCTCACCTGGCTCAACTTTCAGAGATCTGAAGCGGCGTCTGTAGGTGTCAGCAGTGATCTCATATTTTGCCAGAATTGCCTCTTTCACCTTATCATAATTCTCAGAGTCTGTTAAATCCATAAGAATGTAGGCTGTGCGGGCTCTACCTGTCAACAGGGGAACCAGACGAATAGCCCACTCATCTCTGGGCCATCGACACACGTTTGCCATTCTTTCAAACGTAGTCAGAAAATGTTCAATGTCATCTTCTGGTGACAGAGGGAAAAGTTTTGGTTCAATTAAAGACCTGGACCCACTGGCCACTGGAATGTCTTCACCATTGAATCCAAGTTCTTGTTCTTCAGATGTTGTAGGGGGCGCTGGCGCCTCTGGTGGGTCAGGCTTATCAGTTACAGCGTTAACTTGTAGCTGGATTTGCTGAAATTGATGCTGCATGCCTTTCCACCTTTGCTCCTGACGTGACAAATCCTTCTCCCACTTTTGGTCTCTGGCTGCTTGAGACCGCATAAGAGATTTCACCAACCCTGTTAACTCCTCCAATTTGTCCTCAGGGCTTGTTGCTGCCATGGCCTCTAGCTCAGATGAAGCTCCAACTCCTTCATCAGGCTGCTCCTCTTGGCCTGGCTTTCTTCCACCTCTTGTCATCATCTTCTCACTGTGGCATGAGTGACACACTTCTGACACCACTTGTAACAGGGCAGCCCTTAGCGGCTGGAAACACAGTGAGACAGACCAAGGCAAGTGTAGTGGAACAAAGTATTTATTTGCTCTATGGCTCTCCTTACAACAATTAACTTGTCGAGCTTCTTCACAGCACAAAAAATCCATCCTCTAATGACAACTGGCAGCCTTAAATATGTTCAGCTGTCACAGACTTAACCATTATTCCACTCTCAGGTAAATTCTTAAATCCCAACCTTCCACCACAGTATACAATATATCAATAAGAATAAATAAATACATAAATACATCTTCACATTTACATATTAATAAATATTTCACACTTTAATGTTACACCAAACCCAATATTATAAAAACCCAGAAACCCAAGCACAAAAAGATTCACCACACTCTCTTTACCAATGGTCTCTCCCGGAACCTTTAAATGGTGTCTGGACCCCCGGGGAAACATTTGCCCAAACACCTTGAAGAGGACACAGGCAAGAAAGGTGAGTAATCATTAACTTACAAACACTTATTTGCACCACTTTTATCCCTAGATTTCACACACACATTTGCCTTAGTTTTCCTTCTTGGTAAACCTTAATCACAATCTCAATCACCATTCTTCTCTCCTGACAGACAACCACCACATTCCTTGACGAGGAGCAGCTGTGCAGGATCTGAAATAAGGCTACCAACTGATTTTAAAATTCCCAATAAATAGACAATAAATATTTAAACTGCTTGTGTGCAAATCCATGCTTAAAGTGCAATGCTCATAAAGTGCTTGATAAGGTGCTTTTAATAAAGTGAAAGGTGTGCTCTAAAGTGCTATACATATAATATAAATAAATGCAGTAAGGGAGTCCTCTTCCTTACAGTGTGCATGAGGGTGGGAATGCATGTTTAGGTCTGTGTGCGCCTATTCGTCTGTGTCTATATGTCAGCTCGGGTCTTACACTCCACCCCCTTGGAACATCTCAGGCCCTCCAAGGTATGGAGGCTTATTTCCCCTCACCACACTCCCTGCTGGTGGCTGATGCCCTCAGACATCGGTGCGTTCTTGGTGTCCAGGGCTGGACGCTCAGGTCTGTACCAGCTTACTCCCCGGTACGGCTGCTTGGTGGGGCCTGGTGCCCGTGGCTCGGTCGGGCCCCTTGCGGGGGCTCGATTCACTCTGGCACAGCTGACTGCCGGCAGAGCCCGCGTGTACGTCACTGCAGCCCCCTCTGGCTTCTGCTCTGTGGCTGTTGGGTGACCCCTCATCTGGGGTTCTCCTCAGCTCTTCCCAGGAAGGTGGCACGGTTGCCCCTCCGGTGGTCCTCTTTGGGCGCTCGCACTCTGGGGGCCTCTGGATGTCTGGGGCCTGGATCTCCTCCATGCCTGCTTCATGCCCTGGGGGACGGGGCTGTGGCTCCCCACACCTTCTAGCAGATCGTTACATGGAGAAGCCTTTTGAATAGACGAGCACTCATCCACACAGGTGTTCACACACACAAGCTACACCTTTCTTGGCTGCTACCTCAAACCACATTGTGCGATGTCAATCTTGCGTGCTGCACAATCACATTCAGTATTTAATATTTACTGTTATTTACACTTAGCTAGATTATTGCAATGGTGTTGTGTTATTATGTTGCTCTCTTTTTTGCTTGTTTTCTCTTATTTTCTTCTCTCAACAGGTGACCTGGGAGATATTTTTTAAGTGCCCTTTCTCACTGTCCCTCTTCCCCTTTTCTTTCTTTCTTTCTTTCCCCCAGTCATGTCTGTCCTATCTGTAACAACTGAAAATAAATTAAAATAAATAAATAATAACAAAGGTTGATCAAATGGACCAATATGGCAAGGCCGTGATGGTCCATTTGGTAAATTAAGTTAGTTGGGCATCTTTTTTGGCCTTCAGACAATAATTCTGATGGCTAAAAAACGAAACGGGACAACAACAAGAAAAGAAAGAAAGAAAAAAGTAATAAAAATGTATCTAAAACATATTTTAAGATGAATCTTTTTATGACTGAGTAAAAAAAAATGCTAAAATTCGAGTGCAGTGTTGAGTAAAATGGTTTTATTAAAATTTAATTGACCCTTTGAAATTATTTGTTGGAAGTCTTAAATCCCACTGAACAGGGGAAGAGAAAGAGACAGAGACACAAAGATAGCAACACAGAGGTAAATAAACATGGAGACAAGACACTGAGAATAAGACAGAAGGGGAAATGCCCAAAGTCTCATATCTCTGACAAGTTAAGTCACTTTTATTCATAAAAAAACCCAGAACTTAAATATAATTATAAACCCCACATAAACATAATCATAGAACAATTAAAAGTATAACATACCAAAAACACATCAAATGGAGAGTGAAGCAAATATTATTAATAACAACAAATGCACATATTAATAATATAAACCAAAATCCTTCAATAAAAAGGCTACAAACAGAAACAACAATTTGAAACAGCAATAAGAAAACAGTGAAAGTGACTACAGATATAGACCTTCCTAGGGAGGCCTGAAGTGCAAACATACCCTCTACACTCCCTTCATAAAACAGGGGACCATGATTACCACCATAGTTGGCCGGTCTGAAGGCACTGACCTCAACTTCCATACAATGTTTGAGCAGGACAACCAGGACAGACCCACAACATACAGAGCCTTAAGTGACCGCAGGCAAATCTCATCCACCCCACCACCACAGTGATGGGCAAGTCTCCCTGCCCACTGTACAAAATGTGCTTCACAGACGTTGTTTCATGTTGTAAAGATTGTGCCTTAAAAAAATAGCCACAAGAAGTTTTAAAGAAATCTTTATTTCACTTTTAAGACACATAACCAACACCAACATACGAATCAACAGGATGAGCACATGCTGAAATTCAGTCTTCATGAAAATCAAGATTAAATCACAAAATGTTTGGTCTCATGTGTGTTTCTTTCCAGCTTTGACTCTGTGGAGTAAAACCTCTCCACTAAACAAAAAAATAAAACATCTCAGCAACTTTTTTGTCACCTCCACAGCTCAACACGATACAAATATCACATCAAATGAATGTAAATACGTGTTTCATCTTCATTACAGGTTTTAATGGAATATGCAACAAACAGAATTAGGGCTGTGACATATCATATGATCTGCAATAATACTGGTATAAATGTTTACAAAAAAGTGTGTTTAGAGGAACATCATGTGTTTGCATTCACCCCAATGAGTCAACCCCAGTCATGTCTCACAGCCAGAGCCATATGTCGGGCTCCAGTCACAGTTTGGTAGCTGAATGTTCGCAAAATATGCAAGAAAACTTTTCCCACTGAAAGTGAAAAAAGCAAACCTGTTACAACACTTTAAGCAAAAACACACTTGAGTACAACCGGGCTGTGAAGGCACGTGAGCAGGAGATACTAGCAGCAGTGATGTGCGACCCAAAGGTAAACAAATGATTCAACCATGCATCACTGGAGCACTCGCGAGTTACATTTCATATAACAGCAAGAGCAGTCAGTGGATGGAAATTACTGATGTGCTACACGGTGGAAAAGCAGGAGGTTAAAAAGCTCGACCCAAGATGAAACAAACCAGGTAGAATTTCTTTTCCTTATATGCAGAGGTGGAAAGAGTACTAAAATATTTTACTCAAGTAAAAGTACTATTACTTTGCTGAAATTTTACTCAAGTACAAGTAAAATTACCTGTCTAAAAATGTACTCAAGTAAAAGTAAAAAGTAGCTCATTTAAAATGTACTCAGAGTAAAAGTTACATAGTTACTTTTCTGTCAGCAGGAGGACAGCCGCTTCTGAGTAGTGCAAAAAAGGACAGTGGGATATAAATCTCAAAGTAGTTCTTTTTTAGTGAAAAGAAAAACTTTACAAATTAAAGTGCAGTGGCAGTTAAACTGCAAGTCTATACATGAAAATGGATAATGGTCACCAAACCAATCAACCAAACCAAACCGTCAGGTATCACAGTGTTTTCAATACAAAACCATATCATTCTTTCACATGAGAATGTGTTCTAAACTGTCAAATAAGAGAACAAGTACTGAACTGAACGGCAGCTGCTTTAAAAATGTTTTTGAATTTTTTAAACTTGGCCCTGCCCTACTGTACCTCTAGATTAAAGTTCCTTTGTATCCATCCTAGAGTGTTACTCTCTGAACTTCCTGTTAATTTTGAGGAGCAGTTGATTTTCAGAGTTAGTAGAGTTCATCCTTGCTCACTTTGCAGTGAACAGTAGTCCAGCACAGCTAAAGAGACGCTCGAAGGCAGCTGAGGCAGGCAGGCCAGTGTTAAGTTTGAGAGAAAGTTTTTTGATGTCCCTAATAAGACATCAATGCATTACATAGCTACCGCTGGTAAATTATACCAATATACCTCGTGGGTTTTTTTTTATTGGACAGTAACAGGCTAGTTAACGGGAGGTTGCAAGTGCTAATTAACAAGTAACAGAAGTCAGCTGTCTTTGACTAATCTAAGGTAAGTGAGCGCTCTGTTATTCTTTTGCCTGCAGTGTGAACATATGTGGGTTAAGTAAGAAAGTAGCCGCTTCTGTCTTTAATTTAACTATTTTTTTAAATAAATTCTTATTATTAACAAACAGGAAAAACGTAGGTAAACACATTTTCTTTTGGCAATTTACCAACCCAGTAAAAAAAATGTAAGTTGCGTGGACAACAACGTGCCCGATTACAGCAAGTTGCTAGTACCAACCAACGTTATCTGTGTTCTTCACAGATGTCTTAACTTAATGTGATTAATTTGAACACAGCCTTTTTGCTACCATAACGGTACGAGTTGTATTTAACTTACCTCCACATGCTTGCGCAGGTTTGATGTGGAATTTTTAAAAGCTGCTAACTCGGTCTCTCTGGGCAAACACAGCTTACACTGCATAATAAAGCTGTTGCCTTTCTTGCACTTGAAGCCGAAATGGTCCCTTAAATACGGCCAGGGGTTCACATCCGTTTCTTCGAGTTCAGGGTCAGCAGAATTCGACGGGGCTTCTTTTTTCACTGGATCCATAACACCGATGTCAGACTCCATCTTTAACGTGACCTTAGCGCCAATTTGTTCTACTACCCATCATTCCCTGCAGTATTTCCGAAGTGCAATGGTTTTTTTAATTTACTCAGTAACGGGTGTGATTGAAAACGTAGCGAACTACAATACTTTTTAAAAAATATACTTAAGTAAAAGTAAAATTACAGACTTGAAAAATGACTTTAAAAAGTACAAATACACAAAAAAACTACTCAATTACAGTAACGCAAGTAAATGTAATTCGTTACTTTCCACCTCTGCTTATATGACAGAATTGTGCAGGCTCCGCATTACAAGGTTATTTTGGATATTAAGCTAGAGTGTAAGCACTTGTAATACACTTTTCTTAAAACTTCCAGGAAAAACACCCCTGAGGATACTTATGTGCTCATATTTCATGTATGCCGTGTCACTAACATTGCACTATAATGTTGTTCATAGAGTATTTAAAGGTAGAATGGGAGGCAGAGCCTTCAGCTTTTAAGATTAGACTTAAAACTTTCCTTGTTGCAGATGGGGGTCCCTCCCTGAGCCTGGTTCTGCTGGAGGTTTCTTCCTGTTAAAAAGGAGTTTTTCCTTCCCACTGTCGCCAAAACGCTTGCTAATAGGGGGTCATATGACTGTTTGGGTTTTCTCTGTTTTCATTGTATTATTGTTGGGTCTTTACCTTACAATATCAAGCACCTTGAGGTGGCCACATTTTCACACTTTGAATTAGCTAAGCTGTCATCAGTGACAGCAGCTCACTGGAAGAGAAAGATGGAAAATCCATCATTTACTTACACATATAAATGCTGCTGCCTGCCGAGCTGATAAAATGTACATTATTTTTTTTAAATGTAAGTTTCTTGAAATATTATTTTGAGGCTATATCTCCCACCCCTACATACAATAAACAATACAGAGTTTTTTAAGGAAGGAGGTCATCTGATCTGCTCTGATCTGGCTTCTCAGTGGACTGCTTCATCTGACAGTTCTCCCACTTTTAACTAGTGTGAATCCTCATGTGTCTTTGTAACTGTATCCTCTGAATGAAGCTTTTCACCTGTGTGGATTCTCATGTGAGTTTTCAAGTTTATCATCAGGCTGAATCTTTTTCCGCAGGTGCTGCAAGAATGTGGCTTCTCACCTGTGTGAACCCTCATATGTCTCGTTAGTTTGGATCTGTACTCAAAGGTTTTTCCACAAATCTCACATTTCACAAACTTTTTACTTGTGTCAGTTTTACGCTGACTCTCTGACACAGGAAAGTTGTCTTGCTGATCTCTGCTCTCTGGTTCAGGAGAGCTGGAAGAAAGGAGATGTTCACTGTCCAGCTCTGGCTCACTTTCCTCATAAGTAGGAGCCACCATGAAGATAATAATGCCTTCAGTCTCCTGCTTCACTACAAGCTGATCTACGTCCTGACTGGTGCAAGGTTCCTCCTCTTCCTCTTTTATCTGTGGAAGCTCCGGATCCTCCTGGTCGAGGCTGAAGTTTCTCTCCTGGTCCCCAAAAACCAGTTCCTCCTCACATTCATGCTGTTGTGGGAAAGCTGAGGTGACAAATGGACAAAATTACTTGTCTTAGATAAATATAGAAGTATAACAAGAATGACTACTCGGCAGTGGTGTCTACAGCTGTCCATTTCCAACTCTACAACAGAGTTTAATCAAAATATCATCAGAAATATCATCATATCATTTACCCAGACCTGGAAACTGTTAAAATAAGATTTCATGCACTCACTTCTAACACGTTAGTAAATTTCTATGCACCAATCACAGTTTGTCCACCAATTACTGTTGGAAAGATGTTTATGTAAATGATAAGACAAACATCAGACAGAAGGGGAAATTTAAAAGTAGGATTAAAATATGGGGATAAAAAGCAGCGAAGCTCTCAGAAAACCTCGACTAACAATCAGCTGAGTTTATTTAAACACTGGCCTTGAAGAACTCTGATGTGTTTCCAAAATATCTTTATTGAATGAATTAAAGTCATATTAATTTTTAGGTAAGACCATTACGGTTTTACATACCCCTGCTGTGTAAGTTCATTTCAGGTTTCCAGATGTTATCCAGCTGTCTGAGCTGCTCTTCTTCAGTCCAGATGAGGCCTTCATCCTCCTGTTTGAGTACAATCTTTTCTACGTCATCGCTGATGCAGAGTTCCTCCTCTTCCTCTTTGATCTGTGGAGGATCTGGGCCCTCCTGGTCCAGACTGGAGTTCCTCTCCTGGTTGGAGACCTGCTGGTCATACAGGCCCTCCTCTTCCTCACACTTCATGTTAGGGGGAGATCTTGAGGAACAAAGGGTCACTGAGGAAAAAGGTTAATAATGTGATGACAGGAAAACACATCTGAGCAAATATAGTCCACTCTGAGCATGTCCTCATATGTGAGTGAAATTTAAACTGTACAAACGTGAACAATGAAAGTGTAAGTTACTCTCGAGCTCTGATACTCTTATTAGGAAAGTTCAGAGTACAAATCATTCAGGTAGCTGCTGCCAGCTTCACGCTGCAAGTAAATGTTTGTCATTGTTGTAGATTAAACTGAAAATCTCACAGTGCCATAGCAGATAAGTACCAGTCAGGTTTCACAGCCAGTCATTGCACAGAATCAACCCAACTAAAGTCATCAGTGATCTGAAGATTATTAGGGACTCAGAGTTTCAGTCTTAGTTCTATTTGATCTCATTGCTGCCTTTGATACTGTTGATCATGACATTTTAAATCAAAGGTTTCATCATTTAGTTGGTTTAACTGGACAGTTCTCAATTGGCTCTCGACCTTTGACCCAGTTAAACCTCTCAGGTCATCAGGTTCAGATCTGTTAACTGTTCCCAAAATCAGATGTAAGTGTGCTAAGAGTGTGTTCAGTTACTGTGCTCCTGTTCTTTGGAGCATGCAGCCATAGTTTGCCTGCTGTGGCTGCATTCAAAACTAACAACTATGTTTCCATGCTTTGTGAATAACACTGACATCTGTGAGATTTGAGCTGATTTAGTTCGAGTTAAGACTGTTTATTAGAACATTACAAAGTTATTTTAAAAACTTCATCATTTTCTTGAACCCAAATATAATTCAGTTGAAAAATATACATTTTAACATGAGGTGAGGATGGTGGGGGAGGCACGATGGTCTTGTAGGGTTAGACCCCCATCTCTCAAAGTCCCTGCCGGCCTGCCTCCACCTCAGGAAGCCTGTGGGTGCAGACGGAGGTGAGGAGCACCACAGGCGGCAGAGGACTGTCTGTAGCCCCGGAGTGAGGGTCAGAGAGCCGAAGCAGACAGCGAACTGTGGCACAGTGCAGAAAACAGAAGCTTTCCCTCCTTGCCTCCTTTATCTTAATCTTCTAAATAAATCTTCTATAAAGGCACTTTCTCTCGGTCTCAAGGTTTGTTTAATGCTAAAAGTTTACCGTAAAAAAGAGACGCACTTGTGTGATTAGCCGCTCCCTGATTTCAGTATGTTAGCCTACAAGCTGAGCTCTGATCAGGTCCTACATGAGTTGTATTCTTGTGTTAGTCCACTGAGACCATCGCAGTTTTACCTGTTATGCGTAACTTTATCTCGGGTTTCCGGCTGATATCCAGCAGTCTCTGCTGAAGGTTGATCTCATACTGGACGATCAGACGTTCTGTTAACCTCAGAGCAGATTTCTTCTGCAGCAGTCAGCCGGTCTCTCCACTATTGCTTCTAAACGAACAATAAAAAAAATGTAATTATAGAAAAACACTTCTGAGAAGATAAAGTTTTAGTTAAAGTCTGTAATGAGGGCATGTTGCTCACATTTGCAGGTGAAATTAAAAGTGTGTAAAAATGAAGTTATTTGTGCACTCTGATGCAAATGAGAACTTGAGTTCTGACATTTTTCAGCAACATTAAGAGTAAAAAAAACCTTTCAAACAAAAAAGAACTCACTTATTACTGACTGACTGATGATCTATTTTGGAGTTGATCTCGAAACTGATCTACATCTTGATATTTTTCAAAATAATCTTCACTATTGGGGGTGGCTGTAGCTCAGGCGGTAGAGCAGATCATCTACTGATCGGTTCGATTCCCGGCTTCACCTAGTCTGCATTTCAAATATCCTTGGGCAAGATACTAACTCCAAGTTGCCTCAAGTTGCTCTTTGATCTGTGGAATGTGTGTCTGAATGTTGGTAGAAAGCACTAAGAAAAATGTGCTTGTGCGAATGGGAGTGAGTGGGTGAATGCACAAGTTTTGTAAAGCGCTTTGAGTGCTCAAGATTGAGTAGAAAAGCGCTATATAAGAACCAGTCCATTTAAAACTCCCTGTCATGTTTTCACGAATACACATTAAATAGATCTGACTGATACAAACTGTAGGTTTAATATTAATGTTAACACTTCAGAAAAGCGATTACAGTTTTACCGCTGGTCTGTAAATCTTTCTCAGGTTTCCAGATGTTATGCAGCTGTCTGAGCCGCTCTTCCCCGCTCCAGACGACGATGCCTTCATCCTCGTGTTTCACTACAAGCTGTTCTCCCTCTTGACTGATGCAGAGTTCCTCCTGTTCCTCTTTGATCTGTGGGGGATCTGTGTCCTCCTGGTCCAGATTGAAGTTCCTCTCCTGCTTCCAGACCTGCTGGCCAGCCAGATCTTCCTCCTCCTTACACTTCATGTTGATGTGGGACTTGAGGAACAAAGTAAAAAGAAAAAGATTAGACAGGTAAAGGTGCAGCCTCAGTCAGCAGGGCTGTACACTGTGAGCATGTTGCTCACATATGTGAGAGAGGTTTGTACAAATGTTTCAGAAGCACCATGTGACTCCCTCTCTTTGTTGGAAAGTCTTATTAATTCACTTTATAACTATTACTTTGAAGATCAATTTCTACCATCACAAAAATATTATGACCTCTTTAAAAACAAACAACGGCAACTACATGACTTAAATTCCATGTTTAGATGAAGGTAATGGTCAATGCCTTTTGACAGGGGAAAAACCTCCACACAGAAGAATCTTACTTGGCTGAATCATAAATTATTCACCATGATTAAAACTGCAGATGAGCAATAATCTGCATTTTATTTTAGCCAAAGAGGAATGTTTCTGTTTGTCTGTGATCTGACTTTTTCTGCTGGGTCCAAATTTCATTTTATCCTGTGTAAGTTTGTTTCTCTTCCTGTTAACTAGCAAAGTCAAAATCACCTTGATTCATTTAACTTTAATTCAATTATAAATGTAATCATTTTATTGAACAATTAATTTCATTTCAATGAAAAACAATTACTTAAAAGAAAGAGATTAAGTTGGAGAGAGACATGTGGCCATCTTTTAGTGAGTTAGACCCTGATTAAGGGGTATTTTTAAAAGTAAAGCCCATCTCTCAAAGTCCCTGCCGGCCTGCCTCCACCTCGGGAAGTCTGTGGGTGCAGACGGAGGTGAGGAGCACCACAGGCGGCAGAGAACTGTCTGTAGCCCCGGAGTGAGGCGTCGTGAACCGAAGCAGACAGCGAACTGTGGCACAGTGCAGAAAACCGAAGCTTTCCCTCCCTGTTTGGTTTTGATGTGTCTCATGAAAGTCTATTGTTAAAAGTTGACCTTTAAAAAAAACGGACGCACTTGTTTGATTAGCTGCTCTCTGATTTTAGCCTGTTAGCTTACAGACTGAGCTCAGATCGTTCCTGTGTTAGTTCATTGAGAACATCACAGTTTTACATACCTGCTGCGTGACTTCATCTCGGGTCTCCGGCTGATATACAGCAGTCTGAGCCAGTGGCGGATCTCATCATCCTGGACGACTGTTTTTAATGTTTTTAACCACGGAGATTTCTTCTGCATCATCAGTCTCTCATTGTTAAACTCTCCCAGAAACTGAAGACAGTTGTGCCATTTCCGCGCTTCTTCTTCTTCTATTGAGTAGACGGCAGACTACACATGTCCAAGGGTAATACTGTCCTCCTCAGGCCATTGGCATCAAGTCAAAGCCTTAAAGTCTGGTACTTTGCGCATGGTCATTTTTTACGAACAGCAGAATCACAAGACAAAGCGTGCCAATGTTTATACTTTTCACTGTGACTGCCAAATAGATGAAAAAGTAGATGTTAAAAAACAACTTATAGTTTTGTCATTGGGCTGGTAGAAAGCTATGAGTTTCTGTTCCTTTGTCTGACCTTAGAGACTTATTTTAAAAGGAAACATTACAATCCTTTAAAGCAAGTATTTTCACCTCTGTTCCCCCCTCTGTACTTAGCTTTTTTGTTGTCATGTCAGTAATTGTCCAGTTGATGGCTCCCTTGGATCACAAGCCTGTCTCATGAGTCCAAGTGAATATATTCTTAATAAACAGCTTTGAAGAATTTGTGACCAACTTTGTTTAATTCGGAACATCATCATCATGAGTCAAACTCACTCTTGGATCTACAAAATATTTAACAAAAACAAACATCACTGAATCATAAGGTATTTGCTCCAACTCTTAGTCCAGAAACACATGAGTGAACTAGATCAGCTGCTCCTCCAGTTCAGCTGTGGATTTATATCATTATTTATATTTGTAAAGTGGATATGCAGTTTTTCAGTACTAATATAAGCATTTTATATCATTGCTTTATTGACAGATGTTTGGTGTTCAAGGTCAGGCATCAGTTTGAAAAAAACAAACAAACACACTGAGTTGAACTTGAACTTCCTACTGACAAAAACTAAAATTGGTGCAAAAATAACCAGAAACATATAAGAAGCATCCTGGAGGTGCTGCAGACAAGATAGGACCAATAACATGTCAACAGGAAATCCTTTTTACTAATTTGTTTATTTCTTTTTAGATTTTTACTCTCCATTTTAAGCCATGATGTTTGCTGATACTGTGTTCCTACTGTTTGTTCTCATTAATAGTTCTGTTTTTAACATTCTGTGCTGAAGCTGGAGGAAATGTTTCTACAGTGTCAGATGATACAGCTCCAAACTAAATAAGTGACTAACTAACGATGCTTTAATACACTTTACTATAAATTATGATATAGTGCACTTTCTTAAAATTTCTTATTGCTCTGTAATTAATTGTTTTCTTTATAAATGTACAAATGAGAATAAAATCTGTGTGATAAAGGAAGGTCTGTAGACTTCTCTGTTAAGATCAGTGAAGAGAAACAACAACATACAAATACCTAAGAAAAATATTCAGTAAACATTTAGAAGATAGAGAAGTTTATGTTGTCATGTGGAGAAATTTTTCAAATAAAAATATCCATAAGCATTGATAGTCTCCATGGCTGAACAGACACAGGAAAGAGCTCCACCTATAAAACGTAAAAACATCAAGACAACATGTTGAAGATGTCGAGGTACTGCCCATAATGTTTGACTGACATCTGATTTATGTGCAGCACATAAATACCACAATAATGATGGAGAGAAACTAAAAGGGAACTAAAATACAGATTTAAACTTACAACAATATGAAAGACTTCAGTCTATTTCACTTTAATCAACTCAGCAGTGGCTCCATAACAGTAAAGCCCCAGTCCAGCATAGAGCGGCTGAGTGAATGTGGTCTGGACTCTGTGGAGGAGAGTCATGGTTTCAGAGACGCTGTAGAAGGACAAAATACCTGCTCTGTGATCCAGGTACACTCCTACTCTGGAGGAACGAGGACCTGAGACAGGAGTTTGGATGTTGTTGTACCAAAATGTAAAACTGTTGTTGTAACAATCTAATGACCAAGATTTGTCATTACATCCAAATAAACATTCATCTCCTTTTCTGCTGATATTCTTGTATGCGACTGCTACATAAACTTCTCCCCCTCTCCACTCCACCTCCCAGTAACAACGTCCAGTCAGACTCTCTCTACTCAGGACCTGCTGCCATACAGTGAATCTGTCTGGATGATCAGAATAAGACTGTTGTTGTTCCATAAATGTTGCTTTTCTGTTCCCCTCTGATAATAACAGCTGTTTGTGTGCTGTGTTTGGATCCAGTGTGATTTCACATGAATATTTTAAGAATTCAGCTCTGGTCTTTGGCTCTGGTTGTGACAGTAAAACATCCACTTCAGTGACTGTCAGTGAGATGTTTGTCCGTTCCTCTCTCAGAATGTCCTGTAGTTTATCTCTGACCTCTGACACAGCTGCTGTCACATCCTCAAAGTAGCTCAGAGGACGGATATTGATGCTGGATGAGTCTGTAGACTCACTGAGTGCTGACAGTGAGGGGTAGTTGTGTAGAAACTGGATGTGATCCTCTGTGTGTGAGAGCTGCTTCAGCTCAGCATCTTTCCTCTTCAGCTCAGTGATCTCCTGCTCCAGCTTCTCCTGAAGCTCTTTGACTCGACTCACTTCAGTTTCCTGCTGGGATCTGATCTGCTGCTTCACATCAGAGCTTCTTTTCTGGATGAGATGGATCAGCTCAGTGAAGATCTTCTCACTGTGCTCCACTGTTTGATCAGCAGACTGATTGATGGCCTCCACCTCCTGTTGAAGCAGCTTCACATCTTTCTCTCTGTCCTGGATTCTCTGCTGGATGTTTTGTCGACTCACCTCCAGCTCTCTCTGCCTCTCAGTCCTTTCTGCTGCAGCTGAGACTGTGTCGTGGCCTTTATGTTCATCCACAGAGCAGAGATAACAGATACTCTGCTGATCAGTACGGCAGAACATCTTCATCACCTCATCATGACGAGAGCAGATGTTCTCCTGGAGCTTCTTGGAGGGCTCCACCAGCTTGTGTTTCTTTAATGGAGCAACATCATAATGAGGCTGAAGGTGTTTCTCACAGTAAGATGCCAGACAGACTAAACAGGACTTGAAGGCTTTCATTTTTCTTCCAGTGCAGACATCACAGGCCACATCTTCAGGTCCAGCATAGCAGTGATCAGCAGGAGCAGCTTGGAGTCCAGTCTTCTTCAGCTGCTCCACTAAAACTGCTAACATGGTGTTTTTCTCCAGGACAGGCCTCGCTGTGAAAGTCCTCCGGCACTGAGGGCAGCTGTAGATTTTCTTCTTTTCCTCTTCATCCCAGAAGCTTTCAATACACTTCATGCAGTAGCTGTGTCCACAGGGAATAGTCACTGGATCCTTCAGTAGATCCAAACAGATCGAACAAGAGAAGGTTTCTCGGTCCAGCTGAACTCCTTTCTGCGCCATTTCTCCTCTCAGTGTCAGTGACTGTGTGAGTTTCACTTCCTTAATATAGAAACTGGTCTGATCTGAACAACAAGTGTTGCTGCTGTGAATGGGGCCTGCCAGCTCTAACACACGTTGGTTACACCCATCTTCATAATGTAGATCTAAAGGGGAGGGAACACAACGATATGGACAGACAGGAGGTGCTTAGCTAGAGAGCAGGAAGAAGAGGAAGGGTTTTCATGCTGCGATTCATTCCAGAAAGCAGGAAGAGGCTCTGTGTTTAATTGTTTTTTGTTCAAACCTTTAACTAAATAATATAAATGTCAATAACTGGATGCCTCTATTCTTTTTGTTAATCTGCTAAATGAATAGTTTGTTTCTTTTAACAATTCAAATAGCAGAAATGAACAGCTGACAGCTTGTCAGACTCAGACTGTAAACCATAGAGACAGTTTATATATACATTTAGTCAGGGCAGTGCAGAGATGTTTAAAGGGGCGGGTGCTCACAGTTAAAAAGGGCACATAGAAGCAGGCTGAAGAACAACAACCCACATTCATCAAGAATCTAATATGGAATCACATCACACTACATCACTGTCATCAGGTGGGCACAATGCAAAGCAAACGTAGCCTATTTTTTACCTGATGGGGTACAATGTTGCTGTTTGGGGGGTTGCTTCTGCTCTTGCTGCTGATAGTGCTGGAGGGCAGGGCTGTGTTGATCTGAGACTGTAGAGATTAAACAGTCCACAGGAGAGAGGGTAGCTGATTAAACAAGTGTTATGAGATAATAATAAAACGCAAAGATTGGTCACGGCGCTTGGAACCATAAGGCAACAAAACTGGGAAATAAACTAAGCTCTGCCTGTGAATCACTCTTTGCCTCTCTTCTTCCTTCCATCTCCTCATCTCATCTATCACATTCCACTTGCTGTCCATCTGAGAACGAGGCACAGTTTGCTATTGAATTCATCTATTATTTAATTATACATTTTAACAACTCTTGCACCTAATCCATAATAAAGCAATGATAGAAAAATGTTATAGAACAAAAACTTTGTGTTTATTATGTCTGTGAAGGTTCTCAGTCATCCAGGTCATCGTAGTCAAATCAGCTTGCAAAGAAAAGCGTCTGGACTTGTTTAAGTTGCTTGAAGACTTTTCACCTCTCATCACCTCTCATCCGAGAAGCTTCTTCAGTTCTAAGATCAAATGGTGGGGAGTCCCAGATTTAAACCTAGTGGGAGTATCCCCCCCACAGAGGGACAAAAGGACCCCCTGATGATCCTCTAATCGCCTGAGCCAAGGTATGAAAGCCAAGGTGGCTTGCCTGTTCCATTTGCCCATTAGTTTGAGATGGAAACCGGATGGTAAGCTGACTTGAGCCCCTAGTTCCTTGCAAAACTCTCTCCAAACCCAGAACGTGAACACATGCTGTGTAAGAATCTGGCTGGTGTTCAGAGCTGATGGGAGCTTAGGCAGAGCAATGAAATGCACAGCTTTGGAGAACCGATCGATGATGGTCAGAATAACTGTTACCTGAGGATGGTGGGAGACCAGTGATGAAGTCCAGTGCGATATGAGACCAGGGGCATCTAGGAACGGGCGAAGGAGGCCAGCAGGAGGTGAAACCTAAACTGGAAAAAACTAACACAACACAGAACTGAAACCTAAAATGGAGATGCAGGGAGACGACACAGAATGATGCAGGAAAAAACACAGATGAACCGGCGAGGAGCACACGAGGACACATAGTATAAATACACACAGGGGGAGACATGGAATGGCAAAGACACAGCTGATCCTAATTGACTACACGAGACAGGGGAAATGTGAACAGAACACACTAACATAAGACATGGACCTTCACAATAAAACAGGAAATGCACAGAGACACGGTACAGACACTAAATAGAGGGGAACACAGAAACCAAACTCTAAGAACTAACTAAGGCTACGTTCACACTGCAGGCGAAAGCGCATTAAATCCGATTTTTTTGACCCTATGCGACCCTATATCCGATCATGCTATGACAGTGTGAACGGCACAAATCCAATATTTTCAAATCTGATCTGGGTCACTTTCACATGTGGTACTGAATACTGAATCTGAATATGCAAATTAGGGGAAATTTACATCAAATTAAATGAGTAATGGCTGATTTGATGACCAAAATCAATGATGGTACTTAGAAACACATGACATTACACATTACATTTTCATGCAGTTAGAAGTTTGAACCTGCAGCTTTATTAAATGAACACCTGGTATCCAACAAGAGTTTAGTTTAAACTTTAGGAACAAAAAAGTAAGAACCAACAGAATTAAACAAAGAACCAACAGCACAGGAAAGTTTAATCTTCATGAAAAACACATGCAGTGACTTCAACGTCCACAATAACACAATGTGTTTGGGCTTATGTGTGTCAGTTTCCAGCTTTAATCTTATGTAACAAGACCTCTTTATAGGTCAATAGAGGAATGAAGTCATTGTTGAACTACAGCTTGTGTGTGTGTCACCTCCACAACCTACAACAATAAAATATGATCTTTGAGTAGTGATATGGGAGTAAAATATACCATACTGATGTGAATAGGAGGTCATCTTTTCCCTCGGCTGTTAGGGTACCTGGGCCGTTGACCCAGTGTTTTGTGTTTGGTTTTTTGAGTCTTGTTTAATCATTATTCTGTTCTCTGTGTATCTTATGTTTCCTAGTTATCAGAATCAGAATACTTTATTAATCCTTCAGGATTAATAAAGTATTCTGATTTACTTTATTAAATCAGAATTCAAGGGCTTACGCTCTTGAATTTATTCAGTATTTGTTGTTTAGGTTGTCTTGGTTAGTATTTGGTCCCGTTCATGTCTTTGTCTCGTGTCTTCTCTCGTCCCTTGCTCTCTGTCCTTTTTGCTCTGCTGCAAACAGAAGCAGAGAAAACTGGAGCTTCTGGTCTTGGCCAGATCTCTTTTGAAAAAGACATTTTAAAGTCAATGAGACTTTTTACCAGATAAATAAATAAAGAATATAAAAGTCTTCTACTTTATGATGGAAATGTTCTTTCTGGCTCAAAATGACATCATTTATCTGAATCTGTAGAAGAAGAAACAATCTCGGAAAGTCACTTTACTCTGTGTCTCACTGGATGTTCAAAGTTTTTAACAAAAGAGAAAAAGAGAAGCATTCTTTGATTTTAGTCTGTTAGCCCACAAGCTGAGTTTTTATCAGAGTCCTGCATGAGTCAGTGTTATTTCACTGACACCATCACAGTTTTACACACCTGTTCTGTATGACTTTGTCTCAGGTTTGCGGTGATATCCAGCACTCTGAGCTGATGGCAGATCTGGTCAGTCCACAGTAGCTTCAACCACTAAATTATCTCTAACACATCACCAAACCAAAGTCTTCCTGCTAAGAGTACATCAAAGGTGAAAAGCGAGCCTAGAATGTCATCATTTCTGCTCTCCTCTTTCTTCTTCTTCTACTTCTGGACCGCACACATCTGTCGCTGCCCTACTCAGGTCGATCTAATGAAAATCAGCCAGAAATAATAATCAGAAATCCAAATGTAGAATTTATAGTTCCCCATTGATGCAATTTGGTTATTAAATTTAAGAAGCAGTCTGTAATGCTCACCCCAGCATAGTTGAAGCAGATCATCAAAGCATGCTGAACACTTTCTACCATTCCACATGTGCATTTTCTATCCAGGTACTCAACAGCACCAAACCATAATTGTGAATCCATGGCTTTGATCTGGTGAAAATCACCCTACCCCTACTGTTCATCTTTACACACAACAGATGGTGTTTCTGTATCTTAATATATGACTGAATGAAAAGTAATGACAACCGTTATTTTCAATCTTCCATTGCTTCTACCTGTTGTTTCTCTGTATTATTGTCGGATCTTTACCTTCAAATAAAGTGCCTTCAATATAAACTGCCTTGAGGTAACTTGTTGTAATTTGGTGTTTTATTAAGAAAATTGAACTATTGTGGCAGAAAAGTTGGATGCAAACCAAGACTAAAAGTCCTCAGGCAGGAGTCATAGCTGGGCTTTAGCATCTGGGTCACCCACTTTACCCAGGGAGCTAAACCAGCATCTCCAACAGGTGATTTGTTTGTCTGGCAGTTTCAGGCTGGGAAAGCTTGTTAAACTTTAACAAAACATTATTTGGCACCAACGTGAATGATTTGGGTCATGTTTATCACGTCTGAGTCAGGGAGCAAAGGTCACCTCCTTTATGCAGGATTTCACCTTATGCCAACAGGGGAAAAAAATCACGAGTTCTTAAACAAGCTGTAGGTCATGTTACTACACACATTTCAATATGTAAGCATTTCATCATGTTTTAGAGTCTCAGAGTTATTTCAGCCTCATCTTCACATATTTTCACAAATATTCACATTATCTCCGAGATCCAGTTGTGAAATTTTTTCCCTCAGTGTAACCGATTGCAACACAACAAATGACTGACCAGTGATTAGTGTTTTACAGTGATTACGACAGAAAGCCTGTTTCTGCCACTGCTGCCAAGCATTTGCTCTTTTCAGCTTGTTCAATTGTGGAGGTTTTTACATTCTTTACCTTACAATATAAAGCACCTTGAGGCAACTGTTGTTTTTTTGGCACTATATATAAATATAAATGAATTGAACTGGTAGCAACTTTATGAATGAGAAAATGAAAACAAGTGTCAGTCAGCTGGTTCATGTCCAGCAGGTGGGGAGGAATCAGTGAGTCTGTTACTCCAGTTACTTACTGAGAGGTAAAGTTAAAGAAAACGAGTTTCCTTCATCGCACTAAACCTGCCCACTAAACATGACCCTGAATGAACCCATATGTAAAGGACTGTAGGTTTTAAGCAGGCTCACGTAATGGCAACACAATAGATGAGGAAAGTGGGGGAACTCTGACGACATCTAGTGGACATCTTGAAGATGACGGGTCTGAACAGAGAGCAATGCAGGTCTGTGGAGAAGATTGCAGCACACTGTGAAATATGAACTATGAATAATATCTACATCTGTAATGATGTAATCAAAATAGGCTCCATGTAGTTTAAGTTCTGTTACTGTACTTATGAAGCAAACTGCACACACAGAGTTGGCAAACATTGAGTTTACTTGCATTTAGGCAAAATGATATAAACACTTATCATGAGCCAATATAGCACATTTAACTGCTTTTATTTAGCAGGGATTACACAATACACAAAATTAGTCACAAAAAATTTAATCAAATCTTGCAACATGTTGCTAAGAAGAACCAGGACAACCAGGTCAAAGCCATACTGAAGTATAACCTTCATTAACATAAATCACAAAGAAAACATATTTAAATAAAAATTGTATACTTGTCTTGAACTTTTTTTAAATCTTTAGTCCTGTGTATCAAAACTTATTTATTGGCTGATAAAAAGGAATCACATCATGGTTGTTACAAGGAACAAGTGATGAAAAACTCATTTTCATGTTTGTTTTCTTCTATACTGAAGAAGAAATACAAGTTTCTGTGGTAAATATTAAAAGAGCATCCATGTTCAATAAATATTTGTGTCACCTTTAAAGACCAATAAAAAAAATATCAAACTTAGAGAAACATAAAGTCAGGGCTGGAACAAACAACATAGAGTGCCCTTCACTGCTGTGGACAGGAAATGTACCGTGACTTGGAGCATGAGGTCATTTTCTACCTCGGGTGCTGCAGTGATTTGGTTTGTCACTCAGGTGGATCCTTAGATGAAAATTCAGTCCTGATTTCCAACTGAATCTTTCCCCACAGGAGCTACAAATATATGGTTTCTCACCTGTGTGGATCCTTCTGTGACTTTTCATAGTCGACAAGTCTCTAAACTCTTTCCTACAGACGTTGCAAGAATACGCTTTCTCACCGGTGTGGATTCTCAAATGAGTTTCTAGTCCTGATTTCTTACCAAATCTTTTCCCACATGTGCTACAGAAATATGGCTTCTCGCCTGTGTGGATTCTCACGTGACTTTCAAATCCGGATTTCTTATTAAATCTTTTCCCACAGGTGATGCAAAAATATGGCTTCTCGCCTGTGTGGATCCTTACGTGAGTTTCCAATCCTGATTTCCAAATGAATCTTTTCCCACAGGTGCTACAAGAATGTGGCTTCTCACTTGTGTGAACTCTCATGTGTCTCGTCAGGTTGGATTTACACTGAAAAGTTTTTCCACAAGTGTCACAGCTTACAGATTTTTTACTTGTATCAGTTTCACTCCGAGACTTATCTGTTCGGTTTTTGTGACGTCTCCTTTTCTTCAGCTCCGCATTTCTAGTTGATCCCGAGTCCACATGCTGGTTTTCTTCCTGTTCCTCAAGCTCTGGTTCAGGAAAGTTAAGAGCAAGGAGCTGGTCATCGTTTGGTTCTGATTCACTGAGGTCACTTTCCTCAAAACTAGAAGTCACCATAAAACTATTGATCTCCTGCTTCAGTACAATCTCCTCCAGCTCCTGACTGGTGCAGAGTTCCTCCTGTTCCTCTTTAATCTGTGGAGGATCTGGGTCCTCCTGGTCCAGACTTGAGTTCCTCTCCTGCTGATTGGCGACAAACTCCTCCTCCTTACAGGCAGTTTGCTGGTGGAGGTCTAAACGAACAATAAAAAAAATGTAATTATAGAAAAACACTTCTGAGAAGATAAAGTTTTAGTTAAAGTCTGTAATGAGGGCATGTTGCTCACATTTGCAGGTGAAATTAAAAGTGTGTAAAAATGAAGTTATTTGTGCACTCTGATGCAAATGAGAACTTGAGTTCTGACATTTTTCAGCAACATTAAGAGTAAAAAAAACCTTTCAAACAAAAAAGAACTCACTTATTACTGACTGACTGATGATCTATTTTGGAGTTGATCTCGAAACTGATCTACATCTTGATATTTTTCAAAATAATCTTCACTATTGGGGGTGGCTGTAGCTCAGGCGGTAGAGCAGATCATCTACTGATCGGTTCGATTCCCGGCTTCACCTAGTCTGCATTTCAAATATCCTTGGGCAAGATACTA
This sequence comes from Mchenga conophoros, assembly GCF_057382185.1. Classification (NCBI taxonomy): domain Eukaryota; kingdom Metazoa; phylum Chordata; class Actinopteri; order Cichliformes; family Cichlidae; genus Mchenga; species Mchenga conophoros. The sequence continues at coordinate 4,955,821 of NC_140543.1, read as the reverse complement.
ACTCCAAGTTGCCTCAAGTTGCTCTTTGATCTGTGGAATGTGTGTCTGAATGTTGGTAGAAAGCACTAAGAAAAATGTGCTTGTGCGAATGGGAGTGAGTGGGTGAATGCACAAGTTTTGTAAAGCGCTTTGAGTGCTCAAGATTGAGTAGAAAAGCGCTATATAAGAACCAGTCCATTTAAAACTCCCTGTCATGTTTTCACGAATACACATTAAATAGATCTGACTGATACAAACTGTAGGTTTAATATTAATGTTAACACTTCAGAAAAGCGATTACAGTTTTACCGCTGGTCTGTAAATCTTTCTCAGGTTTCCAGATGTTATGCAGCTGTCTGAGCCGCTCTTCCCCGCTCCAGACGACGATGCCTTCATCCTCGTGTTTCACTACAAGCTGTTCTCCCTCTTGACTGATGCAGAGTTCCTCCTGTTCCTCTTTGATCTGTGGGGGATCTGTGTCCTCCTGGTCCAGATTGAAGTTCCTCTCCTGCTTCCAGACCTGCTGGCCAGCCAGATCTTCCTCCTCCTTACACTTCATGTTGATGTGGGACTTGAGGAACAAAGTAAAAAGAAAAAGATTAGACAGGTAAAGGTGCAGCCTCAGTCAGCAGGGCTGTACACTGTGAGCATGTTGCTCACATATGTGAGAGAGGTTTGTACAAATGTTTCAGAAGCACCATGTGACTCCCTCTCTTTGTTGGAAAGTCTTATTAATTCACTTTATAACTATTACTTTGAAGATAAATTTCTACCATCACAAAAATATTATGACCTCTTTAAAAACAAACAACGGCAACTACATGACTTAAATTCCATGTTTAGATGAAGGTAATGGTCAATGCCTTTTGACAGGGGAAAAACCTCCACACAGAAGAATCTTACTTGGCTGAATCATAAATTATTCACCATGATTAAAACTGCAGATGAGCAATAATCTGCATTTTATTTTAGCCAAAGAGGAATGTTTCTGTTTGTCTGTGATCTGACTTTTTCTGCTGGCTCCAAATTTCATTTTATCCTGTGTAAGTTTGTTTCTCTTCCTGTTAACTAGCAAAGTCAAAATCACCTTGATTCATTTAACTTTAATTCAATTATAAATGTAATCATTTTATTGAACAATTCATTTCATTTCAATGAAAAACAATTACTTAAAAGAAAGAGATTAAGTTGGAGAGAGACATGTGGCCATCTTTTAGTGAGTTAGACCCTGATTAAGGGGTATTTTTAAAAGTAAAGCCCATCTCTCAAAGTCCCTGCCGGCCTGCCTCCACCTCGGGAAGTCTGTGGGTGCAGACGGAGGTGAGGAGCACCACAGGCGGCAGAGAACTGTCTGTAGCCCCGGAGTGAGGCGTCGTGAACCGAAGCAGACAGCGAACTGTGGCACAGTGCAGAAAACCGAAGCTTTCCCTCCCTGTTTGGTTTTGATGTGTCTCATGAAAGTCTATTGTTAAAAGTTTACCTTTAAAAAAAACGGACGCACTTGTTTGATTAGCTGCTCTCTGATTTTAGCCTGTTAGCTTACAGACTGAGCTCAGATCGTTCCTGTGTTAGTTCATTGAGAACATCACAGTTTTACATACCTGCTGCGTGACTTCATCTCGGGTCTCCGGCTGATATACAGCAGTCTGAGCCAGTGGCGGATCTCATCATCCTGGACGACTGTTTTTAATGTTTTTAACCACGGAGATTTCTTCTGCATCATCAGTCTCTCATTGTTAAACTCTCCCAGAAACTGAAGACAGTTGTGCCATTTCCGCGCTTCTTCTTCTTCTATTGAGTAGACGGCAGACTACACATGTCCAAGGGTAATACTGTCCTCCTCAGGCCATTGGCATCAAGTCAAAGCCTTAAAGTCTGGTACTTTGCGCATGGTCATTTTTTACGAACAGCAGAATCACAAGACAAAGCGTGCCAATGTTTATACTTTTCACTGTGACTGCCAAATAGATGAAAAAGTAGATGTTAAAAAACAACTTATAGTTTTGTCATTGGGCTGGTAGAAAGCTATGAGTTTCTGTCCCTTTGTCTGACCTTAGAGACTTATTTTAAAAGGAAACATTACAATCCTTTAAAGCAAGTATTTTCACCTCTGTTCCCCCCTCTGTACTTAGCTTTTTTGTTGTCATGTCAGTAATTGTCCAGTTGATGGCTCCCTTGGATCACAAGCCTGTCTCATGAGTCCAAGTGAATATATTCTTAATAAACAGCTTTGAAGAATTTGTGACCAACTTTGTTTAATTCGGAACATCATCATCATGAGTCAAACTCACTCTTGGATCTACAAAATATTGAACAAAAACAAACATCACTGAATCATAAGGTATTTGCTCCAACTCTTAGTCCAGAAACACATGAGTGAACTAGATCAGCTGCTCCTCCAGTTCAGCTGTGGATTTATATCATTATTTATATTTGTAAAGTGGATATGCAGTTTTTCAGTACTAATATAAGCATTTTATATCATTGCTTTATTGACAGATGTTTGGTGTTCAAGGTCAGGCATCAGTTTGAAAAAAACAAACAAACACACTGAGTTGAACTTGAACTTCCTACTGACAAAAACTAAAATTGGTGCAAAAATAACCAGAAACATATAAGAAGCATCCTGGAGGTGCTGCAGACAAGATAGGACCAATAACATGTCAACAGGAAATCCTTTTTACTAATTTGTTTATTTCTTTTTAGATTTTTACTCTCCATTTTAAGCCATGATGTTTGCTGATACTGTGTTCCTACTGTTTGTTCTCATTAATAGTTCTGTTTTTAACATTCTGTGCTGAAGCTGGAGGAAATGTTTCTACAGTGTCAGATGATACAGCTCCAAACTAAATAAGTGACTAACTAACGATGCTTTAATACACTTTACTATAAATTATGATATAGTGCACTTTCTTAAAATTTCTTATTGCTCTGTAATTAATTGTTTTCTTTATAAATGTACAAATGAGAATAAAATCTGTGTGATAAAGGAAGGTCTGTAGACTTCTCTGTTAAGATCAGTGAAGAGAAACAACAACATACAAATACCTAAGAAAAATATTCAGTAAACATTTAGAAGATAGAGAAGTTTATGTTGTCATGTGGAGAAATTTTTCAAATAAAAATATCCATAAGCATTGATAGTCTCCATGGCTGAACAGACACAGGAAAGAGCTCCACCTATAAAACGTAAAAACATCAAGACAACATGTTGAAGATGTCGAGGTACTGCCCATAATGTTTGACTGACATCTGATTTATGTGCAGCACATAAATACCACAATAATGATGGAGAGAAACTAAAAGGGAACTAAAATACAGATTTAAACTTACAACAATATGAAAGACTTCAGTCTATTTCACTTTAATCAACTCAGCAGTGTCTCCATAACAGTAAAGCCTCAGTCCAGCATAGAGCGGCTGAGTGAATGTGGTCTGGACTCTGTGGAGGAGAGTCATGGTTTCAGAGACGCTGTAGAAGGACAAAATACCTGCTCTGTGATCCAGGTACACTCCTACTCTGGAGGAACGAGGACCTGAGACAGGAGTTTGGATGCTGTTGTACCGAAATGTAAAACTGTTGTTGTCACAATCTAATGACCAAGATTTGTCATTACGTCCAAATTCACATTCATCTCCTTTTCTGCTGATATTCTTGTATGCGACTGCTACATAAACTCCTCCCCCTCTCCACTCCACCTCCCAGTAACAACGTCCAGTCAGACTCTCTCTACTCAGGACCTGAGACCACCAAGTGAATCTGTCTGGATGATCAGAATAAGACTGTTGTTGTTTCATTAATGTTGCTTTTCTGTTCCCCTCTGATAATAACAGCCATGTGTGTGCTGTGTTTGGATCCAGTGTGATTTCACATGAATATTTTAAGAATCCAGCTCTGGTCTTTGGCTCTGGTTGTGACAGTGAAATATCCACTTCAGTGACTGTCAGTGAGATGTTTGTCCATTCCTCTCTCAGAATGTCCTGTAGTTTATCTCTGACCTCTGACACAGCTGCTGTCACATCCTCAAAGTAGCTCAGAGGACGGATATTGATGCTGGATGAGTCTGTAGACTCACTGAGTGCTGACAGTGAGGGGTAGTTGTGTAGAAACTGGATGTGATCCTCTGTGTGTGAGAGCTGCTTCAGCTCAGCATCTTTCCTCTTCAGCTCAGTGATCTCCTGCTCCAGCTTCTCCTGAAGCTCTTTGACTCGACTCACTTCAGTTTCCTGCTGGGATCTGATCTGCTGCTTCACATCAGAGCTTCTTTTCTGGATGAGATGGATCAGCTCAGTGAAGATCTTCTCACTGTGCTCCACTGTTTGATCAGCAGACTGATTGATGGCCTCCACCTCCTGTTGAAGCAGCTTCACATCTTTCTCTCTGTCCTGGATTCTCTGCTGGATGTTTTGTCGACTCACCTCCAGCTCTCTCTGCCTCTCAGTCCTTTCTGCTGCAGCTGAGACTGTGTCGTGGCCTTTATGTTCATCCACAGAGCAGAGATAACAGATACTCTGCTGATCAGTACGGCAGAACATCTTCATCACCTCATCATGACGAGAGCAGATGTTCTCCTGGAGCTTCTTGGAGGGCTCCACCAGCTTGTGTTTCTTGAATGTAGGTGAATCATAATGAGTCTGAAGGTGTTTCTCACAGTAAGATGCCAGACAGACTAAACAGGACTTGAAGGCTTTCATTTTTCTTCCAGTGCAGACATCACAGGCCACATCTTCAGGTCCAGCATAGCAGTGATCAGCAGGAGCAGCTTGGAGTCCAGTCTTCTTCAGCTCCTCCACTAAAACTGCTAACATGGTGTTTTTCACCAGGACAGGCCTCGCTGTGAAAGTCTGTCTGCACTGAGGGCAGCTGTAGATTTTCTTCTTTTCCTCTTCATCCCAGAAGCTTTCAATACACTTCATGCAGTAGCTGTGTCCACAGGGAAGAGTCACCGGATCCTTCAGTAGATCCAAACAGATCGAACAAGAGAAGGTTTCTCGGTCTAGCTGAACTCCTTTCTGCGCCATTTCTCCTCTCAGTGTCAGTGACTGTGTAAGTTTCACTTCCTTAATATAGAAACTGGTCTGATCTGAACAACAAGTGTTGCTGCTGTGAATGGGGCCTGCCAGCTCTAACACACGTTGGTTACACCCATCTTCATAATGTAGATCTAAAGGGGAGGGAACACAGAAAGATATGGACAGACAGGAGGTGCTGAGCTAGAGAGCAGGAAGAAGAGGAAGGGTTTTCATGCTGCGATTCATTCCAGAAAGCAGGAAGAGGCTCTGTGTTTAATTGTTTTTCTGTTCAAACCTTTAACTAAATAATATAAATGTCAATAACTGGATGCCTCTATTCTTTTTGTTAATCTGCTAAATGAATAGTTTGTTTCTTTTAACAATTCAAATAGCAGAAATGAACAGCTGACAGCTTGTCAGACTCAGACTGTAAACCATAGAGACAGTTTATATATACATTTAGTCAGGGCAGTGCAGAGATGTTTAAAGGGGCGGGTGCTCACAGTTAAAAAGGGCACATAGAAGCAGGCTGAAGAACAACAACCCACATTCATCAAGAATCTAATATGGAATCACATCACACTACATCACTGTCATCAGGTGGGCACAATGCAAAGCAAACGTAGCCCATTTTTTACCTGATGGGTACAATGTTGCTGTTTGGGGGGTTGCTTCTGCTCTTGCTGCTGATAGTGCTGGAGGGCAGGGCTGTGTTGATCTGAGACTGTAGAGATTAAACAGTCCACAGGAGAGAGGGTAGCTGATTAAACAAGTGTTATGAGATAATAATAAAACGCAAAGATTTGTTGCCTTATGGTTCCAAGCGCGGTGACCAAAACTGGGAAATAAACTAAGCTCTGCCTGTGAATCACTCTTTGCCTCTCTTCTTCCTTCCATCTCCTCATCTCATCTATCACATTCCACTTGCTGTCCATCTGAGAACGAGGCACAGTTTGCTATTGAATTCATCTATTATTTAATTATACATTTTAACAACTCTTGCACCTAATCCCCTTAGGCAGAGCAATGAAATGCACAGCTTTGGAGAACCGATCGATGATGGTCAGAATAACTGTTACCTGAGGATGGTGGGAGACCAGTGATGAAGTCCAGTGCGATATGAGACCAGGGGCATCTAGGAACGGGCAACGGAGGCCAGCAGGAGGTGAAACCTAAACTGGAAAAAACTAACACAACACAGAACTGAAACCTAAAATGGAGATGCAGGGAGACGACACAGAATGATGCAGGAAAAAACACAGATGAACCGGCGAGGAGCACACGAGGACACATAGTATAAATACACACAGGGGGAGACATGGAATGGCAAAGACACAGCTGATCCTAATTGACTACACGAGACAGGGGGAAATGTGAACAGAACACACTAACATAAGACATGGACCTTCACAATAAAACAGGAAATGCACAGAGACACGGTACAGACACTAAATAGAGGGGAACACAGAAACCAAACTCTAAGAACTAACTAAGGCTACATTCACACTGCAGGCGAAAGCGCATTAAATCCGATTTTTTTGACCCTATGCGACCCTATATCCGATCATGCTATGACAGTGTGAACGGCACAAATCCAATATTTTCAAATCTGATCTGGGTCACTTTCACATGTGGTACTGAATACTGAATCTGAATATGCAAATTAGGGGAAATTTACATCAAATTAAATGAGTAATGGCTGATTTGATGACCAAAATCAATGATGGTACTTAGAAACACATGACATTACACATTACATTTTCATGCAGTTAGAAGTTTGAACCTGCAGCTTTATTAAATGAACACCTGGTATCCAACAAGAGTTTAGTTTAAACTTTAGGAACAAAAAAGTAAGAACCAACAGAATTAAACAAAGAACCAACAGCACAGGAAAGTTTAATCTTCATGAAAAACACATGCAGTGACTTCAACGTCCACAATAACACAATGTGTTTGGGCTTATGTGTGTCAGTTTCCAGCTTTAATCTTATGTAACAAGACCTCTTTATAGGTCAATAGAGGAATGAAGTCATTGTTGAACTACAGCTTGTGTGTGTGTCACCTCCACAACCTACAACAATAAAATATGATCTTTGAGTAGTGATATGGGAGTAAAATATACCATACTGATGTGAATAGGAGGTCATCTTTTCCCTCGGCTGTTAGGGTACCTGGGTCGTTGACCCAGTGTTTTGTGTTTGTGGTTTTTTGAGTCTTGTTTAATCATTATTCTGTTCTCTGTGTATCTTATGTTTCCTAGTTATCAGAATCAGAATACTTTATTAATCCCGAAGGATTAATAAAGTATTCTGATTTACTTTATTAAATCAGAATTCAAGGGCTTACGCTCTTGAATTTATTCAGTATTTGTTGTTTAGGTTGTCTTGGTTAGTATTTGGTCCCGTTCATGTCTTTGTCTCGTGTCTTCTCTCGTCCCTTGCTCTCTGTCCTTTTTGCTCTGCTGCAAACAGAAGCAGAGAAAACTGGAGCTTCTGGTCTTGGCCAGATCTCTTTTGAAAAAGACATTTTAAAGTCAATGAGACTTTTTACCAGATAAATAAATAAAGAATATAAAAGTCTTCTACTTTATGATGGAAATGTTCTTTCTGGCTCAAAATGACATCATTTATCTGAATCTGTAGAAGAAGAAACAATCTCGGAAAGTCACTTTACTCTGTGTCTCACTGGATGTTCAAAGTTTTTAACAAAAGAGAAAAAGAGAAGCATTCTTTGATTTTAGTCTGTTAGCCCACAAGCTGAGTTTTTATCAGAGTCCTGCATGAGTCAGTGTTATTTCACTGACACCATCACAGTTTTACACACCTGTTCTGTATGACTTTGTCTCAGGTTTGCGGTGATATCCAGCACTCTGAGCTGATGGCAGATCTGGTCAGTCCACAGTAGCTTCAACCACTAAATTATCTCTAACACATCACCAAACCAAAGTCTTCCAGCTAAGAGTACATCAAAGGTGAAAAGCGAGCCTAGAATGTCATCATTTCTGCTCTCCTCTTTCTTCTTCTTCTACTTCTGGACCGCACACATCATTTTTTTTTTTTTTTGCCTGTCCTGTTTGGCTCCTTTGCCATCAGAATTATTGTCTAAAGGCAAAGAAAGATGCCCAATGGATTTACTTTACCAAATTGACCATCCCAGCCTTGCCGTAATGGTCCATTTGATTCACCTTTTATTGTTTATTTTATTTTCACTTGCTGAATACGGGACAGACTTGACTGGGGGAAAGAAGGGGAGAAAGAAAGAGGGAAAGAGAAACAGCTGAGAAGAGGGACGGGGGAGAAGGGCAAAAAACAAAAACCAACAGAACGGGCAGAGAAAAAAAATGCATATATAGGGATGGGTATCGAAAACCGGTTCTTGTTGAGAACCGGTTCCCACTGTTTCAATTCCTTGGAATTGTTTGCCATTTTTGCAAACGATTCCCTTATCAATTCCAGTCGCCCCGAATGACGTCACCACGTTGCGGAGCGTCATTTACCTGGCAGGAAACACGGCGCGTAAGCGGCTCAAACGCTCAAAAGTTTACGAGAACGGATGACAACAGGGCAACTTGCAATACTTGCAAAGTAGATACTTCATTTAAGGGAGGAAACACTACGAATATGCAAAAGCATTTGCTCACAAAACACACGATGACCTTAAATGAATGTCATGTTTTTAATTCCGCTCCGGACTCGTGAATCTCAACCCAGCAGCAGCGGTAACGTTTGCACGTCCTCTCCCGTTAATGCGGCAGGTAAATAATCAACTAACAGTGCATATTATGTTAGCGCGATCTGCCTTATTACAAAACCTGCTATTACTGTGCATTTAGGTGACCATGATGAGACAGACAGACAGAGTCTGGCTCAGATGCTGGCAGTTCTCGCTGCAGTCTACCGGTAGCGTCTCCTTTCAGGCCAGGATAGACGAATGTCACAGAGCAGAGACTAAGTTTGTGGTAAAAGGCTTGAACTAGTGTTGCCAACTCCTCAGTAAGGAAAATCGCTATTGGCTGTCCTAAAAGTCGCTAGAAGTCGCTAAATGATGTCATCGCCTGATTTGCATAATTGGTCATGCTAATCTAATTGTAACCTATGTTGTTGGAGAGAGAAATAACATCGTGGAAGAGACTTAAAGTGAGTAAAAAACTTCCTAAATGCATTTAGTTTATTTAGAACTACAAATTAAATTTATTTTAGCAATTATTGTTTTTTTTAATGTCACAATTCCAACCCTGCTCCTTTACCCGGGCTTGGACCGGCAAAAGTGACCTGAAATAGGCACTCTGGTGGAGTTACTTTGTGTGTGTGTTTATAAGTAGTTTTAAACCTTGTGATCCACAAAACAGCATACGAGTAAAAGAAGAACTGACTGCGTTACAGCACCCACTGCTTGTTGAGAGTAAAATCGATACGCGCTTTCACGTCCTTTTTTTAGCGACCTTTTTTCTAAAAAAAAGTCGCTAAGGGGTCTGAAAACTCACTAAATATAGCGACAAAGTCGCTAAGTTGGAAACACTGGCTTGAACCCATTTGCCACAGCAGATGCCCCCAATTTTAGGTAAGTGAATGTGTTTAATTGTAGGCAGGGACATTACTGGATATTCTTGTGTAATTGCTACTGAATAATTTATGTTATGCTTTGTTATTGCTACAGAAGAATATTTATTTTATTATTTTACATTTACAATTTTTTTTCCTGGGGACCCTGTGACACCCATTGAAGAGTCGTAGGCTGGATCTCTTAAGATCTCACTGTTGGGTTTGTAAGGCCATGTTACTCCTAAATTTCTATCTTGTTCAAAGAGAAGATATAAAACAAAGTTCTAAGCTAATCGACCTTAGTGTTCTCCTTTTTTAAAAAGAATCGATAAGAGAATCGATAAAGAATCGAATCGTTAAACAGAATCGAAAATGGAATCGGAATCGTGAAAATCTTATCAATACCCATCCCTATGCATATATCAATCACCTGGATCACCTGTTGAGAAAGAAAAAAGAGAACAACCAGAAGAAAACAAGAGTAATAGAATAAACAACATCACAATGATATATGGGAATATGACAGTAAATACTAAATATTAAACATTGTGCAGCACATAAGATCAACAGAACACAGTGTGCTTTGAGGTAGGAGCCAAAAAGGGTGTAGTTTGTGGGTGTGATCACCCGTGTGTACACCTGTGAGCATGGACGCGCTTGTTTTTAAAAGGTTCCTTCATGTAATGATCTGCTAGAGGGTGTGGGGGGGCCACAGCCCCGTCCTCCAGGGCATGAAGCAGGTATGGAGGAGATCAAAACTCCAGACATCCAGAGGCCCCCAGAACACAAGAGACCAAGGAAGACCCACAGAGGGGCAGCCGCGCCACTGTCCCAGTAAGAGCTGAGGAGAGTCCCAGATGAGGGTTCACTCAGCAGCCGCGGAGCAGAAGCCAGGGGGGGTTGCAGTGACGCGCCCGTGAGCTCCGCCGGCAGCCAGCCGTGCCTGAGTGACCGAGCCCCAGGCCGAGAGGTCGGGGGCACCCCACCTCCGAAGTGGCCCGAGCGAGCCCCAGGCTCCAGGTCCCGATAAGCGGCCGCCAAGGAGTGAGCCGGCGTGCACCTGGACGCCCATCCCCAGACACAAAGAACCACCAACGCACCGATGTCTGAGGGAGTCCGCCACTGGCAAGGGAAGTGGTGGTAGGGGGAGATAGGCCTCCAAACCTTGGAGGGCCTGAGATGTCCCCAGAGAGGTGGCGTCTGATACCCAGCCTGACATATAGACACAGACATACAGGCACACACAGATACAAACATCCATTCCCACCCTCATGCTCTCATATGCACTTACTCCACACTCAACCAACGTGGAGACAGACATAAAGAGACGCTGTACACACGATCACACTCCCCAAGCGTACTCTACGAACCGGGTCTAGGTACCCTTGCCCCTGGAGGGGGGGGAACTGCACCCAGACCCAGGTGGTGTTACCCTTTTCCCTGCGGTGGGGGGAGGCAGACCGTCCCGACTCCGCAGCAGCAGGGAGGCCCCACACTCCAGACCGCAGTCGGACGGCCAACTCCTCCTCCTAGCCCCCCCGCTCCCGCAGGCCGCAGAGAACGGGGGTGAGAGAAGACTCCAAACCTCCCTCCACCCGCTCATTGTAGTGTTGATGCATGTGTGTTCTAAGGTGCATTTAAAACCCAGAAGGGCATAGAGCTACCTGCCAGAGAGCAGCAGGTAAGCGCATAGTCCCACCTGCTAGCCCTCAATGTCTACGTGTATTTAAAATTGAGAGGTGGGCAACGACGCCAGGGGTGAGGTTCAAGGTTCAAGGTTCTTTATTTGTCACATGCATAGTTATACAAGTATAACACACAGTGAAATGTAGCCTGACACGCTCCTCGACATGTGCAAAAATGGGGGGGGGGGGGGGGGGTGTGTGTGTGTAGAGGAAGAATACATACATACATACACACACACATATAGTATATACACTGGGTGAATGTGCAGTAGTAGCAGCAAGCAGGTGAATTCTGTACATTAATATGAATAGACATCTGACTATTTTACAGGAGACAATATAAACATATTTAAATTTAAAGGAATTTGAAATGTACATTGTGCCTTGGTTTAGAGTGTCTGGTTTAGAGGCTGTACACCCTGATGGTAATTTGGATTCTGTGTATCGTGCCCACCCCCAAGATCCTATATGTATGTGTAATGAGAGTGTGAGTAATGTGAATGTCTAAGTTGTGGGATAAAATTGAGGCAGAGGCAGCCAGAAGGGGACAGAGGGGGGGGGTAGCCTCCTCTGCACCCTGGTGACATACCCCTACTCCAAGGCCCTGCATGTGTGGGTGGTTGTGGTGGAGCGGGAAGAGGGAGGCAGCTGGAGATGGGGAGGGAAGGAAGGGAGTGGCAAGTGACCCCTCCCTGGGGCCAGCTCCCCCGCTGACAGTCCACCCAACCCCACCACAGAGAAAACTGCACCCACCCCACCATCCACTCATCTTCCAGACTACATAAGACAATAGACGCCCAGGCTGAGATCTTCCTCCTCTCCTGCAGAGAGAGTTCCTGAAGAGAGGAAAGCTCCTGCAAGGTGTGACAATCTCCTCCACCAGTTGAAGAGCCCCCCAGGTGGCTCGACGCACCGGCGGCACCCTGCGCCAGGGCCAGGCCCCCATGCACCCACCCGCCCACCACCCCGGCAACAGACCAACCAGGACCCAAGCCCCTGAGGCCCGGCCAGGGCCCCAGCCCAGAGACGGAGCGCCCCCAGAACCTCACACCCATCCCGGACCCACCCAGGGGCAGACAGGCTACCAGGTCAGTAACCCACGTCCGTCAGCACAGACCCTCCCCTAGCCCCGCTGCACGCAGCCACGAGGAAACCGTCACCTAAGAGCCAACAGAGTCCCCAACCGGACATGACCGCTACCCCGGGTTGAGCCCCCCAAGGAAGATGCCTCCGGGGAACCCCCCGACGCCCTAAGCCTGTCCCTACCCCCACACCAATCACAGCAGTGAAGGCGGGACCAAACTATGACCCCCTACCCCCACTAGGTGATGGAGCTGATCAAAGGAGCCCAGAGCAATTGATCTGATGAGGTGGCAGAGGCTGTATCAAGACTAATGTAATCTAATAGATAATTTCTATATTGGTTAGAATTAAGATTATTTTTATTTTTCCACTTCATGAGGACTGTTTTCTTGGCTATGCATAGGGCAGTGAAAACCATATGGGCTATATTCTTTTCTGAAGTGACATTATCTAAGCTGCCCAACAAACACACTAAGGGGGAAGTTGGAATGTTACATTTCAGACACTTTGATAAGTCCTCACATATCTCGCGCCAAAACCTCTGAACTGGTGGACAGAACCAAAGAGCGTGAATGTAATTGTCCGGTGAATTAGTTTGGCAGTGTGAGCAGTTGTTGGTAGACGTAAAGCCCATCTTGAACACAGAGGCGGAGCCAGACATTTGCATTAGTTTTAAAGATACAGGACCATGATCGCTGACAGCTATAGGGTGAATCTCAGTGTCTGAAATGTCACTCAGCAGTGAGCTGCTGACCAAAAAATAATCCAGATGAGAGTAGGAGTGATGGACATGTGAGAAAAAAGTATATTCCTTACTGGTGGGGTGAAGGGAGCGCCATGCATCACAAAGACCAAAGTCGCTCATATACTGTTTGATTATATTTGTGGACTGCCAATTACGCTGAGTTCCCGCTGTATTGAGCCTATCCATGTCTTCATTTAGTCCAAGGTTGAGGTCGCCTCCAAGAACAAGTGTGCCATCTAAGTGTTCAGAGAGTGCACTGAAAAAACCGTGAAAGAATGAGGGATCATCAACATTTGGACCATATACACTTGCAATACATAGCTTTTTATCAAGTATAGATAGTTTAATGATTAAGAATCTGCCCTCTGGATCTATAACTGTATCGAGTACTGTGAAATTAATATTTTTATGTATTAAAATTGCTACTCCCCTTTGTCTAGAATTATAACAAGCTGAGAACATATTAGGAAACTCAGGTGTTTTAAGTTCATTCGAACCTCTAAGAGGTCTGTGGATCTCTTGTAAAAGGACAACATCTGCCTGTAGTTTTTTGAGTTGGTTAAATATTTTTAACCTCTTTTCTCTGGAGCCAGCTCCATTTATATTCCATGTAATGAACCTCAGTGTACCCATAGATGTTTGTGTATAGGGATGTATGCTGTGTGCGTCGCTTAGACAGGTGGAGAGAATACGTCACTTGTTCATAAATAAAAAGAAGGAGAGAGAGAAAAAATGTGTGGCGAGATGCTCCCTGAGTCTGACTATGTGTTTGCATAGTTACTAATATGAGTAGGCTTGGCTTAAGTGTGTGTATCCTAAACGACTGTGTGCGCTGTCTGACTGAAGTAAATGTGCTGCCGTTGAGCGCATGGTGTGTATGTGTCGAAATAAAGGGTGTTGTTTGTGGATGAGTGTCGAAGCAGGTGATCGAGGCAGTGAAAGGAATAAAGAAAGAAACCAAGGACAGGGGTGAGCAGCATAAAAGCAAGAGGGGGAAAAGAGAGAGAGAGAAAAAACGAGAAGAAAAAAACAAAAAACAAAACGTAAACATTCCAATTAAATCACTGACGGAGAGTGACGGTGTTAATTCTGCTATGAAAGCACACTTTAAGATGCGATTTGATACTGGTAAGTTAAACAGATGTTAATGCAAGTTAGTGTGAGTGGATAGGGAAATGGTGTAGCTGATTCTTATCTGGTGTGAGGTTAATACAGCCACGGAGTGATGTTGGGGTCGCGGTGGAGCTGTCCGTCCACGTACAGCCGGTCCACAGCGATGACAGCGCGGGAGCCCTTCTGGATGAAGCCGCGTCGGATTGGGAAGAGGACCCTGCGTCGTTCCAAGATCTCTTTGGGGAACTGGTCGTTCACGCTGAAGTCCGTTCCTTTTAATTCCCTGCCGCGGCTTTTCACCTGTTGTTTTTGTTTGAAGTGGCCGAATTTGGCCACGATAGGACGTGGTCTCCCGGCCGTAGCCCGAATGGGGCCGAGGCGATGTACCCGATCGAAGACGATGTTCTTCACAGTGTCCTCCGGCAGCTTCAGGTGGATTTTGATGAAGCTTTTTACCGTGGTCTCCGCGTCCTCTCCAGCGGCTTCTGGAATACCAGAAAATACCAGATTATCACGCATGCTACGAGCTTGTAGATCAATAACTGTTTCTTTTATTTTTTTATTTTCTCTATTGAGCTGGGTAACATTTTCTGTGAGACATTTCACCGACTCCCTTAGCGTGGCATTTTCAGCAGCAAGCGTTTCCACCTGCTGCTGGCTGTACTCCAGGGATTCTCGCAAGCATTTAAATTCTCGGTGAAGAATCTCCACCAAGGACAGCCTTGCGTCGAAACTGGACAATCGCTTGTCGATTGACTCCAGTATGTCGGCAATATCTTTGCCGGCTGGCGATGTTGAGCCGGGGGAATCTGCCGGGCGTTGTCTTTTCGACGACGGCGTCTCAGCTTTGGCCGGGGAAGCTGCACACTGGGCCTTCTTCATCACGAGATCCTGAAAGCACTGATCAATATAATCTTGGAGAGTCTCTAAACTCTCCCCGTTGTTCTCCAGGGTGTTGGAGATTATTTAGACAAATATTGTTAGTTATAAGACAATTGATAAGTGTATTTGGTAATAGGGGGAGACCGGGGATAGTTGTAACGTGGGTCAGTTGTAACACTTCCAATTTCTCCAATCAAGGCTAAGTTTCAAATGATGTGACTCATCCTGTGCATGCCCAATTCAGTTCTGCTATCACATGTGAAAAATCAGCACATTTTGTCAAACACAGACAATTTAACATCAAAAAAAGTAAGTTTTTCTACTTTATTTCAATTTCTAATAGCATTATCTGCTTTGCAGTTAAACTCATCAAACTTAAATTATGTTATTTGTATGTCTATGGGGATATATTCTGTGTAGGTCTTTAGTGCTAATGTTTTAGCCGTTGGCTGTAATGTTAGCTAGTTCATGGCTATAGGAGTCTGGGTCAGTTGTAACAGCAACAGTCTGGGTTAGTTGTAACAATAATGCAGATGTTACAACTTACCACACTTTTACTTTAACTTATATTAAACAAGTTGGGGCAACGACATCAGCAGAGAGAGGTTCACTGGTCGCTTTTGTATATGCGGTTAATGCCATTGGCAACACAATTCCTCCACTGTTTGTGTTCCCACACATACATTATGCAGACCTCTGTGTCAGAGATGGACCAGTAGGAAGTACTGGTAGTGGAAATAAATCAGGATGGGTGCAAGAAACAGATTTCCTCATCTTTCTGAAGCACTTTGCAAACCACACCAAGGTAAGCCATGATAAAAAGTAATGGAATTGCGATGCTGGTGAACAACTACATTTTTTCAGCTTCATTGTTATGTTCAAAATTGGTGCAAGAGTTGTCGGTTATAATGCCCACTGAGCCAATGAGGCCAAACTCAAGGAAGACCAACCAAAATTAATGAAATATTCAGTTGCAGAAAATTCCATAATTTGTCTTTTTTGGGGGGTTGGAATATGTTCAAAAGCTGGATTTCTGCATTCTGTCACACACACACATAATTACATAAATGGCTCTAAGTGCATTCATGTGTTGAATAAACAAAGATTACATGTTAATGTTTTGTTAGTACCCTTATTTCATTGTGTTACATTTCACCCCAGGATATGTTACAACTAACCCAGACTAGGGGGTTAATTGTAACATTTCACTCTTCGTGTTTGAGACCATACCATGCAATGAGTAATTGTGCTGCAGAGAAAATAGCTGCACTATTTAATAGCAGAGACATGTAAATACTTTGCATTACATTTTGAATCCACTACCTTAAAAGAGCTCCAATTTACAGACAGAAATGTCAAAAATGTTACAACTATCCCCGGTCTCCCCTACTGAAGCTTAAATGAATTTGTTCAAATCTAAACGACCATTTGCTTTAATTTTCCGCCAACAATCTCCGGCGTCTGACGTCAGTTACAACATGAGTCGCTTACCTTGTCCGTCACTTGTCCTTTTTTCAGACTAAAATCAAATTAACAAACTAAAATCAAAGCATTCTTTGATTTTAGTCTGTTAGCCCACAAGCTGAGTTTTTATCAGAGTCCTGCATGAGTCAGTGTTATTTCACTGACACCATCACAGTTTTACACACCTGTTCTGTATGACTTTGTCTCAGGTTTGCGGTGATATCCAGCACTCTGAGCTGATGGCAGATCTGGTCAGTCCACAGTAGCTTCAACCACTAAATTATCTCTAACACATCACCAAACCAAAGTCTTCCTGCTAAGAGTACATCAAAGGTGAAAAGCGAGCCTAGAATGTCATCATTTCTGCTCTCCTCTTTCTTCTTCTTCTACTTCTGGACCGCACACATCTGTCGCTGCCCTACTCAGGTCGATCTAATGAAAATCAGCCAGAAATAATAATCAGAAATCCAAATGTAGAATTTATAGTTCCCCATTGATGCAATTTGGTTATTAAATTTAAGAAGCAGTCTGTAATGCTCACCCCAGCATAGTTGAAGCAGATCATCAAAGCATGCTGAACACTTTCTACCATTCCACATGTGCATTTTCTATCCAGGTACTCAACAGCACCAAACCATAATTGTGAATCCATGGCTTTGATCTGGTGAAAATCACCCTACCCCTACTGTTCATCTTTACACACAACAGATGGTGTTTCTGTATCTTATGACTGAATGAAAAGTAATGACAACCATTATTTTCAATCTTCCATTGCTTCTACCTGTTGTTTCTCTGTATTATTGTCGGATCTTTACCTTCGAATAAAGTGCCTTCAATATAAACTGCCTCGAGGTAACTTGTTGTAATTTGGTGTTTTATTAAGAAAATTGAACTATTGTGGCAGAAAAGTTGGATGCAAACCAAGACTAAAAGTCCTCAGGCAGGAGTCATAGCTGGGCTTTAGCATCTGGGTCACCCACTTTACCCAGGGAGCTAAACCAGCATCTCCAACAGGTGATTTGTTTGTCTGGCAGTTTCAGGCTGGGAAAGCTTGTTAAACTTTAACAAAACATTATTTGGCACCAACGTGAATGATTTGGGTCATGTTTATCACGTCTGAGTCAGGGAGCAAAGGTCACCTCCTTTATGCAGGATTTCACCTTATGCCAACAGGGGAAAAAAATCACGAGTTCTTAAACAAGCTGTAGGTCATGTTACTACACACATTTCAATATGTAAGCATTTCATCATGTTTTAGAGTCTCAGAGTTCTTTCAGCCTCATCTTCACATATTTTCACAAATATTCACATTATCTCCGAGATCCAGTTGTGAAATTTTTTCCCTCAGTGTAACCGATTGCAACACAACAAATGACTGACCAGTGATTAGTGTTTTACAGTGATTACGACAGAAAGCCTGTTTCTGCCACTGCTGCCAAGCATTTGCTCTTTTCAGCTTGTTCAATTGTGGAGGTTTTTACATTCTTTACCTTACAATATAAAGCACCTTGAGGCAACTGTTGTTTTTTGGCACTATATATAAATATAAATGAATTGAACTGGTAGCAACTTTATGAATGAGAAAATGAAAACAAGTGTCAGTCAGCTGGTTCATGTCCAGCAGGTGGGGAGGAATCAGTGAGTCTGTTACTCCAGTTACTTACTCAGAGGTAAAGTTAAAGAAAACGAGTTTCCTTCATCGCACTAAACCTGCCCACTAAACATGACCCTGAATGAACCCATATGTAAAGGACTGTAGGTTTTAAGCAGGCTCAGGTAATGGCAACACAATAGATGAGGAAAGTGGGGGAACTCTGACGACATCTAGTGGACATCTTGAAGATGACGGGTCTGAACAGAGAGCAATGCAGGTCTGTGGAGAAGATTGCAGCACACTGTGAAATATGAACTATGAATAATATCTACATCTGTAATGATGTAATCAAAATAGGCTCCATGTAGTTTAAGTTCTGTTACTGTACTTATGAAGCAAACTGCACACACAGAGTTGGCAAACATTGAGTTTACTTGCATTTAGGCAAAATGATATAAACACTTATCATGAGCCAATATAGCACATTTAACTGCTTTTATTTAGCAGGGATTACACAATACACAAAATTAGTCACAAACATTTTAATCAAATCTTGCAACATGTTGCTAAGAAGAACCAGGACAACCAGGTCAAAGCCATGCTGAAGTATAACCTTCATTAACATAAATCACAAAGAAAACATATTTAAATAAAAATTGTATACTTGTCTTGAACTTTTTTTAAATCTTTAGTCCTGTGTATCAAAACTTATTTATTGGCTGATAAAAAGGAATCACATCATGGTTGTTACAAGGAACAAGTGATGAAAAACTCATTTTCATGTTTGTTTTCTTCTATACTGAAGAAGAAATACAAGTTTCTGTGGTAAATATTAAAAGAGCATCCATGTTCAATAAATATTTGTGTCACCTTTAAAGACCAATAAAAAAAATATCAAACTTAGAGAAACATAAACTCAGGGCTGGAACAAACAACATAGAGTGCCCTTCACTGCTGTGGACAGGAAATGTACCGTGACTTGGAGCATGAGGTCATTTTCTACCTCGGGTGCTGCAGTGATTTGGTTTGTCACTCAGGTGGATCCTTAGATGAAAATTCAGTCCTGATTTCCAACTGAATCTTTCCCCACAGGAGCTACAAATATATGGTTTCTCACCTGTGTGGATCCTTCTGTGACTTTTCATAGTCGACAAGTCTCTAAACTCTTTCCTACAGACGTTGCAAGAATACGCTTTCTCACCGGTGTGGATTCTCAAATGAGTTTCTAGTCCTGATTTCTTACCAAATCTTTTCCCACATGTGCTACAGAAATACGGCTTCTCGCCTGTGTGGATTCTCACGTGACTTTCAAATCCGGATTTCTTATTAAATCTTTTCCCACAGGTGATGCAAAAATATGGCTTCTCGCCTGCGTGGATCCTTACGTGAGTTTCCAATCCTGATTTCCAAATGAATCTTTTCCCACAGGTGCTACAAGAATGTGGCTTCTCACTTGTGTGAACTCTCATGTGTCTCGTCAGGTTGGATTTACACTGAAAAGTTTTTCCACAAGTGTCACAGCTTACAGATTTTTTACTTGTATCAGTTTCACTCCGAGACTTATCTGTTCGGTTTTTGTGACGTCTCCTTTTCTTCAGCTCCGCATTTCTAGTTGATCCCGAGTCCACATGCTGGTTTTCTTCCTGTTCCTCAAGCTCTGGTTCAGGAAAGTTAAGAGCAAGGAGCTGGTCATCGTTTGGTTCTGATTCACTGAGGTCACTTTCCTCAAAACTAGAAGTCACCATAAAACTATTGATCTCCTGCTTCAGTACAATCTCCTCCAGCTCCTGACTGGTGCAGAGTTCCTCCTGTTCCTCTTTAATCTGTGGAGGATCTGGGTCCTCCTGGTCCAGACTTGAGTTCCTCTCCTGCTGATTGGCGACAAACTCCTCCTCCTTACAGGCAGTTTGCTGGTGGAGGTCTAAACGAACAATAAAAAAAATGTAATTATAGAAAAACACTTCTGAGAAGATAAAGTTTTAGTTAAAGTCTGTAATGAGGGCATGTTGCTCACATTTGCAGGTGAAATTAAAAGTGTGTAAAAATGAAGTTATTTGTGCACTCTGATGCAAATGAGAACTTGAGTTCTGACATTTTTCAGCAACATTAAGAGTAAAAAAAACCTTTCAAACAAAAAAGAACTCACTTATTACTGACTGACTGATGATCTATTTTGGAGTTGATCTCGAAACTGATCTACATCTTGATATTTTTCAAAATAATCTTCACTATTGGGGGTGGCTGTAGCTCAGGCGGTAGAGCAGATCATCTACTGATCGGTTCGATTCCCGGCTTCACCTAGTCTGCATTTCAAATATCCTTGGGCAAGATACTAACTCCAAGTTGCCTCAAGTTGCTCTTTGATCTGTGGAATGTGTGTCTGAATGTTGGTAGAAAGCACTAAGAAAAATGTGCTTGTGCGAATGGGAGTGAGTGGGTGAATGCACAAGTTTTGTAAAGCGCTTTGAGTGCTCAAGATTGAGTAGAAAAGCGCTATATAAGAACCAGTCCATTTAAAACTCCCTGTCATGTTTTCACGAATACACATTAAATAGATCTGACTGATACAAACTGTAGGTTTAATATTAATGTTAACACTTCAGAAAAGCCATTACAGTTTTACCGCTGGTCTGTAAATCTTTCTCAGGTTTCCAGATGTTATGCAGCTGTCTGAGCCGCTCTTCCCCGCTCCAGACGACGATGCCTTCATCCTCGTGTTTCACTACAAGCTGTTCTCCCTCTTGACTGATGCAGAGTTCCTCCTGTTCCTCTTTGATCTGTGGGGGATCTGTGTCCTCCTGGTCCAGATTGAAGTTCCTCTCCTGCTTCCAGACCTGCTGGCCAGCCAGATCTTCCTCCTCCTTACACTTCATGTTGATGTGGGACTTGAGGAACAAAGTAAAAAGAAAAAGATTAGACAGGTAAAGGTGCAGCCTCAGTCAGCAGGGCTGTACACTGTGAGCATGTTGCTCACATATGTGAGAGAGGTTTGTACAAATGTTTCAGAAGCACCATGTGACTCCCTCTCTTTGTTGGAAAGTCTTATTAATTCACTTTATAACTATTACTTTGAAGAGAAATTTCTACCATCACAAAAATATTATGACCTCTTTAAAAACAAACAACGGCAACTACATGACTTAAATTCCATGTTTAGATGAAGGTAATGGTCAATGCCTTTTGACAGGGGAAAAACCTCCACACAGAAGAATCTTACTTGGCTGAATCATAAATTATTCACCATGATTAAAACTGCAGATGAGCAATAATCTGCATTTTATTTTAGCCAAAGAGGAATGTTTCTGTTTGTCTGTGATCTGACTTTTTCTGCTGGCTCCAAATTTCATTTTATCCTGTGTAAGTTTGTTTCTCTTCCTGTTAACTAGCAAAGTCAAAATCACCTTGATTCATTTAACTTTAATTCAATTATAAATGTAATCATTTTATTGAACAATTAATTTCATTTCAATGAAAAACAATTACTTAAAAGAAAGAGATTAAGTTGGAGAGAGACATGTGGCCATCTTTTAGTGAGTTAGACCCTGATTAAGGGGTATTTTTAAAAGTAAAGCCCATCTCTCAAAGTCCCTGCCGGCCTGCCTCCACCTCGGGAAGTCTGTGGGTGCAGACGGAGGTGAGGAGCACCACAGGCGGCAGAGAACTGTCTGTAGCCCCGGAGTGAGGCGTCGTGAACCGAAGCAGACAGCGAACTGTGGCACAGTGCAGAAAACCGAAGCTTTCCCTCCCTGTTTGGTTTTGATGTGTCTCATGAAAGTCTATTGTTAAAAGTTTACCTTTAAAAAAAACGGACGCACTTGTTTGATTAGCTGCTCTCTGATTTTAGCCTGTTAGCTTACAGACTGAGCTCAGATCGTTCCTGTGTTAGTTCATTGAGAACATCACAGTTTTACATACCTGCTGCGTGACTTCATCTCGGGTCTCCGGCTGATATACAGCAGTCTGAGCCAGTGGCGGATCTCATCATCCTGGACGACTGTTTTTAATGTTTTTAACCACGGAGATTTCTTCTGCATCATCAGTCTCTCATTGTTAAACTCTCCCAGAAACTGAAGACAGTTGTGCCATTTCCGCGCTTCTTCTTCTTCTATTGAGTAGACGGCAGACTACACATGTCCAAGGGTAATACTGTCCTCCTCAGGCCATTGGCATCAAGTCAAAGCCTTAAAGTCTGGTACTTTGCGCATGGTCATTTTTTACGAACAGCAGAATCACAAGACAAAGCGTGCCAATGTTTATACTTTTCACTGTGACTGCCAAATAGATGAAAAAGTAGATGTTAAAAAACAACTTATAGTTTTGTCATTGGGCTGGTAGAAAGCTATGAGTTTCTGTCCCTTTGTCTGACCTTAGAGACTTATTTTAAAAGGAAACATTACAATCCTTTAAAGCAAGTATTTTCACCTCTGTTCCCCCCTCTGTACTTAGCTTTTTTGTTGTCATGTCAGTAATTGTCCAGTTGATGGCTCCCTTGGATCACAAGCCTGTCTCATGAGTCCAAGTGAATATATTCTTAATAAACAGCTTTGAAGAATTTGTGACCAACTTTGTTTAATTCGGAACATCATCATCATGAGTCAAACTCACTCTTGGATCTACAAAATATTGAACAAAAACAAACATCACTGAATCATAAGGTATTTGCTCCAACTCTTAGTCCAGAAACACATGAGTGAACTAGATCAGCTGCTCCTCCAGTTCAGCTGTGGATTTATATCATTATTTATATTTGTAAAGTGGATATGCAGTTTTTCAGTACTAATATAAGCATTTTATATCATTGCTTTATTGACAGATGTTTGGTGTTCAAGGTCAGGCATCAGTTTGAAACAAACAAACAAACACACTGAGTTGAACTTGAACTTCCTACTGACAAAAACTAAAATTGGTGCAAAAATAACCAGAAACATATAAGAAGCATCCTGGAGGTGCTGCAGACAAGATAGGACCAATAACATGTCAACAGGAAATCCTTTTTACTAATTTGTTTATTTCTTTTTAGATTTTTACTCTCCATTTTAAGCCATGATGTTTGCTGATACTGTGTTCCTACTGTTTGTTCTCATTAATAGTTCTGTTTTTAACATTCTGTGCTGAAGCTGGAGGAAATGTTTCTACAGTGTCAGATGATACAGCTCCAAACTAAATAAGTGACTAACGATGCTTTAATACACTTTACTATAAATTATGATATAGTGCACTTTCTTAAAATTTCTTATTGCTCTGTAATTAATTGTTTTCTTTATAAATGTACAAATGAGAATAAAATCTGTGTGATAAAGGAAGGTCTGTAGACTTCTCTGTTAAGATCAGTGAAGAGAAACAACAACATACAAATACCTAAGAAAAATATTCAGTAAACATTTAGAAGATAGAGAAGTTTATGTTGTCATGTGGAGAAATTTTTCAAATAAAAATATCCATAAGCATTGATAGTCTCCATGGCTGAACAGACACAGGAAAGAGCTCCACCTATAAAACGTAAAAACATCAAGACAACATGTTGAAGATGTCGAGGTACTGCCCATAATGTTTGACTGACATCTGATTTATGTGCAGCACATAAATACCACAATAATGATGGAGAGAAACTAAAAGGGAACTAAAATACAGATTTAAACTTACAACAATATGAAAGACTTCAGTCTATTTCACTTTAATCAACTCAGCAGTGGCTCCATAATCATAGTAAAGCCTCAGTCCAGCATAGAGCGGCTGAGTGAATGTGGTCTGGACTCTGTGGAGGAGAGTCATGGTTTCAGAGACGCTGTAGAAGGACAAAATACCTGCTCTGTGATCCAGGTACACTCCTACTCTGGAGGAACGAGGACCTGAGACAGGAGTTTGGATGTTGTTGTACCAAAATGTAAAACTGTTGTTGTAACAATCTAATGACCAAGATTTGTCATTATATCCAAATAAACATTCATTACCACCTCCTTTTCTGCTGATATTCTTGTATGCGACTGCTACATAAACTCTCCCTCTCCCTCCCCCTCTCCACTCCACCTCCCAGTAACAACGTCCAGTCAGACTCTCTCTACTCAGGACCTGATACCACCATACAGTGAATCTGTCTGGATGATCAGAATAAGACTGTTGTTGTTCCATAAATGTTGCTTTTCTGTTCCCCTCTGATAATAACAGCAATGTGTTTGCTGTGTTTGGATCCAGTGTGATTTCACATGAATATTTTAAGAATCCAGCTCTGGTCTTTGGCTCTGGTTGTGACAGTGAAACATCCACTTCAGTGACTGTCAGTGAGATGTTTGTCCGTTCCTCTCTCAGAATGTCCTGTAGTTTATCTCTGACCTCTGACACAGCTGCTGTCACATCCTCAAAGTAGCTCAGAGGACGGATATTGATGCTGGATGAGTCTGTAGACTCACTGAGTGCTGACAGTGAGGGGTAGTTGTGTAGAAACTGGATGTGATCCTCTGTGTGTGAGAGCTGCTTCAGCTCAGCATCTTTCCTCTTCAGCTCAGTGATCTCCTGCTCCAGCTTCTCCTGAAGCTCTTTGACTCGACTCACTTCAGTTTCCTGCTGGGATCTGATCTGCTGCTTCACATCAGAGCTTCTTTTCTGGATGAGATGGATCAGCTCAGTGAAGATCTTCTCACTGTGCTCCACTGTTTGATCAGCAGACTGATTGATGGCCTCCACCTCCTGTTGAAGCAGCTTCACATCTTTCTCTCTGTCCTGGATTCTCTGCTGGATGTTTTGTCGACTCACCTCCAGCTCTCTCTGCCTCTCAGTCCTTTCTGCTGCAGCTGAGACTGTGTCGTGGCCTTTATGTTCATCCACAGGGCAGAGATAACAGATACTCTGCTGATCAGTACGGCAGAACATCTTCATCACCTCATCATGACGAGAGCAGATCTTCTCCTGGAGCTTCTTGGAGGGCTCCACCAGCTTGTGTTTCTTGAATGTAGGTGAATCATAATGAGTCTGAAGGTGTTTCTCACAGTAAGATGCCAGACAGACTAAACAGGACTTGAAGGCTTTCATTTTTCTTCCAGTGCAGACATCACAGGCCACATCTTCAGGTCCAGCATAGCAGTGATCAGCAGGAGCAGCTTGGAGTCCAGTCTTCTTCAGCTCCTCCACTAAAACTGCTAACATGGTGTTTTTCACCAGGACAGGCCTCGCTGTGAAAGTCTGTCTGCACTGAGGGCAGCTGTAGATTTTCTTCTTTTCCTCTTCATCCCAGAAGCTTTCAATACACTTCATGCAGTAGCTGTGTCCACAGGGAATAGTCACCGGATCCTTCAGTAGATCCAAACAGATCGAACAAGAGAAGGTTTCTCGGTCTAGCTGAACTCCTTTCTGCGCCATTTCTCCTCTCAGTGTCAGTGACTGTGTAAGTTTCACTTCCTTAATATAGAAACTGGTCTGATCTGAACAACAAGTGTTGCTGCTGTGAATGGGGCCTGCCAGCTCTAACACACGTTGGTTACACCCATCTTCATAATGTAGATCTAAAGGGGAGGGAACACAGAACGATATGGACAGACAGGAGGTGCTGAGCTAGAGAGCAGGAAGAAGAGGAAGGGTTTTCATGCTGTGATTCATTCCAGAAAGCAGGAAGAGGCTCTGTGTTTAATTGTTTTTCTGTTCAAACCTTTAACTAAATAATATAAATGTCAATAACTGGATGCCTCTCTATTCTTTTTGTTAATCTGCTAAATGAATAGTTTGTTTCTTTTAACAATTCAAATAGCAGAAATGAACAGCTGACAGCTTGTCAGACTCAGACTGTAAACCATAGAGACAGTTTATATATACATTTAGTCAGGGCAGTGCAGAGATGTTTAAAGGGGCGGGTGCTCACAGTTAAAAAGGGCACATAGAAGCAGGCTGAAGAACAACAACCCACATTCATCAAGAATCTAATATGGAATCACATCACACTACATCACTGTCATCAGGTGGGCACAATGCAAAGCAAATGTAGCCCATTTTTTACCTGATGGGGTACAATGTTGCTGTTTGGGGGGTTGCTTCTGGTCTTGCTGCTGATAGTGCTGGAGGGCAGGGCTGTGTTGATCTGAGACTGTAGAGATTAAACAGTCCACAGGAGAGAGGGTAGCTGATTAAACAAGTGTTATGAGATAATAATAAAACGCAAAGATTGGTCACGGCGCTTGGAACCATAAGGCAACAAAACTGGGAAATAAACTAAGCTCTGCCTGTGAATCACTCTTTGCCTCTCTTCTTCCTTCCATCTCCTCATCTCATCTATCACATTCCACTTGCTGTCCATCTGAGAACGAGGCACAGTTTGCTATTGAATCCATCTATTATTTAATTATACATTTTAACAACTCTTGCACCTAATCCCCTTAGGCAGAGCAATGAAATGCACAGCTTTGGAGAACCGATCGATGATGGTCAGAATAACTGTTACCTGAGGATGGTGGGAGACCAGTGATGAAGTCCAGTGCGATATGAGACCAGGGGCATCTAGGAACGGGCGAAGGAGGCCAGCAGGAGGTGAAACCTAAACTGGAAAAAACTAACACAACACAGAACTGAAACCTAAAATGGAGATGCAGGGAGACGACACAGAATGATGCAGGAAAAAAACACAGATGAACCGGCGAGGAGCACACGAGGACACATAGTATAAATACACACAGGGGGAGACATGGAATGGCAAAGACACAGCTGATCCTAATTGACTACACGAGACAGGGGAAATGTGAACAGAACACACTAACATAAGACATGGACCTTCACAATAAAACAGGAAATGCATAGAGACACGGTACAGACACTAAATAGAGGGGAACACAGAAACCAAACTCTAAGAACTAACTAAGGCTACATTCACACTGCAGGCGAAAGCGCATTAAATCCGATTTTTTTGACCCTATGCGACCCTATATCCGATCATGCTATGACAGTGTGAACGGCACAAATCCAATATTTTCAAATCTGATCTGGGTCACTTTCACATGTGGTACTGAATACTGAATCTGAATATGCAAATTAGGGGAAATTTACATCAAATTAAATGAGTAATGGCTGATTTGATGACCAAAATCAATGATGGTACTTAGAAACACATGACATTACACATTACATTTTCATGCAGTTAGAAGTTTGAACCTGCAGCTTTATTAAATGAACACCTGGTATCCAACAAGAGTTTAGTTTAAACTTTAGGAACAAAAAAGTAATTAAACAACAGAATTAAACAAAGAACCAACAGCACAGGAAAGTTTAATCTTCATGAAAAACACATGCAGTGACTTCAACGTCCACAATAACACAATGTGTTTGGGCTTATGTGTGTCAGTTTCCAGCTTTAATCTTATGTAACAAGACCTCTTTATAGGTCAATAGAGGAATGAAGTCATTGTTGAACTACAGCTTGTGTGTGTGTCACCTCCACAACCTACAACAATAAAATATGATCTTTGAGTAGTGATATGGGAGTAAAATATACCATACTGATGTGAATAGGAGGTCATCTTTTCCCTCGGCTGTTAGGGTACCTGGGCCGTTGACCCAGTGTTTTGTGTTTGGTTTTTTGAGTCTTGTTTAATCATTATTCTGTTCTCTGTGTATCTTATGTTTCCTAGTTATCAGAATCAGAATACTTTATTAATCCTTCAGGATTAATAAAGTATTCTGATTTACTTTATTAAATCAGAATTCAAGGGCTCACGCTCTTGAATTTATTCAGTATTTGTTGTTTAGGTTGTCTTGGTTAGTATTTGGTCCCGTTCATGTCTTTGTCTCATGTCTTCTCTCGTCCCTTGGTCTCTGTCCTTTTTGCTCTGCTGCAAACAGAAGCAGAGAAAACTGGAGCTTCTGGTCTTGGCCAGATCTCTTTTGAAAAAGACATTTTAAAGTCAATGAGACTTTTTACCAGATAAATAAATAAAGAATATAAAAGTCTCCTACTTTATGATGGAAATGTTCTTTCTGGCTCAAAATGACATCATTTATCTGAATCTGTAGAAGAAGAAACAATCTCGGAAAGTCACTTTACTCTGTGTCTCACTGGATGTTCAACGTTTTTAACAAAAGAGAAAAAGAGAAGCATTCTTTGATTTTAGTCTGTTAGCCCACAAGCTGAGTTTTTATCAGAGTCCTGCATGAGTCAGTGTTATTTCACTGACACCATCACAGTTTTACACACCTGTTCTGTATGACTTTGTCTCAGGTTTGCGGTGATATCCAGCACTCTGAGCTGATGGCAGATCTGGTCAGTCCACAGTAGCTTCAACCACTAAATTATCTCTAACACATCACCAAACCAAAGTCTTCCTGCTAAGAGTACATCAAAGGTGAAAAGCGAGCCTAGAATGTCATCATTTCTGCTCTCCTCTTTCTTCTTCTTCTACTTCTGGACCGCACACATCATTTTTTTTTTTGCCTGTCCTGTTTGGCTCCTTTGCCATCAGAATTGTTGTCTAAAGGCAAAGAAAGATGCCCAATGGATTTACTTTACCAAATTGACCATCCCAGCCTTGCCGTAATGGTCCATTTGATTCACCTTTTATTGTTTATTTTATTTTCACTTGCTGAATACGGGACAGACTTGACTGGGGGAAAGAAGGGGAGAAAGAAAGAGGGAAAGAGAAACAGCTGAGAAGAGGGACGGGGGAGAAGGGCAAAAAACAAAAACCAACAGAATGGGCAGGAAAAAAAATTCATATATCAATCACCTGGATCACCTGCTGAGAAAGAAAAAAGAGAACAAGCAGAAGAAAACAAGAGTAATAGAATAAACAACATCACAATGATATATGGGAATATGACAGTAAATACTAAATATTAAACATTATTGTGCAGCACATAAGATCAACAGAACACAGTGTGCTTTGAGGTAGGAGCCAAAAAGGGTGTAGTTTGTGGGTGTGATCACCCGTGTGTACACCTGTGAGCATGGACGCGCTTGTTTTTAAAAGGTTCCTTCATGTAATGATCTGCTAGAGGGTGTGGGGGGGCCACAGCCCCGTCCTCCAGGGCATGAAGCAGGTATGGAGGAGATCAAAACTCCAGACATCCAGAGGCCCCCAGAACACAAGAGACCAAGGAAGACCCACAGAGGGGCAGCCGCGCCACTGTCCCAGTAAGAGCTGAGGAGAGTCCCAGATGAGGGCTCACTCAGCAGCCGCGGAGCAGAAGCCAGGGGGGGTTGCAGTGACGCGCCCGTGAGCTCCACCGGCAGCCAGCTGTGCCTGAGTGACCGAGCCCCAGGCCGAGAGGTCGGGGGCACCCCACCTCCGAAGTGGCCCGAGCGAGCCCCAGGCTCCAGGTCCCGATAAGCGGCCGCCAAGGAGTGAGCCGGCGTGCACCTGGACGCCCATCCCCGGACACAAAGAACCACCAACGCACCGATGTCTGAGGGAGTCCGCCACTGGCAAGGGAAGTGGTGGGGGGGGGGGGGGATAGGCCTCCAAACCTTGGAGGGCCTGAGATGTCCCCAGAGAGGTGTCGTCTGATACCCAGCCTGACATATAGACACAGACATACAGGCACACACAGATACAAACATCCATTCCCACCCTCATGCTCTCATATGCACTTACTCCACACTCAACCGACGTGGAGACAGACATAAAGAGACGCTGTACACATGATCACGCTCCCCAAGCGTACTCTACGAACCGGGTCTAGGTACCCTTGCCCCTGGAGGGGGGGGAACTGCACCCAGACCCAGGTGGTGTTACCCTTTTCCCTGCGGTGGGGGGAGGCAGACCGTCCCGACTCCGCAGCAGCAGGGAGGCCCCACACTCCAGACCGCAGTCGGACGGCCAACTCCTCCTCCTAGCCCCCCCGCTCCCGCAGGCCGCAGAGAACGGGGGTGAGAGAAGACTCCAAACCTCCCTCCACCCGCTCATTGTAGTGTTGATGCATGTGTGTTCTAAGGTGCAATTAAAACCCAGAAGGGCATAGAGCTACCTGCCAGAGAGCAGCAGGTAAGCGCATAGTCCCACCTGCTAGCCCTCAATGTCTACGTGTATTTAAAATTGAGAGGTGGGCAACGACGCCAGGGGTGAGGTTCAAGGTTCAAGGTTCTTTATTTGTCACATGCATAGTTATACAAGTATAACACACAGTGAAATGTAGCCTGACACGCTCCTCGACATGTGCAAAAATTGGGGGGGGGGGGGGGGGGGGGGGGTGTAGAGGAAGAACATATATATATATATATATATATATATATATATATATATATATATATATATATATATATACACACACACATACATATAGTATATACACTGGGTGAATGTGCAGTAGTAGCAGCAAGCAGGTGAATTCTGTACATTAATATGAATAGACATCTGACTATTTTACAGGAGACAATTAGAGCTGGGCGATATGAGATTTTTTCATATCACGATATGTTTTTTTCATTTCAGGCGATAACGATATCTATCACGATATAAGCCAAATAACTATATTTGTAAGATTTAAATGTGCTGTTGCTCACAAGTAAAATGTGAAATAATCAGCAGCTTGTTTTTATTTAAATATTTATTTCCCATAATAAGTTCAACAGGGTAGATGTACTTAAGGAACATGAGACTTTTTCAGATAAATAAAGGCAAATATTGCAAACTACACAAAAGGCAGCCGCTAAAGCGTTTAAGTTTCAAAATAGAACAAACGAAACAGACTAAACTGTCAATTCCACTTAGAAACAAAATATTAATTCTAAAAATAAATCTTAGTTTGTTTTACAGAAGAACAGACAAAACTGACTAACTTTTGTCAATATCAAATAAACTGAGAACTAAAAGGAAATTCTCAATCTCTCCTTGTTGTATAGCTGAGCTTTTCAAACAGTTTTAACAGTTACTTTAGTCTGACAAAAGCCGAATGACGAATCAGCGCTTCCAGTCAGAGACTGAGGCTACGTCCACACGTACACGGGTATTTTTGAAAACGGAGATTTTCCGTTTTCGTTTTAAAAAAATAATCCCGTCCACACATAAAGGCAGAAATGAAGGAAAACGCTGCTATGAACATGCCAAAGCAGCAGGTGGCGCTAGATTCCTAACCGTGCAGAAATGTTGACCAATCAGAAGTCTAGAAGCCTCGGTGGGAAAAAGTAAACAAAGCTGGGGCATAGAAGCAGAACCGAGTCGTATGTGTGGACGGACAGTAACTGTGTGTATATGTAAGCATTTAAACACTGCAGAGAGTAGAATTACCAGTATTGTAGAAATTCATTTCACCGAAACAATAACGTGGCGCACAGTGTGACGCATGCACCAGTTTATTGTATTTCCAGACTTGCTTTCGGCACAATTTACAGTGCAGCTACTCTGTTTTTTGTCAGACTTGAAATAGCCGAAATACCTTCACACTACGGAACTTCTATGGCTCTTCCGCTCGACAATCTCTCCGGCGTTGGAACCATCATCTGTTTTCTCTTCGGTCACGCTCGGTTGATTTTTCTAGTCGGCACACTCATTTCCTCCATTATGAGCTGGCTCCATTACCCGCTGGCTGCTTCCCAAACAAACACACGTGCGGCTTGGCACTTGTGCTGTACGTAACAAGTCATGCGACGTGACGCTGCGGCTGTGATTGGTTCGGCTCTGCGCTACTTAATTTGGATTGGCTGACCTTTTTTTTTTTTTTTTTTTTTTTTTAAAAAGAGGACAAGAGCGGCGAAGTCTATCGCGATAGCTTAATTTCTCTATCGAGTAAAAGTTATATCGCGATACATATCGTTATCGTTCTATCGCCCAGCTCTAGAGACAATATAAACATATTTAAATTTAAAGGAATTTGAAATGTACACTGTGCCTTGGTTTAGAGTGTCTGGTTTAGAGGCTGTACACCCTGATGGTAATTTGGATTCCGTGTATCGTGCCCACCCCCAAGATCCTATATGTATGTGTAATGAGAGTGTGAGTAATGTGAATGTCTAAGTTGTGGGATAAAATTGAGGCCGAGGCAGCCGGAAGGGGACAGAGGGGGGGGGGGGGGGGGTAGCCTCCTCTGCACCCTGGTGACACACCCCTACTCCAAGGCCCTGCATGTGTGGGTGGTTGTGGTGGAGCGGGAAGAGGGAGGCAGCTGGAGATGGGGAGGGAAGGAAGGGAGTGGCAAGTGACCCCTCCCTGGGGCCAGCTCCCCCGCTGACCCCAGTAGGCACCCCCATACTCTGCGACCCGCCAGGGAAAGGGGGCCCAGGCCCATCCAGACCGGGGCCCAGTGCAGCAGCACCGCCCGGCCCCACAGAGCCCGGGACAGTCCACCCAACCCCACCACAGAGAAAACTGCACCCACCCCACCATCCACTCATCTTCCAGACTACATAAGACAATAGACGCCCAGGCTGAGATCTTCCTCCACCTCTCCTGTATCTCCCTCTCCTGCAGAGAGAGTTCCTGAAGAGAGGAAAGCTCCTGCAAGGTGTGACAATCTCCTCCACCAGTTGAAGAGCCCCCCAGGTGGCTCGACGCACCGGCGGCACCCTGCGCCAGGGCCAGGCCCCCATGCACCCACCCGCCCACCACCCCGGCAACAGACCAACCAGGACCCAAGCCCCTGAGGCCCGGCCAGGGCCCCAGCCCAGAGACGGAGCGCCCCCAGAACCTCACACCCATCCCGGACCCACCCAGGGGCAGACAGGCTACCAGGTCAGTAACCCACGTCCGTCAGCACAGACCCTCCCCTAGCCCCGCTGCACGCAGCCACGAGGAAACCGTCACCTAAGAGCCAACAGAGCCCCCAACCGGACATGACCGCTACCCCGGGTTGAGCCCCCCAAGGAAGATGCCTCCGGGGAACCCCCCGACGCCCTAAGCCTGTCCCTACCCCCACACCAATCACAGCAGTGAAGGCGGGACCAAACTATGACCCCCTACCCCCACTAGGTGATGGAGCTGATCAAAGGAGCCCAGAGCAATTGATCTGATGTGGTGGCAGAGGCTGTATCAAGACTAATGTAATCTAATAGATAATTTCTATATTGGTTAGAATTAAGATTGTTTTTATTTTTCCACTTCATGAGGACTGTTTTCTTGGCTATGCATAGGGCAGTGAAAACCATATGGGCTATATTCTTTTCTGAAGTGACATTATCTAAGCTGCCCAACAAACACACTAAGGGGGAAGTTGGAATGTTACATTTCAGACACTTTGATAAGTCCTCACATATCTCGCGCCAAAACCTCTGAACTGGTGGACAGAACCAAAGAGCGTGGATGTAATTGTCCGGTGAATTAGTTTGGCAGTGTGAGCAGTTGTTGGTAGACGTAAAGCCCATCTTGAACACAGAGGCGGAGCCAGACATTTGAAACACCCGGGGCTTAGCCCAAAAGGGTAGTATGCATGTGGGATTTTGGTTTTTTTTGGGAGGGGGGGGGGGGGGGGGGTAAAAATGACTGAAAGATTAATAGGCTCTGTTTTGAGTTTTGTTCAAAAAAGAATGACTTCATATAGGGAAAAATATATATCACATGTGCAGGACACCTTAAACTAGTTTTTAAGCAGCAAGGCAGAACAAAATCAGGGCTGTATCAAGACATGAGGACTAAACCCCAATTCAACCAGACCCAGAACTGATCCAGAATTAAAACAGGACTACAACAGTTCAAAATCAGGACTACTTAGGATTTAACCAAGACAGAACCAGAATCAGAACTAGATGATAGTAGCACTAAAAATCATCATAGACCTGCACTACACTTATTTTTTAATTCTACCAATGTACAATATTTAGATTGAGAAAAGTTTATATAATTATTTAGCCTTGTTGTGCAAACAAGCCCGCATAACTTAATAAATATAGAATTTGAAAAATAACAAACCTAAAAAGAAACACTAGGTACGAGATACATGAGGACCTGTGATACGGTGATACTTTTGGTAAACAACCATTTGACTAACATGTGTGTCTCACCTGCTCTTGTTCCACCTCTGTTCTGTCCTCGTTCTCCATCTCCCTCTCTCTCCCTCTCTGTTCCTCTCTCTCCCTCTCTGCTCCTCTCTCTCCCTCTCTGTTCCTCTCTCTCTCTTTGTGCTGACAATCATCAAATATACAGATATTTACAAACTCTTCAGAAAACACAAACACTTTTTAAATTGTAACATCAAATCAGACTAAATATTTATTTTTTTAGATTGATAAATATAAAAAACATATTTGTTAACTTTAAGAGTAAAGAGAGAAACTATCTGTATTTCTTAATTTTAAATGGCACCAAATTGTATTCAAAATTGAGCCACACTTATGGAGCTCCACAGTTCTGTTCCTGGTGTTTTGGTTGACATCTCTTGATGTTCCCATGTCACAGAAACAGGCTCTGTGTTTTGCCTTGTATGCATCCACAGCTGTGCCACCAATTTACTCACATGGACTCTACTAACCTATCAGAAGCTTCTTCAGCTCAGAATGGAATCGTCTGCAGTTTTCTTATTAATTAACAAACTTAGTGTACATGTACTCCTAAATTTGATGAAAGTGATAAAAAATAGACAGCTCTGTCTCTCTTTATTCTGACATTTAACTAATTCAAAAGATATTTCAATATTTATCTAAAACAAAAGTTTACTCTAAATTGATGTTGTACAGTAAAAATGTTTTATGTTTTCTCCCTAAAGTGTATGTAAATATCTGGTTACAAATGTGAATATCCTGCTTTGTACTGAAATCCCTCTTGTTTTGCATAGAAATATACTGAACAACATACAAAGCATAATATATAAAATAACATTTACCTGAGTTTTTTCTTTGAAAGAAGCCTCTAATGTCCATTCTTATATTTCAGTACATAACTGAAACCGATTTAGTCGGGGAGGGTAAGAACTGAAAATATGAAATAAACACACGTAAGCTAAGATTCTCTAAAAAATAGCATTTGTTCGGCTTTTCATTTCGCCATTTGTTGATTCACTTGAAGAGCAAGTAACGTAATATTGGTCAAGTGATCAGTTTGATATCAATCTTTCGTGATTCACCGTCATATTTACATTATTTGTACGGTACGAATGATTTGCTTTGGTACCTGCTCAAACTTAAGCTCTCCTTAGTATGGCTGGCTCCGTTTCTCCAACAGCGCACTCACAGGCAGCAGCTGCCCCGCCCCCTCGCTCAGTTGCTTAGTGCCTGAGCTCGGATCATACCAATATCAGGGGGGGATTCACGCACAGTCGTAAATTCCCACAGTGTGCACTATGTGCTTCGAATATTGTGTGTACTTTTTGTTTTATACAGTTGTCAGCCAGGCATCTAACTATGAAAAAATTACACTCCAAAAGACCCCGGGCTTCTGACAAAACAACCCGGGCTTAAGCCCAGTAAGCCTCCCCCACGCTCCGCCCCTGCTTGAACATCCGATGACCTGTATAGTGCACTCTATGTAATATTTTGTATTGAATTAATTGAAGACTGGGATTTCTGATTAGATGAAAGGTTTGTAAGCAAGTCTGAGACCAGAAGTTTTGGTCTAAGTTAGCTGATAAATCCGCTTCCCATTTTGCAATAGGAAGTGATACTGATTCATCTGTTTTAGAAAGCATTCTGTATATTTTGGAAAGTAATTTGGGGGTTTTAAGAGTAAGAAATTGAACCACACTTGGTGGTGTTTGTAGTTCAACTTGACCCGGTTTAAATTTCTTTTTTACTATGGATTTAATTTGTTGATATTCTAAAAATCTTTTCTTGTTGATCCCATATTGTGTAACTAGTCCGTCAAATGAAATAAATTCTGTTCCTTCTAGTATATGTTCTAAATATTTGATTCCTTTACCACTCCAATCTGAAAAGTTTATCATATTATTTTTTTGTAATATGTCAGGGTTGTTCCAGATAGGTGTACGTTTGCATGGGATTAATGAAGACTCCGTGAATTTTAGAAACTCCCACCATGCTGTCAGAGAAGAGCTGATGTTGACGCTTTTAAAGCATTCATGTCGTTGGATGTTTGAGCTGATAAATGTTAGATCTGAAATCTCTAGATTATTGCAAAGTGCTTGTTCTACATCTAGCCAAGGTTCATCTAAGACGGTATGTTTTAGCCATCCTGAGATAAACTGAAGCCTGTTGGCTAAGAAGTAGTGCTGAAAGTTAGGTAGTTCTAATCCTCCTTTATCCTTGGTCTTTTGTAGTGTTTTTAAGCTTATACGTGGGGGTTTATTTTTCCAAAGCAATTTGGACATACATGAATCTAGAGATCTGAACCAATCTTGTGGCGGTTTAGTTGGGATCATTGAGAATAAATCATTTATTTTTGGTAAGACCATCATTTTTATAGCGGCAACCCTTCCCATGAGTGATATGGGTAGACATTTCCACCTAGCCAGATCACCTTCTACCTTCTTTAAAAGTGGGATGTGGTTTAATTTAGTTAGATCTGCAAGCTTGGGAGAAACATTAATACCTAAATATTTTATATTTCCCGATTGCAGTGGTGTTGAAGAGGAATTATGGAGGGAGCAATTAATCGGTAGGACTGTAGATTTTGACCAGTTAATTGAGTAATCTGATATTCTTGCAAAAGAGTTTATCAATTCAATCACCACAGAGATATTGGTTTGTGAATTTTGGAGAAAGAGTAACACATCATCCGCATAAAGGCTGATTTTATGTTCCATGTTCTTGCATTTTATGCCCTTAATTACTGAATTCTGTCTAATTGCTGCTGCTAGTGGTTCAATAAAAATTGCAAACAGTGAAGGGGAGAGTGGGCATCCCTGCCTGGTGCCCCTCAAGAGACAGAAGCTGGAGGATGTCTGGTCATTTGTTCTGACACAAGCTGTTGGGGAATTATATAATATTTTTAACCAGTTTATGAAAGAGGATCCAAAACCAAATTTGTGTAAAGTTGCAAATAGAAATTTCCAGTTAACTCTGTCAAATGCTTTTTCTGCGTCTAAAGAGAATATTGTAGTTTCTAGGTTTTTACTGTATGAGTAGTCCATCAAATTAAGTAATCTACGTGTATTTGTTGATGAGTGCCTACCTTTTATGAAACCAGTTTGGTCAGGATGAATTAAGAGGGGGGTTATTTTCTCCAGTCTTTTTGAGAGAGCTTTGCAGATTATTTTAAGGTCTACGTTTATAAGGGATATTGGACGATAGCTTGAGGGATATACAGGGTCTTTGCCTGGTTTTAGCAGGAGATTAATGTTTGCAGAATTCATATTTGATGGAAGTCTGCCCTTTTCTTTGATTTCCAACAACGTTCTGTAGAAAACTGGTGCTAGAATCGACCAGAATTCTTTGTAGAATTCTGCAGGAAAGCCGTCTGGACCTGGAGCCTTATTATTGGGCATACTTATCAGGGCTTCCTGGAGTTCACCTGGTGTCAGTGGTGAATCCAGTGCCATTGCTTGAGTGTCTAATAATTTTGGAAGAGTTATGTTGTCCAAAAACTGATCAATTTCTTTTTTAGATGGGTTTATTTGTGGTGAATACAACGTGTTATAGAAATCCCTGAAAATGTTGTTTATTTGTATCGGTTCAT
The DNA here is from genome assembly GCF_057382185.1 of Mchenga conophoros. Taxonomy (NCBI): domain Eukaryota; kingdom Metazoa; phylum Chordata; class Actinopteri; order Cichliformes; family Cichlidae; genus Mchenga; species Mchenga conophoros. Next base: position 4,918,256 of record NC_140543.1, on the reverse strand, counting down.
ATATTGTGTTCCCAGATGAATCTTGAACAGCACATATAGTTGTTTTTTCTTTATTTATTTTTAGCTGGTTTGCTAGAAATTGACCGGATTTATTACCATGTTCATAATTTTGTAAGCGTAGTCTTTGTACTAAGAATTTTGTTTTTTTTATCAATTATCTCATTTAATTCTAGTTTTGTTTTGCGTATTTTGTTCAATGTTTCCTGATCTTGGTGGGACGCGTAGGCTTCTTCTAGTGATTTGATGTTTTTTTCTAATTCCTGAATATTTTTGTTTTCTTTTTTCTTTTTATGTGATGAGAAAGAAATTATTTTACCTCTCATCACAGCTTTCCCTGCTTCCCATAGAACAGAAGCTGATGTTTCGGGAGTGTCATTATAGTCTAAATATGAAGTCCACTCTTTTTTAAAATATTTAATAAAGTCTTCATCTTTAAGTAGTGATATATTAAATCTCCAGTTTTTTCTTGGCGTAGTATTATTCTTGTGCATTAGTTTTAAAGATACAGGAGCATGATCGCTGACAGCTATAGGGTGAATCTCAGTGTCTGAAATGTCGTTCAGCAGTGAGCTGCTGACCAAAAAATAATCCAGATGAGAGTAGGAGTGATGGACATGTGAGAAAAAAGTATATTCCTTACTGGTGGGGTGAAGGGAGCGCCATGCATCGCAAAGACCAAAGTCGCTCATATACTGTTTGATTATATTTGTGGACTGCCAATTACGCTGAGTTCCCGCTGTATTGAGCCTATCCATGTCTTCATTTAGTCCAAGGTTGAGGTCGCCTCCAAGAACAAGTGTGCCATCTAAGTGTTCAGAGAGTGCACTGAAAAAACCGTGAAAGAATGAGGGATCATCAACATTTGGACCATATACACTTGCAATACATAGCTTTTTATCAAGTATAGATAGTTTAATGATTAAGAATCTGCCCTCTGGATCTATAACTGTATCGAGTACTGTGAAATTAATATTTTTATGTATTAAAATTGCTACTCCCCTTTGTCTAGAATTATAACAAGCTGAGAACATATTAGGAAACTCAGGTGTTTTAAGTTTGTTCGAACCTCTAAGAGGTTTGTGGGTCTCTTGTAATAGGACAACATCTGCCTGTAGTTTTTTGAGTTGGTTAAATATTTTTAACCTCTTTTCTCTGGAGCCAGCTCCATTTATATTCCATGTAATGAACCTCAGTGTACCCATAGATGTTTGTGTATAGGGATGTATGCTGTGTGCGTCGCTTAGACAGGTGGAGAGAATACGTCACTTGTTCATAAATAAAAAGAAGGAGAGAGAGAAAAAATGTGTGGCGAGATGCTCCCTGAGTCTGACTATGTGTTTGCATAGTTACTAATATGAGTAGGCTTGGCTTAAGTGTGTGTATCCTAAACGACTGTGTGCGCTGTCTGACTGAAGTAAATGTGCTGCCGTTGAGCGCATGGTGTGTATGTGTCGAAATAAAGGGTGTTGTTTGTGGATGAGTGTCGAAGCAGGTGATCGAGGCAGTGAAAGGAATAAAGAAAGAAACCAAGGACAGGGGTGAGCAGCATAAAAGCAAGAGGGGGAAAAGAGAGAGAGAAAAAAAACGAGAAGAAAAAAAAACAAACAAAACGTAAACATTCCAATTAAATCACTGACGGAGAGTGACGGTGTTAATTCTGCTATGAAATCACACTTTAAGATGCGATTTGATACTAGTAAGTTAAACAGATGTTAATGCAAGTTAGTGTGAGTGGATAGGGAAATGGTGTAGCTGATTCTTATCTGGGGCCCGTTCTTCGTACGTCGCTTACTACATCCAAGATCAAATGACACATCCAAGACCAAATCATCGCGCTAACCGTGAGCTCTCTAATCCGGTTCTCCGAACACACCTGCTGTTGACGATTAGTACAGCTGGATGAAGTAATGTGAGATCACTGGGTGTCGTAAAAGGGGCTACGCATCGATAGTGGAAACATTGATCGGCAACCCTCTGATTGGTCGGCGAAAATGTCGAAGGAGCGCGCTCGGTATTTTTCGGCAGCAGAGCAAGAACTCTTGAGTGAGGGATTTCAGGAGTTTCAGAGTTTAATCAGAACGCAAGGGAACACTGCAAAGGCTGCAAAAGCAAGGAGAGAGGGCTGGCAGAAAGTTGCTGACAAATTAAACTCGTAAGTAATTTAATAATAACAATAATAATGGAGTGGATTTATATAGCGCTTTTCAAGGCACCCAAAGCGCTTTACGATACCACTATTCATTCACTCTCACATTCACACACTGGTGGAAGCAGCTACGGTTGTAGCCACAGCTGCCCTGGGGCAGACTGACAGAAGCCAGGCTGCCATATTGCGCCATCGGCCCCTCTGGCCAACACCAGTAGGCGGTAGGGTAGATTTATCATATCACACTATATTATCCAATATTATATTACATTATATTATATTATAATATGTTATATTATATCCCCTTTAACATTAGAGCCACAACAGGACCCACTAGAACATGGGAACAAGTAAAAGTGAAATATAAGAATATTCTACAGAATGGTAATATTTATCACTTATATTGCTTTTCGTCTCTTGGAAAGAGACCCTGGAATAATCTGTTTGTTTGTTTATAACAGCAACCAAGAAAAGGGCAGAGCAAAAAAAGACAGGTGGTGGTCCTGCACCCCCTCGTCAACAAGTTGGTTAAGTGAATAATACCCTCACGGGAAAATCGATATCTCTCTATGAGCACACTGTCGCGCTGAGCTAAAGGATCCTGTCTGTCCCGCAATATACGCTGAATTCTGAGGACTCTCCTTATCAATCTTGCACCTTCCGCAATGGGCTGCTCGCGTAAACGGACAGGACATGGCTGCGACAGACTTCCCAAATCCACCTTCGCTTTTATAGCCGTGGTCTCTCATCTTGATTACACGAAGTAATTTACTATTACTACTCTGAAATATGACTTACATCTGTAATAATCACATACATGTAATAGAATGTTAATAGTACATTTCCCTTTTTTAGGAAATGACCTGTATGTATCTGTGTGAAATCAATAAAAGGATCAAGTGCTGCATTATCTTTAGTTACATTGATGTTATTTATTTATGGTGAAACAGTGGTGGAATATCGCTGTTGCTTTCGTATAAATGAAGCGGACATACCTGCGTGGCCGCGATCTAATCCTGTTTACATAAAGTAAACCTGCTCCCGAGCAGGTTTACGCTTACGGCTCTGTTGCTATGACAGCAAGTCCCGGATGAGCTTCGGGGAACCGAACGATCCAGGATCACGCGAAATCGTCAACAATCTAATCCAGCTAACTTACTTAGCGAGGTACGAAGAACGGGCCCCTGGTGTGAGGTTAATACAGCCACGGAGTGATGTTGGGGTCGCGGTGGAGCTGTCCGTCCACGTACAGCCGGTCCACAGCGATGACAGCGCGGGAGCCCTTCTGGATGAAGCCGCGTCGGATTGGGAAGAGGACCCTGCGTCGTTCCAAGATCTCTTTGGGGAACTGGTCGTTCACGCTGAAGTCCGTTCCTTTTAATTCCCTGCCGCGGCTTTTCACCTGTTGTTTTTGTTTGAAGTGGCCGAATTTGGCCACGATAGGACGTGGTCTCCCGGCCGTAGCCCGAATGGGGCCGAGGCGATGTACCCGATCGAAGACGATGTTCTTCACAGTGTCCTCCGGCAGCTTCAGGTGGATTTTGATGAAGCTTTTTACCGTGGTCTCCGCGTCCTCTCCAGCGGCTTCTGGAATACCAGAAAATACCAGATTATCACGCATGCTACGAGCTTGTAGATCAATAACTGTTTCTTTTATTTTTTTATTTTCTCTATTGAGCTGGGTAACATTTTCTGTGAGACATTTCACCGACTCCCTTAGCGTGGCATTTTCAGCAGCAAGCGTTTCCACCTGCTGCTGGCTGTACTCCAGGGATTCTCGCAAGCATTTAAATTCTCGGTGAAGAATCTCCACCAAGGACAGCCTTGCGTCGAAACTGGACAATCGCTTGTCGATTGACTCCAGTATGTCGGCAATATCTTTGCCGGCTGGCGATGTTGAGCCGGGGGAATCTGCCGGGCGTTGTCTTTTCGACGACGGCGTCTCAGCTTTGGCCGGGGAAGCTGCACACTGGGCCTTCTTCATCACGAGATCCTGAAAGCACTGATCAATATAATCTTGGAGAGTCTCTAAACTCTCCCCGTTGTTCTCCAGGGTGTTGGAGATTATTTAGACAAATATTGTTAGTTATAAGACAATTGATAAGTGTATTTGGTAATAGGGGGAGACCGGGGATAGTTGTAACGTGGGTCAGTTGTAACACTTCCAATTTCTCCAATCAAGGCTAAGTTTCAAATGATGTGACTCATCCTGTGCATGCCCAATTCAGTTCTGCTATCACATGTGAAAAATCAGCACATTTTGTCAAACACAGACAATTTAACATGAAAAAAAGTAAGTTTTTCTACTTTATTTCAATTTCTAATAGCATTATCTGCTTTGCAGTTAAACTCATCAAACTTAAATTATGTTATTTGTATGTCTATGGGGATATATTCTGTGTAGGTCTTTAGTGCTAATGTTTTAGCCGTTGGCTGTAATGTTAGCTAGTTCATGGCTATAGGAGTCTGGGTCAGTTGTAACAGCAACAGTCTGGGTTAGTTGTAACAATAATGCAGATGTTACAACTTACCACACTTTTACTTTAACTTATATTAAACAAGTTGGGGCAACGACATCAGCAGAGAGAGGTTCACTGGTCGCTTTTGTATATGCGGTTAATGCCATTGGCAACACAATTCCTCCACTGTTTGTGTTCCCACACATACATTATGCAGACCACTGTGTCAGAGATGGACCAGTAGGAAGTACTGGTAGTGGAAATAAATCAGGATGGGTGCAAGAAACAGATTTCCTCATCTTTCTGAAGCACTTTGCAAACCACACCAAGGTAAGCCATGATAAAAAGTAATGGAATTGCGATGCTGGTGAACAACTACATTTTTTCAGCTTCATTGTTATGTTCAAAATTGGTGCAAGAGTTGTCGGTTATAATGCCCACTGAGCCAATGAGGCCAAACTCAAGGAAGACCAACCAAAATTAATGAAATATTCAGTTGCAGAAAATTCCATAATTTGTCTTTTTTGGGGGGTTGGAATATGTTCAAAAGCTGGATTTCTGCATTCTGTCACACACACACATAATTACATAAATGGCTCTAAGTGCATTCATGTGTTGAATAAACAAAGATTACATGTTAATGTTTTGTTAGTACCCTTATTTCATTGTGTTACATTTCACCCCAGGATATGTTACAACTAACCCAGACTAGGGGGTTAATTGTAACATTTCACTCTTCGTGTTTGAGACCATACCATGCAATGAGTAATTGTGCTGCAGAGAAAATAGCTGCACTATTTAATAGCAGAGACATGTAAATACTTTGCATTACATTTTGAATCCACTACCTTAAAAGAGCTCCAATTTACAGACAGAAATGTCAAAAATGTTACAACTATCCCCGGTCTCCCCTACTGAAGCTTAAATGAATTTGTTCAAATCTAAACTACCATTTGCTTTAATTTTCCGCCAACAATCTCCGGCGTCTGACGTCAGTTACAACATGAGTCGCTTACCTTGTCCGTCACTTGTCCTTTTTTCAGACTAAAATCAAATTAACAAACTAAAATCAAAGCATTCTTTGATTTTAGTCTGTTAGCCCACAAGCTGAGTTTTTATCAGAGTCCTGCATGAGTCAGTGTTATTTCACTGACACCATCACAGTTTTACACACCTGTTCTGTATGACTTTGTCTCAGGTTTGCGGTGATATCCAGCACTCTGAGCTGATGGCAGATCTGGTCAGTCCACAGTAGCTTCAACCACTAAATTATCTCTAACACATCACCAAACCAAAGTCTTCCTGCTAAGAGTACATCAAAGGTGAAAAGCGAGCCTAGAATGTCATCATTTCTGCTCTCCTCTTTCTTCTTCTTCTACTTCTGGACCGCACACATCTGTCGCTGCCCTACTCAGGTCGATCTAATGAAAATCAGCCAGAAATAATAATCAGAAATCCAAATGTAGAATTTATAGTTCCCCATTGATGCAATTTGGTTATTAAATTTAAGAAGCAGTCTGTAATGCTCACCCCAGCATAGTTGAAGCAGATCATCAAAGCATGCTGAACACTTTCTACCATTCCACATGTGCATTTTCTATCCAGGTACTCAACAGCACCAAACCATAATTTTGAATCCATGGCTTTGATCTGGTGAAAATCACCCTACCCCTACTGTTCATCTTTACACACAACAGATGGTGTTTCTGTATCTTATGACTGAATGAAAAGTAATGACAACCGTTATTTTCAATCTTCCATTGCTTCTACCTGTTGTTTCTCTGTATTATTGTCGGATCTTTACCTTCGAATAAAGTGCCTTCAATATAAACTGCCTCGAGGTAACTTGTTGTAATTTGGTGTTTTATTAAGAAAATTGAACTATTGTGGCAGAAAAGTTGGATGCAAACCAAGACTAAAAGTCCTCAGGCAGGAGTCATAGCTGGGCTTTAGCATCTGGGTCACCCACTTTACCCAGGGAGCTAAACCAGCATCTCCAACAGGTGATTTGTTTGTCTGGCAGTTTCAGGCTGGGAAAGCTTGTTAAACTTTAACAAAACATTATTTGGCACCAACGTGAATGATTTGGGTCATGTTTATCACGTCTGAGTCAGGGAGCAAAGGTCACCTCCTTTATGCAGGATTTCACCTTATGCCAACAGGGGAAAAAAATCACGAGTTCTTAAACAAGCTGTAGGTCATGTTACTACACACATTTCAATATGTAAGCATTTCATCATGTTTTAGAGTCTCAGAGTTATTTCAGCCTCATCTTCACATATTTTCACAAATATTCACATTATCTCCGAGATCCAGTTGTGAAATTTTTTCCCTCAGTGTAACCGATTGCAACACAACAAATGACTGACCAGTGATTAGTGTTTTACAGTGATTACGACAGACAGCCTGTTTCTGCCACTGCTGCCAAGCATTTGCTCTTTTCAGCTTGTTCAATTGTGGAGGTTTTTACATTCTTTACCTTACAATATAAAGCACCTTGAGGCAACTGTTGTTTTTTTGGCACTATATATAAATATAAATGAATTGAACTGGTAGCAACTTTATGAATGAGAAAATGAAAACAAGTGTCAGTCAGCTGGTTCATGTCCAGCAGGTGGGGAGGAATCAGTGAGTCTGTTACTCCAGTTACTTACTGAGAGGTAAAGTTAAAGAAAACGAGTTTCCTTCATCGCACTAAACCTGCCCACTAAACATGACCCTGAATGAACCCATATGTAAAGGACTGTAGGTTTTAAGCAGGCTCAGGTAATGGCAACACAATAGATGAGGAAAGTGGGGGAACTCTGACGACATCTAGTGGACATCTTGAAGATGACGGGTCTGAACAGAGAGCAATGCAGGTCTGTGGAGAAGATTGCAGCACACTGTGAAATATGAACTATGAATAATATCTACATCTGTAATGATGTAATCAAAATAGGCTCCATGTAGTTCAAGTTCTGTTACTGTACTTATGAAGCAAACTGCACACACAGAGTTGGCAAACATTGAGTTTACTTGCATTTAGGCAAAATGATATAAACACTTATCATGAGCCAATATAGCACATTTAACTGCTTTTATTTAGCAGGGATTACACAATACACAAAATTAGTCACAAACATTTTAATCAAATCTTGCAACATGTTGCTAAGAATAACCAGGACAACCAGGTCAAAGCCATACTGAAGTATAACCTTCATTAACATAAATCACAAAGAAAACATATTTAAATAAAAATTGTATACTTGTCTTGAACTTTTTTAAATCTTTAGTCCTGTGTATCAAAACTTATTTATTGGCTGATAAAAAGGAATCACATCATGGTTGTTACAAGGAACAAGTGATGAAAAACTCATTTTCATGTTTGTTTTCTTCTATACTGAAGAAGAAATACAAGTTTCTGTGGTAAATATTAAAAGAGCATCCATGTTCAATAAATATTTGTGTCACCTTTAAAGACCAATAAAAAAAATATCAAACTTAGAGAAACATAAAGTCAGGGCTGGAACAAACAACATAGAGTGCCCTTCACTGCTGTGGACAGGAAATGTACCGTGACTTGGAGCATGAGGTCATTTTCTACCTCGGGTGCTGCAGTGATTTGGTTTGTCACTCAGGTGGATCCTTAGATGAAAATTCAGTCCTGATTTCCAACTGAATCTTTCCCCACAGGAGCTACAAATATATGGTTTCTCACCTGTGTGGATCCTTCTGTGACTTTTCATAGTCGACAAGTCTCTAAACTCTTTCCTACAGACGTTGCAAGAATACGCTTTCTCACCGGTGTGGATTCTCAAATGAGTTTCTAGTCCTGATTTCTTACCAAATCTTTTCCCACATGTGCTACAGAAATACGGCTTCTCGCCTGTGTGGATTCTCACGTGACTTTCAAATCCGGATTTCTTATTAAATCTTTTCCCACAGGTGATGCAAAAATATGGCTTCTCGCCTGTGTGGATCCTTACGTGAGTTTCCAATCCTGATTTCCAAATGAATCTTTTCCCACAGGTGCTACAAGAATGTGGCTTCTCACTTGTGTGAACTCTCATGTGTCTCGTCAGGTTGGATTTACACTGAAAAGTTTTTCCACAAGTGTCACAGCTTACAGATTTTTTACTTGTATCAGTTTCACTCCGAGACTTATCTGTTCGGTTTTTGTGACGTCTCCTTTTCTTCAGCTCCGCATTTCTAGTTGATCCCGAGTCCACATGCTGGTTTTCTTCCTGTTCCTCAAGCTCTGGTTCAGGAAAGTTAAGAGCAAGGAGCTGGTCATCGTTTGGTTCTGATTCACTGAGGTCACTTTCCTCAAAACTAGAAGTCACCATAAAACTATTGATCTCCTGCTTCAGTACAATCTCCTCCAGCTCCTGACTGGTGCAGAGTTCCTCCTGTTCCTCTTTAATCTGTGGAGGATCTGGGTCCTCCTGGTCCAGACTTGAGTTCCTCTCCTGCTGATTGGCGACAAACTCCTCCTCCTTACAGGCAGTTTGCTGGTGGAGGTCTAAACGAACAATAAAAAAAATGTAATTATAGAAAAACACTTCTGAGAAGATAAAGTTTTAGTTAAAGTCTGTAATGAGGGCATGTTGCTCACATTTGCAGGTGAAATTAAAAGTGTGTAAAAATGAAGTTATTTGTGCACTCTGATGCAAATGAGAACTTGAGTTCTGACATTTTTCAGCAACATTAAGAGTAAAAAAAACCTTTCAAACAAAAAAGAACTCACTTATTACTGACTGACTGATGATCTATTTTGGAGTTGATCTCGAAACTGATCTACATCTTGATATTTTTCAAAATAATCTTCACTATTGGGGGTGGCTGTAGCTCAGGCGGTAGAGCAGATCATCTACTGATCGGTTCGATTCCCGGCTTCACCTAGTCTGCATTTCAAATATCCTTGGGCAAGATACTAACTCCAAGTTGCCTCAAGTTGCTCTTTGATCTGTGGAATGTGTGTCTGAATGTTGGTAGAAAGCACTAAGAAAAATGTGCTTGTGCGAATGGGAGTGAGTGGGTGAATGCACAAGTTTTGTAAAGCGCTTTGAGTGCTCAAGATTGAGTAGAAAAGCGCTATATAAGAACCAGTCCATTTAAAACTCCCTGTCATGTTTTCACGAATACACATTAAATAGATCTGACTGATACAAACTGTAGGTTTAATATTAATGTTAACACTTCAGAAAAGCCATTACAGTTTTACCGCTGGTCTGTAAATCTTTCTCAGGTTTCCAGATGTTACGCAGCTGTCTGAGCCGCTCTTCCCCGCTCCAGACGACGATGCCTTCATCCTCGTGTTTCACTACAAGCTGTTCTCCCTCTTGACTGATGCAGAGTTCCTCCTGTTCCTCTTTGATCTGTGGGGGATCTGTGTCCTCCTGGTCCAGATTGAAGTTCCTCTCCTGCTTCCAGACCTGCTGGCCAGCCAGATCTTCCTCCTCCTTACACTTCATGTTGATGTGGGACTTGAGGAACAAAGTAAAAAGAAAAAGATTAGACAGGTAAAGGTGCAGCCTCAGTCAGCAGGGCTGTACACTGTGAGCATGTTGCTCACATATGTGAGAGAGGTTTGTACAAATGTTTCAGAAGCACCATGTGACTCCCTCTCTTTGTTGGAAAGTCTTATTAATTCACTTTATAACTATTACTTTGAAGATCAATTTCTACCATCACAAAAATATTATGACCTCTTTAAAAACAAACAACGGCAACTACATGACTTAAATTCCATGTTTAGATGAAGGTAATGGTCAATGCCTTTTGACAGGGGAAAAACCTCCACACAGAAGAATCTTACTTGGCTGAATCATAAATTATTCACCATGATTAAAACTGCAGATGAGCAATAATCTGCATTTTATTTTAGCCAAAGAGGAATGTTTCTGTTTGTCTGTGATCTGACTTTTTCTGCTGGCTCCAAATTTCATTTTATCCTGTGTAAGTTTGTTTCTCTTCCTGTTAACTAGCAAAGTCAAAATCACCTTGATTCATTTAACTTTAATTCAATTATAAATGTAATCATTTTATTGAACAATTCATTTCATTTCAATGAAAAACAATTACTTAAAAGAAAGAGATTAAGTTGGAGAGAGACATGTGGCCATCTTTTAGTGAGTTAGACCCTGATTAAGGGGTATTTTTAAAAGTAAAGCCCATCTCTCAAAGTCCCTGCCGGCCTGCCTCCACCTCGGGAAGTCTGTGGGTGCAGACGGAGGTGAGGAGCACCACAGGCGGCAGAGAACTGTCTGTAGCCCCGGAGTGAGGCGTCGTGAACCGAAGCAGACAGCGAACTGTGGCACAGTGCAGAAAACCGAAGCTTTCCCTCCCTGTTTGGTTTTGATGTGTCTCATGAAAGTCTATTGTTAAAAGTTGACCTTTAAAAAAAACGGACGCACTTGTTTGATTAGCTGCTCTCTGATTTTAGCCTGTTAGCTTACAGACTGAGCTCAGATCGTTCCTGTGTTAGTTCATTGAGAACATCACAGTTTTACATACCTGCTGCGTGACTTCATCTCGGGTCTCCGGCTGATATACAGCAGTCTGAGCCAGTGGCGGATCTCATCATCCTGGACGACTGTTTTTAATGTTTTTAACCACGGAGATTTCTTCTGCATCATCAGTCTCTCATTGTTAAACTCTCCCAGAAACTGAAGACAGTTGTGCCATTTCCGCGCTTCTTCTTCTTCTATTGAGTAGACGGCAGACTACACATGTCCAAGGGTAATACTGTCCTCCTCAGGCCATTGGCATCAAGTCAAAGCCTTAAAGTCTGGTACTTTGCGCATGGTCATTTTTTACGAACAGCAGAATCACAAGACAAAGCGTGCCAATGTTTATACTTTTCACTGTGACTGCCAAATAGATGAAAAAGTAGATGTTAAAAAACAACTTATAGTTTTGTCATTGGGCTGGTAGAAAGCTATGAGTTTCTGTCCCTTTGTCTGACCTTAGAGACTTATTTTAAAAGGAAACATTACAATCCTTTAAAGCAAGTATTTTCACCTCTGTTCCCCCCTCTGTACTTAGCTTTTTTGTTGTCATGTCAGTAATTGTCCAGTTGATGGCTCCCTTGGATCACAAGCCTGTCTCATGAGTCCAAGTGAATATATTCTTAATAAACAGCTTTGAAGAATTTGTGACCAACTTTGTTTAATTCGGAACATCATCATCATGAGTCAAACTCACTCTTGGATCTACAAAATATTTAACAAAAACAAACATCACTGAATCATAAGGTATTTGCTCCAACTCTTAGTCCAGAAACACATGAGTGAACTAGATCAGCTGCTCCTCCAGTTCAGCTGTGGATTTATATCATTATTTATATTTGTAAAGTGGATATGCAGTTTTTCAGTACTAATATAAGCATTTTATATCATTGCTTTATTGACAGATGTTTGGTGTTCAAGGTCAGGCATCAGTTTGAAAAAAACAAACAAACACACTGAGTTGAACTTGAACTTCCTACTGACAAAAACTAAAATTGGTGCAAAAATAACCAGAAACATATAAGAAGCATCCTGGAGGTGCTGCAGACAAGATAGGACCAATAACATGTCAACAGGAAATCCTTTTTACTAATTTGTTTATTTCTTTTTAGATTTTTACTCTCCATTTTAAGCCATGATGTTTGCTGATACTGTGTTCCTACTGTTTGTTCTCATTAATAGTTCTGTTTTTAACATTCTGTGCTGAAGCTGGAGGAAATGTTTCTACAGTGTCAGATGATACAGCTCCAAACTAAATAAGTGACTAACTAACGATGCTTTAATACACTTTACTATAAATTATGATATAGTGCACTTTCTTAAAATTTCTTATTGCTCTGTAATTAATTGTTTTCTTTATAAATGTACAAATGAGAATAAAATCTGTGTGATAAAGGAAGGTCTGTAGACTTCTCTGTTAAGATCAGTGAAGAGAAACAACAACATACAAATACCTAAGAAAAATATTCAGTAAACATTTAGAAGATAGAGAAGTTTATGTTGTCATGTGGAGAAATTTTTCAAATAAAAATATCCATAAGCATTGATAGTCTCCATGGCTGAACAGACACAGGAAAGAGCTCCACCTATAAAACGTAAAAACATCAAGACAACATGTTGAAGATGTCGAGGTACTGCCCATAATGTTTGACTGACATCTGATTTATGTGCAGCACATAAATACCACAATAATGATGGAGAGAAACTAAAAGGGAACTAAAATACAGATTTAAACTTACAACAATATGAAAGACTTCAGTCTATTTCACTTTAATCAACTCAGCAGTGGCTCCATAATAGTAAAGCATCAGTCCAGCATAGAGCGGCTGAGTGAATGTGGTCTGGACTCTGTGGAGGAGAGTCATGGTTTCAGAGACGCTGTAGAAGGACAAAATACCTGCTCTGTGATCCAGGTACACTCACATTAAACCCATAGCATATACTTATCAGCTTGTCAGTGACCCTCTTCAGACCACTCCTATTAGAAGTGTATCACCCCAGGATAAAAGTCATAACAGCTTTGTATTGTTTTGCAGTGATTTTTCTCATTGACAAAAGGACCCAAACAAAGGCAGAAAAGTACCACAGTGCAACAGAATCACTGGATTCCTCCACAGAGAAGGGATCAAGGGTTCATATTATTCCTTTAATTTCTTCCTTGTTATAAATAAAACTCAAAAATAAACCTTGCTTACATTTTAATATATTTTTTAAAGGAAAGTAGCCAAATTTAAAGAAGTTCTACATGGATGGAAGATCACCATTTCTCAGGATCTCAGCTTTCTTCAGAAAAGGGGCCTTCTCATCTCTTTTTGTCTACAAACTAAATGTTGGTTGATGTAGACACGCAGGTACTCCTCCACCACATCAACATCCTGTATCAGGATAGACAGAGATCTTTTAGCTGTCCTCGTCCTTCTGAAGTTGATTCCTGTCTCTCTGACCTGATCCACATTCAGAAGTAGATGATTTCTCCCAGAGCACTCCACAAAATTATCCACTAGTGCTCTGTACTTTAGTTGTGTACTTTAGCAAAGCTAAAAACATATTCATGAATTTAGAAAATGACATCTTTCTGTTGAACCCAAATGGTGAAATAGATAATCTTTGCACAAAAATATCACCCAGTGTCTATCGAGTCGTAAAATGGGCAAAAGTCAAAAGAGTAAAGTCTACATACACTGCAACCAAATAAAATGATATTTTTTTCTTTCAGATGTTAGTGTTTACTCATCTGGATTCTGTCTATAAAACACTGTGACGCTAAAGTACAAAAGTACAGAAGTACAGAAGTACAGAAGTACCAACCCATTCTGAAGTTTAATCTTTATTGAAAACTGTCAAAATACAAAAATGTTCCCAAGACTGAAATATTTAAATGTATTTATTTAAACACAAACTTCATATCATTGGTTTCCAGTAGCCTTTAATCCTGTCAATGAATTATTTTTAGTCACAAGGAGAACAAAATAAATCGTGAAATTAAAAAGCAAACAAATGACAATCTCCACTTTTTATCTTAAAGCAAATGTTTTTAGTTAAGAAAGGTAAAAGAGTTTAAAATAACATTAAAAATAACAAAAATAAAATGTTAATGCAGAGAATTGTGACTGAAGCACATCAGTCCCAATTCTAATGACTAATCAGTCTGCTGTCATTGTGGAGGAAAGGTGTGTTACAAACACATTACAAACACAACACACAGTGTTCCACTCCTGTAAAGGTGGAAGGGGCCATCCCCCCCCAAAGAGCTGCACATTTTTCTTCCACAGTGGTGACATTAACACAAAATCTCTCCCAACAGACATATAAACACATTCCAACTGCTATTTGTGAAAAAAAAAACTTGCTGCACTAGATTTATACTGGATCATTTTTGCCAAAATGTCATACACAAACAAAAAGACTCAAAAATTTAAAATTAATACCAACCTCACCCTTGCAGCTGATAATTATCTCCATTTATTTCAGTTTGCAGAATTCAACACTTGTTCCAAACACAAACCATCCACTAAGATAAACTCCAGCATAGAGCGGCTGAGTGAATGTGGTCTGGACTCTGTGGAGGAGAGTCATGGTTTCAGAGACGCTGTAGAAGGACAAAATACCTGCTCTGTGATCCAGGTACACTCCTACTCTGGAGGAACGAGGACCTGAGACAGGAGTTTGGATGTTGTTGTACCAAAATGTATAACTAGTTTTCAAACAATCTAATGCCCAAGATTTATAATTTCGTCCAAATCTACATTCATTCCCCTCTCTGTTGATATTTTTGTATGTCACTGCTACATCAACTCCTATCCCATTCCACTCCATCTCCCAGTAACAACGTCCAGTCAGACTTTCTCTACTCAGGACCTGCTCATATCCAGTGAATCTGTCTGGATGATGAGAATAAGGCTGATCCTGAAAAATAAATGTTGATTTTCTGTGTCCTTCTGATAATACAAGATTTTTGTGTACTGTGTTTGGATCAAATGTGATTTCACATGAATATTTTAAGAATTCAGCTCTGGTCTTTGGCTCTGCTGGTGGATCCGACAGTAAAACATCCACTTCAGTGACTGTCAGTGAGATGTTTGTCCGTTCCTCTCTCAGAATGTCCTGTAGTTTATCTCTGACCTCTGACACAGCTGCTGTCACATCCTCAAAGTAGCTCAGAGGACGGATATTGATGCTGGATGAGTCTGTAGACTCACTGAGTGCTGACAGTGAGGGGTAGTTGTGTAGAAACTGGATGTGATCCTCTGTGTGTGAGAGCTGCTTCAGCTCAGCATCTTTCCTCTTCAGCTCAGTGATCTCCTGCTCCAGCTTCTCCTGAAGCTCTTTGACTCGACTCACTTCAGTTTCCTGCTGGGATCTGATCTGCTGCTTCACATCAGAGCTTCTTTTCTGGATGAGATGGATCAGCTCAGTGAAGATCTTCTCACTGTGCTCCACTGTTTGATCAGCAGACTGATTGATGGCCTCCACCTCCTGTTGAAGCAGCTTCACATCTTTCTCTCTGTCCTGGATTCTCTGCTGGATGTTTTGTTGACTCACCTCCAGCTCTCTCTGCCTCTCAGTCCTTTCTGCTGCAGCTGAGACTGTGTCGTGGCCTTTATGTTCATCCACAGAGCAGAGATAACAGATACTCTGCTGATCAGTACGGCAGAACATCTTCATCACCTCATCATGACGAGAGCAGATGTTCTCCTGGAGCTTCTTGGAGGGCTCCACCAGCTTGTGTTTCTTTAATGGAGCCACATCATAATGAGGCTGAAGGTGTTTCTCACAGTAAGATGCCAGACAGACTAAACAGGACTTGAAGGCTTTCATTTTTCTTCCAGTGCAGACATCACAGGCCACATCTTCAGGTCCAGCATAGCAGTGATCAGCAGGAGCAGCTTGGAGTCCAGTCTTCTTCAGCTCCTCCACTAAAACTGCTAACATGGTGCTTTTCACCAGGACAGGCCTCGCTGTGAAAGTCTGTCTGCACTGAGGGCAGCTGTAGATTTTCTTCTTTTCCTCTTCATCCCAGAAGCTTTCAATACACTTCATGCAGTAGCTGTGTCCACAGGGAAGAGTCACCGGATCCTTCAGTAGATCCAAACAGATCGAACAAGAGGTTTCTCGATCCAGCTGAACTCCTTTCTGCGCCATTTCTCCTCTCAGTGTCAGTGACTGTGTGACTTTCACTTCCTTATTATAGAAACTGGTCTGACCTCTGATCTGAACAACATGTGTTGCTGCTGTGAATGGGGCCTGCCAGCTCTAACACATGTTGGTTACACCCATCTTCATAATGTAGATCTAAAGGGGAGGGAACACAGAACGATATGGACAGACAGGAGGTGCTGAGCTAGAGAGCAGGAAGAAGAGGAAGGGTTTTCATGCTGTGATTCATTCCAGAAAGCAGGAAGAGGCTCTGTGTTTAATTGTTTTTTGTTCAAACCTTTAACTAAATAATATAAATGTCAATAACTGGATGCCTCTCTATTCTTTTTGTTAATCTGCTAAATGAATAGTTTGTTTCTTTTAACAATTCAAATAGCAGAAATGAACAGCTGACAGCTTGTCAGACTCAGACTGTAAACCATAGAGACAGTTTATATATACATTTAGTCAGGGCAGTGCAGAGATGTTTAAAGGGGCGGGTGCTCACAGTTAAAAAGGGCACATAGAAGCAGGCTGAAGAACAACAACCCACATTCATCAAGAATCTAATATGGAATCACATCACACTACATCACTGTCATCAGGTGGGCACAATGCAAAGCAAACGTAGCCCATTTTTTACCTGATGGGGTACAATGTTGCTGTTTGGGGGGTTGCTTCTGCTCTTGCTGCTGATAGTGCTGAGGGTTAGGGCACCTAGAACCTGTTAGATCAGTGAGGGGAGACGCCCTGGCAGAGAAATGAGGGATAAATCTGTGGTAGAACCCTGCCATGCCAAGAAATGATCTAAGTTGTTTCCTTGTCTGTGGCAAACTGCAGGATTCAATGGCGCTGATTTTGCTCACTTGTGGTTTTATCACCCCATTACCTATGACAAATCCCAGGTATTCAGTTTCAGCCTTGGCAAAAACACATTTTGCCGAATTAGCAGTCAGCCCAGCTTCTCTGAGACGCTCTAGTACCTTTTCTAGATGTTTGAGGTGCTCCTCCCAGGTTTGGCTGTAAATCACAATATCGTCCAGATATGCTGCCGCGAACTCTGACAAACCACACAGTACCCGATCCATCAGCCTCTGAAAGGTTGCAGGGGCTCCATGCAAACCAAAAGGCAGGACTGAATTGGAATAGCCCCCATGGTGTCCGGAAGGCAGTCAGTTCCCTTGAGCGCTGAGTAAGTGGCACCTGCCAATAGCCTTTGCAGAGATCTAGAGTCGTCAGGTACTGGGCTTTCCCAAGTCGCTCAATCAGATCATCAACCCTAGGTGTAGGGTATGAATCGAACTTTGAGATGGCATTCAAGTACTTGAAATCAATACAAAACCGCAGGCTACTATCCTTCTTTGGGACCAAAACCACTGGGTTGCACCACTCGCTCTTAGATGGTTCAATGATCCCTAGAGACAACATTAAATCCACCTCCTTCCTCAAAGATGTTAACAGCCGCTCTGGAATCCTATAACTCATACGTCTCACAGACGCTCCATCCTTTAATATAATGTCATGTTCAATAACATCCGTCCCCCCAGGATTCTCCTGAAACACCCCAGAGCTGCATAACTCTTTCACCTGAAGCTGTTTTTCTTCTTGTTCCAGGAAAAATGATTCTATGTTTCTTTACCTTCTTTTAAATGTGCAAGCATGCCCTTTTGTCTATGGTTAGATTAATTTAGAATTATCTTTTTAGACTTTCTCAGCAAAGACATACTGTTTTGGGACATATTGTTTTAGATTGTTTTATCTCTCCCAGCTCTCTGCTGACGAGACTAGCGCCACATATGGAGTTGTTTATTTTATTTGTTTTGTATTTTCTTATCCTGTTCTCACTGTCTTTCCTATAAAAAGTGCCCAGCCTCTGTACACGTTGTGAGTTGTTCTGAACAGCTTACCCGTGTGCACGTTAAAGCATAAAAAGTGATCTTGTCTCATTGTGTCTTTATTTCTCCTGGGTCTTTTACAGAGTTTTCCCCCGACATTTCTTGGTCCTTCGGAGCCGGAGCGCCTCCATCGTGTCCCATCTCCGTGACCAGTCCACGTTGTTCGTCTGTCGACAGCCCACACACCAGGTGTGTGGTCAAAGACCAAGGGCGTTAAATTCGAGTCTTGGCCAACGTTCTAGAAAGCGACCCACGGTGGTGGGGCCCGATCGAGGTGGACCAGACCCGGCGACACTGACCAGGTAGATACAGACACACTGACACAATTTTGCGTAAAAGCGTATTTTAAATTCAGGAAATTTTAAATTCAGGGAGTTTTGAATTCAGGGAATTTAAAATAGCGAAAGTAGCTCGTCGACTGGAAGCTCCCCACCTCTGTGGGTTAGGTTTAAAGTAGCTCGTCGGCTGGTAGCTTGGAGCTCGTCGACTGGAAGCTCCCCACTCTTGTGGGTTAGGTTTGGAGCTCTGGGTAGCTCCCCCAGCTGGGTCTAGACAGGGTCTAGGGAATAAGTAGCTCGTCTACAGAAAGACTGGCAGCTCCCCTTATGATAAGGGTTCCGATCGCGCGAATAAGTGTGAATGTGAATGTATGTGTGTGTATTGTTTTAATTAACGGAGCAAGCTGAATTTTCACGGTCCAATAAGAGACTGAGCTGCTCCTACTGTGTTTTTCTTTTACTGCTATTCACTGACGTGCTGGTGAGTTGAGAGAACGGTCGAGTTCCGTCTCGTAAAGTTCACACCGCTTTTGGAAATAGTCCGAAAGTAGAAGGGCGTGTGAGCAACCACTCTCGTCTCTAATACCAGCGAAGGTGATAGCAGCTGTATCGTGTATATATTACTTAAACAAATATAAGTAAATACATAAGATGGGTAATCAAGCAAGTGAAATTAAAACTCATTCCTGCTGACGAGCAGTGGTGAGAAAAGAAAAGTCCAGACGCCGGACAAAAACACAGAGATTTAAGAAAACAAAATATAAACAGTCAGAAGAACAGAACTCAACTGCCAGTTTAGTAAAACCAGAAGACGAGACACTGTGCAGTGTCCACAATCCTTTTAGTAAACCATCACTCATTCCTGCAGCCGCATGTGCAGCAACACCCATATCAGGAAGAACATAATAATCCCTTATTAAGTGAAAACTAGAGATCAAAGCAGTTTGAGGTAGTTTAAAAGGGTTGAAAACAGACCCCACTGAGTAGATATAAATATAAAAAGTACGAAATAAAGATAAACAAAGGGAAAGTTACAGTAGAAATTATCTTTAGAGTATTTGAAATTAATAATAGCAAGGATAACAACCTGTAAAGTGATATTAACAATGAAACACAGTTGGCATGATGACCATGCCCAGCATGTATAAAATGAATATAAAGCAAATAATTCACACGAAAATATTTTAATAAAATAAATAAGGTATATTAAGGCTGTGTCATTGTTCAGCCAAGGACAGTGTGTGAAAAGGTAACTGTCTCCACCTTGGGAAAAGGATGATTCTGCAGGTCATCTGAAGCCCTTGATGGATACAAAATAAAATATAAATAATATATTATAATAGAACTGCCTGGTCCGCCATGCAACAGAGAGAACAAATGTGACCGCAGATTGGATGAATTCTAAATTATCTGTTTGCTGAATAAGATGATCCTAACTAACAAATTGGCTCAGTAGTAGTATAATGGTACACACTAATAAAATATTATAATATGCTATTGCTGTTATATAAGACAAAGAGGATAATATTAACAATGACAGAATATTAATATGAAGAGGCACCTTAATCGGTTATGATGTGAGGTGGATAATTGTTAAGCAGTAGTCTGCATCAAGCTTAAGGTTTGCTGAAACTCAGTGTAATGACATGTGAGATGAAGACAATACGGAGAATAACTAAACTAATGAAGTGCATAGAGGCACTTGACCAGCTTGAAACTTATCATTCTAGAATGACACATTGCTGAGATATAGAGCACACCTATAATAACAACCAATAAGCAAAGCCCTGTAGACAACAGCTAAAACTACAGGATTGAGAAGCTGAATTAAATATGTAGACACTGCTAAGCTGATGAGCATGTTACACATTTTCTTTTCTTTTTATTTATTTGTTTCTTTTAGAGCAGAAGCTGCTGTAACACACCCAAAGAAAGACTCTAGGTCTGACCAACCGTCTCAGTCGTGGGCAAAAAGATGTCAGTCAATAACATTCTAAAAGATAATTTATTGACGAAAAATATATCAAGAGATAAAAGATAAAACAGTCCAGTGTCCCACTTATGAATTGTATAAAAACACACAGTCCCAAGGCCAGAGCCAGCTATGCCACACGGCCAAGTTGCACTCCACATGTTGCCTTTAACAGGGTTAGAAGTTGTCCTTGGAGACCCACCACCCTGCAAGCATATAGTCAGTGGTCACTCAAGCCTCTGCAACCCAGCTGCCTTTAGGCTGTGGCATATAATAGGCCCTGGACTGCACAGAGAGACAAAACGACACACTTAATATAAAATTCATAGGGCAAAACCCATCCATCCCAAACATACCTGATTTCATCACATTACATACCTGCACAGAGAGACAAAACGACACAGCAGTGTTTGTAGTGTGGGCTATAAGTAGACCAGTGTATCAGTGCAATCAAGTACACCTGCCTCTAATTAGTCCAACCCCATTCCAGCCATTGGCTCACCAAAAATGTGACAACCACAAAACCACTCCCAACCCAGTGGAACTTCACACAATAATATGGAGCTGAATTAACACAGGCACATTAGTCTACCATGTTACAAGCTGCATGCTATTAAAAGCCAACATATGCAGACTTCTGCCTTGTTCGGGTGGCAGCATTTTTCTTTTTTTCTTTTGTGTCCTGACACGTTTATGTTTTTTGTTTTTGTTTGATTATTTTGTTGGTTTTGGAAACGAATTTAAACGAACTTGTGACCATACTTGAGAATCACAGTGACACATAGTGATTAGGCATATGATTGAAAAATGCCTAGGTTTAGAGCTGTGAGCTATGAGCTGTGAGCAATGCAAAGTTAAATATATATATATTTGTATAAATGGGAAACAACCCTAACTTGAAAGTTTGAAATGTGTGAAATCCATGAATTGTTTGAAGAACTAGAAATTATCTAAAACTGCCTTAAGTGAAAATGTAGAGTTGCATCCATTCTCCCAAACAAAAACAAAAAAAAAAAAAAAAAGGAGAAGAAGCATTCTGTAACTTCAAAATAAGGCTGACGTGTTGACAACAGACTAAAACACTAATTCGCAGGTGGCTATCAGGAACAGAGAGGCGAGCAAAGTCACAAACACCAAGGCTGCAGACAGCCATGCAGAAACAGCAGATAACATAGAGACAACGCCTGCTAGAACCGTGGAGAGGAAGGTCACTTCACACGAGATTGTAGGAGTAAGCCACAGAGAAATAATGCAAAACAGTTTTGAGGCAGCCACTTAAACTGACAGTTTTCAAAGGACAAATTAGTTGTAAAGTCAGCTTCAGGCCACACAACTGTACAACAATTAACTGCCCCTTTAGAACTAGTACATACAGCAAGTGGCCGCAGGTGCTTTATTAAATGCATATATGACCCGTCGTGTCCAGTAAATTTGCTAGGTAGAGACGCTCTGACAAAACTTAAGATAGCAGTCATGCCATTCTTTTCTGGTATTACACCTGAGTGCATGCTAAATGACACCCGCCACATCCACTTTCCAGAAACCGACCGAGTATCACAACATTCTGAGATTTAAACAAACCCCAGGCCCAGATCCACCTTATGATCAGCAAGTGTGGAAGCTAGGAGAACAGCATTTGACCTTACAGCACAGGCCTAAATTGTGTAGGTTACGCAGTAACCACAGATAGTAAAATAATAGAAGCAAAACCCCTTTCTTCTTCATGTTCTGCACAGAGCGCTGAGCTGATAGCTGTGATTTGCGCATGTGAAATACACAAAGATAAACAAATAACCATTTATATAGACAGCCAGTATGTTTTCTCTGCTGTGCATCATTTTGCAAAAAATCTGGAAAACCAGAGGAATGATTACACCAACCGGAAAACCAGTTCAGCATGCCAACCTCTTACAACGCCTCTTTCATTGCTACAGGCAATAACTTTGCTGACAGAGCAGCAAAACAGGCGGCACAAAAGACAAACATCACATTGATGGCAGTGAACACACATCAGATTCCACTGGATGTGTTGAAAAATGAACAAAAGCAGCAAGCACAGCAGAGCAGGCAAAATGGCTAAAACACGGTGCAGTTCTGACAAACGACTTAATGATGTGTTATGGCAAGCCAGTGTTGCCAAAATTCCTCCACAAAATGGCGGCATTAGTGACTCATGGCTGTACGCATTTGTCAACGGGGGGACTGACCAGTATTGTCAACTCTCATTTCTACACTGTAAATTCTACACTGTAAATTTTGAAACCTCAGCAAAACAATTTGTCAGAACGTGCATGACGTGTCAAAAATATAATGCTCAGGGAAACCTGAGACCACACAATCCATATGGACTTTATTGAGCTAAATGAATGCCAAGGGTAAAAATACACCCTAGTGGTTATAGATGTATTCTCAAAGTGGCCAGAAATCTACCCAGTGAAAAAGGCAGATACAATTTCAGTAGCAAAATGTATGTCTAAGTTGTAGGAAAATAAAGAGATGATTGTAAATGACGAAGAATGTAATGATGTCTATCAAGTGTCTTGCAGATCACAGCCCGGTGACTGGGTTCTGATCAAAGTGCTCCAAAGGAAAAACTGGAGCTTGCAAAATAGCGGAACGACCATCTTGCATCCATCAGAGCCAGTAAGTGAAGCCATCTAAACACAGCTGACGGCAGGCTTGCCCACTTGTTGTGATCTCGCCCGGTGGAGGGGTCAGCTTTCCTGGCCGGGGGGTCTACTCGCAACAGGAGGGTGTGTCCCGTCGTCATGAGGTGGTGGCTCTTAATAACTGCAGCGGCCCTGACCATGGCCGGGCTCCTCATCTTTGCTTCCGTGAGGGACAATAAGTCACGCTATATGAAGAAAAGGCAGACACTGTATGACAAAGGAAAGTACACCAAGTTTCCCCATGGCTATGCCACTAATTTCTGGTGGCAGTTTATGAACACTACAGCTTACTTGAATAATAAAACTGACTGCTATGCAAATACATATACACTTTCTGCCCACCGAGGAACGAGAGGAAGTGTATGGACTGTTCACTCAACGAAACCTGTGCCAGTAACGCGACACTGATGAGCCTCAACTGTCGCTCCAACTACAGCTACCGAATGATACTACAAACAAAGACTCATTACCAGACAGGATGTGCACGGACGGCACCAAGCAGTAAAGGAACCAGAGTTTCGCATCTGAGGAGGAGTGAAATTCTTACAGAGCTTGATCCCCGGCATTGGAGTTGCCGAGGTGCGGGATCACGTGGAAATCAACCGATATGCTCTGCTACGACACATCAACTTGACTAAGACCCTGGGAACGGCCTTAGCAGGAGAACAGCAGGCCATCAGAACGATGGTGCTGCAGAACAGACTGACACTAGACCTGCTAACAGCATCACAAGGAGGAGTTTGCAAGCTGATCGGGGAAACATGTTGCACTTTTATCCCTGATGGATACGAAACTGGAGGAGACATTTATGAAGCTTTGCAGAATTTGACCGCTCTGCAAAAATATGTCACTGACCACACACCTGGAGCAGCTACAGCACAAGGCTGGCTGGACTGGCTGTTCGGCGGTTCATGGCTGGCTGCTGTAGCAAAGCCGTTTGTCCTTCTAGGTCTCATCATGATAGCACTGCTCGTATTAGTGTTGTGTGTGTTGCCATGTCTAAGAGTAATGATTTCAAAGATGATAACAACTACAATGACTGCTTATGTTGCCGTGCCTCAAGAAGAACAGCATCCCGTTGCAATTCTGTTAGAGGAGAACTTGTAATAACTGCTAATGAATGACGTGGTGATTAAAAATGACTTCTGCCTTTTTCAAGTGATCATGCACTGATTAACACATTAGTAGTTTATGCAGGTACAATATAAGGTTTTCATCATTTTATTTTTTGAAGTTTTCATTTTAAATATAAGGTTTTTATCCTTTATTTTTTGTAGTTTAGTTTTATTATTTTTTCTTGTTTATTCCACTTGTTATTTCATTTACTATGATTTTCTTTTTTCTTTTTATTATTTTATTTTGTTTTATTCTTTAGACCAAATGACTTCCATTTCTGCTATGCTGACATTTTGAAAATTAAAAAATTGCTTAAGATACTTAATAAATAACCTTCACAGACAATTGTTGTATACATTTAAAATAAGTTAAAACAGGAGGGAATGTTACAGGAAAAATGATTCTGTTTCTTTACCTTCTTTTAAATGTGCAAGCATGCCCTTTTGTCTATGGTTAGATTAATTTAGAATTATCTTTTTAGACTTTCTCAGCAAAGACATACTGTTTTGGGACATATTGTTTTAGATTGTTTTATCTCTCCCAGCTCTCTGCTGACGAGACTAGCGCCACATATGGAGTTGTTTATTTTATTTGATTTTGTATTTTCTTATCCTGTTCTCACTGTCTTTCCTATAAAAAGTGCCCAGCCTCTGTACACGTTGTGAGTTGTTCTGAACAGCTTACCCGTGTGCACGTTAAAGCATAAAAAGTGATCTTGTCTCATTGTGTCTTTATTTCTCCTGGGTCTTTTACAGAGTTTTCCCCCGACACTTCTGAAAGGTGATTAAGGTCCACCTGCTGGAGCACCCCTGAAGGAAGATACTGCTCCTCTACCTCTTCCTCCTCATGAATCTCCCTTATCAAAAGAACTTCTGCTCTCTTTGGCCTCTCCACCCACTCCTTCAGGAGATTTACATGCAAAACTCTACTGGAGCGAGAGTGACCCGGAGTTGCCAGCCGATAGGTGGTTTCTGCTGAATCTGAAAAGGTCCCTGCCATTTAGCTAACAGCTTACGGTCATCACTCGGAAGGAGTACAAGTACCTTTTGTCCAGGTTCAAATGACCTCTCCCGAGCTGACCGATCATACCAGACCTTCTGATGTTGCTGGGCAGCTCCCATATGAGCTTGGGCTAGCTCAGTCATCTTCTCAAGTCGCTCCCTCATCTGTATAACATATGAGATGACATTAGTAGCCCCTGCCCCACTTCGGTCACCCTCCCACATTTCTTTCAGCAAAGAGAGGGGCCCCCTTACTTCGTGACCATATAACAGTTCAAAAGGTGAGAAGCCAGTAGAAGCTTGGGGTACTTCTCTATACGCAAAGAGCAGATAAGGCAGCCACTGATCCCAGTCAGTACCAGTGTCATTCACAAACTTGCGCAACATCTGCTTCAGGGTCTGGTTAAAGCGCTCCGTCAGGCCATCCGTTTGAGGATGGTATGGAGTAGTCCTTAGCCCTTTGATGCCAAGAAGCTGGTGGACCTGCTTTAATAAAGTTGACATAAAATTAGTCCCACGGTCTGTCAGGATCTCACGAGGGAATCCCACCCTTGAGAAAAATTGCACCAGACAAAAAGCCACAGACTTGGCCTTTACAGATTTCAGAGGAAAAACTTCAGGGTACTTTGTGGCATAATCAGTTATTACCAGCATGTAACGGTTCCCTGCCCTGCTTTTCTCAACAGGTCCGACAACATCCATCCCCAACCGTTCAAATGGGGTGCTAATAACTGGCAAAGGCTGAAGTGGAGCCCTGGAGGGGGTTTTGATGGAAGTCTTTTGGCACTGAGGGCAGCTTTTACAAAATTGGGCCACGTCAGCACGCAGGCCCGGCCAGTGGAAATACTTCCTAATGCGAGCCATGGTTTTATGCTTCCCTAAATGTCCTGCCCACGGCACAGAGTGCCCCAAATTCAGTGCCACCTCCCTGACTCCACTAGGAACCATCAGCTGTACCTGTGATCTTTGCCGGCGATAAAGAATGCCATCTTTCAGAAAAAATTCCTCACTGCTGTTAATATCTGGTTCCATCTCATGTCCTTGTTTTTTGGCTTTCTGAAAAAAGGGTGCTAATACTGGATCATTGTGTTGCATCTCAGTGATATTAGCTGGGACTTTAAAGTCCAAAGGCATCTCAGGTTCACAGACGGGAGATGCTTTCACAATAGTATGATGAAACTTCTCTCGCCTCCTCTCCCTGCGGGACTTGCGCAATTTCCCGGGTGCCGTCTCTAATTCTGCCTCATAAAATGGCAGAGCACTAAGGGTCTGAGTGGCATCTGCTGGCTTCCTAGCTTGAGCCCTAGTTACTGCAACATTGCATGTGTGGCTATAATCCAAAAGGTCAAACAGCACAGGTAGATCTCGGCCTAATATAACAGGGAATGGCAAATTATCCGCAACCCCAATATTCAGGAGATAAACCTGTCCTTGCACCTTGATGTATAGATCCGCTGTTGGATAAGGCTTTTCATCTCCATGAACACAACAAACAGGAATCGTTTCAGTCATATTAATACTATTTAAGGGGACAAACTGTCTGTGTACAAGAGTCTGTGTACTACCTGTATCAATTAGTGCCTTTAATGTATCACCATTAATCTCAACTGATGTCATCTTTAACCCTCTGTCTAATTTTATCTCAGAGTTATCATGGCTTCGGGGCACAAAGCACATTTGGGTTAATTTAGCTGAGTTTTCAGGGCACATGGGCTTTGTATGACCTTCCATACCACAAAGATAGCATACCAAGGTTTTGGCCGGGGACTTCAAAGACCCATCGGGTGAATGGCTATATGAAGCCCTACTCACATTGGCAGCTCGTCTCTGCGGGAGTGATTTCCGGCTGTCCTTCGTTTTCCAAGTCATAAAGCTCCAAGGCTGTCCCTTTTTCCGTGCCGCCACAAAAACGTCAGCCAGCTTTGCAGCCTCTGCAGCAGAGGGTGAATTATGCTCTTTTATCCACACCTGCAACTCAGGAGATAGCATTCGTAAATATTGCTCAAGAATGATGATTTCCCCAATGTCCTGAACGGTTTTATCTTCAGGGTGGACCCATTTTACATAAAGCTCCTTCAGCCGTGCATACAACTCTTTAGGGCTTTCTGCAGGGTTTACATCAAGAGATCGAAATCTCTGCCTATAGGTCTCAGGATTGATATCATGTTTATAAAGAATAGCTGCCTTAACCTTATCATAATCCAAAGAATCATCAACATCCATATGTACATATGCACCTCTTGCTTTGCCCGTAAGCAGCGGTACAAGGTGAAAAACCCAATCATGTCTCCGCCACCGACAGGCCAGTGCAATGCGTTCGAAGGTAATCAAAAAATGTTCAATATCATCCTCGTTGGTAAGTTTTTGCAACTTAGGCTCCAGAAAATGGGACTGACCTGATAAACCAGTAGCTGATATACTAGGACCAGCTTGAGGAACAATGTCGTCATCTAGAGATTCTGGATCAGGTGATTCAGCTGCCTGACCTTCAGGCACTGGAGAAGTGCGGGCTTGTACTTCTACCTGTAACAACTGAAACTGGTGTTGAAGTGCTTTAAAATGTTCTTCTTGCTTTGCACTTTCCTCCTTCTGTTTAACCTCTCTGGCCTCCTGCTGCCCCATATGTGAACGGAGAAGAGAGATCAGATCCGATATCGTTGGTTCCCTACCTCGGCCCTCAGTGCTGTCTACCCCTCCAGAAGTTCCATTCTCCTCCTGTTCTCCATCGACTTGTCCTTCTGAGCCCATTTGCTGGCTTGGTACATCTCCTCGGACTGCTCTCGCACTCCGTGCTCCTCTGCGTGGTTTGATAAGGAGTGGGGGGGAAAGAGAAAAAAAAACAAAAAAAACCTGTGCCTTTTTTGTGTGTGTATTTTTTCTTTTACACTGGCTGAATCCCACTGCTGCCACCAATTGTCATGATCCAAGCCGCCAGGAACACACAGGCACAAATGTAATCTTCAAAAAAAAAGGGTTTTATTATACCCCAAAAAGGACAAAATGATTACAAAAATTCAAAATAACAAAAAATAAAGTTTGTAAGAACCAAGTGGGCCCATAAAAGAGGTTACCTTAACAGACTGCTACTCAAAAATCACTTAACAAAAACATAACTCAAACTGACCTGCCCAAATGAGAAACAGCTCCAGTTATATAGCAAATGAATAAACCATTATATAAACCAAAGGTGAAAACTAAAGGGATAACAGATAACCATTATTCAAGAAGAACCCCATTCCCCCTGCATGATCACAATAGATGGTCCAGTCCACTTTATTGGCTTCTGCATTTAAACCAGCTCCACCCTCAGCCTCCTCTTTCAGCCAAACCAGGAAGGACTGGAGCGGAGGTCAGGTAACTGAGAAAGAGCAGAAATATAATCAATATAACATACCTATATAAAATAACAAACAATGCAAAGCAAAGTCTATGCTAGTGATGGGCAGATGAAGCTTCGTGAAGCACTGAAGCTTTTCATCCAATTGGTTCACCCCAGCGCATATGGCGTTATTTTTGTGCCACTATTCTGAGCGCACGTAAAAAAAATTTGCAGGTGCAAGTGTTGCATTTTGAGGAGAAATTTATTTTGAGCGAAGAAAAGCTGAATTTGAGTGAACAAAATTCATTGCTGCATGCAAAAAATGTATATCCGTGTTTGCTATTATCCATATACACACGCACAATAGCAGCCCCTCTCGCTCAGTTTTTGCACTTGCGCTCGCTCGCAATGTGTCGCTCGCGCTCTCAACATTTCAGCCCGTGCGCGCTCAACTCGTTCTGTACACCGTTATATTTGTGCCACAAAACCAGCCAATCACAGACTTGGATGCAAAAAAAATCTGATTGGCTGTTTTCGTCTCCAACCTGCTCGAAATGACGAAATGCAATATCCCAGAATCCATTTCGTCCAAAACTCAAACGAGGCAGTGGCGGAGGAACACAGAGTGGCGGAGTTTGAAATATTACTCTTTGTGGGTCACAAAATAAACTTTTAAGATATTTTCATGCGAGAATGGTGCTGTGTAAACTTCTAATATCTGCTCGATTTATCAAGACATCACATATTTGCATAAGTGCTCTAACGTTTTTGGAGATGCCTGTTACCCACCAGCTGACCGAATACCTGGACTGGCCATTGGGCATTTACCCGGCATTTTCCCGGTGGGCCAATGGTGATTTTTCATTTTTATGTTAGTTTGTTTGTTTTTGTAATGGTATAAACAATGAAAGGTGGTGGATTAGCCAACTGGTAATAATCAACTCTGGGCTGGACCAATTACAATACATCCGTATTGAGGGGAAAAGACTTCAGCGAGAATAAAAAAGACACAAAGCTGGAGTTATTCTGTGTCTTAGCTGCCTCTTCTCTCCTCATTCTCCCTCCCTCTCCTGTTGCTACTTCAATCATGAAACTGATCAATGATCAGCTGATCGTCTCTCTTGTTTGTTTATCTCCCACTTTGCGCCAGAAACAGGAAACCAGCGGATGTTGCGCTAAACAACAACAGCAGCACGTTCAAAATTGATCAGCTGTTGTTAGAATTTATTTAAAATTAATTTCTAGTATCAGCTGATGTTTGCTGGAGCCACAGCTGGAAAGCTGGAAACATGAAGGTGATACAAATCATACATATATACCAACAAAACAGTGTACATCACTGTCACAACAGCGTTTGTTTTCGTTCAAAGGCTTTATGGTTTTTCCAATAATACCTGGTGGTGTAGTCGGTGATTTTTTTGTCAGTTCAGCCTTATATATTATGTTTAACCCGAGTTCCCACCCGGTCAGCTGGTGGGTAACAGGCATCTCCGAAAACGTTGGAGCACTTATGCAAATATGTGATGTCTTGATAAATCGAGCAGATATTTGAAGTTCACACAGCTACATTCTAACATGAAAATATCTTAAAAGTTTATTTTGTGTCCCAGAAAGAGTAATATTTCAAACTCCGCCACTCTGTGTTCCTCCGCCACTGCCTCGTTTGAGCTTTGGACGAAATGGATTCTGGGATATTGCATTTCGTCCTTTCGAGCTGATTGGAGACAAAAACAGCCAATCAGATTTTTTTGCATCCAAGTCTGTGATTGGCTGGTTTTGTGGCACAAATATAACGGTGTACAGAAAGAGTTGAGCGTGCACGGGCAGAAATGTTGAGAGCGTGAGCGACACATTGCGAGCGCAAGTGCAAAAACTGAGCGAGAGGGGCTGCTATTGTGCGTGTGTATATGGATAATAGCAAACACGGATATACATTTTTTGCATGCAGCAATGAATTTTGTTCACTCAAATTCAGCTTTTCTTCGCTCAAAATAAATTTCTCCTCAAAATGCAACACTTGCACCTGCAAACCTTTTTTACGTGCGCTCAGAATAGTGGCACAAAAATAACGCCATAAGCGCAAAGCTTCTTGAAGCTTCATTTGCTCTAGTAGGACACCTACTGGACGTAAAAATAATAGCTGGCATGAATTTGAAGAGTGTGGCCTTTTGCACACAGCCTGTAAATGTCAACAACAAAAGGAGTGTGTAAAACATGTATATTGTAGTGATGGCAGTATACTGTGTATATTTATACTGGCAGTATGGAAAATGATCATTTACTGTGAGGTGTGGTTGGGGTGTGGACAGTGGTTGTGCGGTTGTAACGTTGAGGTATGGACAGCTACACAGTCCTGCCTGTTCACATTTTATTCTGTAAAAACTAAATTTTCACTGCTTTTATGACCTTTTTAGTGGGGAGAACATAGCTAGGATTTAATGATTTAACAAATCTTTTGAATCCTTTGTCCTCCACAATGCTAACTGGCTGGGAGTCCTCAATCACCATGCTGACCAGGTCTTCATCTATTTGAGATTGTTCTCCTGAGGAAAGACAATAAAGACAAAGCACAAATATAAATATCACACACGTAACTTATTACAATTGTATAATATTGTTATATCATTTAGTAACATTACTGCATGCTATATTATCATGGCATTTGATGGCTCACCTGGTCTTGCTCCACAATCGGTGTTCCCCTTATTCTCATGCAAAGCTCTGTAGTGCCTAAGCATGGATGAGGTGTTGTTGTTATATCCCAGCTCCCTGGCACATAGCAAACACTTCACCTTGTACAAAAGTCAAGACAGCTTAACATAAATTGTATTGCAGCATCAGTATTATGAAAATACATCTTCTGTAGAAATTTACATAGCTTGTTGGGAGGAATAAAATCACAATGTTCCCACACAGGGGAGGACATCCTCCTCTTCTTAGCTGGCTCCATTCTCTCCTGACTTTCTCTCCTCACTCTCATAAACCTCCAAACTGTCTCCAAACTCTCACTAACCGCAACTCTCCATCAAACACCCACATTTTGAATGAAGTCTGAGGGCTTTATATCGCTGTCATATCTCGCGGCAAAGTTCGAACCACTTCATGAACCAGTCACGTGGTACAGCCGGGCAGCGAGGCTTCGGACGTCATCATTTTCAGCTCCTCCCATAAATGAAGCAAGCCTCGATACGCGCATCGCGGAAACGCCCCCTCCATTACCCGACACACGCTCCGAAGCCTCGATACAGAACGTCCCATCACTACAGGTAACCTCAAAACGTCAAATTAGTTAACTTATGATCACAGAAACTTTAAAGCATAACGTAAACATAAGACAAAAGACCAAATGAATATTACTAAGTGTCTCAGTTGTGTGGTTGCATGCACCCATCACAGTGACCATCACAGTTTTACACACCTGTTCTGTATGACTTTGTCTCAGGTTTGCGGTGATATCCAGCACTCTGAGCTGATGGCAGATCTGGTCAGTCCACAGTAGCTTCAACCACTAAATTATCTCTAACACATCACCAAACCAAAGTCTTCCTGCTAAGAGTACATCAAAGGTGAAAAGCGAGCCTAGAATGTCATCATTTCTGCTCTCCTCTTTCTTCTTCTTCTACTTCTGGACCGCACACATCTGTCGCTGCCCTACTCAGGTCGATCTAATGAAAATCAGCCAGAAATAATAATCAGAAATCCAAATGTAGAATTTATAGTTCCCCATTGATGCAATTTGGTTATTAAATTTAAGAAGCAGTCTGTAATGCTCACCCCAGCATAGTTGAAGCAGATCATCAAAGCATGCTGAACACTTTCTACCATTCCACATGTGCATTTTCTATCCAGGTACTCAACAGCACCAAACCATAATTGTGAATCCATGGCTTTGATCTGGTGAAAATCACCCTACCCCTACTGTTCATCTTTACACACAACAGATGGTGTTTCTGTATCTTAATATATGACTGAATGAAAAGTAATGACAACCGTTATTTTCAATCTTCCATTGCTTCTACCTGTTGTTTCTCTGTATTATTGTCGGATCTTTACCTTCAAATAAAGTGCCTTCAATATAAACTGCCTCGAGGTAACTTGTTGTAATTTGGTGTTTTATTAAGAAAATTGAACTATTGTGGCAGAAAAGTTGGATGCAAACCAAGACTAAAAGTCCTCAGGCAGGAGTCATAGCTGGGCTTTAGCATCTGGGTCACCCACTTTACCCAGGGAGCTAAACCAGCATCTCC
This sequence comes from Mchenga conophoros, assembly GCF_057382185.1. Taxonomy (NCBI): domain Eukaryota; kingdom Metazoa; phylum Chordata; class Actinopteri; order Cichliformes; family Cichlidae; genus Mchenga; species Mchenga conophoros. The sequence goes on along the minus strand of NC_140543.1, from coordinate 4,885,527 downwards.
AACAGGTGATTTGTTTGTCTGGCAGTTTCAGGCTGGGAAAGCTTGTTAAACTTTAACAAAACATTATTTGGCACCAACGTGAATGATTTGGGTCATGTTTATCACGTCTGAGTCAGGGAGCAAAAGTCACCTCCTTTATGCAGGATTTCACCTTATGCCAACAGGGGAAAAAAATCACGAGTTCTTAAACAAGCTGTAGGTCATGTTACTACACACATTTCAATATGTAAGCATTTCATCATGTTTTAGAGTCTCAGAGTTATTTCAGCCTCATCTTCACATATTTTCACAAATATTCACATTATCTCCGAGATCCAGTTGTGAAATTTTTTCCCTCAGTGTAACCGATTGCAACACAACAAATGACTGACCAGTGATTAGTGTTTTACAGTGATTACGACAGACAGCCTGTTTCTGCCACTGCTGCCAAGCATTTGCTCTTTTCAGCTTGTTCAATTGTGGAGGTTTTTACATTCTTTACCTTACAATATAAAGCACCTTGAGGCAACTGTTGTTTTTTGGCACTATATATAAATATAAATGAATTGAACTGGTAGCAACTTTATGAATGAGAAAATGAAAACAAGTGTCAGTCAGCTGGTTCATGTCCAGCAGGTGGGGAGGAATCAGTGAGTCTGTTACTCCAGTTACTTACTGAGAGGTAAAGTTAAAGAAAACGAGTTTCCTTCATCGCACTAAACCTGCCCACTAAACATGACCCTGAATGAACCCATATGTAAAGGACTGTAGGTTTTAAGCAGGCTCAGGTAATGGCAACACAATAGATGAGGAAAGTGGGGGAACTCTGACGACATCTAGTGGACATCTTGAAGATGACGGGTCTGAACAGAGAGCAATGCAGGTCTGTGGAGAAGATTGCAGCACACTGTGAAATATGAACTATGAATAATATCTACATCTGTAATGATGTAATCAAAATAGGCTCCATGTAGTTCAAGTTCTGTTACTGTACTTATGAAGCAAACTGCACACACAGAGTTGGCAAACATTGAGTTTACTTGCATTTAGGCAAAATGATATAAACACTTATCATGAGCCAATATAGCACATTTAACTGCTTTTATTTAGCAGGGATTACACAATACACAAAATTAGTCACAAACATTTTAATCAAATCTTGCAACATGTTGCTAAGAATAACCAGGACAACCAGGTCAAAGCCATACTGAAGTATAACCTTCATTAACATAAATCACAAAGAAAACATATTTAAATAAAAATTGTATACTTGTCTTGAACTTTTTTAAATCTTTAGTCCTGTGTATCAAAACTTATTTATTGGCTGATAAAAAGGAATCACATCATGGTTGTTACAAGGAACAAGTGATGAAAAACTCATTTTCATGTTTGTTTTCTTCTATACTGAAGAAGAAATACAAGTTTCTGTGGTAAATATTAAAAGAGCATCCATGTTCAATAAATATTTGTGTCACCTTTAAAGACCAATAAAAAAAATATCAAACTTAGAGAAACATAAAGTCAGGGCTGGAACAAACAACATAGAGTGCCCTTCACTGCTGTGGACAGGAAATGTACCGTGACTTGGAGCATGAGGTCATTTTCTACCTCGGGTGCTGCAGTGATTTGGTTTGTCACTCAGGTGGATCCTTAGATGAAAATTCAGTCCTGATTTCCAACTGAATCTTTCCCCACAGGAGCTACAAATATATGGTTTCTCACCTGTGTGGATCCTTCTGTGACTTTTCATAGTCGACAAGTCTCTAAACTCTTTCCTACAGACGTTGCAAGAATACGCTTTCTCACCGGTGTGGATTCTCAAATGAGTTTCTAGTCCTGATTTCTTACCAAATCTTTTCCCACATGTGCTACAGAAATACGGCTTCTCGCCTGTGTGGATTCTCACGTGACTTTCAAATCCGGATTTCTTATTAAATCTTTTCCCACAGGTGATGCAAAAATATGGCTTCTCGCCTGTGTGGATCCTTACGTGAGTTTCCAATCCTGATTTCCAAATGAATCTTTTCCCACAGGTGCTACAAGAATGTGGCTTCTCACTTGTGTGAACTCTCATGTGTCTCGTCAGGTTGGATTTACACTGAAAAGTTTTTCCACAAGTGTCACAGCTTACAGATTTTTTACTTGTATCAGTTTCACTCCGAGACTTATCTGTTCGGTTTTTGTGACGTCTCCTTTTCTTCAGCTCCGCATTTCTAGTTGATCCCGAGTCCACATGCTGGTTTTCTTCCTGTTCCTCAAGCTCTGGTTCAGGAAAGTTAAGAGCAAGGAGCTGGTCATCGTTTGGTTCTGATTCACTGAGGTCACTTTCCTCAAAACTAGAAGTCACCATAAAACTATTGATCTCCTGCTTCAGTACAATCTCCTCCAGCTCCTGACTGGTGCAGAGTTCCTCCTGTTCCTCTTTAATCTGTGGAGGATCTGGGTCCTCCTGGTCCAGACTTGAGTTCCTCTCCTGCTGATTGGCGACAAACTCCTCCTCCTTACAGGCAGTTTGCTGGTGGAGGTCTAAACGAACAATAAAAAAAATGTAATTATAGAAAAACACTTCTGAGAAGATAAAGTTTTAGTTAAAGTCTGTAATGAGGGCATGTTGCTCACATTTGCAGGTGAAATTAAAAGTGTGTAAAAATGAAGTTATTTGTGCACTCTGATGCAAATGAGAACTTGAGTTCTGACATTTTTCAGCAACATTAAGAGTAAAAAAAACCTTTCAAACAAAAAAGAACTCACTTATTACTGACTGACTGATGATCTATTTTGGAGTTGATCTCGAAACTGATCTACATCTTGATATTTTTCAAAATAATCTTCACTATTGGGGGTGGCTGTAGCTCAGGCGGTAGAGCAGATCATCTACTGATCGGTTCGATTCCCGGCTTCACCTAGTCTGCATTTCAAATATCCTTGGGCAAGATACTAACTCCAAGTTGCCTCAAGTTGCTCTTTGATCTGTGGAATGTGTGTCTGAATGTTGGTAGAAAGCACTAAGAAAAATGTGCTTGTGCGAATGGGAGTGAGTGGGTGAATGCACAAGTTTTGTAAAGCGCTTTGAGTGCTCAAGATTGAGTAGAAAAGCGCTATATAAGAACCAGTCCATTTAAAACTCCCTGTCATGTTTTCACGAATACACATTAAATAGATCTGACTGATACAAACTGTAGGTTTAATATTAATGTTAACACTTCAGAAAAGCGATTACAGTTTTACCGCTGGTCTGTAAATCTTTCTCAGGTTTCCAGATGTTATGCAGCTGTCTGAGCCGCTCTTCCCCGCTCCAGACGACGATGCCTTCATCCTCGTGTTTCACTACAAGCTGTTCTCCCTCTTGACTGATGCAGAGTTCCTCCTGTTCCTCTTTGATCTGTGGGGGATCTGTGTCCTCCTGGTCCAGATTGAAGTTCCTCTCCTGCTTCCAGACCTGCTGGCCAGCCAGATCTTCCTCCTCCTTACACTTCATGTTGATGTGGGACTTGAGGAACAAAGTAAAAAGAAAAAGATTAGACAGGTAAAGGTGCAGCCTCAGTCAGCAGGGCTGTACACTGTGAGCATGTTGCTCACATATGTGAGAGAGGTTTGTACAAATGTTTCAGAAGCACCATGTGACTCCCTCTCTTTGTTGGAAAGTCTTATTAATTCACTTTATAACTATTACTTTGAAGATCAATTTCTACCATCACAAAAATATTATGACCTCTTTAAAAACAAACAACGGCAACTACATGACTTAAATTCCATGTTTAGATGAAGGTAATGGTCAATGCCTTTTGACAGGGGAAAAACCTCCACACAGAAGAATCTTACTTGGCTGAATCATAAATTATTCACCATGATTAAAACTGCAGATGAGCAATAATCTGCATTTTATTTTAGCCAAAGAGGAATGTTTCTGTTTGTCTGTGATCTGACTTTTTCTGCTGGCTCCAAATTTCATTTTATCCTGTGTAAGTTTGTTTCTCTTCCTGTTAACTAGCAAAGTCAAAATCACCTTGATTCATTTAACTTTAATTCAATTATAAATGTAATCATTTTATTGAACAATTCATTTCATTTCAATGAAAAACAATTACTTAAAAGAAAGAGATTAAGTTGGAGAGAGACATGTGGCCATCTTTTAGTGAGTTAGACCCTGATTAAGGGGTATTTTTAAAAGTAAAGCCCATCTCTCAAAGTCCCTGCCGGCCTGCCTCCACCTCGGGAAGTCTGTGGGTGCAGACGGAGGTGAGGAGCACCACAGGCGGCAGAGAACTGTCTGTAGCCCCGGAGTGAGGCGTCGTGAACCGAAGCAGACAGCGAACTGTGGCACAGTGCAGAAAACCGAAGCTTTCCCTCCCTGTTTGGTTTTGATGTGTCTCATGAAAGTCTATTGTTAAAAGTTGACCTTTAAAAAAAACGGACGCACTTGTTTGATTAGCTGCTCTCTGATTTTAGCCTGTTAGCTTACAGACTGAGCTCAGATCGTTCCTGTGTTAGTTCATTGAGAACATCACAGTTTTACATACCTGCTGCGTGACTTCATCTCGGGTCTCCGGCTGATATACAGCAGTCTGAGCCAGTGGCGGATCTCATCATCCTGGACGACTGTTTTTAATGTTTTTAACCACGGAGATTTCTTCTGCATCATCAGTCTCTCATTGTTAAACTCTCCCAGAAACTGAAGACAGTTGTGCCATTTCCGCGCTTCTTCTTCTTCTATTGAGTAGACGGCAGACTACACATGTCCAAGGGTAATACTGTCCTCCTCAGGCCATTGGCATCAAGTCAAAGCCTTAAAGTCTGGTACTTTGCGCATGGTCATTTTTTACGAACAGCAGAATCACAAGACAAAGCGTGCCAATGTTTATACTTTTCACTGTGACTGCCAAATAGATGAAAAAGTAGATGTTAAAAAACAACTTATAGTTTTGTCATTGGGCTGGTAGAAAGCTATGAGTTTCTGTCCCTTTGTCTGACCTTAGAGACTTATTTTAAAAGGAAACATTACAATCCTTTAAAGCAAGTATTTTCACCTCTGTTCCCCCCTCTGTACTTAGCTTTTTTGTTGTCATGTCAGTAATTGTCCAGTTGATGGCTCCCTTGGATCACAAGCCTGTCTCATGAGTCCAAGTGAATATATTCTTAATAAACAGCTTTGAAGAATTTGTGACCAACTTTGTTTAATTCGGAACATCATCATCATGAGTCAAACTCACTCTTGGATCTACAAAATATTGAACAAAAACAAACATCACTGAATCATAAGGTATTTGCTCCAACTCTTAGTCCAGAAACACATGAGTGAACTAGATCAGCTGCTCCTCCAGTTCAGCTGTGGATTTATATCATTATTTATATTTGTAAAGTGGATATGCAGTTTTTCAGTACTAATATAAGCATTTTATATCATTGCTTTATTGACAGATGTTTGGTGTTCAAGGTCAGGCATCAGTTTGAAAAAAACAAACAAACACACTGAGTTGAACTTGAACTTCCTACTGACAAAAACTAAAATTGGTGCAAAAATAACCAGAAACATATAAGAAGCATCCTGGAGGTGCTGCAGACAAGATAGGACCAATAACATGTCAACAGGAAATCCTTTTTACTAATTTGTTTATTTCTTTTTAGATTTTTACTCTCCATTTTAAGCCATGATGTTTGCTGATACTGTGTTCCTACTGTTTGTTCTCATTAATAGTTCTGTTTTTAACATTCTGTGCTGAAGCTGGAGGAAATGTTTCTACAGTGTCAGATGATACAGCTCCAAACTAAATAAGTGACTAACTAACGATGCTTTAATACACTTTACTATAAATTATGATATAGTGCACTTTCTTAAAATTTCTTATTGCTCTGTAATTAATTGTTTTCTTTATAAATGTACAAATGAGAATAAAATCTGTGTGATAAAGGAAGGTCTGTAGACTTCTCTGTTAAGATCAGTGAAGAGAAACAACAACATACAAATACCTAAGAAAAATATTCAGTAAACATTTAGAAGATAGAGAAGTTTATGTTGTCATGTGGAGAAATTTTTCAAATAAAAATATCCATAAGCATTGATAGTCTCCATGGCTGAACAGACACAGGAAAGAGCTCCACCTATAAAACGTAAAAACATCAAGACAACATGTTGAAGATGTCGAGGTACTGCCCATAATGTTTGACTGACATCTGATTTATGTGCAGCACATAAATACCACAATAATGATGGAGAGAAACTAAAAGGGAACTAAAATACAGATTTAAACTTACAACAATATGAAAGACTTCAGTCTATTTCACTTTAATCAACTCAGCAGTGGCTCCATAATAAAGCCTCAGTCCAGCATAGAGCGGCTGAGTGAATGTGGTCTGGACTCTGTGGAGGAGAGTCATGGTTTCAGAGACGCTGTAGAAGGACAAAATACCTGCTCTGTGATCCAGGTACACTCCTACTCTGGAGGAACGAGGACCTGAGACAGGAGTTTGGATGTTGTTGTACCAAAATGTAAAACTGTTGTTGTAACAATCTAATGACCAAGATTTGTCATTAAGCCCAAATCCACATTCATATCCTTCTCTGCTGATATTCTTGTATGCGACTGCTACTCGAACTCCTCCCCCTCTCCACTCCACCTCCCAGTAACAACGTCCAGTCAGACTCTCTCTACTCAGGACCTGCTGCCATGATCCAGTGAATCTGTCTGGATGATCAGAATAAGACTGTTGTTGTTTCATTAATGTTGCTTTTCTGTTCCCCTCTGATAATAACAGATGTTTGTTTGCTGTGTTTGGATCCAGTGTGATTTCACATGAATATTTTAAGAATTCAGCTCTGGTCTTTGGCTCTGGTGGATCTGACAGTAAAACATCCACTTCAGTGACTGTCAGTGAGATGTTTGTCCATTCCTCTCTCAGAATGTCCTGTAGTTTATCTCTGACCTCTGACACAGCTGCTGTCACATCCTCAAAGTAGCTCAGAGGACGGATATTGATGCTGGATGAGTCTGTAGACTCACTGAGTGCTGACAGTGAGGGGTAGTTGTGTAGAAACTGGATGTGATCCTCTGTGTGTGAGAGCTGCTTCAGCTCAGCATCTTTCCTCTTCAGCTCAGTGATCTCCTGCTCCAGCTTCTCCTGAAGCTCTTTGACTCGACTCACTTCAGTTTCCTGCTGGGATCTGATCTGCTGCTTCACATCAGAGCTTCTTTTCTGGATGAGATGGATCAGCTCAGTGAAGATCTTCTCACTGTGCTCCACTGTTTGATCAGCAGACTGATTGATGGCCTCCACCTCCTGTTGAAGCAGCTTCACATCTTTCTCTCTGTCCTGGATTCTCTGCTGGATGTTTTGTCGACTCACCTCCAGCTCTCTCTGCCTCTCAGTCCTTTCTGCTGCAGCTGAGACTGTGTCGTGGCCTTTATGTTCATCCACAGAGCAGAGATAACAGATACTCTGCTGATCAGTACGGCAGAACATCTTCATCACCTCATCATGACGAGAGCAGATGTTCTCCTGGAGCTTCTTGGAGGGCTCCACCAGCTTGTGTTTCTTTAATGAAACTGCAACAATATTATGAGTCTGAAGGTGTTTCTCACAGTAAGATGCCAGACAGAATAAACAGGACTTGAAGGCTTTCATTTTTCTCCCAGTGCAGACATCACAGGCCACATCTTCAGGTCCAGCATAGCAGTGATCAGCAGGAGCAGCTTGGAGTCCAGTCTTCTTCAGCTGCTCCACTAAAACTGCTAACATGGTGTTTTTCTCCAGGACAGGCCTCGCTGTGAAAGTCTGTCTGCACTGAGGGCAGCTGTAGATTTTCTTCTTTTCCTCTTCATCCCAGAAGCTTTCAATACACTTCATGCAGTAGCTGTGTCCACAGGGAATAGCCACCGGATTCTTCAGTAGATCCAAACAGATCGAACAAGAGAAGGTTTCTCGGTCCAGCTGAACACTTTTCTGCGCCATTTCACCCAACAGTGTCAGTGACTGTGTGAGTTTCACTTCCTCAGAACTGAAACTGCTCTGATCTAAACAACATAGGTTTCTGTAGCGAATGGGATCTGTCAGCTCTTATACGTCACCACATGTTGGTTGCACCCATCTTCAAACTGCAGATCAGAAGGGGAGGGAACAAGGGAACATGTGGACAGAGAGGAGGTGCTGAGTTAGAGAGCAGGAAGAGGGAGGGTTATCAGACACTAATTCAATCCTGGAACATGTGAGCCTGTGAGTTTTTCATTTAAAAATAGCACTGCTCAGCCTTTAAAGTTGTTAAATAACCTTAACATTTAAAAGACAATCTTTTTATGTAAATTAGTTTAAATTATCATTTTAGTCATTACAGGATATCAAATACTGCAGCTGAACTAAGAAATTGTTGTAGAAAAAAGCAATAAAAGGTCGTTCCCCCTCTGTCCCCTCCTGGTCACCTGTGCCTCAATTTTATGAGATGAGATGGATCAGCTCAGTGAAGATCTTCTCACTGTGCTCACTGTTTTATCAGCAGACTGATTTTATTCCACAACCTAGACATCCACATTACTCACACTCTCATAACACATACATATAGGGCCTTGGGATCGGGCATGTTATACGGTGTCCAGAGGACAGTCTTTGTATTCAACCTCACCTCTGGCGCTGGTGCCTATGGAGCGCCAGGACTGCCATAATGAATTAATTAAATACACCATTAAATAATGAATTAAATGTGGCAATAATTAATTAAAATTGGAATTAATTAATTAAATAAATAGTTATGACACATGTAATTAATTAATTATTGACACGTTTAATTAATTATTTATGTATTTCACATTTTAATTAATTATTCCATCCATCCATCCATCCATTCGCTTCCGCTTATCCTTTTCAGGGTCGCGGGGGGCGCTGGAGCCTATCCCAGCTGTCATAGGGCGAGAGGCGGGGTACACCCTGGACAGGTCGCTAGTCTGTCGCAGGGCCAACACACATTTAATTAATTAATTATTGACACATTTAATTAATTATTTAATGCTATATTTAGTTATTTCATTTTGGCAGTCCTGGCGCCTGGCTCTCATCTTGAAATAATTTTATCTGTCAGCCTCACCCATCAAACTCAGGGGGCGGGGTTAACGCTGATCAAGTCAAAACCATTGCTTAGGCCTGGTGGCCATTGTTTCTAGCACACAACAACCGGCATGTGGAAGCTAACAGAACTGAACTTTGAAAAACCCTGTTTGTGTGTCACCAAATACCGTTTTAATATTTTTTTAGCCGAGAATGTAGTGGTTTAATCTTCATGTGTCTGGTCGGTTTGTCAAGATACAGCCTCTTTGCAAAAGTGCTTCGATGATTTCGGAGATGTCTGCCCAGTCTCACGGCAAAGCGTGGGATAGACCCGCTCGCCTCGCAAGCAATCCCACCGACAAAGCGCAGGCCCCGGTACACAGCTGTAGTAACCCCCGCTGACTTCTTTTACTGAGGTTATATTTATCGGTGTTTTATTTCCTGATGTTCTTATGTGTCCTACGTGTTTCAGTCGCCAATTCTGAATTATAACTAACATTAAAAACATGTTTAAGGAGGAGAGAGAGCAAATAAATCTGTTTAACATCTGATCTTTGGGTTTTTGTTCAGTAATCAGCGTGACCTGTGTATAAACGCATAAAAGAGATAACGTTGGTGTTTCTGTCATGTAGTAACTGCTGGCTTTAACTGTACAAAGGTTGTTCGACACTATGAAACACATACAGACTTCATGATGTTCGGCTAATATTTTTATTGTGAATATTAATCATGAGGGTAAACGGCCCTGTACACCACGGAGCGAGGTCAGCATATCCACGATATGCAGAGTTTCCCAGCTGACTATCTAACTGCCAACTATTCCAGAGACGTGAAAATATACAGCATAAAGAAAAGTGTAAGAGACCCAGCAGCAGATTAGAATAACAGTTATACATTTAATAAATCACCAAATGAATCCAAGAAACGAGCAAACCTGTTCCGACAATTTGAGTTTGTGTTCCCTCAGCTGCAGACTCGCTGCTGTTTAAATGTTTGAAAAGGAAGATTAGATATAAACAAACGTCAAACGTAGACTCATTCTGCCTTCACATTTGATATGAGGCCACACAGTAAAAAACTGTCAATTTTACACTTAGAGAGTTGATTTTAACTCTGTTTCAGATAACATTTGGTCCCACTCAAAATTAGGGTAAAATTTACTCTATGGCCAGTGTTAACTTTTTAGTGTTAATTCTACTCAGTTTAGTGTCAAAATTAACAACAAAATGTGTAAAAATATTTAACACTGAGGGTTATTCACACTGTTTAGAGTAATATGATTTCACTTTATAGAGTTATTTTTAGTCCAAGTTCACTCTAATGTGTAATAATATTTCATTTTCATTATTTTTTTATATTTATCATATGATGCTATATTTCTAAATGGCTGTGATCTATCCTATATTATGAAAATAACTACAAACATACAGGTTACAGTAACAGCATTTATTAGCATAACAAACTCTTACAAATGACAGTAAGTAATGACAGTTGTCATTCACTCCATACGACAATTGTATGTCAAAAGGCCTGGGATAATGCAGGCTGTCAACATGAAAGACAACTAAATCTTGCTTTGTCCTGGTCAACTCATAAGCATGGAAATGTTCTTGAAAGGCTACTGTACATAATGGCAAAATGAGAAGTACCAGTTTCTCATGTATTATCAGAACTGACTCAATCTGGTAAAACACAGGCATTTCAGACACTACTTTGCCACAAATAACCAAATGCGGGCGGTAAACAATACCATTCTGTTTAGCCCAGTTCACTTTCATAACTTGAACTCTATTGGGCAGTTGCATTGCTATTGCAATTCCAGAACCTCCTTTTACCATATCTAAAGACACCATTTTTCCTGGACCAATGTCTAACCGACTAAAGGTTGTTGAAGATTGCCAAATGTATGCCATATAATTCTGGTGTTTTTTTGGCCAGCGTTTTGGTGATATTTTTGAATGATTTGAGCAGTTTCTTGAAAAAATTGTGCTTACCTTCATAGCGCATGCACCAACTATGAAGTACAGGCCCTATTTTTTGGATGCAGCGAGGATAATGGATAAGAAAATGGTGCTTTGGTAAAAGTTTTTTCTTGGGATACAACATCTTGAACAGTTTGTGGTGTTCCACAATCAAATGTTTTAAATATACACACATACCTTGAGATAACATAGGAGAAAATACAATGTTAACTATCTGTAGTAATAAAAGTAGTAGGCCCCGATGTTGGTCAGTAGAGGTTACCAAATCTCCAAACATGAGGGGAACATTCCTCAGTAAGCACCATGTCTGAATAGCATTCAGTCCCAGATCATTAGACTCTCCACCTAAATTCACAGCTACTGGCCTATTGTTTTTCTCCATGAATCCATAATCAAAACTTTGTATTCTCAAATTCACTTCTCCCAATGTAAGATGTTGTTCTTTTAAATACAAAAACAATAACTTCAGTTTGTACTGGGCCACTCCTTCCAAAACATCATGCATCACATCAACTGAGAAGTTCTCAGTTGTGTGAAAATATGTCAGTGAATTCAATAAGCATGAACTCTTTACACCAAAAACATAAGGAAGCAATGGATTATTAGACATTTCCTGACAGTGAGCAGTGTGGTTGTCTTTGGTGCGCAACACTATTTTGGGGGAAATCTTCAGAGAATTCTGTTTGAAAGTCATCTTTATCAGCTAAACAAAACCTGCAACAGTACCTTGCACTGAAAGACTCCACCAGACCAAACAAGCTATGTAAGCCTAAATTATCACCAGTGACCTGTACCACACTACCACGAACATAACCACCGAATAGTGGAATCTCAATACCATCGCTCTCTAACACTTTAATGTCTCGAACAATAGGAACAAGAATTTCACTAAAACCATAACGTTTCAGATCTTGTGCATGAAATAAGGCACAAAGGTGTATGTTGGCCAAAAAAGAATTCCATTTGGGAGAGAAGTTTCTTAAGGTAAAATATACTGCACCCAACTTGTGAATACCTCGCTTGGAACCAAGAGGATTTGCAACCTCAAAGTCATCATAGAACATTTGGATCTGAACTGTGTGCTTTTCTGTTGAAAAAAAGAGGGCGTGTCTTCAATAGAGATCCATCACAAATATCTCTGCGTCTTGAATCACAAGTGTCTGATTTTTTCAACATTTCTCCAACATGCTGACTCTTAAATATTGATTCCAATGTTGATAAAACTGGAACATACATGAATTTATCTTGAACAACTGCCTGATCATATGTTCCAGTCTTTTTATTTCGCCTTGTGTCAAATCTTGAGCCAATTACACATTCAACTGGTTCTACAGTTTCCCACTTGTCTGATAAATATTTTGACCTCTTGTACTCAGAATTAAGAACTGAGAAAGGATTCTCTAACTCATCAAAACATGCTTCAACTTTCTTGCACATTTCTGTTTCTCTTTCATTACTAAATACATGCTTAATGACTGTTTCTTTAGCATGTTGTTGGATATCTTGAACAATCTCTTCCATGGAATTCACTACAGAATTCACTACACTTTGGCCTACACCTGCTGCCTTTAGATCAGAAATAACAGCTGCACAACTATTTACAAGGTCTGCTGAAGATAATTCCGACTCAGCCTCTAAATCAGGGGTGTCAAACTCAAATACACAGTGGGCCAAAATTCAAAACTGGAACAAAGTCGCGGGCTAACATTAATATTTATTGAAAAAAAAAATCTTCCTCTAGATATAAGAATGAATCTTTTTTTATGGACTCAAACAAGTTTTGCTGAAAACCTGAATATGGAACAAGCAAAGCTTAATACTAAACAATATATATATATTAACTGTATAATACCAGTAGGCCAGCTCTAATAGTAATTTGGTATGGCTTCGCGGGCCAAATGTAATCAGGCTGCGGGCCAAATCTGGCCCGCGGGCCAGAGTTTGACACCTATGCTCTAAATGTTCAGGCACCACATCAACATTAGCAGTAGTACTTGTGTCCGTAACACTTTGAACTGGTGAAAAATCTAGTTCTGCAGAATCAAATGAACTGCTTACGTGGCATTTGTTCAGGTGCTTTCTAAAGCCAGAAAAACTACTAAAAGAACGTGAGCATCCCACTTGGCCACATTTGAGATATAGTGTCCTCCCAGTACAGAGACCATGAATTACCTTAAGGTGTTTTACAAGGCTGTTTGGTCTACCATGATCACTTTTGCAAAGAAAGCACTTCATTATTTTGATCTCAATGGATACTAACGCACCATTCTTGCTCGCAACTCTGGGAGTTTCCTTTGTTTCCCCAACATCAATGTTGTAAATGGTTGTTTGCAGAAAAGTGAAAAAGTTGGTCAGGGATGAACTGTATGACGTATCAAAGACATAATGGGCCTTAAAGAGTTCATCAAGGGCTCCTACTGAACCTGTCGCTTTACATGGAAGTGCATGCTTGTCAATCACAATGAAGAAGGTGTGGATGCTGCTTCTTGTGGGTCCCTGAGCAAGAAGGTAGGGCTGACTGCTTCGGGTGATGTTGTCTAGATGCTGCTGTACACTGGTTCCAGCCTACAACAACACATTAAACAGCAGTATTTAGTGACTATCCCATTAGATTAGATCACCTTACTGTACATTACAATGGCGGTGATGGAATATATATTTTAAATAACATACCTTTAGGAATTTGATGAGGTTATCGACAGCTTGAGATGCAGACATCTTTCCTGGTCTCTTTCACCCTTGTGCAGATGGCGGTAGCAGATGTAGCAGCAGCAAGATAGCAGACATGTCACTGTCCCAGCCTACAGACGAATAAACAAAGAATTACTCCAAAAATACATTCGATAGACAGAATTGCCTATATAACCAACAATGGCAAATAAAAACAGTCAGTCATACCATTCTCAACTTCAGTAGCTGACTCAGCATTGCACATCAACTCCAAGAGCTCCGAGGTGGGTACAAGTCCATGACTTTCCTTTACAATCTTTGATTTGAGATCGATGGGCCACCTCTCCAAGAATTTGTTGGCAGTGACCTCATCAAACAGGAGTCTGAAATCTTGTTCTATCTATAATGCAAAAATAGAAGATAAGAGGTGTAATGAGTGAAATTGCAAGCTGCATGGAATATTTCAGTGATTCAACAAATGAAGATGTCTTACCAGTCCTGGTGTGTCCAGAAACCGCGGGAAGACTATGAAGACATCTGCTGCATTCTTATCATCGCTGACCATTGAATGCCGATAAATGAAGGTAGCTTTCATCTTTTCACGGATAGTGTCTTCATCAGCAGAGTGTCTCAAAAGAGCAATAGCTGCTTTTACATCCTCATCTGATAACACTGTCTCAGTGGTGAGTGGTCTGGATCGACCACGGCCTGGCCCGCCAACTTAAGAAAAAACAATTTGATTGACTCCTGCCTACAAATTAGATCAGAATCATTTAAATCACAAGTGAACTTACTTTTAGGAGATTTGGAAAGTGAGACACTTCTTTCCTCTGCAGCTTTTCTTTGAATTGTCTTCAACCGCCACGCAAGGTATCCTGAACCGCTCTCTGGATCATAGTAATGTTCTTATGTAATTAAATACAAGCAGAATGTTATCAACATTTCTGAGGGCAACTATGTGTTTAATGTTGCAAAGTCCCCTTTACTTACATATCCATGTTGTGAATATGGGTCTTCCAGATATGGAAACAGAGCAACAATCCCCTGCGCATACATCACTCTTACACTTTTAGGGGGAGATGTCCTAATGTATAAATTCAGTGATGACCGTCACTCAATTGGCATTGAACATCACAATTAAAAATAATACAATACTAAAAATGTTTCTTTATAGACTACATTTATGATTCTTACCCATGTGCTTCTGTCATCTCAGCAGCAAGTATGTTTATCATCTGTCTTCTAGTTGCATCTGTCAGAGATTTGGTTTTTGCATACTCTTGTATGATGTGTTCACCACCAGGCTTTGTTGTTAGGATTTTTTCAATCAACTTAAATAGACATAAAATATGAAGTCAGAAATTTTTTAAACCTTGAGAAAAACTGGAAAACGATTACATAAAAACACTTCACATCAAACATGCAAATTAGACTAACAATGTTCACTACCCACAGCTTTTGCCTCATAGTTTATATGGCATGGCCTTTTAGGTTGTCTTCCTTCAGTGGTTGCTGCTTCTTCAGGAGGTTCACACATTGTGAAGTTTAGAATGATTGTATCATCCGATGGAGAAGATGATGATGACAGAGATACACCTGTGCATTAAGGAACATGACCAAAGCAGAAGCATTAAATTTAACTGTTAATGCTTCAATCTCAACCTTTAAATTTCATATAAACATATACGTATGTGAGTGATTACCAAGTTCTTCATTGCTCAGCATGACTCGGAAGGTTACAGGTGACCCCTTCACTATTTCTTCAAACACCTCTGCGTCTACTTCTGTGTCAGACTGGTCAAACACCTTCATATCTAGCTGTCTGCCTTCTGGTATGTTAAATTTTAGGCACACTGAAGTAAGGTAAGAGAAAAGAAATGTTACAGAAATTGTTAAAAAAAAAAAAAAGGCCATGCATTTTCTTATCAAATGGTAGAGTAAGGCTATGTCTTCACAAAATATTGATGAGATGAAGCTTAAGAATATAGGTAATTCTCATTCATTGTTGAAGTAGAAACAATTATCAACTTAGGTAGTTGACTTAGAATATAATTAAGCTTGTTTATTGACCAGGTAAACGTTGTTATCTTGTTTTATCCTGATATTCTAACCTTCTTTCATGAAAGCATCAAATGTCAGGGCCCTATTTCAGGAAGCCGGTTTAGAAAACTCAGAGTGAAAAACGATACTCAGGGTTGAGTAACCCCGAACTGTCCAACTCGGAATATTCGGTTTCAGAAAGGCTGATAACAATCAGTTCAATCAACGCGGAGTTGCTTTAACCCCAAGTCAAGCGCGCGCACGAGGATACATAAAGCCCTGATTAGTGGAGCACAGATTAAGCGAGTCACCATGGAGACGGAGGGAAAGAAGGCGCGGTCAATGTATTTTACAGCGCTTGAGGCCGAAATTCTGATGGCAGCATATGCCGATAACATGCAAATTTTGCGGAAAAAAAGTAACACAGCCTCAGCTGCAAAACAAAGGGAGCATGCATGGCAAAACATAGCCGACAGAGTCAATGCGTGAGTGTTACTTTAAACATTGATCTAGGGATTTCCACCCATTTAACACGTTATTTTATTTTATTTTTTATTTTATACATTTTATTTTGTGACGTGATGTGAGCGCAGGTGCAACCCAACAGGCCCCAAACGTTCCTGGCAGCAAGTAAAAATGAAATATAAAAATATAGTCCAAACAGGTAAGGTGTAATTGTATTATGAGCCATAGTGCTCGGTCTGTTTGTCCTATGTAAATCAATTGCAGTTAGAGGCTACATTAATTTTCCTTCTGTAAGCACTTATTGAAATTATCTGAGCACATTACAAGTACATATTTGCTTACTCTGTATGCTCAAATGTGACCCCGTTATAGCCAACAGAAAAAAAGCAGAGGCCTGAAAAACAGGTGGGGGTCCTCCACCACCACCACTCACAGAGGCTGAGCAGTTGGCCCTCAGCCAAAACAGTGGGCGCCATGTGGCCGAAGGCATCTCTGCGGGGACATCCTCTGAGTCAGTAACCCCGCAAGACACAAGTGCCTACATAAGAGGTAAATTCAAAATAATACATGATGTGCATACATCCTTTCTTCACAGTCACCTTTGCAGTGCTACTCATTCATTTGATAAACTCTTTACCATAATGAATTATTTTGTAGTGAAGTTATTTTCCTACTGATTTTGCCTTCCCTCAGTCTTGGTTGTCTTTGAGAGCATAATGACAATGAAGTGTAAGGTGATTGGTATATGTTTGTTAATTGCCATTTGGTCCCTTGTAAGTTATAAGTGACCTGTATAAACCTCATATTCTATCAGTTGATGGTGATGGTGTACTGCATCTGGTGCAGCCTCCTGTTGAGCCAGACCAACATGCAGTTATGAGTACTCTTAATACTCCACAGATTATATGAGTTTACAGTAGAACAGCAATGTTGTTAATTTCTTTACTACAGGAAAATAATGAAGAAACATTGACAGCTGTTACAGAGGAGGAAGCAACAGAGACACTTTATGAGGTTTACATCTTACAATGGAAAATATAACAATTGAATAAAATGTGGTACTATAATAAAACCATGGACTTTCTATGTCTCTAACAGAGTGATGATGGAAATGAAGAGGAAGAGGGTCCAGCCACGTCTCCAACAAACCTTTCCTCAGTAAGATGTTCAGCACTGATTTACAACCAACCTAAGTAGGCATGTACTATGAATGTCAATGCTATTTTCTGTGTTTCAATAGCTCCCTGTAAAGCAGCTGTACAAGACCCATTTGATCAAGAAAATAAAAAAATGTGACTTGGAAATGGAACACTTCAAGCAGCAGATCCAAAAGACCAAGATTGAGATTTTACTGCTAGAACATCAGTTAAGGGTGGGTGAAGTGGTCAGAGATGGACGAATTATTTCAGTGTTATATACTTATACATAATAATATACTTATTAATACTTTGTGTACAGGAAATACAGGCGACCAATAAAGCCAGTTGAACAAAAAATCTGTTTATTCTTCTTTCAACATGTTGAGATGATGGGTCAAAGGAAATGATTGTGACATATGGTGTCTCTGACTGCTCTTCCATCTTGTATGTCCGTGGGAGGGTCAGGATGTTCATGGTTTGGATCACTGCTGATGTTTGGTTCAGAAGGACAGTGTTCTCCTCTAATTGTGGCAATGTTGTGAAGAATCACACATGCCACAATAATGTCACATGCCCTTTCTGGGGTGACCCTGAGTCTTTGAAGGCAATGGAACCGGGCCTTAAGCATTCCGATAGTCATTTCAACTCTGGCTCTTGTCCTGCAATGAGCCAGATTATATCGCTGCTGTGGGCCCGGTTCAGGGTCAGGGTAAGGGGTAAGCAAATAGGGTAAACATGGATACCCCCTATCACCAAGCAAGCAGCCAGTGAACTCTCCTAAGACAGAAGGATACACTTCAGTTCAAATGTCCCTGTAGCAATTGGTCTTTATATATTTTAAAGTATTTTCAACTCACCATGTCCAAATTTTGTGCTCAGTGTACATTCACAAAAAATTCGTGAGTCATGAACAGAGCCTGGCCACTTGGCTTCCACATTTGTGATAATGTTGGCAGCATCACATATGATCTTCACAGTGCAGAGAACACAAATTAGCATCCATTACTATAATGAAATAATTTGTTAGTTTGAAATGCTACAGGGAACTATGTACCTGTACATTAATGCTGTGGAAAGACTTCCTGTTCACATAGTCTCCTTCATTTACTGAAGGAGCAATGATTGGAATGTGAGTGCCATCTATACAGCCAATCACGCCTGGGAACCCTGAAAATAAATGTAAAATTTAAGTAGTAGTTCAAGTATCACCACATCATGAATTGAGTTTTGTTCATCCTGATACCTGCAATTTTGTGGAATCCCTCTTTGATAAATCTTGTGGGTCTATGACCGGGGAACACCACAGACGAGTGCAGGAGACGTTTCAGTGCAACTGTAACATTCCTGACTGCCCGACAGACGGTAGCCTTGGAAACGTGCTCAGCGTCACCAATATTATACAGAAAGCTCCCGTTTGCAAAAAAACGAAGTGCAATACAAATAATATGTACAGAACTGAGAGGATGTCCGCGATGTGTCACATGAGCAATATTAGGCCTGAGGATGTTATTCAAATGAATTATAGATTGTGCTGAAAAACGGTAACGTTCACACAGAAAATCATCAGGAAATGATCAAATGTCCAAACGCGCTCTAATCACTCTCTCCCGGCGGAGAGCTCTGCGGAGAATTTGGGCTTCAACATCTACTGGCTCTTCGAGGTAGGGGCACGCCATGTCCGACACTTCCTACTGTCAGGTTTCCGACAAAGAGGCGGAGACAGTCAGGGTTAGTTGTGGTAAACCTGCTAGGGGGCAGGTTAGCTTCACGGAGTGTGTCGTCATAGTGACTCACTCAGGATTCATCTGAACTCGCTTTGTGAAACCGAAAACCCAGAGTTTTCGTTAACTCAGGGTATACTTACTCAGAGTTTGCACTAAACCAGCTTTCTGAAATAGGGCCCAGGTCAGACAGCCTAACATACTTCTGCTCCCCACCAAACAAAACACGCAGCAACATATTCTGTTCACAAAACAAAAGAGAAAAAAATAATAAAGGAAAGAGTTTAAAACTGTGGATGTACTTTAGAGCTTTAGTTTTTATACAAAATAGAAGCAGTTAAAAGTCAATATTACTTAACAGCTACAGCATGAAGAAATAAGTAACAGATTAACTGCTAATAAAGATCCTTTATCAACCAGTGTTACTGCAAATGGACCAAGTGTGACTAACATCTAATATTGTTTAATAACTTTAGTCTACTTATCAAGTATTGGTCGCTCTTACTGCAATTCGCTTTATTTCTGTGAACAATTACTGTATATTAACATATCATTAACATTGCTGTCAATTAATTTATATAAAAGAATCTGAATTAATTCTAAATTAGTGTAAGCCTTTGGCATTTGCTTAAAAGAATATAAATCAGTAGAGTAAACTTTATTGTAATGTTACCCACTTTTTCTGATAGTTCCTTCGAAGCTAATTAGCGATTATTAGCTTACTAATAAACGGTAATTTAGTTGCTAAAACTATCCCATTAGACATGTGACAATAATATTATCTAAGCTGCACTTAGAAGAAATACATAGTTAACATGTTTTAGGTTAATCTTAACTCAGTGAGAATATAACGAACATTTGAACTTTTAGCAATGGTTAGCATGTAGCTACTCGACAATATCATTAAACCTATGGGTAAATGCTGCTAACTCGACATCAGTGTAACTATAAAGAGCTATTTAGTTTAAAAATACTTACTAAACAATGTTACCGATGTAGCCAGATGGGCTACTCGCCTTCCGTTGCTTTTCTTCTCTCATTCTCTCTCTCTCTCGCTCGCTCTACCACCCTCGCTCTCTTTCCACTGCACTCGCTCCTTGTATCAGGTGATCGGGTTAATTGGGAACCCACCTGCACATTGATTGCAGGGTGGCGCTAGCCTGTATAAAGCTAAGCCGATGTCTTGTTGGATTAATTCCTCCCGAGCTTCTGGTACGATACAGCAGTAAATGCTGGCGTACTGCGACGGACTGATCAGCAAGAGCCGATTATACGACAGCTACAGGTATGCTCTCGCTTAACCTTGGATTCCCTCCGAATACTGGAATTGGTGTTAATATCCTTTTCCGGCCTGTTGTAGCGCAGCAGTCTGTTTAATTCTGCCATTGCGGAGAGAGGTGTTCGTGGTATCTCCACCAATGAGAGTATAGTGCCTCCGG
The DNA here is from genome assembly GCF_057382185.1 of Mchenga conophoros. Taxonomy (NCBI): domain Eukaryota; kingdom Metazoa; phylum Chordata; class Actinopteri; order Cichliformes; family Cichlidae; genus Mchenga; species Mchenga conophoros. Next base: position 4,865,062 of record NC_140543.1, on the reverse strand, counting down.
TCCTGGGGTAAGCTGTTAGAACTACTTTTATTAGCATTCATAGCTATAAGAGTTTAAGGTTACACTTATCTGTTTCAGGGTTCACTGCTGTACTCACCTCTCCATGGTAAATTGTCCAACCTAAATTGGAAGAGTGGACTGCCTTCTCAGTTGCTGTTGTGAACTCCTCCTTGGTGGAGTCTGCTGTCTTGTCTCGTTTTGTCTTATCTTGTTTTTATTAAGTAGGCTTACCTTTTTTTTGGGTTCGCCTGGTGTTCTATTTTACCCTGGACTGTTGCTCGTACCCACACTTCTGTGATCGGGCTGAAGTGATTCTCTGCCCGAGTGTCGTGCTGGGACTCTAAATCGCCTGGGTGGCCGGTCTCAGCCGGTGGGGAGCCAGACCGGCCTACGCCTGAGAATAATTATTACCAGCACGAGTGGTAGTTTGACCCGTGGGGAATAAGCCTTTCCCGTGTGTGTGTGTGTGTGTGTGTGTGTGTGTGTGTGTGTGTGTGGTTTCTTTTATTAAAGTTATTAAAGTGTGTTTTAGTCTTTTTATGATTTGTAGCGAGCCTGACGCTCAGTGTCCTTTTATTCTTTTAACATACTTTGCTGTGTTTTATTTCAGTGAAGGAGGACGAGCCAGTGGCCCTGGGACCTCAGGTGGTGGGTCGTTTTCACACTTTCTTTTGTACAGCACTGGGTGGTCTGCAGTGATTCTTTTGGTGTGATTTTCTTTTGGTTCCACGGCTGCTGGTAAGTCCAAGTTCCACGATTGTTTATTTTTACTGTAGGACACTGTCAATAATGACGCTACATCTTGACTTTTAATATTTTATTTATAAAATATTATTTATAATATTTTATTTATTTCTATAAATAAAACCGTTTTAATATTGGAAGCCAACCTGCCTCAGTGTGCATCCTTGAATCTGTGCGGTCTTCTTTTATTCCTTTTATTTATTTTTCTTAAATATATTTCCTGGGGGTGTAATTCCCCTAGGTGGCGTTGTCAAGTTTATTTATTTTGTGCATAACCCCGCCGACCACTTGGTCACATACTTGGCGTTGTCGACAGGATGCACGTTTGAGGTAGATGTTTGGTTTTGTAAATTGTTTTATTTTTTTGCAACGAGTCTAGTTCACCTGTTTGAAGGCTCTATTTGTTTTAGAGTGTGATTATAGACAAGACAGCAGTATCCAGGTAGAAGGAAGAGTAATAGGATTTTAGCACCTTGCTGATTTAATTTTCTCTTTTTTTGGGGTCAAAATTTATTATGGAGGAAGAATTGCAGCAACTTAGAGACTTGGTAGCGCAGTTAAGGGCAGATAATGAGCAATTGCGCCGGGATGGGGGCGCTGTGCTCGAGTCTGGTGGCGGGGCCGCGTCGTCCTCTTTCGTACCAGCTGGTTGCATACCAAATGTTGGTAGCCAGGCCGCCGTTACAGAGCGTCTGGTGGTGGTGCCTAGGGACCGTAAATGTCCCATGTTCAATGGTAGAACAGGCATCAATATAGCTGAATGGGTCGAAGAGGTTCAAGCATGCATGCGTGCCCGGCACCTGTCTGTTGCTGATCAAGCTTTCTTTATTTTTGACCATTTAGAGGGAGAAGCAAGGGAGGAGATCAAATTTCGCCCTAATTTAGAGCGAGGGGATCCTGCTCGGGTGTTGACCATTTTAAAGGAACTGTATGGCAATGCGCAGTCCTATGTCACTCTGCAGCAGGCTTTCTTTTCGAGGAGACAACGGGAGGAAGAGACTTTGCAGGAGTTTTCCTTAGCGCTAATGGCTCTGATGGAGCAAGTAAAACAAAGTGCACCTGATGGTATGCGTAACGCAGAGGTGCTGCTCCGAGACCAATTTGTAGAACATGTTGTTGATAGTGGTCTCCGCAGAGAGCTTAAACAATACGTTCGCCGTGTGCCCACTGCCACCTTGTTAGAGGTGCGCGGGGAAGCAATTAGATGGGAAAGAGAAGGGTTTTCAGGCGGTGTTCGCGACCGTGGCTATTCTCAACCATCGGCATATGGTTTTCAGTGTGGAGTGCACACTAGCCCTAGGTTCGCTCCTGTTGGTACACCCGAGTCCGAGTGGCGTGAGCTAAAGGAACTCCTAAAGCGCCAACAAGAGCAGTTAAATCGGCTCACTGAGACAGTGGCTTCCTTACAGAACCCCCGAAGAAGTGTTCGGCCTTCACGGGCTGGCTCGGTGATTTGTCGCCGGTGTCAGCAGCCAGGACACTTTGCTAGGGAGTGCACTGGGGAGCGGGCTTCACGCCGCCCTAGAGCAGGTTCTGATTCAGGCCCTCCTTATGCCGCAGTTGGCAATCATCTTCCCGCTACCCAGTCGGAAAACTAACGCCATCTGTGCTGCAGAGTCACAGTTCAGGTGGGGAGTTCACTGGCTCACAGAAAGATAGGATTGGCAGGCTAATTTCATCGTGTCCAAAGATGGATGTGCTTATTAGTGGGGTAACTGTCCCTTGTTTGGTGGATACTGGGTCCATGGTTTCCACCATCACAGAAAGTTTCTTTTTGGCACATTTTGCCCCTTGGGGACAAGAACGCCTTCAGTCATGTCATTGGCTACAGCTTCGGGCTGCCAATGGGCTTGCCATCCCTTACATTGGCTATTTGGAGCTCAGTGTACTCCTGTGTGGCAAGGAAATGCCCTCTTGTGGAATCCTTATAGTGAAGGACCCTCCTGGGGCTACGCCCTCTGTCCCTGGCATCTTAGGAATGAACGTAATCCGCCGCTGTTATCAAGAACTGTTTGGGGCTTTCGGTGGCTCCTTGTTTAATTCTCCTTCTGTGTCACAGGCACCGAGACCAGTTTTGGAGGCCTTACATCAGTGTCACCAGTCTGCAGCCCAAGCCCCAGAGGACCCTGTCGGGCCGTGCGGATACCTGGTGGTGTTATGCAGCTGGTGGCCACTACTTGTTCTCAGCAGTTGTCAGGTCAGGCTGTGCTTTTTGAACCTTCTGAGTCCGGGTTGCCAGTTGGGTTGCTGGCCTCTCCATGTTTGGTTCAGGTGGATAAGGGCGTTGCCTACATCCCAGTCACCAATGTAGGGACAGCGGAAGCTGTTCTCCACCCGCGGACCCGTTTGGGAGTGATAAGCAAAGCTACTGTTGTTAGCCTCCCTGCCGGTGTTAGCGAGGAACACTCTTTTCCCGTTACCGTTTCCTCCCATACAACCAGCAGCCCTGCTCAAGAGATGGTGGATACGATTGACCTGTCTGCTCTCGCTGAGTCAGAGCAACACGAGGTACGGTTACTTTTGCGGAAGTACCGCTCTGTTTTCTCCACTTATGAGGGAGACTTGGGCTGCACAAACCTCATTTCGCACGACATACCGCTACTCGATGACGCACCTGTCCGGCAGAGGTACAGGCGAATTCCTCCTTCTGATTATGAGGCTGTCAGGGCTCATATCAACCAGCTACTGGAGGCCCAGGTAATTAGGGAAAGTAGCAGCCCTTATGCCTCTCCCATCGTGTTGGTCCGCAAGAAGGATGGAAGCCTCCGGCTGTGCGTTGACTATCGTTTGCTGAATAGCAAAACAAGGAAGGACGCCTTCCCCTTACCTCGCATCGAGGAAAGTCTGGATGCCCTAGCTGGCGCACGCTGGTTTTCTACCATCGACCTGGCCAGCGGGTACAACCAGGTGCCAGTTTCTGAGCAGGATAAGCCCAAGACCGCTTTTTGCACGCCGTTTGGCCTGTTCGAGTGGAATCGTATGCCATTCGGGCTGTGCAATGCTCCTGGTACCTTTCAGCGCCTAATGCAGAGGATGTTCGGGGATCAGCAGTGCCAGTCATTACTGCTGTACCTAGACGACATCATTGTGTTCTCCTCGTCTGTCTCTCAGCACCTGCAACGGCTAGAGATGGTGATGGCAAGGCTGCAGCAACAGGGGCTCAAGGCTAAGTTAGAAAAGTGTGCCTTTTTCCAGCAGAAGGTTAACTACTTGGGCCATGTAATCTCCTGTGAGGGTGTCTCGACCGATCCAGCCAAGGTTGACGCAGTAGCCAAATGGCAGTGTCCTCGTTCCGTGTCAGAGTTGCGATCCTTTTTGGGTTTCGCCAGCTATTACCGGCGCTTTGTGGAGGGGTTTGCCGCATTGGCGGCTCCCCTGCATCAAGTGGTGGCTAAATCGGCTGGCACAAAGACAAAGAAGGGCTCGGGACAGAGTTTGAGTGCTATTTGGACCCCTCAGTGTGAGGAGAGCTTTGAGGCCCTGAAAGCAAAGCTTGTGTCTGCACCTGTGCTAGCATATGCTGACTTTACGCGCCCATTTATCTTGGAGATTGACGCCAGCCACAGTGGTTTAGGTGCAGTTCTCTCCCAAGATGTAGAAGGTGTCGTTAGGCCAGTGGCTTATGCTAGTCGAGGTCTTCGGCCACATGAGCGCAATATGGACAATTACAGCTCCATGAAGCTGGAGTTTCTTGCACTCAAGTGGGCCATGGCCGAGAAGTTCCGGGAGTACCTGCTGGGGCAGAAGTGTGTGGTTTACACCGATAACAATCCACTCAGTTACCTCTCTTCAGCTAAGCTGGGTGCCACCGAGCAGAGGTGGGCCTCCCAGCTGGCGGTATTCGATTTTGAGATCAAGTATCGCTCAGGCCGCAGTAATAGGAATGCTGATGCTCTCTCTCGACAGTATGAGACGAGCTCCAGCTTGGCCGAGGGTGTGTTGCCTGGGACTTGTGTCCCGATTTCACTTCGGCAGGCTCAGTGTCCAGCCGTTTTGCCCTCCGTTACTCAGTTGGAGATTGGGGCCTTTCCATCTCACTCCCTGGAGGATATTCGTGCTTTGCAGGAGGCTGACCCCCTCCTCAAGGATTTCTTGGTACACTGGAGGAGGCACACCCTGCCCTCTTCGGAGGAAAGGAATCAGCTCCCCAAACCAGTCATGGTTCTGCTGCGTCAGTGGGATCGTCTGGTGGAGAAGGATGGCATCCTTTATCGCCGTATTTTGCGTCCAGGTGGAGGTGAGGAAGCCCTCCAACTTGTTCTCCCAGAGGCTCTGAAGCCTGAGACCTTGAGGCAGCTGCACCAGGACCATGGGCACCAAGGTATTGAGCGCACCACTGAACTGGTCAGGCAGCGTTGCTATTGGCCCGGGATGTCCTCTGACATCAAGCAATGGGTTCAGCGTTGTGAACGCTGTCAGGTCGCAAAGGACTCAGGGTTGGGGCCTCATAGTTATATGGGTCACCTGTTGGCGTCTAGGCCAAATGAAATCCTGGCCATGGACTTCACGGTGTTGGAACCTTCCCGTAGTGGAGTTGAAAACGTTTTGGTTATGACTGACGTTTTTAGCAAATACACTGTTGCAGTCCCTACTCGGGACCAGCGGGCCTCTACTGTGGCCCAGGCCCTGTTAACAGAGTGGTTTTTTAAGTTTGGTGTTCCAAGCCGCCTCCACTCTGACCAGGGTAGAAATTTTGAGAGTTTGGTGATGCAACAGTTATGCGAATTGTATCGGGTAGCCAAGTCCCGTACAACCCCTTACCACCCAGCGGGTAATGGGCAGTGCGAACGGTTTAACCGAACCCTCCATAACCTCCTCCGGACTCTGCCATCATCTCAGAAACGTGACTGGGCTGCATGCTTACCGCATGTGCTCTTTTGCTATAATAGCACGCCACATCAGGGCACCGGAGAGTCACCGTTTCTCTTGATGTTTGGCAGGGATCCTAGGCTGCCTATTGATTTCCTTCTAGGCCGCGTTCAGGACCCAGTGCCTGGAGAGGTACAGGACTGGGTGGCCGAGCACCAAGCCAGGTTAATGGTGGCTTTTGAGGGAGCTCGGGCACGGTTGTCGCTGGCCGCTGACCGCCGTAAGGAACGGCATGACCAGAGAGTCCACCCTGTTCCTTTAAAGGTCGGTCAGCTGGTGTATCTTCGAGATCATAGCACCCGGGGCCGGCACAAGATCCAGGACCTTTGGAGCTCTGTGGTCTATCAGGTGTTGAGGGCACCCCAAGAGAACGGGGCTGTTTATACCATTGCCCCCGTGGGAGACTTGGAGAAGGTTCGACATGTCCATCGTGACATGTTAAAGGCACAGGTCAGCCTAGGGCCACCTACACCTGGTCCACCGGTTCCACCCCCACCTGTACCCGCTGACTCAGAGCAGACCTCTCTGAGTGACGACGAGTTGTGGCTCCTTGTCCCTGAGGTACCCTCACACCCTGTCGCACCTGTGGTGTCACTTCCCGATGCCTCTAGAGTTCCATCGGTGGAGCTCAGGTCTACTCCCAGTGTGATTGTAGCACCCTCGACCTCTGCTCCCCCAGGTTCTTCCTCAGGCTCTGAACAGTCTGAGGTGAGTGGGCCACATTTGCGGAGAACAGCACGTTCAACAGCTGGTCATCACTCAAATGTTTATCACTTGCCACGTCCTGTTGAATCTGCGTCAGTTGCTAATGCTCAGCTTGCCATATTCAGGCCATGGTGTTAGGTTCCTTGAGTTATTGTCGGGGCGCCAATACAAAAAAGGGGGGTAGATGTAGCCAGATGGGCTACTCGCCTTCCGTTGCTTTTCTTCTCTCATTCTCTCTCTCTCTCGCTCGCTCTACCACCCTCGCTCTCTTTCCACTGCACTCGCTCCTTGTATCAGGTGATCGGGTTAATTGGGAACCCACCTGCACATTGATTGCAGGGTGGCGCTAGCCTGTATAAAGCTAAGCCGATGTCTTGTTGGATTAATTCCTCCCGAGCTTCTGGTACGATACAGCAGTAAATGCTGGCGTACTGCGACGGACTGATCAGCAAGAGCCGATTATACGACAGCTACAGGTATGCTCTCGCTTAACCTTGGATTCCCTCCGAATACTGGAATTGGTGTTAATATCCTTTTCCGGCCTGTTGTAGCGCAGCAGTCTGTTTAATTCTGCCATTGCGGAGAGAGGTGTTCGTGGTATCTCCACCAATGAGAGTATAGTGCCTCCGGTCCTGGGGTAAGCTGTTAGAACTACTTTTATTAGCATTCATAGCTATAAGAGTTTAAGGTTACACTTATCTGTTTCAGGGTTCACTGCTGTACTCACCTCTCCATGGTAAATTGTCCAACCTAAATTGGAAGAGTGGACTGCCTTCTCAGTTGCTGTTGTGAACTCCTCCTTGGTGGAGTCTGCTGTCTTGTCTCGTTTTGTCTTATCTTGTTTTTATTAAGTAGGCTTACCTTTTTTTTGGGTTCGCCTGGTGTTCTATTTTACCCTGGACTGTTGCTCGTACCCACACTTCTGTGATCGGGCTGAAGTGATTCTCTGCCCGAGTGTCGTGCTGGGACTCTAAATCGCCTGGGTGGCCGGTCTCAGCCGGTGGGGAGCCAGACCGGCCTACGCCTGAGAATAATTATTACCAGCACGAGTGGTAGTTTGACCCGTGGGGAATAAGCCTTTCCCGTGTGTGTGTGTGTGTGTGTGTGTGTGTGTGTGTGTGTGTGTGTGTGTGTGTGTGTGGTTTCTTTTATTAAAGTTATTAAAGTGTGTTTTAGTCTTTTTATGATTTGTAGCGAGCCTGACGCTCAGTGTCCTTTTATTCTTTTAACATACTTTGCTGTGTTTTATTTCAGTGAAGGAGGACGAGCCAGTGGCCCTGGGACCTCAGGTGGTGGGTCGTTTTCACACTTTCTTTTGTACAGCACTGGGTGGTCTGCAGTGATTCTTTTGGTGTGATTTTCTTTTGGTTCCACGGCTGCTGGTAAGTCCAAGTTCCACGATTGTTTATTTTTACTGTAGGACACTGTCAATAATGACGCTACATCTTGACTTTTAATATTTTATTTATAAAATATTATTTATAATATTTTATTTATTTCTATAAATAAAACCGTTTTAATATTGGAAGCCAACCTGCCTCAGTGTGCATCCTTGAATCTGTGCGGTCTTCTTTTATTCCTTTTATTTATTTTTCTTAAATATATTTCCTGGGGGTGTAATTCCCCTAGGTGGCGTTGTCAAGTTTATTTATTTTGTGCATAACCCCGCCGACCACTTGGTCACATACTTGGCGTTGTCGACAGGATGCACGTTTGAGGTAGATGTTTGGTTTTGTAAATTGTTTTATTTTTTTGCAACGAGTCTAGTTCACCTGTTTGAACATTGATCTAGGGATTTCCACCCATTTAACACGTTATTTTATTTTATTTGTTATTTTATACATTTTATTTTGTGACGTGATGTGAGCGCAGGTGCAACCCAACAGGCCCCAAACGTTCCTGGCAGCAATATGTAAGTGGAATATGTAAACAAACCGGTTAACGTAACCCCCTCGGTGCACTCTGCATGCTAACTGTTAGCAGAGCTAGTGAAATCTCTGAAAACATCTGAGCACTTTTGCAAACATGTTCTATGTTGACAACCTGACCAGACATGTGAAGATTACGGCGCGACATTCGCAGCTAAAACACTGTTAAAAGTGTAGTTGGTGACAGAAAAACGGGATATTTTAAAACTACACCACCACCATTGCTGCCTGTGATTTGAAATGCATTCTGGGATACCTGGCTGCCCCAAGTCTACACAAGCAATCGATTATCTAGGATCGACCTGTTTTGACTTACTTTGCACGGCAACCAATCAAATGTTAGAGAAGCTGCATGGGCAGCGTTAACCCCGCCCCCTGAGTTTGATGGGTGAGGCTGACAGATAAAATTATTTCAAGATGACAGCCAGACGCCAGGACTGCCAAAATGAAATAAATAAATATAGCATTAAATAATTAATTAAATGTGTCAATAATTAATTAAATGTGTCAATAATTAATTAAAATGTGAAATACATAAATAATTAATTAAATGTGTCAATAACTAATTAATTACATGTGTCATAACTATTTATTTAATTAATTAATTCCAATTTTAATTAATTATTGCCACATTTAATTAATTATTTAATGATGTATTTAATTAATTCATTATGGCAGTCCTGGCGTTCCATAGGTGCCCACCACCCAGTTTTAAATGCATGTAGACATTGAGGGTTCTCAGGAGGGGCCGTGCTGTACAGTACATGTACAGTGTCCATTTTTTATTTATTTATTTATTAACCTTTATTTAACCAGGAAGATCCCATTGAGATTAAAAACCTCTTTTTCAAGGGAGACCTGGCCAAGATAGGCAGCAGCAGATGTCTCACAGTTACAGAAATTACTCAAACACAGGCAGCAACAACACACATGCAACAATAAGTGAAAGAATACAAATAAAATAAAAAATAAAATTCAATAAAATTCAAATAAAATAAAAAGTCAGTTAAAATGACAATCAATCTAATTGAAACAGTTGCATGTTATGGACTTGGCCTCAAGGATTCGTAGTTTAGATTTAAAATCACTTAATGAAATGAATTCAGTCATTTTCCATTCCTTCTGCAGTTTGTTCCAGGCCAAGGGTGCTAAATGGACAAAAGCTCTTTTACCAAGTTCAGTTCGGGCAAATGGAACAGAAAGCAACAAGTAACCATGCGGACGAAGAGAATACCGACCAGCATGTTTCATTACAAGCAGGGAACATATATAAGAAGGCAGCAACCCAAGTATCGCCTTATATATAAAACTGTATAAATGAGAGTTCCTCCGACTTACCAAAGCAGGCCATCCTACCTGAGAGTATAACTCACAGTGGTGAGTCTGAAATTTACGGTTAGTGATGAACCTCAGAGAAGCACAATACACAGAATCAACCATTCGAAGACATTGAGCAGAAGCATTCATATATAGAATATCACCATAATCCAGCACAGGCAAGAATGTTGCTGTCACGGGCTGCGATGGCAGACCGTGGAGTGACAGTGAAAGCAGGGCCCAAACGCGAGACTCTAAGTGAAGGACAGTGGATTTATTTACAGGAGGTGAAAAACACACAACTATATACAAAATCCCAGCACTGTGGTCCCGTGGTGATTCTCCCTGAATCCCACACAGTGCAGATGTCTGTGAGAAGTGAAAGGTGGCGACTCCAAAAAACTCCAATTCCCACACCGTGACTTTAGAGGCGTACTCCGCTCCCGATTCCTGGTAACACAAAAGGCAGAGGGTTAGCAGGGGATCTGTTTCCGCGGAGGTTACGTAAAAGCTCACGGCAGTACTGACGAGTTCTGACTCAAGGATCCAGCGTCGGCCTCAGCTCAGCTGCAGTCCTAAATGCCGTTCCTAGACGAGCGTAATCTGCTGAAGCTGGCAGAGGACGACGAGCGGCAGGTGTGGCCGTCTCTCGAGTAGACCACTTCCGGGTTCGCAGTCTCCTCAGCGAACCCACACCTCCGGAAGCTCACACAGAGACACATGGAGAGATGGAGAGCAAACCAATACAACACACGGAAAACATAAACATAAACATACACTGAAAATGCCTGAGCCCTGGGTCCCTAGACCCAGGCCATGACAGTTGCAGCAACAAGCCGCTTCTTTGTATTAAAAGAGAAACACAACTTATTTTGAAAATAAAATCTCAGTTTTAACTTCAGGTTTTTCACAAGATTCTCTACATGTGGTTTGAAGGTAAGCGAGTCATCAATTAAGATTCCCAGATATTTATAGGTGTGAACCAACTCTATTTTATTACCTTCAAGAGTGGTTACTGATGGGATTGTTTGGGCTCGTCTCCTTGATTTAGAAAACAACATGAGCTTTGTTTTGTCTGCGTTGAGAACAAGTTTAAGCTGATGTAATGAGTGCTGGACAGCAGAAAAGGCTTTCTGCAAGGAGTCGATGGCTTGGACAAGAGTTGAACCACAGCTGTAAATAACTGTATCATCAGCATAGAAGTGCAAGTTTGCATCTGGCACATGTAGACTAAGATTGTTTACGTAAATGATAAATAGAAGGGGACCTAATACAGAACCCTGTGGCACTCCGTTGTGCACTGTAACAAAGTCAGAACATAGACCGTCAGATTTAATGCACTGAGTCCTGTTACTGAGGTAGTTTGAGAACCATGCCACTGCTCTCTCAGAGAGTCCTGACTGGAAGAGTCTAAGTTTTAAAATACAATGATCAACAGTGTCAAATGCTTTTGACAAATCAATAAAAAGGGATGCACAGTGTTGTTTTTTATCAAGTGCAATAGTAATATCATTTACCACTCTAATTGCAGCTGTGATAGTACTGTGATTCTTCCTAAAGCCTGATTGATATTCAGATAAAATGGCATTGATGTGCAAAAACTCCTTTAACTGCTCACACACAAGAGCTTCAAGAACTTTAGCCAGCACAGATAGATTAGATATTGGTCTGTAATTAGTTAACACTGCTGGGTCGCCCCCTTTTAATAGAGGAACAACAAAAGCTGATTTCCATACTGAGGGAATTTTATTCGTATCCAGTGTGAGGTTGAAAAGTGTTGTGAGAGGCTCTGCTACAAAATCAGCTGCCAGTTTCAAGAAGTAAGGATCTAGTAAGTCTGGCCCTGGAGATTTTCTAGGATCTAACAGTTTAAGAGCTTTACAGACCTCCTGCACAGAGAAAGGAACAAAGTTAAATGGCTGACCAGTGTACACCGGAAGGTTTGTGCCAGATTTTACAGAGACTGGGTTCAGAGAGTCAAACAAAGAGCCAGAAGATATAAAGTGCTTGTTAAAACAATTCATAATCTCCTTCCTATCATAAACAGGAACAGAATCCTTAAAAACATAGGTGGGTAGAGCGTGGGAGCTTTTACTCACTGAAAGAGACTTAATGATTTTCCAGAACTTCTGTGGATTATTTAGGTTCTCAGTGGTGACAGACAGATAATATTCTGTTTTAGCTTTCTTAATAGAGGAAGTACATCTGTTTCTTAGTTGTCTGAAAAGAAGCCAATCACTGGGGTAGCCTGTTTTCCTCGCTTTGGCCCAAGCCAGATTACGCTCATGAATGATATCTGCCAGCTCTTGGGAGAACCAGGGGTTTTCACGACCTTTTATCCTATATCTTCTTAATGGAGCATGTTTATTCACAATTTGCATAAACCCATCCTTAAAGAATGCCCACGCTAATTCTACATCAGGGATCAATCCTATTTTCTTCCAGTCATAATTTGACAAATCATGATAAAATGCTTGCTCATTAAAATGTTTAAGAGTTCTTTTAAAAATAATACCATGTTGTGACTTGGCCACTTTAGTATTTCTAATAGCAGCAACAACACAGTGGTCACTTAAGTCGTTACAAAAGACACCCAAAGATGAAAATTTATGAGGAACATTTGTCAAAATCAAGTCAATCAAGGTAGACTTTTCGGGGCTTTTGAGATTCGGCCGAGTGGGTAAATTGACCAGCTGGGTAAGACTGATAGAATCACAGAAAGATTTAAAATCATCTGAAACAGTTTTGAGCCAATCCCAGTTAAAGTCACCAGCTAGAACAAGCTCCCCATAATTTAGTCTGGACAGCAAAAGGTTTAAAGAACGCAGAGCTTCTGTGGAGGCAGAAGGGGGTCGATAGCAACAAGCAACTGTTATGCAAAGACCCTTTGCAACATTCACATTCAGAGCCAAAAATTCCAATTGTTTGCAAATTGATTCTGATAGAACTATTGTAGCATCAAATTTTGACTTAACATAAGCAGCAACACCACCACCTTTCTTAAACCTATCGGTGCGATAGATATTGTAGCCAGCCATGCTAACATGTTCATCAGATATATATTTAGACAACCAAGTTTCAGAAATGAGGACAATATCTGCATCTGTTGATTGAACCCAGATCTTGATCATATCCATCTTGGGTAACAAACTGCGCACATTAAGATGAACTATCTTCAGCCCAGGTGAGGATTTAAATTCAGATGGTGTCTGGCTACATTGCAGCTCAGGGCCTGGGTTAGGTTGCACATTACCAGATAAGAGCAGTAGTAAGACGATCAGAAGTCTCTGCTTTGTACTTATTGATTTTGACGTGTGAAATGTTGACACAAAGCAGGATTTTTCGTAACTAATTTTGTAATTGTACAAAGCAAGAAGGTTTTGAAGATGAGGTAAATCTTTCTGTAGTTCAAAATGATTAATGTCCTGTTCCAAATACATTGGAAATTGTACAGGATGTATAGCAGCAGTGACGCATGTAGATCTGGGAACCATGTCTCACAGAATGGGGTCACTGTTAAATGTTCTCATCTTAGAAAAATTGAGAGTCCAAAAGTCCCCCACGGCCAATAAGCAAAGTAAAGTTATTAAAAAAGCCATTATCCAAAACACAATGATTGTTGATGCTGAATTAAATAGGCTGCACAAACCTAGGATGGCAAGTAAGGCTCCAGCCAAAAGTTCGGGTCCTGGTGGCTTGCTAGCAGAGGGCTTCTGCTAGCACATTCACCAATGTGGTGTAGAAGGCTTCAATCAACAGCACAGCGCCCGATGTATTGCAGATAAGCTTTTCGAGCAGCACAGGCCTTGGTGTGGTGCTGATGTCTTGCACTAGTGTAATACTCTGATAAATATCAGTGGTATTTATTTTGTTTTCATGAGAATAAGTCGAAGAGAAAATAACAGTTCATGGTGAGGTTAAGAGTGGTATAGATATGTGATATAAATGTATTAAAATGCATAAATAGTGTGTGAAAAAATCAGTTACGTTAAAAAAACCATAATTTCATGGAATGTGAATGTCTGTTAAAAGAGAAGAAGTGTAACTTGTTTTGTATGCTACGTCACGAGAGGTCATGACTTGCAGATGACTTCCGGGGGAAAGAGACTCGGGAGGAAGAGAGGAGGAAAAAAGGAGGATTACTAAAATGGCATAGACGAAGCATGGACTTCGGGACTGCTTATGTCACCAAAGTTGTTCGGCAACAACATATCACCCGTCTGCGGACTTCCTGGTAATCATTCGGAGCGTTTGAGCCGGGCTTCCCGTATCTTTTGTGCTTGGCTAAGCACGAGGCACGTTTGGCTACGTTGGCTAGCTGGAGCTAGGCTAACGCCACGGTCCTGGCTAACAGAGATTCCGCCGGAGCGAAGAGACGGAGTTTGAGAGTTGTCTCGGGAGAGAGTCGCTAACCGTGGATGATTTGCTGCTATCTAAGGAACCGGAGAGTCGTTGCTCGCTTCCGCGAGTGGAGACGGTTGCTACCACAACGAGCGAGTTATTCATCGGAGGAGGTGGAGACATCACGGATACTCGGAGGTATTGTTGTTATTATTAAGAGCTCCAACTAAAGCGCGCCAACAACAAAAATAAACTAAGAGTGCACTCTGGGGAAAGAATAACATTGGACAGGTTAAGGGAAAAAATACTAAAATCTATCCCCCGGGGGTTTATTGTATGTTTTGTATATGTGTTTTTTTCATGAAGAAAAAAAAAGGGTTGGATGTGAATTTCCTGCAATTGTTTAATACATTTTCTAACCCTGAGATCCTGTGTTGGGTTTATTGCATGGTGTCTTATCATTTGAGTATTCACATGTATTAGCCTTAATCGGTTAAGTGTATTTCCTTAGCCTCCGCTTGTCTGTGTAGACACGAGAATCATATGAACCTTAGACTGATATTTATTTTTCGAGATGTATCTTTTATCACAGAATGTTTAAGTAGAGTCAAGACTGCACCCGAGGGCATAAGGGGGGAGTCTTGTCACACGAGCCGGTGGTAAAAGTGTTACATTTTTGGGGGCTCGTCCGGGATTGTATGTAATTTTGTTATGACTGACCTGGTTTTCCGTCATTCACCAAAGAGAGGGAACTAATTTTTTTTGAGATTGCTAAGGAAATTATTTTTATTGTCAAGTGTGGTTACATTTATTGTGAGATCTCTTACTGTTTGAGCTAAAGAAAAAAAAGAAAAATGGAAGCAGTTGAAATTGAAGCTTGGTGCAAAAGGAAGCAGTTAGCTTATGGACATGCAGTTGTTTTGAGTGATGTGGACCCCGATGTCACAGATGCAGTTCTGCTATCGGCCTTGAGCCAGGTCAAAGTATTTGGAAAATCCGAGATAGTTGACCGTTGTCTTGATGTAGCTTCTAAGACACAGTTGGTACTGATCAAGACTTCAACTGACTTAAAAAATCAAACCGTACCGGATGTTGTTGGACTTCCTGGGGAGGCGGGTCCATGGCCAGCTCATGTGCTCACTGCTCCTGCAGAAAATGATGAGTTTCAATCTAAGCTAATGTCATTCCTGAATGCGGAAGGTAAAACTCTTACTGACGTTGGTGGCTTACTTCAGCCTTCACCCCTTGATGTGAACACGGCTTTGATACATGCTATCAGTTCCTTAGTGGATAAATGTAACACCACATCTGTTGATTCTCAGAGCTATCGTAAGCTGCGCATGTTCTCTGGTGTGAAACCTACGCCCAATGGGGAGGAAGAGTATGATGCCTGGGCAGAACAGACAACACATCTGCTAGATGAGTGGCAGTGCAGTGACAACATAAAGAAACAGCGAATAGTGGAAAGTCTGAAAGGTCCAGCTGCAGACATTGTAAGGTTCTTGAGAGTCCAGCGGCCCACTGCAACTTCATATGACTACATGCAGGTTTTGGAGACGGCTTTTGGAACAACTGAGAGTGCGTCCGATCTTCTGGTGAAGTTCAGACATACCTACCAAAATGTGGGCGAAAAGTTGTCTACTTACTTGTTGAGGTTGGATAAACTGCTGCACTGTATTTTCAGAAAAGGAGGCGTGGCACTGTCTGACATGAATCGATTACGGATGGAGCAGGTTGTGAGGGGAGCACTGCAACAAGACATGATTGCACTTCGTCTTCGTATGACTCACAAGCTGCGAGAACCCCCTTCTTTCAGTGAGTTGCTAAAAGAAGTAAGGGAGGAAGAGGACATGCTCCAAAGCAGAAACGATAGTAAGAACCCAGTAATGTCACAGTCTGTAACTCCTATTTCTAAGTCGGCACCTGAACAAGAAGTTGATCCTGAAGTGGCAAAGCTGAAAAAAGAGTTAAGTGTCATGAAAGCTGAGATGCTTAGTCTTAAAGCTGCTACGGTTGCATCACATCCAGACACCCAGATTTCACAACCAGAAGTCCCTGCCAAGCCACCTTATAAAAGAAATGCTACCCCACAAAGGTCTGGCTATCAAGAGGATAAACCTGGAATATTTTGCTACAGATGTGGGGAGGATGGACATTTTAAGAGAGAATGTGAAGGTGAAGAAAACCTACTCAAAGTCAACAAGCGCCTCATTAAACTGACAAAGAAATCGGGAAACTACCGCGGGGTCCAGTAGAGGAACGGCCTGGCATCCCGGTGGTTGTAAAACGTTCCACCAAGTGCAGCACCTTAGAGGGAAAAGTGAAAGACACTGTACCTGCAGGCTTAGTGGGCCCTAGCTCTGTAGTGTCGGTACAGATTGAAGGCATCTACTCTAAAGCCATACTCGATTCTGGTTCTCAAGTAACCCTGCTGTACAGATCCTTCTACGACAGATATTTGACACACCTGCCATTGACGTCTATCGACACGTTGGCGATATGGGGTCTCAGTTCCGCCGAGTACCCTTATGATGGCTATTTGTCACTTAGGCTGGAGTTTTTGGAAGCAGATGTAGGTGTGAGTGAGACCATTGATGCACTTGTGTTGGTATGTCCCGACCCAGTTGTGAGAGGTGAAGTTTCCCTGCTTGTTGGCACCAACACACCCACTGTGAGGCGATTGCTTAGCCACTGCAGGGAAAAGGGAGGAGAAAACTTTGTGAGATCCATGCACATTCACCCAGTCTTCAGAAAAGTTTTCAGTGAGATCTCAGTGTTACCACCTGATGCTGACAGTAACCAGAGGGGAACGGTGTGGTTCACCCAAGCCAAACCTGTCACCATACGGCCTGGGGGAGTCGCCCAAGTGGCTGGGGCACCAAAGTTTCATGGAGTGCTGGGCACTCAGACAATCCTTGTAGACTCACCTGATGACCCTGCGAATGAGTCACGGTTTCCCGATGGACTCCTGGTGAGACCAGAGTTGCAGACCTCCACTGGTGTGACGGCCAAAAGAATTACTGTTCTAGTTAGAAACATGTCAGCACAGGAAATTACCTTGACCAGAGGGACACCAATAGCTCATCTGTTTCCAGTCGACGTTGTGTCATCTCTACCTGGGAGAGAAGAGTCTGAAGTCGAGTTCGCTGGGAAGCTGAGCCCCTTTTCTTTCAACTTTGGAGACTCACCAGCTCCTAAGGAGTGGAAGGAAAGGTTGGTGACAGAAATGATGGAGCGGAGTGAAGTTTTCTCTCTGCATGAGTTTGATGTCGGATGCAGTAAGAGCACCCAGCACACTATCAAAACCACAGAGGACAAACCATTTCGGGAGAGGTCTCGTCGGTTGCCGCCTGCTGACGTGGAGGCATTGAGACAGCATCTAGCGCAGCTAAAAACTGCTGGTGTTATTACAGAGTCACGCAGTCCTTATGCCTCACCCATTGTGGTCGTGAGAAAGAAGAATGGGAAAATAAGGATGTGTGTGGATTTTCGGACCCTAAACCGCCGCACCACTCCCGACCAATACACGGTGCCAAGAATTGAAGATGCTTTGGCATGTCTCAGTGGAAGCAAGTGGTTCAGTGTGCTTGACCTTCGGAGTGGATACTATCAAGTGCCCATGGCAGACTCCGACAAGGAAAAGACAGCTTTCATTTGCCCGGCTGGATTCTTCCAATTTGAAAGAATGCCACAGGGAGTGACAGGGGCTCCCGCTACATTTCAGCGGGTAATGGAACAAACTGTTGGAGACATGAACTTGCTTGAGGTGTTGGTCTATCTCGACGATCTCATTGTGTTTGGAGCCACGCTTGAGGAGCATGAGATCCGGTTGCTGAAGGTGCTTGACCGTCTAAAGGACGAAGGACTGAAGCTGTCACTGGATAAATGTCAGTTTTGTCAGCCATCGGTGACTTACGTTGGGCACATCATATCTCAAGACGGGGTGTCTACTGATCCAAAGAAGACTGAAGCTGTAACCGCATGGCCAAGACCCAACACTGTGACTGCATTACGGTCGTTTCTTGGATTCTGTGGGTACTACCGGCGTTTCGTGAAAGATTACTCCAAGGTAGCTCACCCATTGAACCAACTGTTGTCTGGTTACCCTTCAACTGCAAAGAAGAAAGTAAAGGACAGACAGGATGGTCCGTACCTTAACCCCGCAGAGCCCTTTGGTGGTCGCTGGAGCGGAGAATGTGAGGCAGCCTTTGAGGAGCTGAAGCGACGACTTACCCAAGCTCCTGTGTTGGCCTTTGCCGATCCTCAGCTACCTTATGTGCTACATGTAGACGCTAGCCGGGAGGGGCTAGGAGGAGTGCTGTACCAGGATCAAGGTGAAGGATTGAGACCTGTGGCTTTCGTCAGTCGGAGTTTGACTCCTTCAGAAAAGAATTATCCAGCCCATAAATTGGAATTTTTGGCGCTGAAGTGGGCGGTAGTGGACAGACTGCATGACTATCTGTACGGGACCAAGTTCGAGGTGAGGACAGACAACAACCCTCTGACATATGTGCTAACGTCTGCCAAGCTAGACGCGACGGGTCACCGTTGGCTTGCTGCCCTGTCTACATATGACTTTAGTCTCAAGTACAGAGCAGGAGTCCAAAACATTGACGCTGACGCTCTCTCTCGCCGGCCACAATCAGGGTCGATATCCAAATCCGAGTGGGACGACGTTCCTGCAGCAGGAGTGAGAGCCTTGTGTCAAATGTCTGGGGTGATGAAACATAAAAACCCACGATCCGGAAGAGCCATTGACTCTTTTGGCACTTCTCCACAAGCTATCCCACAAGCTTATTGCAATCTGGCTTCTTTGAGTGTTAAGAATATGCCTTTTGTGAGTCTTGCTGAGTTGTCGACCGCTCAACGGGAAGACCCCGGCATAGGACAAGTGTGGACAGCTCTGAGTAATGGGAATAGTAACCAAGTTGACAAGACCAAGCAACCAACTTGCTCTTTGCTGTTGAGAGAGTGGGACAGGTTAAAGATGCAGAAAGGAGTGATGTATCGCATTGTAACTCCTCCAGGAAAATCACGCTGTTCTCAGTTGGTACTACCAGAAAAGTATAGAGTCCCTGTACTGAAATCACTGCACGATGACTCAGGTCATTTGGGCCTCGACAAGACATACGGCTTGGTAAGAAACCGGTTCTACTGGCCTCGGATGAAGTCAGAGATTGAAGAGTATTGCAAGTCTTGTGAGAGGTGTATAAAAAGAAAGACTCTACCCAAGAGAGCTGCACCTTTGTCGCATTTGCAAAGTGAGGGACCGTTCGACCTTGTTTGTATGGACTTTTTGTCCATAGAGCCTGATTCGAGCAGCACAGAAAATGTTCTGGTCATTACCGATCACTACACTCGTTATGCTCAAGCTTTTCCAACAAGAGACCAGAGAGCCTCTACGGTTGCAAAGGTGTTGCTGGAGAAGTATTTCGTTCATTACGGACTGCCACGGAGGATGCACAGTGATCAGGGCAGAGATTTTGAAAGTCGTCTTGTTCATGAAGTGTTGAGTTCGCTTGGAGTTGAAAAATCAAGAACGACGCCCTATCATCCTCAAGGAGACCCTCAACCCGAGAGGTTTAATAGGACGTTGTTGGACATGTTGGGGACCCTGGAACCGAACAGAAAGAAAAAATGGAGTCAGCACGTCGTTCATTTGGTTCATGCTTATAATTGCACTCCAAATGAAGCTACAGGTTTCTCTCCTTATTTCCTTATGTTTGGGCGTGAAGCTAGGTTACCTGTGGATTTGTGTTTCGAGACTTCTTGTGATGGCACACCACAGAAAACTTACCTCAAGTACGTTTCTGACCTGAGGAAGGAGTTAAAGGCTGCCTATGAACTAGCAGAGTCCGTCGCGGCCAAACAGAATGAGAACAATAAGCAGCGGTATGACAAAAGAATCAGGTTCGCACAGTTGTTACCTGGAGACAGAGTCTTGCTACGAAACCTCGGGTTACAGGGGAAGCATAAACTGGCCGATCGCTGGGCGTCAAAACCATATGTTGTGGAAAGCAAGATGCCGAACCTACCAGTGTTCCGGTTGAAACCTGAAGATGGTGATGGACCAATCAAGATCCTCCATCGAAATCACTTACTGCCTCTTGGGGAGAGGATATGTCTAGACTCTGCATCCCATACGGATCTCACCCCTACAAGGAGAGTCTTGCGACGGAGGAAACAGAAAGAATGCACAGACAAGCCTGGAAAGGAAAAGACACTATCGCAGAGAACGGCAGATAAAGACTCTGAAAGGGAAGGAGTCACGCCCAGTGATAAAGATGAGAAAGAGTACACTGACTCCGAAGATGAGGATTTTGGACTTTGGTGTGATCTGACTGTTGAACCTCTCAGGTGCAACATGGATAGTGATACTCTGGAACCGTTCAGTCTGGATTTGGGTATTTCCTTAAGTGACGTAGCTGAACAACCAAAAACAGTTGGGCTGGGAGTAACACAGGAATGTGTAGAGGAACCTGAGACGGACAGTGTAAATGAATCTGAGTCTGTTGAGATCACCGAAGCCGAATCACCTGATACTTGCGAGAATCCTGAGGAGACAGGGAAAGACAAAGTACTGCCTGAAGACATTCTCTTGCAAGAAGAGGACACTGAATTTAACTCTGAGACTAATCTTGATGTTGACATTAAGGCCAGACCTCAGCGGTTGAAGAGGGCTCCTTTGAGGTTAACTTATGATGAACCAGGTCATCCCAGTGTGGTAGCCGCCACAACAGTGAAATATGTCTCTTGTTTTTATAAATGGATAGGCACACCCATCTTTGCTTAGTTGTGTGTTTTACTCACCTGTTGTGCCATAATGGTTTATGTTTTCAAGGTACAAAGTCATGAGGGCATGCTTTTCTTTGGTGGGGGGAGAGTGTAATACTCTGATAAATATCAGTGGTATTTATTTTGTTTTCATGAGAATAAGTCGAAGAGAAAATAACAGTTCATGGTGAGGTTAAGAGTGGTATAGATATGTGATATAAATGTATTAAAATGCATAAATAGTGTGTGAAAAAATCAGTTACGTTAAAAAAACCATAATTTCATGGAATGTGAATGTCTGTTAAAAGAGAAGAAGTGTAACTTGTTTTGTATGCTACGTCACGAGAGGTCATGACTTGCAGATGACTTCCGGGGGAAAGAGACTCGGGAGGAAGAGAGGAGGAAAAAAGGAGGATTACTAAAATGGCATAGACGAAGCATGGACTTCGGGACTGCTTATGTCACCAAAGTTGTTCGGCAACAACATATCACCCGTCTGCGGACTTCCTGGTAATCATTCGGAGCGTTTGAGCCGGGCTTCCCGTATCTTTTGTGCTTGGCTAAGCACGAGGCACGTTTGGCTACGTTGGCTAGCTGGAGCTAGGCTAACGCCACGGTCCTGGCTAACGGAGATTCCGCCGGAGCGAAGAGACGGAGTTTGAGAGTTGTCTCGGGAGAGAGTCGCTAACCGTGGATGATTTGCTGCTATCTAAGGAACCGGAGAGTCGTTGCTCGCTTCCGCGAGTGGAGACGGTTGCTACCACAACGAGCGAGTTATTCATCGGAGGAGGTGGAGACATCACGGATACTCGGAGGTATTGTTGTTATTATTAAGAGCTCCAACTAAAGCGCGCCAACAACAAAAATAAACTAAGAGTGCACTCTGGGGAAAGAATAACATTGGACAGGTTAAGGGAAAAAATACTAAAATCTATCCCCCGGGGGTTTATTGTATGTTTTGTATATGTGTTTTTTTCATGAAGAAAAAAAAAGGGTTGGATGTGAATTTCCTGCAATTGTTTAATACATTTTCTAACCCTGAGATCCTGTGTTGGGTTTATTGCATGGTGTCTTATCATTTGAGTATTCACATGTATTAGCCTTAATCGGTTAAGTGTATTTCCTTAGCCTCCGCTTGTCTGTGTAGACACGAGAATCATATGAACCTTAGACTGATATTTATTTTTCGAGATGTATCTTTTATCACAGAATGTTTAAGTAGAGTCAAGACTGCACCCGAGGGCATAAGGGGGGAGTCTTGTCACACGAGCCGGTGGTAAAAGTGTTACACTAGCAACACAGATGCAGTTTGTTCAGCCGGCAGCAAAGGCCCTGGTGTGCTGCAGACGGCCCAGTCAGCAGCACAGGCCCTGGGGTGGTGCAGATGGGTCCAGCCGGCAGTACAGGCCCTGGTGAGGCTCAGTTGGTTTATGCTAGCAGTACAGGCCCTGATGTGGTGCCTATGGGTCCAGCCGGCAGTACAGGCCCTGGTGAGGCTCAGTTGGTTTATGCTAGCAGCACAGGCCCTGGTGTGGTGCCTATCGGTCCAGCTAGGCCCTGGTGCGGTGCAGATGGCCTCAGCCAGCAGCACAGGTCCTGGGATGGTGCCGATGGATCCAGCTGGCAGCACAGGCCCCGGTGCAGTGAGATGGCCTCAGAAAACAGCACAGGCCCTGGTTGAGGCTCAGTTGGTTTATGCTAGCAGCACAGGCCCTGGTGTGGTGCAGACAACCTCTGGTAGTAGCAGAGGTCCCCCCCAAAAAAGACCACTTTCCAAGAATTTACAGAATAGTTTAAAATACTCTTTGTGTCTGTATCCAGGTTGGATGAGCGCCGAGTATTTGTATATGTGTGCATGAGGGTGGGAATGCATGTTTAGGTCTGTGTGCGCCTATTCGTCTGTGTCTATATGTCAGCTCGGGTCTTACACTCCACCCCCTTGGAACATCTCAGGCCCTCCAAGGTATGGAGGCTTATTTCCCCTCACCACACTCCCTGCTGGTGGCTGATGCCCTCAGACATCGGTGCGTTCTTGGTGTCCAGGGCTGGACGCTCAGGTCTGTACCAGCTCACTCCCCGGTACGGCTGCTTGGTGGGGCCTGGTGCCTGTGGCTCGGTCGGGCCCCTTGCGGGGGCTCGATTCACTCTGGCACAGCTGACTGCCTGCAGAGCCCGCGTGTACGTCACTGCAGCCCCCTCTGGCTTCTGCTCTGTGGCTGTTGGGTGACCCCTCATCTGGGGTTCTCCTCAGCTCTTCCCAGGAAGGTGGCACGGTTGCCCCTCCGGTGGTCCTCTTTGGGTGCTCGCACTCTGGGGGCCTCTGGATGTCTGGGGCCTGGATCTCCTCCATGCCTGCTTCATGCCCTGGGGGACGGGGCTGTGGCTCCCCACACCAGCAGATCGTTACATGGAGAAGCCTTTTGAATAGACGAGCACTCATCCACACAGGTGTTCACACACACAAGCTACACCTTTCTTGGCTGCTACCTCAAACCACATTATGCGATGTCAATCTTGCGTGCTGCACAATCACATTCAGTATTTAATATTTACTGTTATTTACACTTAGCTAGATTATTGCAATGGTGTTGTGTTATTATGTTGCTCTCTTTTTTGCTTGTTTTCTCTTATTTTCTTCTCTCAACAGGTGACCTGGGAGATATTTTTTAAGTGCCCTTTCTCACTGTCCCTCTTCCCCTTTTCTTTCTTTCTTTCTTTCCCCCAGTCATGTCTGTCCTATCTGTAACAACTGAAAATAAATTAAAATAAATAATAACAAAGGTTGATCAAATGGACCAATATGGCAAGGCCGTGATGGTCCATTTGGTAAATTAAGTTAGTTGGGCATCTTTTTTGGCCTTCAGACAATAATTCTGATGGCTAAAAAACGAAACGGGACAACAACAAGAAAAGAAAGAAAGAAAGAAAAAAGTAATAAAAATGTATCTAAAACATATTTTAAGATGAATCTTTTTATGACTGAGTAAAAAAAAATGCTAAAATTCGAGTGCAGTGTTGAGTAAAATGGTTTTATTAAAATTTAATTGACCCTTTGAAATTATTTGTTGGAAGTCTTAAATCCCACTGAACAGGGGAAGAGAAAGAGACAGAGACACAAAGATAGCAACACAGAGGTAAATAAACATGGAGACAAGACACTGAGAATAAGACAGAAGGGGAAATGCCCAAAGTCTCATATCTCTGACAAGTTAAGTCACTTTTATTCATAAAAAAACCCAGAACTTAAATATAATTATAAACCACACATAAACATAATCATAGAACAATTAAAAGTAAAACATACCAAAAACACATCAAATGGAGAGTGAAGCAAATATTATTAATAACAACAAATGCACATATTAATAATATAAACCAAAATCCTTCAATAAAAAGGCTACAAACAGAAACAACAATTTGAAACAGCAATAAGAAAACAGTGAAAGTGACTACAGATATAGACCTTCCTAGGGAGGCCTGAAGTGCAAACATACCCTCTACACTCCCTTCATAAAACAGGGGACCATGATTACCACCATAGTTGGCCGGTCTGAAGGCACTGACCTCAACGTCCATACAGACCCTCAACATACAGAGCCTTAAGGGACCGCAGGCAAATCTCATCCACCCCACCACCACAGTGATGGGCAAGTCTCCCTGCCCACTGTACAAAATGTGCTTCACAGACGTTGTTTCATGTTGTAAAGATTGTGCCTTAAAAAAATAGCCACAAGAAGTTTTAAAGAAATCTTTATTTCACTTTTAAGACACATAACCAACACCAACATACGAATCAACAGGATGAGCACATGCTGAAATTCAGTCTTCATGAAAATCAAGATTAAATCACAAAATGTTTGGTCTCATGTGTGTTTCTTTCCAGCTTTGACTCTGTGGAGTAAAACCTCTCCACTAAACAAAAAAATAAAACATCTCAGCAACTTTTTTGTCACCTCCACAGCTCAACACGATACAAATATCACATCAAATGAATGTAAATACGTGTTTCATCTTCATTACAGGTTTTAATGGAATATGCAACAAACAGAATTAGGGCTGTGACATATCATATGATCTGCAATAATACTGGTATAAATGTTTACAAAAAAGTGTGTTTAGAGGAACATCATGTGTTTGCATTCACCCCAATGAGTCAACCCCAGTCATGTCTCACAGCCAGAGCCATATGTCGGGCTCCAGTCACAGTTTGGTAGCTGAATGTTCGCAAAATATGCAAGAAAACTTTTCCCACTGAAAGTGAAAAAAGCAAACCTGTTACAACACTTTAAGCAAAAACACACTTGAGTACAACCGGGCTGTGAAGGCACGTGAGCAGGAGATACTAGCAGCAGTGATGTGCGACCCAAAGGTAAACAAATGATTCAACCATGCATCACTGGAGCACTCGCGAGTTACATTTCATATAACAGCAAGAGCAGTCAGTGGATGGAAATTACTGATGTGCTACACGGTGGAAAAGCAGGAGGTTAAAAAGCTCGACCCAAGATGAAACAAACCAGGTAGAATTTCTTTTCCTTATATGACAGAATTGTGCAGGCTCCGCATTACAAGGTTATTTTGGATATTAAGCTAGAGTGTAAGCACTTGTAATACACTTTTCTTAAAACTTCCAGGAAAAACACCCCTGAGGATACTTATGTGCTCATATTTCATGTATGCCGTGTCACTAACATTGCACTATAATGTTGTTCATAGAGTATTTAAAGGTAGAATGGGAGGCAGAGCCTTCAGCTTTTAAGATTAGACTTAAAACTTTCCTTGTTGCAGATGGGGGTCCCTCCCTGAGCCTGGTTCTGCTGGAGGTTTCTTCCTGTTAAAAAGGAGTTTTTCCTTCCCACTGTCGCCAAAACGCTTGCTAATAGGGGGTCATATGACTGTTTGGGTTTTCTCTGTTTTCATTGTATTATTGTTGGGTCTTTACCTTACAATATCAAGCACCTTGAGGTGGCCACATTTTCACACTTTGAATTAGCTAAGCTGTCATCAGTGACAGCAGCTCACTGGAAGAGAAAGATGGAAAATCCATCATTTACTTACACATATAAATGCTGCTGCCTGCCGAGCTGATAAAATGTACATTATTTTTTTTTAAATGTAAGTTTCTTGAAATATTATTTTGAGGCTATATCTCCCACCCCTACATACAATAAACAATACAGAGTTTTTTAAGGAAGGAGGTCATCTGATCTGCTCTGATCTGGCTTCTCAGTGGACTGCTTCATCTGACAGTTCTCCCACTTTTAACTAGTGTGAATCCTCATGTGTCTTTGTAACTGTATCCTCTGAATGAAGCTTCTCACCTGTGTGGATTCTCATGTGAGTTTTCAAGTTTATCATCAGGCTGAATCTTTTTCCGCAGGTGCTGCAAGAATGTGGCTTCTCACCTGTGTGAACCCTCATATGTCTCGTTAGTTTGGATCTGTACTCAAAGGTTTTTCCACAAATCTCACATTTCACAAACTTTTTACTTGTGTCAGTTTTACGCTGACTCTCTGACACAGGAAAGTTGTCTTGCTGATCTCTGCTCTCTGGTTCAGGAGAGCTGGAAGAAAGGAGATGTTCACTGTCCAGCTCTGGCTCACTTTCCTCATAAGTAGGAGCCACCATGAAGATAATAATGCCTTCAGTCTCCTGCTTCACTACAAGCTGATCTACGTCCTGACTGGTGCAAGGTTCCTCCTCTTCCTCTTTTATCTGTGGAAGCTCCGGATCCTCCTGGTCGAGGCTGAAGTTTCTCTCCTGGTCCCCAAAAACCAGTTCCTCCTCACATTCATGCTGTTGTGGGAAAGCTGAGGTGACAAATGGACAAAATTACTTGTCTTAGATAAATATAGAAGTATAACAAGAATGACTACTCGGCAGTGGTGTCTACAGCTGTCCATTTCCAACTCTACAACAGAGTTTAATCAAAATATCATCCGAAATATCATCATATCATTTACCCAGACCTGGAAACTGTTAAAATAAGATTTCATGCACTCACTTCTAACACGTTAGTAAATTTCTATGCACCAATCACAGTTTGTCCACCAATTACTGTTGGAAAGATGTTTATGTAAATGATAAGACAAACATCAGACAGAAGGGGAAATTTAAAAGTAGGATTAAAATATGGGGATAAAAAGCAGCGAAGCTCTCAGAAAACCTCGACTAACAATCAGCTGAGTTTATTTAAACACTGGCCTTGAAGAACTCTGATGTGTTTCCAAAATATCTTTATTGAATGAATTAAAGTCATATTAATTTTTAGGTAAGACCATTACGGTTTTACATACCCCTGCTGTGTAAGTTCATTTCAGGTTTCCAGATGTTATCCAGCTGTCTGAGCTGCTCTTCTTCAGTCCAGATGAGGCCTTCATCCTCCTGTTTGAGTACAATCTTTTCTACGTCATCACTGATGCAGAGTTCCTCCTCTTCCTCTTTGATCTGTGGAGGATCTGGGCCCTCCTGGTCCAGACTGGAGTTCCTCTCCTGGTTGGAGACCTGCTGGTCATACAGGCACTCCTCTTCCTCACACTTCATGTTAGGGGGAGATCTTGAGGAACAAAGGGTCACTGAGGAAAAAGGTTAATAATGTGATGACAGGAAAACACATCTGAGCAAATATAGTCCACTCTGAGCATGTCCTCATATGTGAGTGAAATTTAAACTGTACAAATGTGAAAAATGAAAGTGTAAGTTACTCTCGAGCTCTGATACTCTTATTAGGAAAGTTCAGAGTACAAATCATTCAGGTAGCTGCTGCCAGCTTCACGCTGCAAGTAAATGTTTGTCATTGTTGTAGATTAAACTGAAAATCTCACAGTGCCATAGCAGATAAGTACCAGTCAGGTTTCACAGCCAGTCATTGCACAGAATCAACCCAACTAAAGTCATCAGTGATCTGAAGATTATTAGGGACTCAGAGTTTCAGTCTTAGTTCTATTTGATCTCATTGCTGCCTTTGATACTGTTGATCATGACATTTTAAATCAAAGGTTTCATCATTTAGTTGGTTTAACTGGACAGTTCTCAATTGGCTCTCGACCTTTGACCCAGTTAAACCTCTCAGGTCATCAGGTTCAGATCTGTTAACTGTTCCCAAAATCAGATGTAAGTGTGCTAAGAGTGTGTTCAGTTACTGTGCTCCTGTTCTTTGGAGCATGCAGCCATAGTTTGCCTGCTGTGGCTGCATTCAAAACTAACAACTATGTTTCCATGCTTTGTGAATAACACTGACATCTGTGAGATTTGAGCTGATTTAGTTCGAGTTAAGACTGTTTATTAGAACATTACAAAGTTATTTTAAAAACTTCATCATTTTCTTGAACCCAAATATAATTCAGTTGAAAAATATACATTTTAACATGAGGTGAGGATGGTGGGGGAGGCACGATGGTCTTGTAGGGTTAGACCCTGATTAAGGGGTATTTTTGAAAGTAAAGCCCATCTCTCAAAGTCCCTGCCGGCCTGCCTCCACCTCGGGAAGTCTGTGGGTGCAGACGGAGGTGAGGAGCACCACAGGCGGCAGAGAACTGTCTGTAGCCCCGGAGTGAGGGTCAGAGAGCCGAAGCAGACAGCGAACTGTGGCACAGTGCAGAAAACAGAAGCTTTCCCTCCCTGCCTCCTTTATCTTAATCTTCTAAATAAATCTTCTATAAAGGCACTTTCTCTCGGTCTCAAGGTTTGTTTAATGCTAAAAGTTCACCGTAAAAAAGAGACGCACTTGTGTGATTAGCCGCTCCCTGATTTCAGTATGTTAGCCTACAAGCTGAGCTCTGATCAGGTCCTACATGAGTTGTATTCTTGTGTTAGTCCACTGAGACCATCGCAGTTTTACCTGTTATGCGTAACTTTATCTCGGGTTTCCGGCTGATATCCAGCAGTCTCTGCTGAAGGTTGATCTCATACTGGACGATCAGACGTTCTGTTAACCTCAGAGCAGATTTCTTCTGCAGCAGTCAGCCGGTCTCTCCACTATTGCTTCTAAACGAACAATAAAAAAAATGTAATTATAGAAAAACACTTCTGAGAAGATAAAGTTTTAGTTAAAGTCTGTAATGAGGGCATGTTGCTCAGCAACATTAAGAGTAAAAAAAACCTTTCAAACAAAAAAGAACTCACTTATTACTGACTGACTGATGATCTATTTTGGAGTTGATCTCGAAACTGATCTACATCTTGATATTTTTCAAAATAATCTTCACTATTGGGGGTGGCTGTAGCTCAGGCGGTAGAGCAGATCATCTACTGATCGGTTCGATTCCCGGCTTCACCTAGTCTGCATTTCAAATATCCTTGGGCAAGATACTAACTCCAAGTTGCCTCAAGTTGCTCTTTGATCTGTGGAATGTGTGTCTGAATGTTGGTAGAAAGCACTAAGAAAAATGTGCTTGTGCGAATGGGAGTGAGTGGGTGAATGCACAAGTTTTGTAAAGCGCTTTGAGTGCTCAAGATTGAGTAGAAAAGCGCTATATAAGAACCAGTCCATTTAAAACTCCCTGTCATGTTTTCACGAATACACATTAAATAGATCTGACTGATACAAACTGTAGGTTTAATATTAATGTTAACACTTCAGAAAAGCGATTACAGTTTTACCGCTGGTCTGTAAATCTTTCTCAGGTTTCCAGATGTTATGCAGCTGTCTGAGCCGCTCTTCCCCGCTCCAGACGACGATGCCTTCATCCTCGTGTTTCACTACAAGCTGTTCTCCCTCTTGACTGATGCAGAGTTCCTCCTGTTCCTCTTTGATCTGTGGGGGATCTGTGTCCTCCTGGTCCAGATTGAAGTTCCTCTCCTGCTTCCAGACCTGCTGGCCAGCCAGATCTTCCTCCTCCTTACACTTCATGTTGATGTGGGACTTGAGGAACAAAGTAAAAAGAAAAAGATTAGACAGGTAAAGGTGCAGCCTCAGTCAGCAGGGCTGTACACTGTGAGCATGTTGCTCACATATGTGAGAGAGGTTTGTACAAATGTTTCAGAAGCACCATGTGACTCCCTCTCTTTGTTGGAAAGTCTTATTAATTCACTTTATAACTATTACTTTGAAGATAAATTTCTACCATCACAAAAATATTATGACCTCTTTAAAAACAAACAACGGCAACTACATGACTTAAATTCCATGTTTAGATGAAGGTAATGGTCAATGCCTTTTGACAGGGGAAAAACCTCCACACAGAAGAATCTTACTTGGCTGAATCATAAATTATTCACCATGATTAAAACTGCAGATGAGCAATAATCTGCATTTTATTTTAGCCAAAGAGGAATGTTTCTGTTTGTCTGTGATCTGACTTTTTCTGCTGGCTCCAAATTTCATTTTATCCTGTGTAAGTTTGTTTCTCTTCCTGTTAACTAGCAAAGTCAAAATCACCTTGATTCATTTAACTTTAATTCAATTATAAATGTAATCATTTTATTGAACAATTAATTTCATTTCAATGAAAAACAATTACTTAAAAGAAAGAGATTAAGTTGGAGAGAGACATGTGGCCATCTTTTAGTGAGTTAGACCCTGATTAAGGGGTATTTTTAAAAGTAAAGCCCATCTCTCAAAGTCCCTGCCGGCCTGCCTCCACCTCGGGAAGTCTGTGGGTGCAGACGGAGGTGAGGAGCACCACAGGCGGCAGAGAACTGTCTGTAGCCCCGGAGTGAGGCGTCGTGAACCGAAGCAGACAGCGAACTGTGGCACAGTGCAGAAAACCGAAGCTTTCCCTCCCTGTTTGGTTTTGATGTGTCTCATGAAAGTCTATTGTTAAAAGTTGACCTTTAAAAAAAACGGACGCACTTGTTTGATTAGCTGCTCTCTGATTTTAGCCTGTTAGCTTACAGACTGAGCTCAGATCGTTCCTGTGTTAGTTCATTGAGAACATCACAGTTTTACATACCTGCTGCGTGACTTCATCTCGGGTCTCCGGCTGATATACAGCAGTCTGAGCCAGTGGCGGATCTCATCATCCTGGACGACTGTTTTTAATGTTTTTAACCACGGAGATTTCTTCTGCATCATCAGTCTCTCATTGTTAAACTCTCCCAGAAACTGAAGACAGTTGTGCCATTTCCGCGCTTCTTCTTCTTCTATTGAGTAGACGGCAGACTACACATGTCCAAGGGTAATACTGTCCTCCTCAGGCCATTGGCATCAAGTCAAAGCCTTAAAGTCTGGTACTTTGCGCATGGTCATTTTTTACGAACAGCAGAATCACAAGACAAAGCGTGCCAATGTTTATACTTTTCACTGTGACTGCCAAATAGATGAAAAAGTAGATGTTAAAAAACAACTTATAGTTTTGTCATTGGGCTGGTAGAAAGCTATGAGTTTCTGTCCCTTTGTCTGACCTTAGAGACTTATTTTAAAAGGAAACATTACAATCCTTTAAAGCAAGTATTTTCACCTCTGTTCCCCCCTCTGTACTTAGCTTTTTTGTTGTCATGTCAGTAATTGTCCAGTTGATGGCTCCCTTGGATCACAAGCCTGTCTCATGAGTCCAAGTGAATATATTCTTAATAAACAGCTTTGAAGAATTTGTGACCAACTTTGTTTAATTCGGAACATCATCATCATGAGTCAAACTCACTCTTGGATCTACAAAATATTTAACAAAAACAAACATCACTGAATCATAAGGTATTTGCTCCAACTCTTAGTCCAGAAACACATGAGTGAACTAGATCAGCTGCTCCTCCAGTTCAGCTGTGGATTTATATCATTATTTATATTTGTAAAGTGGATATGCAGTTTTTCAGTACTAATATAAGCATTTTATATCATTGCTTTATTGACAGATGTTTGGTGTTCAAGGTCAGGCATCAGTTTGAAAAAAACAAACAAACACACTGAGTTGAACTTGAACTTCCTACTGACAAAAACTAAAATTGGTGCAAAAATAACCAGAAACATATAAGAAGCATCCTGGAGGTGCTGCAGACAAGATAGGACCAATAACATGTCAACAGGAAATCCTTTTTACTAATTTGTTTATTTCTTTTTAGATTTTTACTCTCCATTTTAAGCCATGATGTTTGCTGATACTGTGTTCCTACTGTTTGTTCTCATTAATAGTTCTGTTTTTAACATTCTGTGCTGAAGCTGGAGGAAATGTTTCTACAGTGTCAGATGATACAGCTCCAAACTAAATAAGTGACTAACTAACGATGCTTTAATACACTTTACTATAAATTATGATATAGTGCACTTTCTTAAAATTTCTTATTGCTCTGTAATTAATTGTTTTCTTTATAAATGTACAAATGAGAATAAAATCTGTGTGATAAAGGAAGGTCTGTAGACTTCTCTGTTAAGATCAGTGAAGAGAAACAACAACATACAAATACCTAAGAAAAATATTCAGTAAACATTTAGAAGATAGAGAAGTTTATGTTGTCATGTGGAGAAATTTTTCAAATAAAAATATCCATAAGCATTGATAGTCTCCATGGCTGAACAGACACAGGAAAGAGCTCCACCTATAAAACGTAAAAACATCAAGACAACATGTTGAAGATGTCGAGGTACTGCCCATAATGTTTGACTGACATCTGATTTATGTGCAGCACATAAATACCACAATAATGATGGAGAGAAACTAAAAGGGAACTAAAATACAGATTTAAACTTACAACAATATGAAAGACTTCAGTCTATTTCACTTTAATCAACTCAGCAGTGGCTCCATAATCATAGTAAACCAACAGTCCAGCATAGAGCGGCTGAGTGAATGTGGTCTGGACTCTGTGGAGGAGAGTCATGGTTTCAGAGACGCTGTAGAAGGACAAAATACCTGCTCTGTGATCCAGGTACACTCCTACTCTGGAGGAACGAGGACCTGAGACAGGAGTTTCAATGTTGTTGTACAAAAATGTAAAACTGTTGTTGTTACAATCTAATGACCAAGATTTGTCATTACGTCCAAATAAACATTCATTACCACCTCCTTTTCTGCTGATATTCTTGTATGCGACTGCTACATAACCTCCTCCCCCTCTCCACTCCACCTCCCAGTAACAACGTCCAGTCAGACTCTCTCTACTCAGGACCTGCAACCATCCAGTGAATCTGTCTGGATGATCAGAATAAGACTGTTGTTGTTTCATAAATGTTGCTTTTCTGTTCCCCTCTGATAATAACAGCTGTTTGTACGCTGTGTTTGGATCCAGTGTGATTTCACATGAATATTTTAAGAATCCAGCTCTGGTCTTTGGCTCTGGTGGATCTGACAGTAAAACATCCACTTCAGTGACTGTCAGTGAGATGTTTGTCCATTCCTCTCTCAGAATGTCCTGTAGTTTATCTCTGACCTCTGACACAGCTGCTGTCACATCCTCAAAGTAGCTCAGAGGACGGATATTGATGCTGGATGAGTCTGTAGACTCACTGAGTGCTGACAGTGAGGGGTAGTTGTGTAGAAACTGGATGTGATCCTCTGTGTGTGAGAGCTGCTTCAGCTCAGCATCTTTCCTCTTCAGCTCAGTGATCTCCTGCTCCAGCTTCTCCTCAAGCTCTTTGACTCGACTCACTTCAGTTTCCTGCTGGGATCTGATCTGCTGCTTCACATCAGAGCTTCTTTTCTGGATGAGATGGATCAGCTCAGTGAAGATCTTCTCACTGTGCTCCACTGTTTGATCAGCAGACTGATTGATGGCCTCCACCTCCTGTTGAAGCAGCTTCACATCTTTCTCTCTGTCCTGGATTCTCTGCTGGATGTTTTGTCGACTCACCTCCAGCTCTCTCTGCCTCTCAGTCCTTTCTGCTGCAGCTGAGACTGTGTCGTGGCCTTTATGTTCATCCACAGAGCAGAGATAACAGATACTCTGCTGATCAGTACGGCAGAACATCTTCATCACCTCATCATGACGAGAGCAGATCTTCTCCTGGAGCTTCTTGGAGGGCTCCACCAGCTTGTGTTTCTTGAATGTAGGTGAATCATAATGAGTCTGAAGGTGTTTCTCACAGTAAGATGCCAGACAGACTAAACAGGACTTGAAGGCTTTCATTTTTCTTCCAGTGCAGACATCACAGGCCACATCTTCAGGTCCATCATAGCAGTGATCAGCAGGAGCAGCTTGGAGTCCAGTCTTCTTCAGCTCCTCCACTAAAACTGCTAACATGGTGCTTTTCACCAGGACAGGCCTCGCTGTGAAAGTCTGTCTGCACTGAGGGCAGCTGTAGATTTTCTTCTTTTCCTCTTCATCCCAGAAGCTTTCAATACACTTCATGCAGTAGCTGTGTCCACAGGGAATAGTCACCGGATTCTTCAGTAGATCCAAACAGATCGAACAAGAGAAGGTTTCTCGGTCCAGCTGAACTCCTTTCTGCGCCATTTCTCCTCTCAGTGTCAGTGATTGTGTAAGTTTCACTTCCTTATTATAGAAACTGGTCTGACCTGATCTGAACAACAAGTGTTGCTGCTGTGAATGGGGCCTGCCAGCTCTAACACACGTTGGTTACACCCATCTTCATAATGTAGATCTAAAGGGGAGGGAACACAGAACGATATGGACAGACAGGAGGTGCTGAGCTAGAGAGCAGGAAGAAGAGGAAGGGTTTTCATGCTGCGATTCATTCCAGAAAGCAGGAAGAGGCTCTGTGTTTAATTGTTTTTCTGTTCAAACCTTTAACTAAATAATATAAATGTCAATAACTGGATGCCTCTCTATTCTTTTTGTTAATCTGCTAAATGAATAGTTTGTTTCTTTTAACAATTCAAATAGCAGAAATGAACAGCTGACAGCTTGTCAGACTCAGACTGTAAACCATAGAGACAGTTTATATATACATTTAGTCAGGGCAGTGCAGAGATGTTTAAAGGGGCGGGTGCTCACAGTTAAAAAGGGCACATAGAAGCAGGCTGAAGAACAACAACCCACATTCATCAAGAATCTAATATGGAATCACATCACACTACATCACTGTCATCAGGTGGGCACAATGCAAAGCAAACGTAGCCCATTTTTTACCTGATGGGGTACAATGTTGCTGTTTGGGGGGTTGCTTCTGCTCTTGCTGCTGATAGTGCTGGAGGGCAGGGCTGTGTTGATCTGAGACTGTAGAGATTAAACAGTCCACAGGAGAGAGGGTAGCTGATTAAACAAGTGTTATGAGATAATAATAAAACGCAAAGATTGGTCACGGCGCTTGGAACCATAAG
Source organism: Mchenga conophoros (assembly GCF_057382185.1). Taxonomy (NCBI): domain Eukaryota; kingdom Metazoa; phylum Chordata; class Actinopteri; order Cichliformes; family Cichlidae; genus Mchenga; species Mchenga conophoros. The sequence continues at coordinate 4,830,231 of NC_140543.1, read as the reverse complement.
GCAACAAAACTGGGAAATAAACTAAGCTCTGCCTGTGAATCACTCTTTGCCTCTCTTCTTCCTTCCATCTCCTCATCTCATCTATCACATTCCACTTGCTGTCCATCTGAGAACGAGGCACAGTTTGCTATTGAATCCATCTATTATTTAATTATACATTTTAACAACTCTTGCACCTAATCCATAATAAAGCAATGATAGAAAAATGTTATAGAACAAAAACTTTGTGTTTATTATGTCTGTGAAGGTTCTCAGTCATCCAGGTCATCGTAGTCAAATCAGCTTGCAAAGAAAAGCGTCTGGACTTGTTTAAGTTGCTTGAAGACTGTTGAAATCTCCCAATTCTTTGAATCTTTGGGCTGAAGGAAGGACAATACTCGGTGTATAAATGCTCAATCAACAATCATTTATTTCCATACAATTCAACAGTCAGAGCATTACAACGTCCGGACGGGAGAGATGCCTGCAGAGGTTCGACAGCATGTCTCAAAATGGTAGCAACTTTCACAGACTTTTATAGCTAGTCACAGCCCCCCTCTTTGTCATAAAAGCTGCATCTTCACATGTTTTTCTAATTCTTAGCGAGCCTGGCTCCTGACCTTGCCTCCCTGTCTTTCTGTGTGAAGCAGGAAGGGGGGTAAGGAATGTGGTTTTATCTCTTCTGCCCAGACACCTAGTCTCCCTCTTACAGCCTTCTTCACATGATTCAGCAATAAAACATCTCAAGAAAACAGTGTCAGACATTCACAGCTGATCAAGGATACAGAGTAATGCACACTTTGTCTAATGAACTACAAATGATTATGTTTCTTTTATTCAAGAGTATAATAGAGACTAAACTACATACATAGCACACCATTAGAACTAAAGGATAATATATGGCCTACAGCTGTTAAGCTAATTTACTACATTGACTACTGGTCATAAAATGGCATATGTTTAACTACTAGTCTCAACAAGACTTTTCACCTCTCATCACCTCTCATCCGAGAAGCTTCTTCAGTTCTAAGATCAAATGGTGGGGAGTCCCAGATTTAAAACTAGTGGGAGTATCCCCCCACAGAGGGACAAAAGGACCCCCTGATGATCCTCTAATCGCCTGAGCCAAGGTATGAAAGCCAAGGTGGCTTGCCTGTTCCATTTGCCCATTAGTTTGAGATGGAAACCGGATGGTAAGCTGACTTGAGCCCCTAGTTCCTTGCAAAACTCTCTCCAAACCCAGAACGTGAACACATGCTGTGTAAGAATCTGGCTGGTGTTCAGAGCTGATGGGAGCTTAGGCAGAGCAATGAAATGCACAGCTTTGGAGAACCGATCGATGATGGTCAGAATAACTGTTACCTGAGGATGGTGGGAGACCAGTGATGAAGTCCAGTGCGATATGAGACCAGGGGCATCTAGGAACGGGCGAAGGAGGCCAGCAGGAGGTGAAACCTAAACTGGAAAAAACTAACACAACACAGAACTGAAACCTAAAATGGAGATGCAGGGAGACGACACAGAATGATGCAGGAAAAAACACAGATGAACCGGCGAGGAGCACACGAGGACACATAGTATAAATACACACAGGGGGAGACATGGAATGGCAAAGACACAGCTGATCCTAATTGACTACACGAGACAGGGGAAATGTGAACACTAGGTTTAGTTTAAACTAAACTTTAGGAACAAAAAAGTAAGAATCAACAGAATTAAACAAAGAACCAACAGCACAGGAAAGTTTAATCTTCATGAAAAACACATGCAGTGACTTCAACGTCCACAATAACACAATGTGTTTGGGCTTATGTGTGTCAGTTTCCAGCTTTAATCTTATGTAACAAGACTCTTTATAGGTCAATAGAGGAATGAAGTCATTGTTGAACTACAGCTTGTGTGTGTGTCACCTCCACAACCTACAACAATGAAATATGATCTTTGAGTAGTGATATGGGAGTAAAATATACCATACTGATGTGAATAGGAGGTCATCTTTTCCCTCGGCTGTTAGGGTACCTGGGCCGTTGACCCAGTGTTTTGTGTTTGGTTTTTTGAGTCTTGTTTAATCATTATTCTGTTCTCTGTGTATCTTATGTTTCCTAGTTATCAGAATCAGAATACTTTATTAATCCTTCAGGATTAATAAAGTATTCTGATTTACTTTATTAAATCAGAATTCAAGGGCTTACGCTCTTGAATTTATTCAGTATTTGTTGTTTAGGTTGTCTTGGTTAGTATTTGGTCCCGTTCACGTCTTTGTCTCGTGTCTTCTCTCGTCCCTTGCTCTCTGTCCTTTTTGCTCTGCTGCAAACAGAAGCAGAGAAAACTGGAGCTTCTGGTCTTGGCCAGATCTCTTTTGAAAAAGACATTTTAAAGTCAATGAGACTTTTTACCAGATAAATAAATAAAGAACATTGTAGCGACTTCCACAGTCGCTACAGGCCGGGGATGGAGCCTGCCTATTTGCCTGACGCGCTGTCAAAGTTACGCAATAATGCGAGAGATGGAATTGTTTGCTCGTTTAATTAAAGTGCTTTGAGAGTTTACAGAGTAGTATCATCGGCTCCTGATTCAAACTCTTACAACATCACAGGCTCTAATATAACGAAGCGAAACATGTAGTGCAGCGGTCAACAAAAACTACGGCTACCCAGCCCTCCTCTCTGTCAAAATCAAAACCCGTGAATGACAGAGTGACAACGCCCATTTATGTCACCGCTAGCACCCACGTGACTCCCATAACAACCAAACAAATAAAAACCCAGTGATCATCAAAATTCAATACATTCAATTATGGCTCCTACACACCAGCCCCTAATTATTAGTATCCCTTCTAATAATTACCCATAATTAACCAAGTAGGAGACATAAAACATGCAGAGAAAAGTCAAGCATTTACTGTATTTCAATATTACCCGCAGGAATCCTATAGGTAATCTTAAAGTCTATCTTTAAAGAAAAATGAGAGACATTTTATGTCCAAATACAATCAAAGTCTGATAATTGGACCCAGAAGTCTTTAACTGTGATCTGCCTCCAGCAGTAGACACAGTTTGGTAATAGGTCGATCCAGGCAACTAGTCTGAGTTTTAATCCGAACTTGACGAACGAATCCTCTTCGGTCAGGAAAAGTCTTTATCACACGTCCCATTGGCCAAGAGTTTCGAGGTGCCGAACTGTCCATGATGAGAACCAGATCTCCCACGATGAGGTTCCTTTTTACTCCAATCCATCGCTGACGTTCCTGTAGTAGGTATTCCTTCACCCATCTTTTCCAAAACAAGTCAGACATGTATTGGACTTGTTTCCATCTTCTGTGTGTGTACATATCAGTGGAATGGAATACTCCTGGTGGTAATATCGGTGAGGTCTTTAACAGAAGAAGATGATTAGGGGTCAAAGCTTCCAGGTCGTTAGGATCCATTGAGGCTTTGGTAATTGGGCAGCTGTTAATGATGGCTTCAACCTCACAAAGTACTGTATGAAGACCTTCTTCATCCAGGTTTTGTACTTTCATTATGGAATTAAGTACTTTGCGAACCAGTCTTATCAGTCACTCCCAGGTTCCTCCGTGATGTGAACCTCCAGGAGGATTAAATGTCCATTTAACTCCCTTTTGCAGAAAGACGTCATTGACTTTTACATGGTTCCAATGTTCAATGGCAGTTCTAAGTTCACGTTCAGCGCCTATAAAATTGGTTCCGTTGTCAGAACGCAGTTCTCGAACCTGACCTCTTCTTGCATTGAAACGTCTGAACGCATTAATGAAAGAGTCAGTATCCAGTGATGGAGCAACCTCAATGTGAACAGCACGGATAGCAAGGCAGGTGAATATAACACCGTATCTCTTCACCACGCTCCTCCTACTTTTTACACTGAAGGGTCCGAAGTAATCCACTCCCACCCGCGTGAATGGAGGTTCATCTGGAATGATTCTTTCATTGGGCAAATCCACCATCTGTTGATTCACTGGTGCAGCATTAAGACGTCGACAGATGACACATTTAGATAACACTTTTCTTATTGCTGTACTAGCTCCAATCAACCAGTACTTTTCTCTTAGCTTAGACAGCATGTGGTTACGACCACCATGTCCAACTTCCTGATGTATGTGTCTAAGCAAGAGCTCGGAAATGTGTTGATCCTTTGCTAGTATTATGGGATGTTTCACCTCAACCGGCATCGATGATCTACTGAGTCTCACACCCACTCTGAGAATTCCATCTTGCAGCTGTGGGCAGAGTCTTCTTAGAGGACTTGATTTTATAATGGGTTGTCCCTTCTCCAGACTCACAAGCTCCAAGGAAAATCTCCTCCTCTGACAGAACTTGATAATGACAACCTCAGCTTTGTCCAGATCTTCCACTGTAAGATTCTTAATCACAGATGTCCTCTTGAAGTTCCTCAGCTTTTCTTCCACAAATGATTTCTGTTGCTCTTTGGTGACCTCTGACTGTGGTAAGCTTGAACACAATTCTCTCCTTTTCTTCGCAAAGGACAGAAGCAAGTCCTTAAATTTTAACAGCCATGCCACTGACTTCTTAAGACGTGTCCAGGTGGAAAAATGTTTAAACAAGCGAGTAACAGAATTTTTGCCAGCTTGCTCAACACTCACTGTGGCAACTGTTTTTACCTCAGGATCATCAGATGCAAGCAGACTGATGTCATCTGGGTAGACAGGCCATTCACTCCTAGATTGTAGAAGATACTGAGGCCCAGACAACCACTTTGTATTCTTCATAAAAACATCGACTTTCACTCCTCTTGAGGCCATATCTGCTGGATTACTGGCAGTGTCCACATATCTCCATTGCGAGGAAGATGAAACTCTTAAGATTTGTGAAACTCTGTTGGCCACAAAAACCTTGAATCTTGAAGTTTCACTCCTGATGTATTTAAGAACAGAAGCACTGTCTGTCCAAAACACAGAATCCAGAAGTTCCATCTGCAGCTCTTTCCTCCAGAGTACATCCAATCGACTGGCCATGGTTGCTGCAATGAGCTCCATTCTCGGGATGGTAAAGGATTTAAGAGGAGCGACACGTGCTTTTCCCATAACAAACGCACAGTGTCGTTCTGAACAGATGTTTTCAATCAGCAGATAGGTCACTGTTCCATACCCATCCTCACTGGCATCACAGAAATGGTGCAACTGAGCACTCGTGATTTCTCCAAATCCATCAGGTTTCAAACAACGACTCACTTCAAACTTGCTCAATAGCTGGAGCTGCTGGAGCCATGTTAACCATCTTTTGGAAAACAGCTCGGTTACATTATTGTCCCAGCCGATTCCTTCCTGGCATAGATCTCTTAGGATTTTCTTAGCAGTTAAGACCACAGGACTTAGCATTCCAAGAGGATCATAGATAGAACTGACAATTGAAAGGATTCCTCTTCTGGTGAGCGGTCTGTCCTTGAGCACAATCTTGAATTTAAAAGAGTCTGATTTTATACACCATTCCACGCCCAAAACTCGCTCGGTCATTGAGGAATCCAATTCCATGTTCAACTCTTTCATTCCTATGGCTCTGTGACTTTCAGGAATTGATTCCAGCAGGCGAGTGAAAGAATAAATGATGACTCTCCTCCTCTCTCGGAGTCAGGGGACATGTTGCATGTCATCTCGGTGTCTTGGTACGCAGTGGTGCGGTGATGATGTGCTGGGCAGGGCCAGTTCAGAACAGAGTCAAGGGCATCGGGGTGACGGCAAGTTAAATGTCCAACTGTTCCCTGTCTGTTGGTGATCCACTTTTTGAGCAGAAATCCTCCTTTGGCACACAAAGAAACCAACTCGTGGTACATTAACACTGCTTCCTCATCAGTTTCAATGGACACAAGACAATCGTCCACATAAAAACAGTGCAACAACTTCTTCACAGCTTCCTCACTGTAGAGATGTCCAAAGTCATCCGCACACTTTCTGAGTGCAAAGTTGGCACAACTTGGTGACGAAGTTGCCCCGAAGAGATGTACATTCATCCTGTATTCAGATGTTGGTTGTTCCAGATCACCTTTAGGCCACCAGAGAAATCTCAATAGATCTTTATCTTCAGCTGGAATCATGACTTGATGGAACATGGATTCAATATCTCCCATAATTACAACTGGCTCCTTCCTGAATCTTGTGATCACTCCTATTAAAGAGCTTGTAAGATCAGGTCCTTGTAAGAGTTGGGAGTTTAAAGATGTTCCCTGATAACTCATTCCACAGTCAAACACAACTCTGAGTTTCTTCTTGGTCGGATGGTAAACACCATGGCAGGGCTCTAGAGTGCGACCAAATTTTTCAGTGGTGCGACTAAAAATAAATATTTGGTCGCACAGGTGCGACCAACTGTTCCGGTAACAAAAAAAAAAAATCTCTGTAACTCTCCGTGTGGTCAACAACAGACACACATTATGCCCCTATCGTGGACTAAACCAATCAGAGATAGTCAGGGGCGGGACCTCTCTGATTGGCCGTGGTCCAGTTGAAAGTGCAGGTGGAAGAGAGAGGTGAGTAGCTTGAATAAAGCGATATCAATTCATTAACGGATTCCACACAAAGACCTAAACACGGAGCGGACCCAACACATCAGAATCAGCTTCGTCTTTCTCGGCTTTCTCACCCGACGGCCTGAACACGGACACGCTGTCGGAGCTTAGCGATTCTTCGGGTCCGCGCTGTGTTTACGTCTTTTTGCGCTGATTCTGAGCTGCAGGTTTTGCCTCTCTCCAACCAAAATTCACCGAGCCTGCAGCAAAAGAAGCAGCAAACTGCGCTTCACATTTGATCAATGTCGTCATGAATTCCCTCTGACTTTTGCTGTTTTGCTTCCACCACGATAAAAATCACACTTCCTGCACAGCTCTCTCTCTCTCTGTACTTCAGGAACAGTTTCCCGTCTCAAATCTGTTTTCTGCATTATTCATTCGCTTATTACCCACCAGTCTAGCGTTGTTTACAGCGCTTTTTCTTTTTTCACTTAAATGACCTCGGACAAGAAAGCCTAATTTCTGCTGTTCAATACTGAAGAAATTTAAATTTCTTAAAATTATGCAAAATTGCAGAATATTTTTAAGGTTATCTGCTATAAAAAGCCAGACCAGGAAAATCTCCTTCATGTTTTCCTGTGTTTTATTCTCAGTTACTTTCACACAAAGGCATCTGCTGTGATTTTCACAATTCTGATGAAGTCTCATGTGTATCAGTACTGATAAATGATCAGAATTATAATATTTCTGACTGTCTGAGGCTAAATTGAATCAAATCAGGACTTTGAGAACCGGAATTGAATGGATTATAGAAATCAGTGATGATACTCAGCCCTAGTGAGCAGCCTAGGCCTGAGAGAAGTGGATGTACTGTAGCTGTGGGTAATAAGAAAAGATGAAAAGAACTATTGATAACTTTTTTGTTAAGTTAAGGCCTGATCTGTCTGAAATTCATAGCCAGTGCTCTGACACGGTGCCATCAATATTTGAATGCTGAAAAAGCACAGTGTATCCAGAAAACACATTATATGCTGCAATAAATGCACTGCCCAAGTGTCCCCTCTCCCCACGGCCTTTCAGCAGCAGACAGCAGCAAACAGGTCGTCAGAGGAGGCCAAGATGATGATTAAGTTTTTAACATTTTCTACAATATTGACAAAGCACTTTAAGCACAAGTTTGTTAGTTAATAATTTAGAAATTAATATTGTCTGTATGGACTTCCCCCCCCAAAGAAAGTGCACATGTAAAACTGCGGTGTTAAGCGATGCGGTTGAAAAATTTGAGTGCGCCTAACTTTTGTGCCGGTACGCCTAAATTTTTAAAGTTAGGCGTACCGGTGCGCCCATGTCAAAAAGTTAGTCTAGAGCCCTGCATGGTGTGGTATATACCACAGCTTGCCATCATTGCGATTGATCTCCTCTTCCGGGACCTTTTCAGCATAACCTTTAGCCAGAAGCTCATTCATGAAGACTTTGTACTCAGTATGAAACACTGTGTCTCTCTCAAATCTCTTTTTTAGAAAGCACAGACGTTGTTGAACAACTTTCTTATTGTTTGGCATACTGATACTGGCATTCCGAAAAGGTAATGCTATCTGGATATGACCACCCACATATTTGGCAGAGTTAGTCACTATTTCCAGAAATCTCTGATCCTCTCTTGACAATCCAACCTGCTCATCAACTTTGCTCTCAGGAAAGTCATTCTTGAACCGTTGCTGCCAAAGCTCCTCCAGCGTGACAACAGAAATTCTGTTGACTGTAACTTGTGGATGCTTCTGATCACCTGTAGCTTCACAGTTTCCTGAAAGTGGTCCATTGATGGTCCAGCCAAGCCTTGTCCTTATGGCATACGGTCCTCCATCAACACTACACACCACTTCCAGAGGTTCCAAGGCTTTGGGAATGTTTGTTCCAATCAGAAGTTCGATTCCTGCATTTATTTGAGGCAGGGTTATGTGTTTTAAATGTGCCCATCCTTCAATATCTCCTGGTGTTGTAATATTTCCCTTATGTACAGGCATGGACTCCTGTGTGTACACTTTTGGCAGTTCCAGAAATTCGTCACCACAAAGAGCGGCAACCTCCAGTCCTGATAAAGTGTTGCTGCTCACAACTCTTTCCTGGCCCATGCTTCTGAGGAGGATGTTTCCTTTCCTTCCCTCAAGGTGAAGTCTGCGCATCAGACTCTCAGTGCAGAAAACTGCTGTGCTCCCTTGGTCCAAAAAAAGCATATGTTGTAATAATGTTGCTTCCTTTCTTTGACTTTACTTGGACAGGCACAATGGGCAGTTTACAGTCCTGGTCTCCAGCCCCTGTAAGACCACTCGACACTAGTGTGCTCACATGCGGCTGCATGTTCCTGTCGGTCTTTTCAGAAGGTGAACTTTCTTTGTGCAGGATGGTGGGATGTTTCCAGCTGCATTTGGAACAGGAAATCCTCTTACGGCAATCTTTACTGATGTGTCCTATACACAAACAGCCAAAACAGATGCCATTTTCCTTTAAGAAGGTTATCTTCTTCTCATGAGCCATTTTTCCCAACTGTGCACAGACGTCCAACATATGTCTTCCTCCACAACAAATACAGACGTTCCTTCCAACCTGATTATTTTTCATTTCCATTTCCGCAGGCTTAGGTGTACTCTCCACAACTTGCATAGTGGTGGCAAAGCTTGTTCCTTTATTTCCAGGTCTGCCTTGATACTTGGCTTTACTCATTCCTTTTGTTGGTAAAGAAAGCGGAGAATCTTGAATATTACCGAATACAGGATCAGTTAATATTCTTATTTGCTTCTCCAAAAAGTCTGCAATATCCATAAATTTGGCTCTTCTTTTATGCCTTTCTTGCAGGTCACAAACATGGCTTCTCCATTTGTCCCTAAATTTATACGGCAATTTTTTAATAATGTTCACCATATTAGAAGGCATGTCCAAATCGCTCAGATGCTGCACCTCCTCCATTGCATTACAGCATCCCCTGAGGAACAAACTGTAGTTCTGAAGAGCTTTTACTTCCTCTGTTTTAATTGATGGCCATGAAAGTGCCTTGTCCAGATATGCAGCTGCGACCTTCTGTTCATCGCCATAGTGCTCCTTTAACAGTGATTTTGCTTTGCGATAACCACGATCTGAGTTCATTTGTTGACAGCTTCTCACCAATTCCTTTGCATGGCCTCTTGTGTACTGTTCCAAAAAATATAAACGATCGCTGTTATTCTTCGTATTGCACTCAACTGCATTCTCAAATGCTTTAACAAATGAATAATATTGAAGTGGATCTCCATCAAAATGAGGTATTTCTCTCTTTGGTAAAGAAAAGAGGCTTTGTTGTTGGATTAAGAGTGTTGTTATTTCATTTTGTTTAGTCATTACTCCAATAACATCATTTTGTGGTTCCGGTTCCACCATACCATTTGTATAACAGTCATTTTATTTTATTTATTGTGGACTTCAGGAAGCACACAGCTCCACATTCCCCCCCATCATCCTGTCTGACACCCCCATCACCTCTGTGGACTCATTCCGCTTCCTGGGTACCACCATCACCCAGGACCGGAAGTGGGAGCCCACCATCACTTCCGTCATCAAGAAAGCCCAGCAGAGGATGTACTTCCTGAGGCAGCTGAAGAAATTCAACCTGCCAACACGGACGATGATGCAATCCTACACTGCAATCATCGAGTCCATCCTCACCTCCTCCATCACCGTGTGGTACGCTGGAGCCACTACCAGGGACAAACAGAGACTGCAGCGTGTTGTGCGCTCTGCTGAGAAGGTGATTGGCTGCAGACTTCCATCTCTGCAGGACCTGTACACCTCCAGGACACTGGGGCGTGCAGCTCGGATCTCAGCTGACCCTTCTCACCCTGGACACAGTCTGTTTGACCTGCTCCCCTCAGGCAGGAGGCTCCGGTCCATTCGCACCAGAACCTCTCGCCATAAGAACAGTTTCTTCCCCTCTGGTGTCGGACACATGAACAATAACCGTATGACTGTTCCCACCACTAACACATGACCCTACGCTGTGTTCACTGCATCATTCCATGTTTGGCACTGATCACCACCTGCACTCATGTATATATCTATCTACTTAGCACTTTTAATTCTTATTCTTATTTTATATTTTTATGACAGTATGTTTGCACTGAAGCACCGCAGCAATTTCCTAATGTTGTAAACCTGCTCAACATTTGGCAATAAACCCTTTCTGATTTCTGATTTTGTCCATTTGCATCAGATGGGTTTGAAGGAATAACTGAATATTGTCGAGGATGCTTATTTTGAGAAGATTCAGTCAGCACAGCTTGTTGCATGACACATTCCTGGGTTTTATCTTTTCTCCGGTTTTGAGTTTCAGCATTAGTCAATGAATTTTGTTTTGCAGAAATGTGAGGTATAAATTCTAATGCATCAACATTAAGGGTTTGTTTAGATCTTTCATGGGAAATGTATGAATTCATTCCATCTGAAACTTTTAAAGATCCTTTTTTGCTTGTTATACTTTGAGCTTTAAGGACATTTATTGTAGCCATTTTTTCAGCAATTTCAGTGTCCAATTTTAGCCTTTCCTTTCTTTTACGAAGACGTTCCTCCTCTTCTTCCAGTACATGTTTCTCATCCAATAATTTCTGCTTTATCATTAAAGCTGCCAACTCTGCCTCAGCTTTCATATGAACAGATGAAGTTGAAGATTTTGATGAAGAAGTTTTGTGGCTTTCAACATTTGAAACACTATCACTTGGCTTGATATCATCCTCCACTTCTGTCTCAGTATTTGATGTAACATTGTTTTCCAATAAATTGATTTGCTTTGGACAAACAGCAGAATTTTGTTCTCTTTGATTTATCCAGTTCTGAATTTCATTTAAAAACACATTGGTGTATTTCATGATGCTTGAAAACCATTCCTCTTGTTTTATTACTTCTTCCTCTGGCACCAAAGACAACACCTCAACATGTGAACTTGAAGCCTTTTCACACAGTGCCTTTAAATCCACCAAATACTGCTTAATTTGAGAAAGATTTTCATTGTGTTGCAGGAGCGCTTTCATTTTTTGTATTAGTCCTTTCATTTTATTAACATATATTTTGCATTCATTTTGTGATTTTTCGATTTTATTCAACAATGCCTTTCCAGTCATTTTTCTTTCTCTCTTTCCCCCAAAATCATTAAAGGAACAATCATCACCACCTGTTTGACTCATGATTTTCCCGTTTGTTTGTTCGATTTTTTATTTATTTATTTTAATCTTCAGTGATTATCCATTAAAACATATCCACTGGAAGCCACAATAGACTTTGACCATAAAATCCTTTCAACGTAACGGCACTTTAATTGTCCATTTGAACGTCATCCAAGCAGCATAATTAATAAGACGCAGCGCAGTCATCAATCCAAGAGCGCAGCCAAAAACATTGCACATTTAACCAACATTCATTCCATTCAGTGTCTCCTCTTGAAACATCTCAGCGCTAATGCAATGTCGCTTCCTTTTCCACAACCAGACATGCACAGGTATTCTTACCTGCGCTCCTCAGAATTGCGTCAGGTGTGTCGGTGCTGCTGGGCTCACTCATTCAGATGCGCTGCACTTACTTGTGGCTTTCAGGTTCCTTGATCTGATTCCTTTGATCCTGCTTGCAGCTGGCTTCTCCAGAATGCCGTTTTTTGTCGACTAAAGATATAGCGACTTCCACAGTCGCTACAGGCCGGGGATGGAGCCTGCCTATTTGCCTGACGCGCTGTCAAAGTTACGCAATAATGCGAGAGATGGAATTGTTTGCTCGTTTAATTAAAGTGCTTTGAGAGTTTACAGAGTAGTATCATCGGCTCCTGATTCAAACTCTTACAACATCACAGGCTCTAATATAACGAAGCGAAACATGTAGTGCAGCGGTCAACAAAAACTACGGCTACCCAGCCCTCCTCTCTGTCAAAATCAAAACCCGTGAATGACAGAGTGACAACACCCATTTATGTCACCGCTAGCACCCACGTGACTCCCATAACAACCAAACAAATAAAAACCCAGTGATCATCAAAATTCAATACATTCAATTATGGCTCCTACAAATATAAAAGTCTTCTACTTTATGATGGAAATGTTCTTTCTGGCTCAAAATGACATCATTTATCTGAATCTGTAGAAGAAGAAACAATCTCGGAAAGTCACTTTACTCTGTGTCTCACTGGATGTTCAAAGTTTTTAACAAAAGAGAAAAAGAGAAGCATTCTTTGATTTTAGTCTGTTAGCCCACAAGCTGAGTTTTTATCAGAGTCCTGCATGAGTCAGTGTTATTTCACTGACACCATCACAGTTTTACACACCTGTTCTGTATGACTTTGTCTCAGGTTTGCGGTGATATCCAGCACTCTGAGCTGATGGCAGATCTGGTCAGTCCACAGTAGCTTCAACCACTAAATTATCTCTAACACATCACCAAACCAAAGTCTTCCTGCTAAGAGTACATCAAAGGTGAAAAGCGAGCCTAGAATGTCATCATTTCTGCTCTCCTCTTTCTTCTTCTTCTTCTTCTGGACCGCACACATCTGTCGCTGCCCTACTCAGGTCGATCTAATGAAAATCAGCCAGAAATAATAATCAGAAATCCAAATGTAGAATTTGTAGAACAAATGACTGACCAGTGATTAGTGTTTTACAGTGATTACGACAGACAGCCTGTTTCTGCCACTGCTGCCAAGCATTTGCTCTTTTCAGCTTGTTCAATTGTGGAGGTTTTTACATTCTTTACCTTACAATATAAAGCACCTTGAGGCAACTGTTGTTTTTTGGCACTATATATAAATATAAATGAATTGAACTGGTAGCAACTTTATGAATGAGAAAATGAAAACAAGTGTCAGTCAGCTGGTTCATGTCCAGCAGGAGGGGAGGAATCAGTGAGTCTGTTACTCCAGTTACTTACTCAGAGGTAAAGTTAAAGAAAACGAGTTTCCTTCATCGCACTAAACCTGCCCACTAAACATGACCCTGAATGAACCCATATGTAAAGGACTGTAGGTTTTAAGCAGGCTCAGGTAATGGCAACACAATAGATGAGGAAAGTGGGGGAACTCTGACGACATCTAGTGGACATCTTGAAGATGACGGGTCTGAACAGAGAGCAATGCAGGTCTGTGGAGAAGATTGCAGCACACTGTGAAATATGAACTATGAATAATATCTACATCTGTAATGATGTAATCAAAATAGGCTCCATGTAGTTCAAGTTCTGTTACTGTACTTATGAAGCAAACTGCACACACAGAGTTGGCAAACATTGAGTTTACTTGCATTTAGGCAAAATGATATAAACACTTATCATGAGCCAATATAGCACATTTAACTGCTTTTATTTAGCAGGGATTACACAATACACAAAATTAGTCACAAACATTTTAATCAAATCTTGCAACATGTTGCTAAGAAGAACCAGGACAACCAGGTCAAAGCCATACTGAAGTATAACCTTCATTAACATAAATCACAAAGAAAACATATTTAAATAAAAATTGTATACTTGTCTTGAACTTTTTTTAAATCTTTAGTCCTGTGTATCAAAACTTATTTATTGGCTGATAAAAAGGAATCACATCATGGTTGTTACAAGGAACAAGTGATGAAAAACTCATTTTCATGTTTGTTTTCTTCTATACTGAAGAAGAAATACGAGTTTCTGTGGTAAATATTAAAAGAGCATCCATGTTCAATAAATATTTGTGTCACCTTTAAAGACCAATAAAAAAAATATCAAACTTAGAGAAACATAAAGTCAGGGCTGGAACAAACAACATAGAGTGCCCTTCACTGCTGTGGACAGGAAATGTACCGTGACTTGGAGCATGAGGTCATTTTCTACCTCGGGTGCTGCAGTGATTTGGTTTGTCACTCAGGTGGATCCTTAGATGAAAATTCAGTCCTGATTTCCAACTGAATCTTTCCCCACAGGAGCTACAAATATATGGTTTCTCACCTGTGTGGATCCTTCTGTGACTTTTCATAGTCGACAAGTCTCTAAACTCTTTCCTACAGACGTTGCAAGAATACGCTTTCTCACCGGTGTGGATTCTCAAATGAGTTTCTAGTCCTGATTTCTTACCAAATCTTTTCCCACATGTGCTACAGAAATACGGCTTCTCGCCTGTGTGGATTCTCACGTGACTTTCAAATCCGGATTTCTTATTAAATCTTTTCCCACAGGTGATGCAAAAATATGGCTTCTCGCCTGTGTGGATCCTTACGTGAGTTTCCAATCCTGATTTCCAAATGAATCTTTTCCCACAGGTGCTACAAGAATGTGGCTTCTCACTTGTGTGAACTCTCATGTGTCTCGTCAGGTTGGATTTACACTGAAAAGTTTTTCCACAAGTGTCACAGCTTACAGATTTTTTACTTGTATCAGTTTCACTCCGAGACTTATCTGTTCGGTTTTTGTGACGTCTCCTTTTCTTCAGCTCCGCATTTCTAGTTGATCCCGAGTCCACATGCTGGTTTTCTTCCTGTTCCTCAAGCTCTGGTTCAGGAAAGTTAAGAGCAAGGAGCTGGTCATCGTTTGGTTCTGATTCACTGAGGTCACTTTCCTCAAAACTAGAAGTCACCATAAAACTATTGATCTCCTGCTTCAGTACAATCTCCTCCAGCTCCTGACTGGTGCAGAGTTCCTCCTGTTCCTCTTTAATCTGTGGAGGATCTGGGTCCTCCTGGTCCAGACTTGAGTTCCTCTCCTGCTGATTGGCGACAAACTCCTCCTCCTTACAGGCAGTTTGCTGGTGGAGGTCTAAACGAACAATAAAAAAAATGTAATTATAGAAAAACACTTCTGAGAAGATAAAGTTTTAGTTAAAGTCTGTAATGAGGGCATGTTGCTCACATTTGCAGGTGAAATTAAAAGTGTGTAAAAATGAAGTTATTTGTGCACTCTGATGCAAATGAGAACTTGAGTTCTGACATTTTTCAGCAACATTAAGAGTAAAAAAAACCTTTCAAACAAAAAAGAACTCACTTATTACTGACTGACTGATGATCTATTTTGGAGTTGATCTCGAAACTGATCTACATCTTGATATTTTTCAAAATAATCTTCACTATTGGGGGTGGCTGTAGCTCAGGCGGTAGAGCAGATCATCTACTGATCGGTTCGATTCCCGGCTTCACCTAGTCTGCATTTCAAATATCCTTGGGCAAGATACTAACTCCAAGTTGCCTCAAGTTGCTCTTTGATCTGTGGAATGTGTGTCTGAATGTTGGTAGAAAGCACTAAGAAAAATGTGCTTGTGCGAATGGGAGTGAGTGGGTGAATGCACAAGTTTTGTAAAGCGCTTTGAGTGCTCAAGATTGAGTAGAAAAGCGCTATATAAGAACCAGTCCATTTAAAACTCCCTGTCATGTTTTCACGAATACACATTAAATAGATCTGACTTTTTTTTAAATTTCATTCTTTATTACTTTTCCATCAACCAAAAAAACCCAAAAAACTGAGTATATAATAATGATTTATGTACATCGTAAATGATTAATGTTAGGAGGACACAGAGATATATTATATATACTCTCCCATGAAAATCATTCATATATTATTTCAGAAAAATATATGCAACCCAAAATAACCCCCCAACAACAAAAGAAAAAAAAAAAAGACCCTGAAGCAAAGGTTTACAGATAGTGCTCCAGAGAGAAAAAAAATCAAGCAAGTATAACATTCCAGGGTTTCGGGCTGAAGTTTAATCCAAGGATATCATGTTAGTTAGAGAGGCATCCAGATTAGTGGTTGCAATGATAAGCTGCGTCCTCTTCCGTTTCCAATCCATTTAATTTCACGTCCCTTCTCCTGTCCTTCTATTTAGCAGACCAGCAATCGCAGGTTCCCCAGGTTTTCTTTAGCAGCTGTGACGTTACTTCTCCATACAGGTTAAATAGATAGAATCATTTCTGTACATTATCGATCATTTCCTCACCTTCCAAAAATAACAAAAAATTTCCCCACATTTTTTTGAAGGAAGCATGTTTACCCTTTATCATAGACGTAAGTTTCTCCAGAGCAAGGGTTTTTGACAATGTCGATAACCAAATTCTCACGTGTGGTCTACTAGTGGATCTCCATGATTTGGCTATACTGTATTTCGCCTGTAGCAGGCAGAAGGTTGTGGTTTTTTGGTTAGCTTTGCTCAGCTGGATTTCAGCAGGGAAAATTCCTAGGATGCATAATTTAGGACATGGATCCAATTTGACACTTGTAATATGTGCAATTATTTCTAAAACTTCCTTCCAAAACTTTTGAATTTCTGAGCATTCCCATAGGCAGTGCATCAGTGTGCCTTTTTCCCCACATTTAACACATATGTCCGGAGTTTTGGGGTCAAATTTATTTAATAATGTTGGGGTAATATATGTTCTCATTAACCATT
The DNA here is from genome assembly GCF_057382185.1 of Mchenga conophoros. NCBI lineage: Eukaryota > Metazoa > Chordata > Actinopteri > Cichliformes > Cichlidae > Mchenga > Mchenga conophoros. The sequence goes on along the minus strand of NC_140543.1, from coordinate 4,813,367 downwards.
TGTACTGGATTAGTTTAAATTGAGTGTTTATAGATTGTGTTTGAGCTTTCAAGCAAGCTTTTTGCCATTCCTCTGTAGTTATACTACACTCTAAGTCTTGACACCATGCGCGTCTTTCTTTTTCTGAGGATATTTGAGAGCCGTCTCTAAGGTTATTGTAGAAGCGAGAAATTAAACCCTTCTTCAGCTGATGGTTTATTGCTATATCCTCTAATGAGTTTAGGGTGGGCGGTGTTAGAGATTTTTGAGTTTTTGAAATGAAGCTTCTGATTTGAAGAAATTTAAAGAAATGTTTGGTTGGAATGTCAAATTTCTGAGTCAAGCCATTGAAACATATTAAGGTGTCCTTGTCAAATAGATCTGCAACTTTGCACAGGCCTCTGTCGGCCCATATTTTAAAGCCCAAATCTTTCCAACCGGGTTTAAAGGCCTTATTGCCCCAGATAGGTGAGAATTGGGATAGTGCTGGCATTTCATTTTTAAACTCGAGTGCCTCGAACCGCACACGAATAGTATTTTTAACAAAGAGGTTTGATGTATCTTTCATCAGATCTTTATATTTTGCAGAGTACAGATAAGTGCTGAGTGGTAAGGGGGTAGTACTTGACCTTTCTAAATTTACCCAGGGTAGGGTAGTTGTTGAGAACCAGCACGAGGCCGCAGAGAGTTGGGCAGCCCAGTAGTACCATTTGAGGTTTGGAACACAGAGACCTCCTCTGTCATACGGAAGATATAGTAGCGAAAGACGCAGTCTAGCTCGTCTGTTATTCCAAATGAATTTACTGAATATTGTTTTTGTCTTTGTGAAGAAGTCATCTGGAGGGTTGAGAGGAATGACTCGGAAGAGATATAGAAATTTTGGAAGGATGTTCATTTTGAGAATATTTACACGTCCAATCATCGAGATTGGTAGCATAGACCATCTATTGATTAAGCCAACAACAGAGTTGATAGTAGGAGAATAATTTGCGTTTACCAAATCGTTAATTTTTGGAGTGATTTTTATACCTAGATAAGTGAGACTGTCTCTGGCAATTTGAAACGTTGTTTGAATAGGTGGTTTAGTTCTTTCAGAATGATTAAAAAAGAGGATGGCCGATTTGGATTCATTAATTTTATAACCGGAGATATTGCCAAAGAAGTTAATTGTTTTAAGTAGCTGAGGAATTGAACTCTTTAATTTAGACAGCATTAAAATAATATCATCTGCAAATAATCCAATTTTAGACTCAATATTATTTGTTCTAATGCCAGAGATGTTTTGGTTGTTCCTTATCGCAATAGCCAGTGGTTCTATTGCTAGGACGAAAAGAAGAGGTGAGAGGGGACAGCCTTGACGTGTACCTCTACCTAGATAGAATGGTCTAGATATAATATTGTTGGTTCTAACTGAGGCTATAGGTTTATTATATAATATTTTAACCCAGGTCATGAAGTAATTGCCAAAGCCGAATTGAGATAGTACCTTATAGAGATAATTATGTTCGACCCTATCGAAAGCTTTTTCTGCGTCTAAGGAAAGCAGAGCCATGTCTAGTTGTTCTGAGTTTGTGTAAAGTACATTCAGTACTCTGCGAATCCCATGCTGCGTTTGTCGGCCTTTTACAAACCCATTTTGGTCATTATCAACAAGAAGATGAAGGTACCGTTCAAGTCTGTTTGCCAGTACTTTGCTTATTATCTTGGCATCAGAGTTTATTAGTGAAATTGGTCTATAAGATTCACATTTTGTAGGCGGTTTCCCAGGCTTAGGGAATACCGTTATAAGTGCATTTCGCAAGGAGGGGGGAAGCTCTTTTGAATCATAGCTTTCCACCAGCATGTCGTACAGAGGGAATATTAATTTATCTTTAAATATTTTGAAAAGGTCTAGTGGAATTCCATCTGGGCCGGGAGTTTTTCCCATTTTTAATTTATCGATTGCATTGGAGAGTTCATTCATCGATAACTGAGAGTCTAATTCGCATCGGGCTTCTTCAGAAAGTAAAGGGGTACTTATTGAGTCAAAGAAGGATTCTAGTGATTCTCGAGTCGTATCTCCTGTTGAAGTATATAGTTGTGAATAGTAGTGTTCAAAGAGTTCACTTATTCTATGAGGATCTGTGATATTTTCGTCTGCAGTTCTAGTTTCATTTATTGTTTGTTCGTTCAGTAGCGTTTTTATACGCCATGCCAAAAGTTTTCCTGCCTTTTCCCCTTGGTCATAGTAGGTCTGTCTCAGTCTAAATAGTCCGGCTGAGGCTTTCTCAGTAGTTAATTTATCGTATTTTGCTCTTAATCTTAAAAGTTTTTGTTGGTTTTCTTTAGAGTCATTCAGGTTTATCTCAAGTTCCACTTCTTTTATTTGACCTTCGAGGTCCAACATCTCAGTATAGTTTTTATTTGCTTTGTTTTTGGTGTAGCCTATCATCTGTCCACGAATAAAGACCTTAAAAGCTTCCCATCTTACTGAGGCTGTAGTTTCGGATTTGTTGAAGTAGAAATAGTCATCAATATTTTTGCCTACATATTCCAAAATATTTTTGATTGTGCAGCCAGTGTGGTCTTAAACGCCAAATAGGGTTACGTCTAAAAGCTGCTGTGACTGAGAAGTTAAGCGTGGTTATTGAGTGGTCAGATATAAGCACACTTTTATATGAGCAGCTGTTAATTCTGGAGATAAGAAAGTTTGAGATAAGAAAATAATCTATGCGACTGCGGCTATTATGACTGGCTGAGTAGCAAGAATATTCTCTCCCTGTTGGATTTTTTAATCTCCATATATCTTTAAGATTCAATTCAAACATAAAGTGTTGTATGACTTGTCTAGATTTTGGATGGGAAGAGTCTAAGCCTGATGATCTATCAAGCCTGGGCTCTAGGGTACAATTAAAGTCCCCCCCAACAATTATCTCACCGTGAAGGTCTGTAATAGAGAGAAATAGATTATTATAAAAGTTGGAGTCGTCAATATTGGGGCCATATACATTAACTAATATTAAATCTTGATTCAGCACGGAGCATTGTAGAATAATGAATCTCCCTGCGGGGTCCAATATGGTTTTTTTTAATACACATGGGTACTGATTTATGAATGAGTGTTGCCACTCCTCTAGCATGTGTTGAGAAGTGGCTAAAGAAAACCTGACCTGGCCATCTCCTCCTTATCCGGTCAGTTTCATTCACGAGTAAGTGTGTTTCTTGAATGAAGACTATCTTTGGGTGATATTGTTTTATTCTATCCATTACTCTTTTCAGTTTAATATATTTTCTAAGGCCTCTTACATTCCAGGAAATTAGATCAATATTTGAATAACTACTCATACAGTTTGTACCTTTAGTAATCTGGGTTTGACTACATCTCGTCTCTCCTGTCGACACTCACAAGTTGTTATTTCAAGAGCACTGCACTTTAAAAACAATCTCTTATAAACCAGAAAACAAAAGAAAAAAAAAAAAACAACCCAGAGATCTTCCATCGGTGTAGATCTCAAAACCTTCCCCCCCAAAGTCATAGCGGATTGGTTATGCATCAGATCCGTGTGAAGGAGCTGATAGAGCGTCCTCATGATTGAAGTTACAAACTTAGGTCCGACCGTATTAACTAAAGAAGTGGCCATACAAATGTAACTGAATGAAAAGATTTAGACATAGCATACCTAAGGCCATCTATATCATACCTGTACACCAGCAGCCGTTATATGTCCGGTTTGGAGTTGTTCATCAGAGTTGCATATATTTGATGTAGCGTTTCTGAGTGGGCGTGAAGTTTATCCCTCGTTTTGTTGCCGGACTTTTCGCATGAAATCTTCCACCTCCGCTGGTGTGTGGAAGAGGAGCCTGTTGTCATGGTGGAGAATCCTCATTTTTGCTGGAAAGATCAGTCCGAAGTTTATATGCATTTCACGGAGTTGTTGTTTTACCTGGTTGTATTGTTTCCGTTGTTTCTGGACTTCCGTTGACAGATCAGGAAAAAACATAATGTGATGTCCGTTGTGCGTTATTTTTCCCTTCAGACGTGCCGCTCTCATCACCCTCATCTTGTCTTGATAATTCAAAAATTACATGATGATCACACGGGGTGGGCCATTTGGAGTATTTCGCCCTTGTAGTCTGTGTGCTCGTTCAATGATAGGTGGGGATGGGAGCGCGTCTCGTCCCAAAACATCAATTAAGAAAGTTTGCAAGAATATTGTAATTTCTCCTTGTTCAGTATTCTCAGTCAATCCGACGAGTCTCAGATTAGATCTCCGGCTTCTATTTTCGAGGTCGTCCACCTTTAACTGTAGTTCCTGAATTTTCTTATGAAGGGAAGTCTCTTTACTTACGAGGGAAGAGACGTCGTCTTCAACTTTACTGATGCCAGTTTCTGCGGAGGTGAGCCTCTCCGAAAACACTCCAATCGCCTCTTTTATTTCTTGGTTTGATATTTTAACTTCTTGCAGTTGAGCAGTGAAATGTACTTTCAACGACTGAATTGCGGCCAAAACACTCGCCTCGGTCTGTTGAGCACTAGCACTAGCGCCTTCCATTTTCTCGGTTTCAGGTTCGTTGTTAGGGTCATCGTCTGATCCATCCTTTCCGGCTGTTTTAGGCTTGGACCTATGTTTGGTCGGCATCTTGGTTGTTTAGATCAGAACAGAAGCTTAAGTCGGTGAGGCAGCCGCTAAAAGATTGGATTTTAACCGCTGTTGGGCGTAGGCAAAGGACGTTGAGGTCGGAGCTCGAAGTCTCACTGCCACTCAGGTGGACGCCATAACCAGTCTCCCTTAAATAGATCTGACTGATACAAACTGTAGGTTTAATATTAATGTTAACACTTCAGAAAAGCGATTACAGTTTTACCGCTGGTCTGTAAATCTTTCTCAGGTTTCCAGATGTTACGCAGCTGTCTGAGCCGCTCTTCCCCGCTCCAGACGACAATGCCTTCATCCTCGTGTTTCACTACAAGCTGTTCTCCCTCTTGACTGATGCAGAGTTCCTCCTGTTCCTCTTTGATCTGTGGGGGATCTGTGTCCTCCTGGTCCAGATTGAAGTTCCTCTCCTGCTTCCAGACCTGCTGGCCAGCCAGATCTTCCTCCTCCTTACACTTCATGTTGATGTGGGACTTGAGGAACAAAGTAAAAAGAAAAAGATTAGACAGGTAAAGGTGCAGCCTCAGTCAGCAGGGCTGTACACTGTGAGCATGTTGCTCACATATGTGAGAGAGGTTTGTACAAATGTTTCAGAAGCACCATGTGACTCCCTCTCTTTGTTGGAAAGTCTTATTAATTCACTTTATAACTATTACTTTGAAGATAAATTTCTACCATCACAAAAATATTATGACCTCTTTAAAAACAAACAACGGCAACTACATGACTTAAATTCCATGTTTAGATGAAGGTAATGGTCAATGCCTTTTGACAGGGGAAAAACCTCCACACAGAAGAATCTTACTTGGCTGAATCATAAATTATTCACCATGATTAAAACTGCAGATGAGCAATAATCTGCATTTTATTTTAGCCAAAGAGGAATGTTTCTGTTTGTCTGTGATCTGACTTTTTCTGCTGGGTCCAAATTTCATTTTATCCTGTGTAAGTTTGTTTCTCTTCCTGTTAACTAGCAAAGTCAAAATCACCTTGATTCATTTAACTTTAATTCAATTATAAATGTAATCATTTTATTGAACAATTAATTTCATTTCAATGAAAAACAATTACTTAAAAGAAAGAGATTAAGTTGGAGAGAGACATGTGGCCATCTTTTAGTGAGTTAGACCCTGATTAAGGGCTATTTTTAAAAGTAAAGCCCATCTCTCAAAGTCCCTGCCGGCCTGCCTCCACCTCGGGAAGTCTGTGGGTGCAGACGGAGGTGAGGAGCACCACAGGCGGCAGAGAACTGTCTGTAGCCCCGGAGTGAGGCGTCGTGAACCGAAGCAGACAGCGAACTGTGGCACAGTGCAGAAAACCGAAGCTTTCCCTCCCTGTTTGGTTTTGATGTGTCTCATGAAAGTCTATTGTTAAAAGTTTACCTTTAAAAAAAACGGACGCACTTGTTTGATTAGCTGCTCTCTGATTTTAGCCTGTTAGCTTACAGACTGAGCTCAGATCGTTCCTGTGTTAGTTCATTGAGAACATCACAGTTTTACATACCTGCTGCGTGACTTCATCTCGGGTCTCCGGCTGATATACAGCAGTCTGAGCCAGTGGCGGATCTCATCATCCTGGACGACTGTTTTTAATGTTTTTAACCACGGAGATTTCTTCTGCATCATCAGTCTCTCATTGTTAAACTCTCCCAGAAACTGAAGACAGTTGTGCCATTTCCGCGCTTCTTCTTCTTCTATTGAGTAGACGGCAGACTACACATGTCCAAGGGTAATACTGTCCTCCTCAGGCCATTGGCATCAAGTCAAAGCCTTAAAGTCTGGTACTTTGCGCATGGTCATTTTTTACGAACAGCAGAATCACAAGACAAAGCGTGCCAATGTTTATACTTTTCACTGTGACTGCCAAATAGATGAAAAAGTAGATGTTAAAAAACAACTTATAGTTTTGTCATTGGGCTGGTAGAAAGCTATGAGTTTCTGTCCCTTTGTCTGACCTTAGAGACTTATTTTAAAAGGAAACATTACAATCCTTTAAAGCAAGTATTTTCACCTCTGTTCCCCCCTCTGTACTTAGCTTTTTTGTTGTCATGTCAGTAATTGTCCAGTTGATGGCTCCCTTGGATCACAAGCCTGTCTCATGAGTCCAAGTGAATATATTCTTAATAAACAGCTTTGAAGAATTTGTGACCAACTTTGTTTAATTCGGAACATCATCATCATGAGTCAAACTCACTCTTGGATCTACAAAATATTGAACAAAAACAAACATCACTGAATCATAAGGTATTTGCTCCAACTCTTAGTCCAGAAACACATGAGTGAACTAGATCAGCTGCTCCTCCAGTTCAGCTGTGGATTTATATCATTATTTATATTTGTAAAGTGGATATGCAGTTTTTCAGTACTAATATAAGCATTTTATATCATTGCTTTATTGACAGATGTTTGGTGTTCAAGGTCAGGCATCAGTTTGAAAAAAACAAACAAACACACTGAGTTGAACTTGAACTTCCTACTGACAAAAACTAAAATTGGTGCAAAAATAACCAGAAACATATAAGAAGCATCCTGGAGGTGCTGCAGACAAGATAGGACCAATAACATGTCAACAGGAAATCCTTTTTACTAATTTGTTTATTTCTTTTTAGATTTTTACTCTCCATTTTAAGCCATGATGTTTGCTGATACTGTGTTCCTACTGTTTGTTCTCATTAATAGTTCTGTTTTTAACATTCTGTGCTGAAGCTGGAGGAAATGTTTCTACAGTGTCAGATGATACAGCTCCAAACTAAATAAGTGACTAACTAACGATGCTTTAATACACTTTACTATAAATTATGATATAGTGCACTTTCTTAAAATTTCTTATTGCTCTGTAATTAATTGTTTTCTTTATAAATGTACAAATGAGAATAAAATCTGTGTGATAAAGGAAGGTCTGTAGACTTCTCTGTTAAGATCAGTGAAGAGAAACAACAACATACAAATACCTAAGAAAAATATTCAGTAAACATTTAGAAGATAGAGAAGTTTATGTTGTCATGTGGAGAAATTTTTCAAATAAAAATATCCATAAGCATTGATAGTCTCCATGGCTGAACAGACACAGGAAAGAGCTCCACCTATAAAACGTAAAAACATCAAGACAACATGTTGAAGATGTCGAGGTACTGCCCATAATGTTTGACTGACATCTGATTTATGTGCAGCACATAAATACCACAATAATGATGGAGAGAAACTAAAAGGGAACTAAAATACAGATTTAAACTTACAACAATATGAAAGACTTCAGTCTATTTCACTTTAATCAACTCAGCAGTGGCTCCATAATCAGAGTAAAACCAGAGTCCAGCATAGAGCGGCTGAGTGAATGTGGTCTGGACTCTGTGGAGGAGAGTCATGGTTTCAGAGACGCTGTAGAAGGACAAAATACCTGCTCTGTGATCCAGGTACACTCCTACTCTGGAGGAACGAGGACCTGAGACACGAGTTTGGATGTTGTTGTACCAAAATATATAAATGTTGTTGTTACAATTTAATGACCAAGATTTGTCATTACATCCAAATAAACATTCAAATCCTTTTCTGCTGATATTCTTGTATGCGACTGCTACATAAACTCCTCTCCCTCTCCACTCCACCTCCCAGTAACAACGTCCAGTCAGACTCTCTCTACTCAGGACCTGACGCCAGACAGTGAATCTGTCTGGATGATCAGAATAAGACTGTTGTTGATTCATAAATGTTGCTTTTCTGTTCCCCTCTGATAATAACAGATGTGTGTTTGCTGTGTTTGGATCCAGTGTGATTTCACATGAATATTTTAAGAATCCAGCTCTGGTCTTTGGCTCTGGTTGTGACAGTGAAACATCCACTTCAGTGACTGTCAGTGAGATGTTTGTCCATTCCTCTCTCAGAATGTCCTGTAGTTTATCTCTGACCTCTGACACAGCTGCTGTCACATCCTCAAAGTAGCTCAGAGGACGGATATTGATGCTGGATGAGTCTGTAGACTCACTGAGTGCTGACAGTGAGGGGTAGTTGTGTAGAAACTGGATGTGATCCTCTGTGTGTGAGAGCTGCTTCAGCTCAGCATCTTTCCTCTTCAGCTCAGTGATCTCCTGCTCCAGCTTCTCCTGAAGCTCTTTGACTCGACTCACTTCAGTTTCCTGCTGGGATCTGATCTGCTGCTTCACATCAGAGCTTCTTTTCTGGATGAGATGGATCAGCTCAGTGAAGATCTTCTCACTGTGCTCCACTGTTTGATCAGCAGACTGATTGATGGCCTCCACCTCCTGTTGAAGCAGCTTCACATCTTTCTCTCTGTCCTGGATTCTCTGCTGGATGTTTTGTCGACTCACCTCCAGCTCTCTCTGCCTCTCAGTCCTTTCTGCTGCAGCTGAGACTGTGTCGTGGCCTTTATGTTCATCCACAGGGCAGAGATAACAGATACTCTGCTGATCAGTACGGCAGAACATCTTCATCACCTCATCATGACGAGAGCAGATGTTCTCCTGGAGCTTCTTGGAGGGCTCCACCAGCTTGTGTTTCTTGAATGTAGGTGAATCATAATGAGTCTGAAGGTGTTTCTCACAGTAAGATGCCAGACAGAATAAACAGGACTTGAAGGCTTTCATTTTTCTTCCAGTGCAGACATCACAGGCCACATCTTCAGGTCCAGCATAGCAGTGATCAGCAGGAGCAGCTTGGAGTCCAGTCTTCTTCAGCTGCTCCACTAAAACTGCTAACATGGTGTTTTTCTCCAGGACAGGCCTCGCTGTGAAAGTCCTCCGGCACTGAGGGCAGCTGTAGATTTTCTTCTTTTCCTCTTCATCCCAGAAGCTTTTAATACAGTTCATGCAGTAGCTGTGTCCACAGGGAAGAGTCACCGGATTCTTCAGTAGATCCAAACAGATCGAACAAGAGAAGGTTTCTCGGTCTAGCTGAACTCCTTTCTGCGCCATTTCTCCTCTCAGTGTCAGTGACTGTGTAAGTTTCACTTCCTTAATATAGAAACTGGTCTGATCTGAACAACAAGTGTTGCTGCTGTGAATGGGGCCTGCCAGCTCTAACACACGTTGGTTACACCCATCTTCATAATGTAGATCTAAAGGGGAGGGAACACAGAACGATATGGACAGACAGGAGGTGCTGAGCTAGAGAGCAGGAAGAAGAGGAAGGGTTTTCATGCTGCGATTCATTCCAGAAAGCAGGAAGAGTCTCTGTGTTTAATTGTTTTTTGTTCAAACCTTTAACTAAATAATATAAATGTCAATAACTGGATGCCTCTCTATTCTTTTTGTTAATCTGCTAAATGAATAGTTTGTTTCTTTTAACAATTCAAATAGCAGAAATGAACAGCTGACAGCTTGTCAGACTCAGACTGTAAACCATAGAGACAGTTTATATATACATTTAGTCAGGGCAGTGCAGAGATGTTTAAAGGGGCGGGTGCTCACAGTTAAAAAGGGCACATAGAAGCAGGCTGAAGAACAACAACCCACATTCATCAAGAATCTAATATGGAATCACATCACACTACATCACTGTCATCAGGTGGGCACAATGCAAAGCAAACGTAGCCCATTTTTTACCTGATGGGGTACAATGTTGCTGTTTGGGGGGTTGCTTCTGCTCTTGCTGCTGATAGTGCTGGAGGGCAGGGCTGTGTTGATCTGAGACTGTAGAGATTAAACAGTCCACAGGAGAGAGGGTAGCTGATTAAACAAGTGTTATGAGATAATAATAAAACGCAAAGATTGGTCACGGCGCTTGGAACCATAAGGCAACAAAACTGGGAAATAAACTAAGCTCTGCCTGTGAATCACTCTTTGCCTCTCTTCTTCCTTCCATCTCCTCATCTCATCTATCACATTCCACTTGCTGTCCATCTGAGAACGAGGCACAGTTTGCTATTGAAACCATCTATTATTTAATTATACATTTTAACAACTCTTGCACCTAATCCCCTTAGGCAGAGCAATGAAATGCAAAGCTTTGGAGAACCGATCGATGATGGTCAGAATAACTGTTACCTGAGGATGGTGGGAGACCAGTGATGAAGTCCAGTGCGATATGAGACCAGGGGCATCTAGGAACGGGCGAAGGAGGCCAGCAGGAGGTGAAACCTAAACTGGAAAAAACTAACACAACACAGAACTGAAACCTAAAATGGAGATGCAGGGAGACGACACAGAATGATGCAGGAAAAAACACAGATGAACCGGCGAGGAGCACACGAGGACACATAGTATAAATACACACAGGGGGAGACATGGAATGGCAAAGACACAGCTGATCCTAATTGACTACACGAGACAGGGGGAAATGTGAACAGAACACACTAACATAAGACATGGACCTTCACAATAAAACAGGAAATGCACAGAGACACGGTACAGACACTAAATAGAGGGGAACACAGAAACCAAACTCTAAGAACTAACTAAGGCTACATTCACACTGCAGGCGAAAGCGCATTAAATCCGATTTTTTTGACCCTATGCGACCCTATATCCGATCATGCTATGACAGTGTGAACGGCACAAATCCAATATTTTCAAATCTGATCTGGGTCACTTTCACATGTGGTACTGAATACTGAATCTGAATATGCAAATTAGGGGAAATTTACATCAAATTAAATGAGTAATGGCTGATTTGATGACCAAAATCAATGATGGTACTTAGAAACACATGACATTACACATTACATTTTCATGCAGTTAGAAGTTTGAACCTGCAGCTTTATTAAATGAACACCTGGTATCCAACAAGAGTTTAGTTTAAACTTTAGGAACAAAAAAGTAAGAATCAACAGAATTAAACAAAGAACCAACAGCACAGGAAAGTTTAATCTTCATGAAAAACACATGCAGTGACTTCAACGTCCACAATAACACAATGTGTTTGGGCTTATGTGTGTCAGTTTCCAGCTTTAATCTTATGTAACAAGACCTCTTTATAGGTCAATAGAGGAATGAAGTCATTGTTGAACTACAGCTTGTGTGTGTGTCACCTCCACAACCTACAACAATAAAATATGATCTTTGAGTAGTGATATGGGAGTAAAATATACCATACTGATGTGAATAGGAGGTCATCTTTTCCCTCGGCTGTTAGGGTACCTGGGTCGTTGACCCAGTGTTTTGTGTTTGTGGTTTTTTGAGTCTTGTTTAATCATTATTCTGTTCTCTGTGTATCTTATGTTTCCTAGTTATCAGAATCAGAATACTTTATTAATCCTTCAGGATTAATAAAGTATTCTGATTTACTTTATTAAATCAGAATTCAAGGGCTTACGCTCTTGAATTTATTCAGTATTTGTTGTTTAGGTTGTCTTGGTTAGTATTTGGTCCCGTTCATGTCTTTGTCTCATGTCTTCTCTCGTCCCTTGCTCTCTGTCCTTTTTGCTCTGCTGCAAACAGAAGCAGAGAAAACTGGAGCTTCTGGTCTTGGCCAGATCTCTTTTGAAAAAGACATTTTAAAGTCAATGAGACTTTTTACCAGATAAATAAATAAAGAATATAAAAGTCTTCTACTTTATGATGGAAATGTTCTTTCTGGCTCAAAATGACATCATTTATCTGAATCTGTAGAAGAAGAAACAATCTTGGAAAGTCACTTTACTCTGTGTCTCACTGGATGTTCAACGTTTTTAACAAAAGAGAAAAAGAGAAGCATTCTTTGATTTTAGTCTGTTAGCCCACAAGCTGAGTTTTTATCAGAGTCCTGCATGAGTCAGTGTTATTTCACTGAGACTGTCATGATCCAAGCCGCCAGGAACACACAGGCACAAATGTAATCTTCAAAAAAATGGGTTTTATTATACCCCAAAAAGGACAAAATGATTACAAAAATTCAAAATAACAAAAAATAAAGTTTGTAAGAACCAAGTGGGCCCATAAAAGAGGTTACCTTAACAGACCGCTACTCAAAAATCACTTAACAAAAACATAACTCAAACTGACCTGCCCAAATGAGAAACAGCTCCAGTTATATAGCAAATGAATAAACCATTATATAAACCAAAGGTGAAAACTAAAGGGATAACAGATAACCATCATTCAAGAAGAACCCCATTCCCCCTGCATGATCACAATAGATGGTCCAGTCCACTTTATTGGCTTCTGCATTTAAACCAGCTCCACCCTCAGCCTCCTCTTTCAGCCAAACCAGGAAGGACTGGAGCGGAGGTCAGGTAACTGAGAAAGAGCAGAAATATAATCAATATAACATACCTATATAAAATAACAAACAATGCAAAGCAAAGTCTATGCCACCATTTGGGCTATAGTTTAGTGCTGTCATGCATTACAGGTAACCTCAAAATATCAAATTAGTTAACTTATGATCACAGAAACTTTAAAGCATAACGTAAACATAAGACAAAAGACCAAATGAATATTACCTAAGTGTCTCAGTTGTGTGGTTGCATGCACCCATCACACACTCCCCCCCTTCAGCAGTGAGCTGGAACAGCGAGAGAGATAGTCCGCTGTGCAGTTGTTCCTGCCTGCGATATGCTGAATGGTAAAACGGAATGGCTGCATCGCAAGGTACCATCTGGTAATTCGTCCATTCGTATCCTTCATTTTCTCCAACCACTGGAGCGCCTTGTGGTCAGTTTCCAGTGTAAATTCCCGGCCTAGGAGGTAATACTTGAGGGAATCAAGTGCCCACTTGATTGCTAAAGCCTCCTTTTCCACCGTCGAGTATCTCGTCTCTCTTGGGAACATTTTACGGCTAATGAAAGCCACTGGGTGTCGCTCATTGGGTGGTCCCTGTAGAAGAACAGCCCCCAGACCCCTGTCAGAAGCATCAGTTTGAAGAATAAAAGGTTTCTCAAAATCTGGGGTATACAAGACTGGAGTCTTACTGAGGGATTGCCTGATGTCCTGGAAAGCTGCCTCAGCCTCCTCCGTCCACTGAATCTGGTTAGGGCACCTAGAACCTGTTAGATCAGTGAGGGGAGACGCCCTGGCAGAGAAATGAGGGATAAATCTGTGGTAGAACCCTGCCATGCCAAGAAATGATCTAAGTTGTTTCCTTGTCTGTGGCAAACTGCAGGATTCAATGGCGCTGATTTTGCTCACTTGTGGTTTTATCACCCCATTACCTATGACAAATCCCAGGTATTCAGTTTCAGCCTTGGCAAAAACACATTTTGCCGAATTAGCAGTCAGCCCAGCTTCTCTGAGACGCTCTAGTACCTTTTCTAGATGTTTGAGGTGCTCCTCCCAGGTTTGGCTGTAAATCACAATATCGTCCAGATATGCTGCCGCGAACTCTGACAAACCACACAGTACCCGATCCATCAGCCTCTGAAAGGTTGCAGGGGCTCCATGCAAACCAAAAGGCAGGACTGTGAATTGGAATAGCCCCCATGGTGTCCGGAAGGCAGTCAGTTCCCTTGAGCGCTGAGTAAGTGGCACCTGCCAATAGCCTTTGCAGAGATCTAGAGTCGTCAGGTACTGGGCTTTCCCAAGTCGCTCAATCAGATCATCAACCCTAGGTGTAGGGTATGAATCGAACTTTGAGATGGCATTCAAGTACTTGAAATCAATACAAAACCGCAGGCTACTATCCTTCTTTGGGACCAAAACCACTGGGTTGCACCACTCGCTCTTAGATGGTTCAATGATCCCTAGAGACAACATTAAATCCACCTCCTTCCTCAAAGATGTTAACAGCCGCTCTGGAATCCTATAACTCATACGTCTCACAGACGCTCCATCCTTTAATATAATGTCATGTTCAATAACATCCGTCCCCCCAGGATTCTCCTGAAACACCCCAGAGCTGCATAACTCTTTCACCTGAAGCTGTTTTTCTTCTGAAAGGTGATTAAGGTCCACCTGCTGGAGCACCCCTGAAGGAAGATACTGCTCCTCTACCTCTTCCTCCTCATGAATCTCCCTTATCAAAAGAACTTCTGCTCTCTTTGGCCTCTCCACCCACTCCTTCAGGAGATTTACATGCAAAACTCTACTGGAGCGAGAGTGACCCGGAGTTGCCAGCCGATAGGTGGTTTCTGCTGAATCTGAAAAGGTCCCTGCCATTTAGCTAACAGCTTACGGTCATCACTCGGAAGGAGTACAAGTACCTTTTGTCCAGGTTCAAATGACCTCTCCCGAGCTGACCGATCATACCAGACCTTCTGATGTTGCTGGGCAGCTCCCATATGAGCTTGGGCTAGCTCAGTCATCTTCTCAAGTCGCTCCCTCATCTGTATAACATATGAGATGACATTAGTAGCCCCTGCCCCACTTCGGTCACCCTCCCACATTTCTTTCAGCAAAGAGAGGGGCCCCCTTACTTCGTGACCATATAACAGTTCAAAAGGTGAGAAGCCAGTAGAAGCTTGGGGTACTTCTCTATACGCAAAGAGCAGATAAGGCAGCCACTGATCCCAGTCAGTACCAGTGTCATTCACAAACTTGCGCAACATCTGCTTCAGGGTCTGGTTAAAGCGCTCCGTCAGGCCATCCGTTTGAGGATGGTATGGAGTAGTCCTTAGCCCTTTGATGCCAAGAAGCTGGTGGACCTGCTTTAATAAAGTTGACATAAAATTAGTCCCACGGTCTGTCAGGATCTCACGAGGGAATCCCACCCTTGAGAAAAATTGCACCAGACAAAAAGCCACAGACTTGGCCTTTACAGATTTCAGAGGAAAAACTTCAGGGTACTTTGTGGCATAATCAGTTATTACCAGCATGTAACGGTTCCCTGCCCTGCTTTTCTCAACAGGTCCGACAACATCCATCCCCAACCGTTCAAATGGGGTGCTAATAACTGGCAAAGGCTGAAGTGGAGCCCTGGAGCGGGTTTTGATGGAAGTCTTTTGGCACTGAGGGCAGCTTTTACAAAATTGGGCCACGTCAGCACGCAGGCCCGGCCAGTGGAAATACTTCCTAATGCGAGCCATGGTTTTATGCTTCCCTAAATGTCCTGCCCACGGCACAGAGTGCCCCAAATTCAGTACCACCTCCCTGACTCCACTAGGAACCATCAGCTGTACCTGTGATCTTTGCCGGCGATAAAGAATGCCATCTTTCAGAAAAAATTCCTCACTGCTGTTAATATCTGGTTCCATCTCATGTCCTTGTTTTTTGGCTTTCTGAAAAAAGGGTGCTAATACTGGATCATTGTGTTGCATCTCAGTGATATTAGCTGGGACTTTAAAGTCCAAAGGCATCTCAGGTTCACAGACGGGAGATGCTTTCACAATAGTATGATGAAACTTCTCTCGCCTCCTCTCCCTGCGGGACTTGCGCAATTTCCCGGGTGCCGTCTCTAATTCTGCCTCATAAAATGGCAGAGCACTAAGGGTCTGAGTGGCATCTGCTGGCTTCCTAGCTTGAGCCCTAGTTACTGCAACATTGCATGTGTGGCTATAATCCAAAAGGTCAAACAGCACAGGTAGATCTCGGCCTAATATAACAGGGAATGGCAAATTATCCGCAACCCCAATATTCAGGAGATAAACCTGTCCTTGCACCTTGATGTATAGATCCGCTGTTGGATAAGGCTTTTCATCTCCATGAACACAACAAACAGGAATCGTTTCAGTCATATTAATACTATTTAAGGGGACAAACTGTCTGTGTACAAGAGTCTGTGTACTACCTGTATCAATTAGTGCCTTTAATGTATCACCATTAATCTCAACTGATGTCATCTTTAACCCTCTGTCTAATTTTATCTCAGAGTTATCATGGCTTCGGGGCACAAAGCACATTTGGGTTAATTTAGCTGAGTTTTCAGGGCACATGGGCTTTGTATGACCTTCCATACCACAAAGATAGCATACCAAGGTTTTGGCCGGGGACTTCAAAGACCCATCGGGTGAATGGCTATATGAAGCCCTACTCACATTGGCAGCTCGTCTCTGCGGGAGTGATTTCCGGCTGTCCTTCGTTTTCCAAGTCATAAAGCTCCAAGGCTGTCCCTTTTTCCGTGCCGCCACAAAAACATCAGCCAGCTTTGCAGCCTCTGCAGCAGAGGGTGGATTATGCTCTTTTATCCACACCTGCAACTCAGGAGATAGCATTCGTAAATATTGCTCAAGAATGATGATTTCCCCAATGTCCTGAACGGTTTTATCTTCAGGGTGGACCCATTTTACATAAAGCTCCTTCAGCCGTGCATACAACTCTTTAGGGCTTTCTGCAGGGTTTACATCAAGAGATCGAAATCTCTGCCTATAGGTCTCAGGATTGATATCATGTTTATAAAGAATAGCTGCCTTAACCTTATCATAATCCAAAGAATCATCAACATCCATATGTACATATGCACCTCTTGCTTTGCCCGTAAGCAGCGGTACAAGGTGAAAAACCCAATCATGTCTCCGCCACCGACAGGCCAGTGCAATGCGTTCGAAGGTAATCAAAAAATGTTCAATATCATCCTCGTTGGTAAGTTTTTGCAACTTAGGCTCCAGAAAATGGGACTGACCTGATAAACCAGTAGCTGATATACTAGGACCAGCTTGAGGAACAATGTCGTCATCTAGAGATTCTGGATCAGGTGATTCAGCTGCCTGACCTTCAGGCACTGGAGAAGTGCGGGCTTGTACTTCTACCTGTAACAACTGAAACTGGTGTTGAAGTGCTTTAAAATGTTCTTCTTGCTTTGCACTTTCCTCCTTCTGTTTAACCTCTCTGGCCTCCTGCTGCCCCATATGTGAACGGAGAAGAGAGATCAGATCCGATATCGTTGGTTCCCTACCTCGGCCCTCAGTGCTGTCTACCCCTCCAGAAGTTCCATTCTCCTCCTGTTCTCCATCGACTTGTCCTTCTGAGCCCATTTGCTGGCTTGGTACATCTCCTCGGACTGCTCTCGCACTCCGTGCTCCTCTGCATGGTTTGATAAGGAATGGGGGGGAAAGAGAAAAAAAAACAAAAAAAACCTGTGCCTTTTTTGTGTGTGTATTATTTCTTTTACACTGGCTGAATCCCACTGCTGCCACCAATTGTCATGATCCAAGCCGCCAGGAACACACAGGCACAAATGTAATCTTCAAAAAAAAGGGTTTTATTATACCCCAAAAAGGACAAAATGATTACAAAAATTCAAAATAACAAAAAATAAAGTTTGTAAGAACCAAGTGGGCCCATAAAAGAGGTTACCTTAACAGACCGCTACTCAAAAATCACTTAACAAAAACATAACTCAAACTGACCTGCCCAAATGAGAAACAGCTCCAGTTATATAGCAAATGAATAAACCATTATATAAACCAAAGGTGAAAACTAAAGGGATAACAGATAACCATCATTCAAGAAGAACCCCATTCCCCCTGCATGATCACAATAGATGGTCCAGTCCACTTTATTGGCTTCTGCATTTAAACCAGCTCCACCCTCAGCCTCCTCTTTCAGCCAAACCAGGAAGGACTGGAGCGGAGGTCAGGTAACTGAGAAAGAGCAGAAATATAATCAATATAACATACCTATATAAAATAACAAACAATGCAAAGCAAAGTCTATGCTAGTGATGGGCAGATGAAGCTTCGTGAAGCACTGAAGCTTTTCATCCAATTGGTTCACCCCAGCGCAAAGCTTCTTGAAGCTTCATTTGCTCTAGTAGGACACCTACTGGACGTAAAAATAATAGCTGGCATGAATTTGAAGAGTGTGGCCTTTTGCACACAGCCTGTAAATGTCAACAACAAAAGGAGTGTGTAAAACATGTATATTGTAGTGATGGCAGTATACTGTGTATATTTATACTGGCAGTATGGAAAATGATTATTTGGAAATGCTTAAAATGCAAATGATCATTTACTGTGAGGTGAGGTGTGGTTGGGGTGTGGACAGTGGTTGTGCGGTTGTAACGTTGAGGTATGGACAGCTACACAGTCCTGCCTGTTCACATTTTATTCTGTAAAAACTAAATTTTCACTGCTTTTATGACCTTTTTAGTGGGGAGAACATAGCTAGGATTTAATGATTTAACAAATCTTTTAAATCCTTTGTCCTCCACAATGCTAAATGGCTGGGAGTCCTCAATCACCATGCTAACCAGGTCTTCATCTATTTGAGATTGTTCTCCTGAGGAAAGACAATAAAGACAAAGCACAAATATAAATATCACACATGTAACTTATTACAGTTGTATAATATTGTTATATCATTTAGTAACCTTACTGCATCCTATATTATCATGGCATTTGATGGCTCACCTGGTCTTGCTCCACAATCGGTGTTCCCCTTATTCTCATGCAAAGCTCTGTAGTGCCTAAGCATGGATGAGGTGTTGCTGTTATATCCCAGCTCCCTGGCACATAGCAAACACTTCACCTTGTACAAAAGTCAAGACAGCTTAACATAAATTGTATGGCAGCATCAGTATTATGAAAATACATCTTCTGTAGAAATTTACATACCTTGTTGGGAGGAATAAAATCACAATGTTCCCACACAGGGGAGGACATCCTCCTCTTCTTAGCTGGCTCCATTCTCTCCTGACTTTCTCTCCTCACTCTCATAAACCTCCAAACTGTCTCCAAACTCTCACTAACCGCAACTCTCCATCAAACACCTACATTTTTAATGAAGTCTGAGGGTTTATATCGCTGTCATATCTCGCGGCAAAGTTCGAACCACTTCATGAACCAGTCACGTGGTACAGCCGGGCAGCGAGGCTTCGGACGTCATCATTTTCAGCTCCTCCCATAAATGAAGCAAGCCTCGATACGCGCATCGCGGAAACGCCCCCTCAATTACCCGACACACGCTCCGAAGCCTCGATACAGAACGTCACATCACTACAGGTAACCTCAAAACGTCAAATTAGTTAACTTATGATCACAGAAACTTTAAAGCATAACGTAAACATAAGACAAAAGACCAAATGAATATTACTAAGTGTCTCAGTTGTGTGGTTGCATGCACCCATCACAGTGACCATCACAGTTTTACACACCTGTTCTGTATGACTTTGTCTCAGGTTTGCGGTGATATCCAGCACTCTGAGCTGATGGCAGATCTGGTCAGTCCACAGTAGCTTCAACCACTAAATTATCTCTAACACATCACCAAACCAAAGTCTTCCAGCTAAGAGTACATCAAAGGTGAAAAGCGAGCCTAGAATGTCATCATTTCTGCTCTCCTCTTTCTTCTTCTTCTACTTCTGGACCGCACACATCTGTCGCTGCCCTACTCAGGTCGATCTAATGAAAATCAGCCAGAAATAATAATCAGAAATCCAAATGTAGAATTTATAGTTCCCCATTGATGCAATTTGGTTATTAAATTTAAGAAGCAGTCTGTAATGCTCACCCCAGCATACTTGAATCAGATCATCAAAGCATGCTGAACACTTTCTACCATTCCACATGTGCATTTTCTATCCAGGTACTCAACAGCACCAAACCATAATTGTGAATCCATGGCTTTGATCTGGTGAAAATCACCCTACCCCTACTGTTCATCTTTACACACAACAGATGGTGTTTCTGTATCTTAATATATGACTGAATGAAAAGTAATGACAACCGTTATTTTCAATCTTCCATTGCTTCTACCTGTTGTTTCTCTGTATTATTGTCGGATCTTTACCTTCAAATAAAGTGCCTTCAATATAAACTGCCTCGAGGTAACTTGTTGTAATTTGGTGTTTTATTAAGAAAATTGAACTATTGTGGCAGAAAAGTTGGATGCAAACCAAGACTAAAAGTCCTCAGGCAGGAGTCATAGCTGGGCTTTAGCATCTGGGTCACCCACTTTACCCAGGGAGCTAAACCAGCATCTCCAACAGGTGATTTGTTTGTCTGGCAGTTTCAGGCTGGGAAAGCTTGTTAAACTTTAACAAAACATTATTTGGCACCAACGTGAATGATTTGGGTCATGTTTATCACGTCTGAGTCAGGGAGCAAAGGTCACCTCCTTTATGCAGGATTTCACCTTATGCCAACAGGGGAAAAAAATCACGAGTTCTTAAACAGGCTGTAGGTCATGTTACTACACACATTTCAATATGTAAGCATTTCATCATGTTTTAGAGTCTCAAAGTTATTTCAGCCTCATCTTCACATATTTTCACAAATATTCACATTATCTCCGAGATCCAGTTGTGAAATTTTTTCCCTCAGTGTAACCGATTGCAACACAACAAATGACTGACCAGTGATTAGTGTTTTACAGTGATTACGACAGAAAGCCTGTTTCTGCCACTGCTGCCAAGCATTTGCTCTTTTCAGCTTGTTCAATTGTGGAGGTTTTTACATTCTTTACCTTACAATATAAAGCACCTTGAGGCAACTGTTGTTTTTTGGCACTATATATAAATATAAATGAATTGAACTGGTAGCAACTTTATGAATGAGAAAATGAAAACAAGTGTCAGTCAGCTGGTTCATGTCCAGCAGGTGGGGAGGAATCAGTGAGTCTGTTACTCCAGTTACTTACTGAGAGGTAAAGTTAAAGAAAACGAGTTTCCTTCATCTCACTAAACCTGCCCACTAAACATGACCCTGAATGAACCCATATGTAAAAGACTGTAGGTTTTAAGCAGGCTCAGGTAATGGCAACACAATAGATGAGGAAAGTGGGGGAACTCTGACGACATCTAGTGGACATCTTGAAGATGACGGGTCTGAACAGAGAGCAATGCAGGTCTGTGGAGAAGATTGCAGCACACTGTGAAATATGAACTATGAATAATATCTACATCTGTAATGATGTAATCAAAATAGGCTCCATGTAGTTCAAGTTCTGTTACTGTACTTATGAAGCAAACTGCACACACAGAGTTGGCAAACATTGAGTTTACTTGCATTTAGGCAAAATGATATAAACACTTATCATGAGCCAATATAGCACATTTAACTGCTTTTATTTAGCAGGGATTACACAATACACAAAATTAGTCACAAAAAATTTAATCAAATCTTGCAACATGTTGCTAAGAAGAACCAGGACAACCAGGTCAAAGCCATGCTGAAGTATAACCTTCATTAACATAAATCACAAAGAAAACATATTTAAATAAAAATTGTATACTTGTCTTGAACTTTTTTTAAATCTTTAGTCCTGTGTATCAAAACTTATTTATTGGCTGATAAAAAGGAATCACATCATGGTTGTTACAAGGAACAAGTGATGAAAAACTCATTTTCATGTTTGTTTTCTTCTATACTGAAGAAGAAATACAAGTTTCTGTGGTAAATATTAAAAGAGCATCCATGTTCAATAAATATTTGTGTCACCTTTAAAGACCAATAAAAAAATATCAAACTTAGAGAAACATAAAGTCAGGGCTGGAACAAACAACATAGAGTGCCCTTCACTGCTGTGGACAGGAAATGTACCGTGACTTGGAGCATGAGGTCATTTTCTACCTCGGGTGCTGCAGTGATTTGGTTTGTCACTCAGGTGGATCCTTAGATGAAAATTCAGTCCTGATTTCCAACTGAATCTTTCCCCACAGGAGCTACAAATATATGGTTTCTCACCTGTGTGGATCCTTCTGTGACTTTTCATAGTCGACAAGTCTCTAAACTCTTTCCTACAGACGTTGCAAGAATACGCTTTCTCACCGGTGTGGATTCTCACGTGACTTTCAAATCCTGATTTCCAAATGAATCTTTTCCCACAGGTGATGCAAAAATATGGCTTCTCGCCTGTGTGGATCCTTACGTGAGTTTCCAATCCTGATTTCCAAATGAATCTTTTCCCACAGGTGCTACAAGAATGTGGCTTCTCACTTGTGTGAACTCTCATGTGTCTCGTCAGGTTGGATTTACACTGAAAAGTTTTTCCACAAGTGTCACAGCTTACAGATTTTTTACTTGTATCAGTTTCACTCCGAGACTTATCTGTTCGGTTTTTGTGACGTCTCCTTTTCTTCAGCTCCGCATTTCTAGTTGATCCCGAGTCCACATGCTGGTTTTCTTCCTGTTCCTCAAGCTCTGGTTCAGGAAAGTTAAGAGCAAGGAGCTGGTCATCGTTTGGTTCTGATTCACTGAGGTCACTTTCCTCAAAACTAGAAGTCACCATAAAACTATTGATCTCCTGCTTCAGTACAATCTCCTCCAGCTCCTGACTGGTGCAGAGTTCCTCCTGTTCCTCTTTAATCTGTGGAGGATCTGGGTCCTCCTGGTCCAGACTTGAGTTCCTCTCCTGCTGATTGGCGACAAACTCCTCCTCCTTACAGGCAGTTTGCTGGTGGAGGTCTAAACGAACAATAAAAAAAATGTAATTATAGAAAAACACTTCTGAGAAGATAAAGTTTTAGTTAAAGTCTGTAATGAGGGCATGTTGCTCACATTTGCAGGTGAAATTAAAAGTGTGTAAAAATGAAGTTATTTGTGCACTCTGATGCAAATGAGAACTTGAGTTCTGACATTTTTCAGCAACATTAAGAGTAAAAAAAACCTTTCAAACAAAAAAGAACTCACTTATTACTGACTGACTGATGATCTATTTTGGAGTTGATCTCGAAACTGATCTACATCTTGATATTTTTCAAAATAATCTTCACTATTGGGGGTGGCTGTAGCTCAGGCGGTAGAGCAGATCATCTACTGATCGGTTCGATTCCCGGCTTCACCTAGTCTGCATTTCAAATATCCTTGGGCAAGATACTAACTCCAAGTTGCCTCAAGTTGCTCTTTGATCTGTGGAATGTGTGTCTGAATGTTGGTAGAAAGCACTAAGAAAAATGTGCTTGTGCGAATGGGAGTGAGTGGGTGAATGCACAAGTTTTGTAAAGCGCTTTGAGTGCTCAAGATTGAGTAGAAAAGCGCTATATAAGAACCAGTCCATTTAAAACTCCCTGTCATGTTTTCACGAATACACATTAAATAGATCTGACTGATACAAACTGTAGGTTTGATATTAATGTTAACACTTCAGAAAAGCCATTACAGTTTTACCGCTGGTCTGTAAATCTTTCTCAGGTTTCCAGATGTTATGCAGCTGTCTGAGCCGCTCTTCCCCGCTCCAGACGACGATGCCTTCATCCTCGTGTTTCACTACAAGCTGTTCTCCCTCTTGACTGATGCAGAGTTCCTCCTGTTCCTCTTTGATCTGTGGGGGATCTGTGTCCTCCTGGTCCAGATTGAAGTTCCTCTCCTGCTTCCAGACCTGCTGGCCAGCCAGATCTTCCTCCTCCTTACACTTCATGTTGATGTGGGACTTGAGGAACAAAGTAAAAAGAAAAAGATTAGACAGGTAAAGGTGCAGCCTCAGTCAGCAGGGCTGTACACTGTGAGCATGTTGCTCACATATGTGAGAGAGGTTTGTACAAATGTTTCAGAAGCACCATGTGACTCCCTCTCTTTGTTGGAAAGTCTTATTAATTCACTTTATAACTATTACTTTGAAGATAAATTTCTACCATCACAAAAATATTATGACCTCTTTAAAAACAAACAACGGCAACTACATGACTTAAATTCCATGTTTAGATGAAGGTAATGGTCAATGCCTTTTGACAGGGGAAAAACCTCCACACAGAAGAATCTTACTTGGCTGAATCATAAATTATTCACCATGATTAAAACTGCAGATGAGCAATAATCTGCATTTTATTTTAGCCAAAGAGGAATGTTTCTGTTTGTCTGTGATCTGACTTTTTCTGCTGGGTCCAAATTTCATTTTATCCTGTGTAAGTTTGTTTCTCTTCCTGTTAACTAGCAAAGTCAAAATCACCTTGATTCATTTAACTTTAATTCAATTATAAATGTAATCATTTTATTGAACAATTAATTTCATTTCAATGAAAAACAATTACTTAAAAGAAAGAGATTAAGTTGGAGAGAGACATGTGGCCATCTTTTAGTGAGTTAGACCCTGATTAAGGGCTATTTTTAAAAGTAAAGCCCATCTCTCAAAGTCCCTGCCGGCCTGCCTCCACCTCGGGAAGTCTGTGGGTGCAGACGGAGGTGAGGAGCACCACAGGCGGCAGAGAACTGTCTGTAGCCCCGGAGTGAGGCGTCGTGAACCGAAGCAGACAGCGAACTGTGGCACAGTGCAGAAAACCGAAGCTTTCCCTCCCTGTTTGGTTTTGATGTGTCTCATGAAAGTCTATTGTTAAAAGTTGACCTTTAAAAAAAACGGACGCACTTGTTTGATTAGCTGCTCTCTGATTTTAGCCTGTTAGCTTACAGACTGAGCTCAGATCGTTCCTGTGTTAGTTCATTGAGAACATCACAGTTTTACATACCTGCTGCGTGACTTCATCTCGGGTCTCCGGCTGATATACAGCAGTCTGAGCCAGTGGCGGATCTCATCATCCTGGACGACTGTTTTTAATGTTTTTAACCACGGAGATTTCTTCTGCATCATCAGTCTCTCATTGTTAAACTCTCCCAGAAACTGAAGACAGTTGTGCCATTTCCGCGCTTCTTCTTCTTCTATTGAGTAGACGGCAGACTACACATGTCCAAGGGTAATACTGTCCTCCTCAGGCCATTGGCATCAAGTCAAAGCCTTAAAGTCTGGTACTTTGCGCATGGTCATTTTTTACGAACAGCAGAATCACAAGACAAAGCGTGCCAATGTTTATACTTTTCACTGTGACTGCCAAATAGATGAAAAAGTAGATGTTAAAAAACAACTTATAGTTTTGTCATTGGGCTGGTAGAAAGCTATGAGTTTCTGTCCCTTTGTCTGACCTTAGAGACTTATTTTAAAAGGAAACATTACAATCCTTTAAAGCAAGTATTTTCACCTCTGTTCCCCCCTCTGTACTTAGCTTTTTTGTTGTCATGTCAGTAATTGTCCAGTTGATGGCTCCCTTGGATCACAAGCCTGTCTCATGAGTCCAAGTGAATATATTCTTAATAAACAGCTTTGAAGAATTTGTGACCAACTTTGTTTAATTCGGAACATCATCATCATGAGTCAAACTCACTCTTGGATCTACAAAATATTTAACAAAAACAAACATCACTGAATCATAAGGTATTTGCTCCAACTCTTAGTCCAGAAACACATGAGTGAACTAGATCAGCTGCTCCTCCAGTTCAGCTGTGGATTTATATCATTATTTATATTTGTAAAGTGGATATGCAGTTTTTCAGTACTAATATAAGCATTTTATATCATTGCTTTATTGACAGATGTTTGGTGTTCAAGGTCAGGCATCAGTTTGAAAAAAACAAACAAACACACTGAGTTGAACTTGAACTTCCTACTGACAAAAACTAAAATTGGTGCAAAAATAACCAGAAACATATAAGAAGCATCCTGGAGGTGCTGCAGACAAGATAGGACCAATAACATGTCAACAGGAAATCCTTTTTACTAATTTGTTTATTTCTTTTTAGATTTTTACTCTCCATTTTAAGCCATGATGTTTGCTGATACTGTGTTCCTACTGTTTGTTCTCATTAATAGTTCTGTTTTTAACATTCTGTGCTGAAGCTGGAGGAAATGTTTCTACAGTGTCAGATGATACAGCTCCAAACTAAATAAGTGACTAACTAACGATGCTTTAATACACTTTACTATAAATTATGATATAGTGCACTTTCTTAAAATTTCTTATTGCTCTGTAATTAATTGTTTTCTTTATAAATGTACAAATGAGAATAAAATCTGTGTGATAAAGGAAGGTCTGTAGACTTCTCTGTTAAGATCAGTGAAGAGAAACAACAACATACAAATACCTAAGAAAAATATTCAGTAAACATTTAGAAGATAGAGAAGTTTATGTTGTCATGTGGAGAAATTTTTCAAATAAAAATATCCATAAGCATTGATAGTCTCCATGGCTGAACAGACACAGGAAAGAGCTCCACCTATAAAACGTAAAAACATCAAGACAACATGTTGAAGATGTCGAGGTACTGCCCATAATGTTTGACTGACATCTGATTTATGTGCAGCACATAAATACCACAATAATGATGGAGAGAAACTAAAAGGGAACTAAAATACAGATTTAAACTTACAACAATATGAAAGACTTCAGTCTATTTCACTTTAATCAACTCAGCAGTGGCTCCATAATAAAGCCTCAGTCCAGCATAGAGCGGCTGAGTGAATGTGGTCTGGACTCTGTGGAGGAGAGTCATGGTTTCAGAGACGCTGTAGAAGGACAAAATACCTGCTCTGTGATCCAGGTACACTCCTACTCTGGAGGAACGAGGACCTGAGACAGGAGTTTGGATGTTGTTGTACCAAAATGTAAAACTGTTGTTGTAACAATATAATGACCAAGATTTGTCATTCCATCCAAAAACACATTCACCTCCTTTTCTGCTGATATTCTTGTATGCGACTGCTACATCAACTCCTCCCCCTCTCCACTCCACCTCCCAGTAACAACGTCCAGTCAGACTCTCTCTACTCAGGACCTGAGACCACCACCAAGTGAATCTGTCTGGATGATCAGAATAAGACTGTTGTTGATTCATAAATGTTACTTTTCTGTTCCCCTCTGATAATAACAGACATGTGTTTGCTGTGTTTGGATCCAGTGTGATTTCACATGAATATTTTAAGAATCCAGCTCTGGTCTTTGGCTCTGGTTGTGACAGTAAAACATCCACTTCAGTGACTGTCAGTGAGATGTTTGTCCGTTCCTCTCTCAGAATGTCCTGTAGTTTATCTCTGACCTCTGACACAGCTGCTGTCACATCCTCAAAGTAGCTCAGAGGACGGATATTGATGCTGGATGAGTCTGTAGACTCACTGAGTGCTGACAGTGAGGGGTAGTTGTGTAGAAACTGGATGTGATCCTCTGTGTGTGAGAGCTGCTTCAGCTCAGCATCTTTCCTCTTCAGCTCAGTGATCTCCTGCTCCAGCTTCTCCTGAAGCTCTTTGACTCGACTCACTTCAGTTTCCTGCTGGGATCTGATCTGCTGCTTCACATCAGAGCTTCTTTTCTGGATGAGATGGATCAGCTCAGTGAAGATCTTCTCACTGTGCTCCACTGTTTGATCAGCAGACTGATTGATGGCCTCCACCTCCTGTTGAAGCAGCTTCACATCTTTCTCTCTGTCCTGGATTCTCTGCTGGATGTTTTGTCGACTCACCTCCAGCTCTCTCTGCCTCTCAGTCCTTTCTGCTGCAGCTGAGACTGTGTCGTGGCCTTTATGTTCATCCACAGAGCAGAGATAACAGATACTCTGCTGATCAGTACGGCAGAACATCTTCATCACCTCATCATGACGAGAGCAGATGTTCTCCTGGAGCTTCTTGGAGGGCTCCACCAGCTTGTGTTTCTTGAATGTAGGTGAATCATAATGAGTCTGAAGGTGTTTCTCACAGTAAGATGCCAGACAGACTAAACAGGACTTGAAGGCTTTCATTTTTCTTCCAGTGCAGACATCACAGGCCACATCTTCAGGTCCAGCATAGCAGTGATCAGCAGGAGCAGCTTGGAGTCCAGTCTTCTTCAGCTGCTCCACTAAAACTGCTAACATGGTGTTTTTCTCCAGGACAGGCCTCGCTGTGAAAGTCCTCCGGCACTGAGGGCAGCTGTAGGTTTTCTTCTTTTCCTCTTCATCCCAGAAGCTTTCAATACACTTCATGCAGTAGCTGTGTCCACAGGGAATAGCCACCGGATTCTTCAGTAGATCCAAACAGATCGAACAAGAGAAGGTTTCTCGGTCCAGCTGAACACTTTTCTGCGCCATTTCACCCAACAGTGTCAGTGACTGTGTGAGTTTCACTTCCTCAGAACTGAAACTGCTCTGATCTAAACAACATAGGTTTCTGTAGCGAATGGGATCTGTCAGCTCTTATACGTCACCACATGTTGGTTGCACCCATCTTCAAACTGCAGATCAGAAGGGGAGGGAACAAGGGAACATGTGGACAGAGAGGAGGTGCTGAGTTAGAGAGCAGGAAGAGGGAGGGTTATCAGACACTAATTCAATCCTGGAACATGTGAGCCTGTGAGTTTTTCATTTAAAAATAGCACTGCTCAGCCTTTAAAGTTGTTAAATAACCTTAACATTTAAAAGACAATCTTTTTATGTAAATTAGTTTAAATTATCATTTTAGTCATTACAGGATATCAAATACTGCAGCTGAACTAAGAAATTGTTGTAGAAAAAAGCAATAAAAGGTCGTTCCCCCTCTGTCCCCTCCTGGTCACCTGTGCCTCAATTTTATGAGATGAGATGGATCAGCTCAGTGAAGATCTTCTCACTGTGCTCACTGTTTTATCAGCAGACTGATTTTATTCCACAACCTAGACATCCACATTACTCACACTCTCATAACACATACATATAGGGCCTTGGGATCGGGCATGTTATACGGTGTCCAGAGGACAGTCTTTGTATTCAACCTCACCTCTGGCGCTGGTGCCTATGGAGCGCCAGGACTGCCATAATGAATTAATTAAATACACCATTAAATAATGAATTAAATGTGGCAATAATTAATTAAAATTGGAATTAATTAATTAAATAAATAGTTATGACACATGTAATTAATTAATTATTGACACGTTTAATTAATTATTTATGTATTTCACATTTTAATTAATTATTCCATCCATCCATCCATTCGCTTCCGCTTATCCTTTTCAGGGTCGCGGGGGGCGCTGGAGCCTATCCCAGCTGTCATAGGGCGAGAGGCGGGGTACACCCTGGACAGGTCGCCAGTCTGTCGCAGGGCCAACACACATTTAATTAATTAATTATTGACACATTTAATTAATTATTTAATGATATATTTATTTATTTCATTTTGGCAGTCCTGGCGCCTGGCTCTCATCTTGAAATAATTTTATCTGTCAGCCTCACCCATCAAACTCAGGGGGCGGGGTTAACGCTGATCAAGTCAAAACCATTGCTTAGGCCTGGTGGCCATTGTTTCTAGCACACAACAACCGGCATGTGGAAGCTAACAGAACTGAACTTTGAAAAACCCTGTTTGTGTGTCACCAAATAGCGTTTTAATATTTTTTTAGCCGAGAATGTAGTGGTTTAATCTTCATGTGTCTGGTCGGTTTGTCAAGATACAGCCTCTTTGCAAAAGTGCTTCGATGATTTCGGAGACGTCTGCCCAGTCTCACGGCAAAGCGTGGGATAGACCCGCTCGCCTCGCAAGCAATCCCACCGACAAAGCGCAGGCCCCGGTACACAGCTGTAGTAACCCCCGCTGACTTCTTTTACTGAGGTTATATTTATCGGTGTTTTATTTCCTGATGTTCTTATGTGTCCTACGTGTTTCAGTCGCCAATTCTGAATTATAACTAACATTAAAAACATGTTTAAGGAGGAGAGAGAGCAAATAAATCTGTTTAACATCTGATCTTTGGGTTTTTGTTCAGTAATCAGCGTGACCTGTGTATAAACGCATAAAAGAGATAACGTTGGTGTTTCTGTCATGTAGTAACTGCTGGCTTTAACTGTACAAAGGTTGTTCGACACTATGAAACACATACAGACTTCATGATGTTCGGCTAATATTTTTATTGTGAATATTAATCATGAGGGTAAACGGCCCTGTACACCACGGAGCGAGGTCAGCATATCCACGATATGCAGAGTTTCCCAGCTGACTAACTGCCAACTATTCCAGAGACGTGAAAATATACAGCATAAAGAAAAGTGTAAGAGACCCAGCAGCAGATTAGAATAACAGTTATACATTTAATAAATCACCAAATGAATCCAAGAAACGAGCAAACCTGTTCCGACAATTTGAGTTTGTGTTCCCTCAGCTGCAGACTCGCTGCTGTTTAAATGTTTGAAAAGGAAGATTAGATATAAACAAACGTCAAACGTAGACTCATTCTGCCTTCACATTTGATATGAGGCCACACAGTAAAAAACTGTCAATTTTACACTTAGAGAGTTGATTTTAACTCTGTTTCAGATAACATTTGGTCCCACTCAAAATTAGGGTAAAATTTACTCTATGGCCAGTGTTAACTTTTTAGTGTTAATTCTACTCAGTTTAGTGTCAAAATTAACAACAAAATGTGTAAAAATATTTAACACTGAGGGTTATTCACACTGTTTAGAGTAATATGATTTCACTTTATAGAGTTATTTTTAGTCCAAGTTCACTCTAATGTGTAATAATATTTCATTTTCATTATTTTTTCATATTTATCATATGATGCTATATTTCTAAATGGCTGTGATCTATCCTATATTATGAAAATAACTACAAACATACAGGTTACAGTAACAGCATTTATTAGCATAACAAACTCTTACAAATGACAGTAAGTAATGACAGTTGTCATTCACTCCATACGACAATTGTATGTCAAAAGGCCTGGGATAATGCAGGCTGTCAACATGAAAGACAACTAAATCTTGCTTTGTCCTGGTCAACTCATAAGCATGGAAATGTTCTTGAAAGGCTACTGTACATAATGGCAAAATGAGAAGTACCAGTTTCTCATGTATTATCAGAACTGACTCAATCTGGTAAAACACAGGCATTTCAGACACTACTTTGCCACAAATAACCAAATGCGGGCGGTAAACAATACCATTCTGTTTAGCCCAGTTCACTTTCATAACTTGAACTCTATTGGGCAGTTGCATTGCTATTGCAATTCCAGAACCTCCTTTTACCATATCTAAAGACACCATTTTTCCTGGACCAATGTCTAACCGACTAAAGGTTGTTGAAGATTGCCAAATGTATGCCATATAATTCTGGTGTTTTTTTGGCCAGCGTTTTGGTGATATTTTTGAATGATTTGAGCAGTTTCTTGAAAAAATTGTGCTTACCTTCATAGCGCATGCACCAACTATGAAGTACAGGCCCTATTTTTTGGATGCAGCGAGGATAATGGATAAGAAAATGGTGCTTTGGTAAAAGTTTTTTCTGGGGATACAACATCTTGAACAGTTTGTGGTGTTCCACAATCAAATGTTTTAAATATACACACATACCTTGAGATAACATAGGAGAAAATACAATGTTAACTATCTGTAGTAATAAAAGTAGTAGGCCCCGATGTTGGTCAGTAGAGGTTACCAAATCTCCAAACATGAGGGGAACATTCCTCAGTAAGCACCATGTCTGAATAGCATTCAGTCCCAGATCATTAGACTCTCCACCTAAATTCACAGCTACTGGCCTATTGTTTTTCTCCATGAATCCATAATCAAAACTTTGTATTCTCAAATTCACTTCTCCCAATGTAAGATGTTGTTCTTTTAAATACAAAAACAATAACTTCAGTTTGTACTGGGCCACTCCTTCCAAAACATCATGCATCACATCAACTGAGAAGTTCTCAGTTGTGTGAAAATATGTCAGTGAATTCAATAAGCATGAACTCTTTACACCAAAAACATAAGGAAGCAATGGATTATTAGACATTTCCTGACAGTGAGCAGTGTGGTTGTCTTTGGTGCGCAACACTATTTTGGGGGAAATCTTCAGAGAATTCTGTTTGAAAGTCATCTTTATCAGCTAAACAAAACCTGCAACAGTACCTTGCACTGAAAGACTCCACCAGACCAAACAAGCTATGTAAGCCTAAATTATCACCAGTGACCTGTACCACACTACCACGAACATAACCACCGAATAGTGGAATCTCAATACCATCGCTCTCTAACACTTTAATGTCTCGAACAATAGGAACAAGAATTTCACTAAAACCATAACGTTTCAGATCTTGTGCATGAAATAAGGCACAAAGGTGTATGTTGGCCAAAAAAGAATTCCATTTGGGAGAGAAGTTTCTTAAGGTAAAATATACTGCACCCAACTTGTGAATACCTCGCTTGGAACCAAGAGGATTTGCAACCTCAAAGTCATCATAGAACATTTGGATCTGAACTGTGTGCTTTTCTGTTGAAAAAAAGAGGGCGTGTCTTCAATAGAGATCCATCACAAATATCTCTGCGTCTTGAATCACAAGTGTCTGATTTTTTCAACATTTCTCCAACATGCTGACTCTTAAATATTGATTCCAATGTTGATAAAACTGGAACATACATGAATTTATCTTGAACAACTGCCTGATCATATGTTCCAGTCTTTTTATTTCGCCTTGTGTCAAATCTTGAGCCAATTACACATTCAACTGGTTCTACAGTTTCCCACTTGTCTGATAAATATTTTGACCTCTTGTACTCAGAATTAAGAACTGAGAAAGGATTCTCTAACTCATCAAAACATGCTTCAACTTTCTTGCACATTTCTGTTTCTCTTTCATTACTAAATACATGCTTAATGACTGTTTCTTTAGCATGTTGTTGGATATCTTGAACAATCTCTTCCATGGAATTCACTACAGAATTCACTACACTTTGGCCTACACCTGCTGCCTTTAGATCAGAAATAACAGCTGCACAACTATTTACAAGGTCTGCTGAAGATAATTCCGACTCAGCCTCTAAATCAGGGGTGTCAAACTCAAATACACAGTGGGCCAAAATTCAAAACTGGAACAAAGTCGCGGGCTAACATTAATATTTATTGAAAAAAAAAATCTTCCTCTAGATATAAGAATGAATCTTTTTTTATGGACGCAAACAAGTTTTGCTGAAAACCTGAATATGGAACAAGCAAAGCTTAATACTAAACAATATATATATTAACTGTATAATACCAGTAGGCCAGCTCTAATAGTAATTTGGTATGGCTTCGCGGGCCAAATGTAATCAGGCTGCGGGCCAAATCTGGCCCGCGGGCCAGAGTTTGACACCTATGCTCTAAATGTTCAGGCACCACATCAACATTAGCAGTAGTACTTGTGTCCGTAACACTTTGAACTGGTGAAAAATCTAGTTCTGCAGAATCAAATGAACTGCTTACGTGGCATTTGTTCAGGTGCTTTCTAAAGCCAGAAAAACTACTAAAAGAACGTGAGCATCCCACTTGGCCACATTTGAGATATAGTGTCCTCCCAGTACAGAGACCATGAATTACCTTAAGGTGTTTTACAAGGCTGTTTGGTCTACCATGATCACTTTTGCAAAGAAAGCACTTCATTATTTTGATCTCAATGGATACTAACGCACCATTCTTGCTCGCAACTCTGGGAGTTTCCTTTGTTTCCCCAACATCAATGTTGTAAATGGTTGTTTGCAGAAAAGTGAAAAAGTTGGTCAGGGATGAACTGTATGACGTATCAAAGACATAATGGGCCTTAAAGAGTTCATCAAGGGCTCCTACTGAACCTGTCGCTTTACATGGAAGTGCATGCTTGTCAATCACAATGAAGAAGGTGTGGATGCTGCTTCTTGTGGGTCCCTGAGCAAGAAGGTAGGGCTGACTGCTTCGGGTGATGTTGTCTAGATGCTGCTGTACACTGGTTCCAGCCTACAACAACACATTAAACAGCAGTATTTAGTGACTATCCCATTAGATTAGATCACCTTACTGTACATTACAATGGCGGTGATGGAATATATATTTTAAATAACATACCTTTAGGAATTTGATGAGGTTATCGACAGCTTGAGATGCAGACATCTTTCCTGGTCTCTTTCACCCTTGTGCAGATGGCGGTAGCAGATGTAGCAGCAGCAAGATAGCAGACATGTCACTGTCCCAGCCTACAGACGAATAAACAAAGAATTACTCCAAAAATACATTCGATAGACAGAATTGCCTATATAACCAACAATGGCAAATAAAAACAGTCAGTCATACCATTCTCAACTTCAGTAGCTGACTCAGCATTGCACATCAACTCCAAGAGCTCCGAGGTGGGTACAAGTCCATGACTTTCCTTTACAATCTTTGATTTGAGATCGATGGGCCACCTCTCCAAGAATTTGTTGGCAGTGACCTCATCAAACAGGAGTCTGAAATCTTGTTCTATCTATAATGCAAAAATAGAAGATAAGAGGTGTAATGAGTGAAATTGCAAGCTGCATGGAATATTTCAGTGATTCAACAAATGAAGATGTCTTACCAGTCCTGGTGTGTCCAGAAACCGCGGGAAGACTATGAAGACATCTGCTGCATTCTTATCATCGCTGACCATTGAATGCCGATAAATGAAGGTAGCTTTCATCTTTTCACGGATAGTGTCTTCATCAGCAGAGTGTCTCAAAAGAGCAATAGCTGCTTTTACATCCTCATCTGATAACACTGTCTCAGTGGTGAGTGGTCTGGATCGACCACGGCCTGGCCCGCCAACTTAAGAAAAAACAATTTGATTGACTCCTGCCTACAAATTAGATCAGAATCATTTAAATCACAAGTGAACTTACTTTTAGGAGATTTGGAAAGTGAGACACTTCTTTCCTCTGCAGCTTTTCTTTGAATTGTCTTCAACCGCCACGCAAGGTATCCTGAACCGCTCTCTGGATCATAGTAATGTTCTTATGTAATTAAATACAAGCAGAATGTTATCAACATTTCTGAGGGCAACTATGTGTTTAATGTTGCAAAGTCCCCTTTACTTACATATCCATGTTGTGAATATGGGTCTTCCAGATATGGAAACAGAGCAACAATCCCCTGCGCATACATCACTCTTACACTTTTAGGGGGAGATGTCCTAATGTATAAATTCAGTGATGACCGTCACTCAATTGGCATTGAACATCACAATTAAAAATAATACAATACTAAAAATGTTTCTTTATAGACTACATTTATGATTCTTACCCATGTGCTTCTGTCATCTCAGCAGCAAGTATGTTTATCATCTGTCTTCTAGTTGCATCTGTCAGAGATTTGGTTTTTGCATACTCTTGTATGATGTGTTCACCACCAGGCTTTGTTGTTAGGATTTTTTCAATCAACTTAAATAGACATAAAATATGAAGTCAGAAATTTTTTAAACCTTGAGAAAAACTGGAAAACGATTACATAAAAACACTTCACATCAAACATGCAAATTAGACTAACAATGTTCACTACCCACAGCTTTTGCCTCATAGTTTATATGGCATGGCCTTTTAGGTTGTCTTCCTTCAGTGGTTGCTGCTTCTTCAGGAGGTTCACACATTGTGAAGTTTAGAATGATTGGCCGTGGAACTGTTACTTTTATCATGGAACGGGACCGCGGCACATCTCCTACACGCACGGACTGTTTACTCCAGAGATCAGCTGATCGCCCTGATGCCGGCCGGCTCGCTGGCCAGGCCCGCAGAAGTGCCCGCAGAAGTACCAGCTGAAATTTGGAGGAAAACACATCGGGGATGCAGAGGTCAAGGACAGAAGAGAAGAAAAAAGGTGACGGTGAGACAGCGGAGGCTCGAAGCGAGGAGGAGGTTTAAACCGTGTCTGCCGTCTATCGTGATGGGAAATGTGCGATCGTTGGCAAGTAAAATCGACGAGCTCTCAGCACTGGTACGGAGTCAGAGGGAATACCGAGAGTGTAGCCTGATGTGTTTCACCGAATCATGGCTGCACCAGGTCATTCCCGATGAGAATGCTTCCGTGGAAGGCTTCCACACTGTTCGGGCGGACAGGGACAGCATCGCTAGCGGTAAGCGTAAAGGAGGTGGGCTTGCTGTTTTAGTTAACAACCGGTGGTGTAACCCTGCCAACATAACAATCAAAGAAAGGATTTGTTGCCCGGACACTGAACTGTGTGCTGTTGGACTCAGGCCGTATTATTTACCCAGGGAATTCTCTCACGTCATCTTGGTGGCTGTTTATGTTCCCCCCTCTGCTAACCCCACAGCTGCATGTGACACTATCCACTCTGCCATAGCTCGGCTACAGACTCAGCACCCGAGTGCCTTTATTGTGATCTCGGGTGACTTCAACCATGTATCACTGGACAATACACTACCAACATTCAAACAATATGTGGACTGTCCCACCAGGGGAGAGAAAACTTTAGACTTACTGTATGCTAACGTCAAGGATGCATACAGCTCCTCCTCCCTCCCCCCACTTGGTAGGTCAGATCATAACCTGATTCACCTCACCCCCCGCTATGTGCCAATTGTGAGGAGGGAACCTGTGACCACCAGGACTGTTAGGAGGTGGTCAGAGGAGGCAATAGCGGAACTACAGGGCTGTTTCGAGGTGACCGACTGGGAAACACTCTGTGAGCCTCACGCCGAGGACATCAATGGGCTTACTGAGTGTATCACAGGCTACATAACTTTCTGCACCGACTCCATTGTTCCAGCTCAGACTGTTCATTGTTACCCAAATAACAAGCCGTGGGTGACTAAGGACATCAAAGCCCTCCTCAACAACAAGAAGAGGGCTTTCAGAGGGGGCAACAAAGAGGAGGTGAGGAAGATCCAGGTGTTACTAAAGGACAAGATCAGAGAGGCTAAGGACAATTACAGGAGGAAGCTGGAGTGGAAACTCCAGCAGAACAGCATGAGAGAGGTGTGGAGGGGCATGAAGACCATCACTGGATTCAGGCCAACCAACAGCAGGGGAGCTGAGGGAGGTGAGAATAGAGCCGACGAGTTGAATCTGTTTTTCAATAGATTCGACACCACAGTGTCTGCTCCCACCCCCACAACCTCACCTGCAGTCAGCCTGGAATCCAGAGCCACACCACTGTGCCAGCCTCTCTCTTCACATGTTGCCTCCTGTGAGATTCCTGACACCCCTCCCCCACCCATCACCTTCACTCAATACCAGGTTGAGATGCAAATGAGGAGACTTCACTCAGGCAAGTCTGCTGG
Organism: Mchenga conophoros; assembly: GCF_057382185.1. Classification (NCBI taxonomy): domain Eukaryota; kingdom Metazoa; phylum Chordata; class Actinopteri; order Cichliformes; family Cichlidae; genus Mchenga; species Mchenga conophoros. The sequence continues at coordinate 4,776,282 of NC_140543.1, read as the reverse complement.
ACCAGACGGAGTGAGTCCCCTTGTCCTCAAGGCCTGTGCCCCCCAGCTGTGTGGAGTCTTTCATAAACTGTTTATGCTGAGTCTGAGTCTGCAGAGGGTCCCGGTGATGTGGAAGACATCATGCCTCGTCCCTGTACCAAAGACGCCTCGTCCCAGTGGCCCCCAGGATTACAGGCCCGTGGCACTGACCTCCCACATCATGAAGACCCTGGAAAGGCTCATCCTGGACCAGCTGCGACCCATAGTAAGACCACATCTGGATCCCCTTCAGTTCGCTTATCAGCCTCGTCTCGGAACAGAGGACGCCATCATCTACCTGCTCAATCGTGTCTACACCCATCTGGACCAGCCGGCGAGCACTGTGAGGGTCATGTTTTTTGACTTTTCCAGTGCTTTCAACACCATCAGGCCGACCCTCCTGGGTGATAAGTTAGCAGCGATGCAGGTGGATGCTTCTCTGGTGTCCTGGATTGTTGATTACCTGACAGGAAGACCACAATATGTACGTCTCCCACAGTGTGTGTCTGACAAGGTGATTAGCAACACAGGGGCACCACAGGGGACTGTCCTCTCCCCCTTCCTCTTCACCCTCTACACCACAGACTTCAGCCACTGCACAGAGACCTGCCATCTTCAGAAGTTTTCTGATGACTCTGCGGTGGTTGGATGCATCAGCAGGGATGATGAGACAGAGTACCGGGCTGTGGTCGACTCCTTTGTCACGTGGTGTGAGCAGAATCATCTGCAGCTCAACGTGGCAAAGACCAAGGAACTGATCGTGGACTTCAGGAAGACCAGGAAACACTTGACCCCTGTTTCAATCCAGGGGGTCAGTGTTGACATTGTGGAGGACTATAAATACCTTGGAGTACACATTGACAATAAACTGGACTGGGCTAAAAACACCACAGCACTTTACAGGAAGGGCCAGAGTCGTCTCTATTTTTTGAGGCGACTGAGGTCCTTCAACATCTGCCAGAAAATGCTGAGGATTTTCTATGAGTCTGTGGTGGCCAGTGCGATCCTCTATGCTGTTGCATGCTGGGGGAGCAGGCTGAGGGTCGCAGATGCCAACAGACTTAATAAACTGATCCGTAAGGCCAGCAATGTTGTGGGGATGGAGCTGGACTCCCTCAAGGTGGTGTCGGAGAGGCGGATGCTGTCCAAGATAAAGACAATGTTGGATAACACCTCCCACCCACTCCATGACATGTTGGTCAGTCACAGGAGCTCGTTCAGTGAGAGACTGAGAATACCGAAAAGCACCACTGAACGACACAGGAAATCATTCCTGCCTGTGGCCATCTCCCTGTACAACGCATCCACTTAACACACTGTTTGCTGCTACAACTACACATGTTTCTTTTCCAAATATTTATTTATAAGTGACTTATGTATGTATGTATGTATATATATGTATATATTGTACTATTCTTAGTTAGCGTATTGTCTGTCTTGTCTTAATGTTGGTTTAAAATGGAGCACTGTAACAAAAAATAATTTCCCCCAGGGATCAATAAAGTATTCTGATTCTGATTCTGATTCTGATTGTATCATCCGATGGAGAAGATGATGATGACAGAGATACACCTGTGCATTAAGGAACATGACCAAAGCAGAAGCATTAAATTTAACTGTTAATGCTTCAATCTCAACCTTTAAATTTCATATAAACATATACGTATGTGAGTGATTACCAAGTTCTTCATTGCTCAGCATGACTCGGAAGGTTACAGGTGACCCCTTCACTATTTCTTCAAACACCTCTGCGTCTACTTCTGTGTCAGACTGGTCAAACACCTTCATATCTAGCTGTCTGCCTTCTGGTATGTTAAATTTTAGGCACACTGAAGTAAGGTAAGAGAAAAGAAATGTTACAGAAATTGTTAAAAAAAAAAAAAGGCCATGCATTTTCTTATCAAATGGTAGAGTAAGGCTATGTCTTCACAAAATATTGATGAGATGAAGCTTAAGAATATAGGTAATTCTCATTCATTGTTGAAGTAGAAACAATTATCAACTTAGGTAGTTGACTTAGAATATAATTAAGCTTGTTTATTGACCAGGTAAACGTTGTTATCTTGTTTTATCCTGATATTCTAACCTTCTTTCATGAAAGCATCAAATGTCAGGGCCCTATTTCAGGAAGCCGGTTTAGAAAACTCAGAGTGAAAAACGATACTCAGGGTTGAGTAACCCCGAACTGTCCAACTCGGAATATTCGGTTTCAGAAAGGCTGATAACAATTAGTTCAATCAACGCGGAGTTGCTTTAACCCCAAGTCAAGCGCGCGCACGAGGATACATAAAGCCCTGATTAGTGGAGCACAGATTAAGCGAGTCACCATGGAGACGGAGTGAACGAAGGCGCGGTCAATGTATTTTACAGCGCTTGAGGCCGAAATTCTGATGGCAGCATATGCCGATAACATGCAAATTTTGCGGAAAAAAAGTAACACAGCCTCAGCTGCAAAACAAAGGGAGCATGCATGGCAAAACATAGCCGACAGAGTCAATGCGTGAGTGTTACTTTAAACATTGATCTAGGGATTTCCACCCATTTAACACGTTATTTTATTTTTTATTTTATACATTTTATTTTGTGACGTGATGTGAGCGCAGGTGCAACCCAACAGGCCCCAAACGTTCCTGGCAGCAAGTAAAAATGAAATATAAAAATATAGTCCAAACAGGTAAGGTGTAATTGTATTATGAGCCATAGTGCTTGGTCTGTTTGTCCCATGTAAATCAATTGCAGTTAGAGGCTACATTAATTTTCCTTCTGTAAGCACTTATTGAAATTATCTGAGCACATTACAAGTACATATTTGCTTACTCTGTATGCTCAAATGTGACCCGTTATAGCCAACAGAAAAAAAGCAGAGGCCTGAAAAACAGGTGGGGGTCCTCCACCACCACCACTCACAGAGGCTGAGCAGTTGGCCCTCAGCCAAAACAGTGGGCGCCCTGTGGCTGAAGGCATCTCTGCGGGGACATCCTCTGAGTCAGTAACCCCGCAAGACACAAGTGCCTACATAAGAGGTAAATTCAAAATAATACATGATGTGCATACATCCTTTCTTCACAGTCACCTTTGCAGTGCTACTCATTCATTTGATAAACTCTTTACCATAATGGATTATTTTGTAGTGAACTTATTTTCCTACTGATTTTGCCTTCCCTCAGTCTTGGTTGTCTTTGAGAGCATAATGACAATGAAGTGTAAGGTGATTGGTATATGTTTGTTAATTGCCATTTGGTCCCTTGTAAGTTATAAGTGACCTGTATAAACCTCATATTCTATCAGTTGATGGTGATGGTGTACTGCATCTGGTGCAGCCTCCTGTTGAGCCAGACCAACATGCAGTTATGAGTACTCTTAATACTCCACAGATTATATGAGTTTACAGTAGAACAGCAATGTTGTTAATTTCTTTACTACAGGAAAATAATGAAGAAACATTGACAGCTGTTACAGAGGAGGAAGCAACAGAGACACTTTATGAGGTTTACATCTTACAATGGAAAATATAACAATTGAATAAAATGTGGTACTATAATAAAACCATGGACTTTCTATGTCTCTAACAGAGTGATGATGGAAATGAAGAGGAAGAGGGTCCAGCCACGTCTCCAACAAACCTTTCCTCAGTAAGATGTTCAGCACTGATTTACAACCAACCTAAGTAGGCATGTACTATGAATGTCAATGCTATTTTCTGTGTTTCAATAGCTCCCTGTAAAGCAGCTGTACAAGACCCATTTGATCAAGAAAATAAAAAAATGTGACTTGGAAATGGAACACTTCAAGCAGCAGATCCAAAAGACCAAGATTGAGATTTTACTGCTAGAACATCAGTTAAGGGTGGGTGAAGTGGTCAGAGATGGACGAATTATTTCAGTGTTATATACTTATACATAATAATATACTTATTAATACTTTGTGTACAGGAAATACAGGCGACCAATAAAGCCAGTTGAACAAAAAATCTGTTTATTCTTCTTTCAACATGTTGAGATGATGGGTCAAAGGAAATGATTGTGACATATGGTGTCTCTGACTGCTCTTCCATCTTGTATGTCCGTGGGAGGGTCAGGATGTTCATGGTTTGGATCACTGCTGATGTTTGGTTCAGAAGGACAGTGTTCTCCTCTAATTGTGGCAATGTTGTGAAGAATCACACATGCCACAATAATGTCACATGCCCTTTCTGGGGTGACCCTGAGTCTTTGAAGGCACTGGAACCGGGCCTTAAGCATTCCGATAGTCATTTCAACTCTGGCTCTTGTCCTGCAATGAGCCAGATTATATCGCTGCTGTGGGCCCGGTTCAGGGTCAGGGTAAGGGGTAAGCAAATAGGGTAAACATGGATACCCCCTATCACCAAGCAAGTAGCCAGTGAACTCTCCTAAGACAGAAGGATACACTTCAGTTCAAATGTCCCTGTAGCAATTGGTCTTTATATATTTTAAAGTATTTTCAACTCACCATGTCCAAATTTTGTGCTCAGTGTACATTCACAAAAAATTCGTGAGTCATGAACAGAGCCTGGCCACTTGGCTTCCACATTTGTCATAATGTTGGCAGCATCACATATGATCTTCACAGTGCAGAGAACACAAATTAGCATCCATTACTATAATGAAATAATTTGTTAGTTTGAAATGCTACAGGGAACTATGTACCTGTACATTAATGCTGTGGAAAGACTTCCTGTTCACATAGTCTCCTTCATTTACTGAAGGAGCAATGATTGGAATGTGAGTGCCATCTATACAGCCAATCACGCCTGGGAACCCTGAAAATAAATGTAAAATTTAAGTAGTAGTTCAAGTATCACCACATCATGAATTGAGTTTTGTTCATCCTGATACCTGCAATTTTGTGGCATCCCTCTTTGATAAATCTTGTGGGTCTATGACCGGGGAACACCACAGACGAGTACAGGAGACGTTTCAGTGCAACTGTAACATTCCTGACTGCCCGACAGACGGTAGCCTTGGAAACGTGCTCAGCATCACCAATATTATACAGAAAGCTCCCGTTTGCAAAAAAACGAAGTGCAATACAAATAATATGTACAGAACTGAGAGGATGTCCGCGATGTGTCACATGAGCAATATTAGGCCTGAGGATGTTATTCAAATGAATTATAGATTGTGCTGAAAAACGGTAACGTTCACACAGAAAATCATCAGGAAATGATCAAATGTCCAAACGCGCTCTAATCACTCTCTCCCGGCGGAGAGCTCTGCGGAGAATTTGGGCTTCAACATCTACTGGCTCTTCGAGGTAGGGGCACGCCATGTCCGACACTTCCTACTGTCAGGTTTCCGACAAAGAGGCGGAGACAGTCAGGGTTAGTTGTGGTAAACCTGCTAGGGGGCAGGTTAGCTTCACGGAGTGTGTCGTCATAGTGACTCACTCAGGATTCATCTGAACTCGCTTTGTGAAACCGAAAACCCAGAGTTTTCGTTAACTCAGGGTATACTTACTCAGAGTTTGCACTAAACCGGCTTTCTGAAATAGGGCCCAGGTCAGACAGCCTAACATACTTCTGCTCCCCACCAAACAAAACACGCAGCAACATATTCTGTTCACAAAACAAAAGAGAAAAAAATAATAAAGGAAAGAGTTTAAAACTGTGGATGTACTTTAGAGCTTTAGTTTTTATACAAAATAGAAGCAGTTAAAAGTCAATATTACTTAACAGCTACAGCATGAAGAAATAAGTAACAGATTAACTGCTAATAAAGATCCTTTATCAACCAGTGTTACTGCAAATGGACCAAGTGTGACTAACATCTAATATTGTTTAATAACTTTAGTCTACTTATCAAGTATTGGTCGCTCTTACTGCAATTCGCTTTATTTCTGTGAACAATTACTGTATATTAACATATCATTAACATTGCTGTCAATTAATTTATATAAAAGAATCTGAATTAATTCTAAATTAGTGTAAGCCTTTGGCATTTGCTTAAAAGAATATAAATCAGTAGAGTAAACTTTATTGTAATGTTACCCACTTTTTCTGATAGTTCCTTCGAAGCTAATTAGCGATTATTAGCTTACTAATAAACGGTAATTTAGTTGCTAAAACTATCCCATTAGACATGTGACAATAATATTATCTAAGCTGCACTTAGAAGAAATACATAGTTAACATGTTTTAGGTTAATCTTAACTCAGTGAGAATATAACGAACATTTGAACTTTTAGCAATGGTTAGCATGTAGCTACTCGACAATATCATTAAACCTATGGGTAAATGCTGCTAACTCGACATCAGTGTAACTATAAAGAGCTATTTAGTTTAAAAATACTTACTAAACAATGTTACCAGTATGGGAATGTTAACTTAACTTACCTGACTGTGGTAGCTCTCAGACCGCACACGCCTGCGGACTGGTACTAATCAACACTGTGTGGAGTTATGTCTTCACTCCGTGTCTACAGAACTTTACACTGACTTTTAACTCTGACGTTAGAGCTGGTTTACTCCTCACAGAGTTGTATATACTCTCTCTAGGTTAAAATAGGTTTACACTGAAATATTGACACTCCATTTTTTACTGTGCAGCACGTATAGTGGCTGTGTCCTGTTTTAAGATCATACATGTAAAATTGTTGTCTGACCTCTGTCTGCATGCAGGTAAACTGAGGGTCTGTTGAGCTGATCGCTGGTTTCGTGAGAAAAATGTCAGCTCGTTCTTTATGTTACAGAAGCACAGAGACACAAGACCAGGCGGAAAGAGACGATCGTTCGGTGAAAATGAGAATCTGCGAATGCAACATGTGGAACACGGAGAGTGGAATATGTAAACAAACCGGTTAACGTAACCCCCTCGGTGCACTCTGCATGCTAACTGTTAGCAGAGCTAGTGAAATCTCTGAAAACATCTGAGCACTTTTGCAAACATGTTCTATGTTGACAACCTGACCAGACATGTGAAGATTACGGCGCGACATTCGCAGCTAAAACACTGTTAAAAGTGTAGTTGGTGACAGAAAAACGGGATATTTTAAAACTACACCACCACCATTGCTGCCTGTGATTTGAAATGCATTCTGGGATACCTGGCTGCCCCAAGTCTACACAAGCAATCGATTATCTAGGATCGACCTGTTTTGACTTACTTTGCACGGCAACCAATCAAATGTTAGAGAAGCTGCATGGGCAGCGTTAACCCCGCCCCCTGAGTTTGATGGGTGAGGCTGACAGATAAAATTATTTCAAGATGAGAGCCAGACGCCAGGACTGCCAAAATGAAATAAATAAATATAGCATTAAATAATTAATTAAATGTGTCAATAATTAATTAAATGTGTCAATAATTAATTAAAATGTGAAATACATAAATAATTAATTAAATGTGTCAATAACTAATTAATTACATGTGTCATAACTATTTATTTAAGTAATTAATTCCAATTTTAATTAATTATTGCCACATTTAATTAATTATTTAATGATGTATTTAATTAATTCATTATGGCAGTCCTGGCGTTCCATAGTGCCCACCACCCAGTTTTAAATGCATGTAGACATTGAGGGTTCTCAGGAGGGGCCGTGCTGTACAGTACATGTACAGTGTCCATTTTTTATTTATTTATTTATTTATTTATTTATTAACCTTTATTTAACCAGGAAGATCCCATTGAGATTAAAAACCTCTTTTTCAAGGGAGACCTGGCCAAGATAGGCAGCAGCAGATGTCTCACAGTTACAGAAATTACTCAAACACAGGCAGCAACAACACACATGCAACAATAAGTGAAAGAATACAAATAAAATAAAAAATAAAATTCAATAAAATTCAAATAAAATAAAAAGTCAGTTAAAATGACAATCAATCTAATTGAAACAGTTGCATGTTATGGACTTGGCCTCAAGGATTCGTAGTTTAGATTTAAAATCACTTAATGAAATGAATTCAGTCATTTTCCATTCCTTCTGCAGTTTGTTCCAGGCCAAGGGTGCTAAATGGACAAAAGCTCTTTTACCAAGTTCAGTTCGGGCAAATGGAACAGAAAGCAACAAGTAACCATGCGGACGAAGAGAATACCGACCAGCATGTTTCATTACAAGCAGGGAACATATATAAGAAGGCAGCAACCCAAGTATCGCCTTATATATAAAACTGTATAAATGAGAGTTCCTCCGACTTACCAAAGCAGGCCATCCTACCTGAGAGTATAACTCACAGTGGTGAGTCTGAAATTTACGGTTAGTGATGAACCTCAGAGAAGCACGATACACAGAATCAACCATTCGAAGACATTGAGCAGAAGCATTCATATATAGAATATCACCATAATCCAGCACAGGCAAGAATGTTGCAGCAACAAGCCGCTTCTTTGTATTAAAAGAGAAACACAACTTATTTTGAAAATAAAATCTCAGTTTTAACTTCAGGTTTTTCACAAGATTCTCTACATGTGGTTTGAAGGTAAGCGAGTCATCAATTAAGATTCCCAGATATTTATAGGTGTGAACCAACTCTATTTTATTACCTTCAAGAGTGGTTACTGATGGGATTGTTTGGGCTCGTCTCCTTGATTTAGAAAACAACATGAGCTTTGTTTTGTCTGCGTTGAGAACAAGTTTAAGCTGATGTAATGAGTGCTGGACAGCAGAAAAGGCTTTCTGCAAGGAGTCGATGGCTTGGACAAGAGTTGAACCACAGCTGTAAATAACTGTATCATCAGCATAGAAGTGTAAGTTTGCATCTGGCACATGTAGACTAAGATTGTTTACGTAAATGATAAATAGAAGGGGACCTAATACAGAACCCTGTGGCACTCCGTTGTGCACTGTAACAAAGTCAGAACATAGACCGTCAGATTTAATGCACTGAGTCCTGTTACTGAGGTAGTTTGAGAACCATGCCACTGCTCTCTCAGAGAGTCCTGACTGGAAGAGTCTAAGTTTTAAAATACAATGATCAACAGTGTCAAATGCTTTTGACAAATCAATAAAAAGGGATGCACAGTGTTGTTTTTTATCAAGTGCAATAGTAATATCATTTACCACTCTAATTGCAGCTGTGATAGTACTGTGATTCTTCCTAAAGCCTGATTGATATTCAGATAAAATGGCATTGATGTGCAAAAACTCCTTTAACTGCTCACACACAAGAGCTTCAAGAACTTTAGCCAGCACAGATAGATTAGATATTGGTCTGTAATTAGTTAACACTGCTGGGTCGCCCCCTTTTAATAGAGGAACAACAAAAGCTGATTTCCATACTGAGGGAATTTTATTCGTATCCAGTGTGAGGTTGAAAAGTGTTGTGAGAGGCTCTGCTACAAAATCAGCTGCCAGTTTCAAGAAGTAAGGATCTAGTAAGTCTGGCCCTGGAGATTTTCTAGGATCTAACAGTTTAAGAGCTTTACAGACCTCCTGCACAGAGAAAGGAACAAAGTTAAATGGCTGACCAGTGTACACCGGAAGGTTTGTGCCAGATTTTACAGAGACTGGGTTCAGAGAGTCAAACAAAGAGCCAGAAGATATAAAGTGCTTGTTAAAACAATTCATAATCTCCTTCCTATCATAAACAGGAACAGAATCCTTAAAAACATAGGTGGGTAGAGCGTGGGAGCTTTTACTCACTGAAAGAGACTTAATGATTTTCCAGAACTTCTGTGGATTATTTAGGTTCTCAGTGGTGACAGACAGATAATATTCTGTTTTAGCTTTCTTAATAGAGGAAGTACATCTGTTTCTTAGTTGTCTGAAAAGAAGCCAATCACTGGGGTAGCCTGTTTTCCTCGCTTTGGCCCAAGCCAGATTACGCTCATGAATGATATCTGCCAGCTCTTGGGAGAACCAGGGGTTTTCACGACCTTTTATCCTATATCTTCTTAATGGAGCATGTTTATTCACAATTTGCATAAACCCATCCTTAAAGAATGCCCACGCTAATTCTACATCAGGGATCAATCCTATTTTCTTCCAGTCATAATTTGACAAATCATGATAAAATGCTTGCTCATTAAAATGTTTAAGAGTTCTTTTAAAAATAATACCATGTTGTGACTTGGCCACTTTAGTATTTCTAATAGCAGCAACAACACAGTGGTCACTTAAGTCGTTACAAAAGACACCCAAAGATGAAAATTTATGAGGAACATTTGTCAAAATCAAGTCAATCAAGGTAGACTTTTCGGGGCTTTTCAGATTCGGCCGAGTGGGTAAATTGACCAGCTGGGTAAGACTGATAGAATCACAGAAAGATTTAAAATCATCTGAAACAGTTTTGAGCCAATCCCAGTTAAAGTCACCAGCTAGAACAAGCTCCCCATAATTTAGTCTGGACAGCAAAAGGTTTAAAGAACGCAGAGCTTCTGTGGAGGCAGAAGGGGGTCGATAGCAACAAGCAACTGTTATGCAAAGACCCTTTGCAACATTCACATTCAGAGCCAAAAATTCCAATTGTTTGCAAATTGATTCTGATAGAACTATTGTAGCATCAAATTTTGACTTAACATAAGCAGCAACACCACCACCTTTCTTAAACCTATCGGTGCGATAGATATTGTAGCCAGCCATGCTAACATGTTCATCAGATATATATTTAGACAACCAAGTTTCAGAAATGAGGACAATATCTGCATCTGTTGATTGAACCCAGATCTTGATCATATCCATCTTGGGTAACAAACTGCGCACATTAAGATGAACTATCTTCAGCCCAGGTGAGGATTTAAATTCAGATGGTGTCTGGCTACATTGCAGCTCAGGGCCTGGGTTAGGTTGCACATTACCAGATAAGAGCAGTAGTAAGACGATCAGAAGTCTCTGCTTTGTACTTATTGATTTTGACGTGTGAAATGTTGACACAAAGCAGGATTTTTCGTAACAAATTTTGTAATTGTACAAAGCAAGAAGGTTTTGAAGATGAGGTAAATCTTTCTGTAGTTCAAAATGATTAATGTCCTGTTCCAAATACATTGGAAATTGTACAGGATGTATAGCAGCAGTGACGCATGTAGATCTGGGAACCATGTCTCGCAGAATGGGGTCACTGTTAAATGTTCTCATCTTAGAAAAATTGAGAGTCCAAAAGTCCCCCACGGCCAATAAGCAAAGTAAAGTTATTAAAAAAGCCATTATCCAAAACACAATGATTGTTGATGCTGAATTAAATAGGCTGCACAAACCTAGGATGGCAAGTAAGGCTCCAGCCAAAAGTTCGGGTCCTGGTGGCTTGCTAGCAGAGGGCTTCTGCTACCACATTCACCAATGTGGTGTAGAAGGCTTCAATCAACAGCACAGCGCCCGATGTATTGCAGATAAGCTTTTCGAGCAGCACAGGCCTTGGTGTGGTGCTGATGTCTTGCACTAGCAACACAGATGCAGTTTGTTCAGCCGGCAGCAAAGGCCCTGGTGTGCTGCAGACGGCCCCAGCCAGCAGCACAGGCCCTGGGGTGTTGCCTATGGGTCCAGACGGCAGAACAGGCCCTGGTGTGCTGCAGATGGCCCCAGCCAGCAGTACAGGCCCTGGGGTGGTGCAGATGGGTCCAGCCGGCAGTACAGGCCCTGGTGAGGCTCAGTTGGTTTATGCTAGCAGCACAGGCCCTGATGTGGTGCCTATGGGTCCAGCCGGCAGTGCAGGCCCTGGTGAGGCTCAGTTGGTTTATGCTAGCAGAACAGGCCCTGGTGTGGTGCCTATGGGTCCAGCCGGCAGTGCAGGCCCTGGTGAGGCTCAGTTGGTTTATGCTAGCAGAACAGGCCCTGGTGTGGTGCCTATGGGTCCAGCTAGGCCCTGGTGCGGTGCAGATGGCCTCAGCCAGCAGCACAGGTCCTGGGATGGTGCCGATGGATCCAGCTGGCAGCACAGGCCCCGGTGCAGTGAGATGGCCTCAGAAAACAGCACAGGCCCTGGTTGAGGCTCAGTTGGTTTATGCTAGCAGCACAGGCCCTGGTGTGGTGCAGACAACCTCTGGTAGTAGCAGAGGTCCCCCCCAAAAAAGACCACTTTCCAAGAATTTACAGAATAGTTTAAAATACTCTTTGTGTCTGTATCCAGGTTGGATGAGCGCCGAGTATTTGTATATGTGTGCATGAGGGTGGGAATGCATGTTTAGGTCTGTGTGCGCCTATTCGTCTGTGTCTATATGTCAGCTCGGGTCTTACACTCCACCCCCTTGGAACATCTCAGGCCCTCCAAGGTATGGAGGCTTATTTCCCCTCACCACACTCCCTGCTGGTGGCTGATGCCCTCAGACATCGGTGCGTTCTTGGTGTCCAGGGCTGGACGCTCAGGTCTGTACCAGCTCACTCCCCGGTACGGCTGCTTGGTGGGGCCTGGTGCCTGTGGCTCGGTCGGGCCCCTTGCGGGGGCTCGATTCACTCTAGCACAGCTGGCTGCCTGCAGAGCCCGCGTGTACGTCACTGCCGCCCCCTCTGGCTTCTGCTCTGTGGCTGTTGGGTGACCCCTCATCTGGGGTTCTCTCAGCTCTTCCCAGGAAGGTGGCACGGTTGCCCCTCCGGTGGTCCTCTTTGGGCGCTCGCACTCTGGGGGCCTCTGGATGTCTGGGGCCTGGATCTCCTCCATGCCTGCTTCATGCCCTGGGGGACGGGGCTGTGGCTCCCCACACCAGCAGATCGCTACATGGAGAAGCCTTTTGAATAGACGAGCACTCATCCACACAGGTGTTCACACACACAAGCTACACCTTTCTTGGCTGCTACCTCAAACCACATTATGCGATGTCAATCTTGCGTGCTGCACAATCACATTCAGTATTTAATATTTACTGTTATTTACACTTAGCTAGATTATTGCAATGGTGTTGTGTTATTATGTTGCTCTTTTTTGCTTGTTTTCTCTTATTTTCTTCTCTCAACAGGTGACCTGGGAGATATTTTTTAAGTGCCCTTTCTCACTGTCCCTCTTCCCCTTTTCTTCCTTCCTTCCTTCCTTCCTTCCTTCCTATCCCCCAGTCATGTCTGTCCTATCTGTAACAACTGAAAATAAATTAAAATAAATAAATAATAACAAAGGTTGATCAAATGGACCAATATGGCAAGGCCGTGATGGTCCATTTGGTAAATTAAGTTAGTTGGGCATCTTTTTTGGCCTTCAGACAATAATTCTGATGGCTAAAAAACGAAACGGGACAACAACAAGAAAAGAAAGAAAGAAAAAAGTAATAAAAATGTATCTAAAACATATTTTAAGATGAATCTTTTTATGACTGAGTAAAAAAAAATGCTAAAATTCGAGTGCAGTGTTGAGTAAAATGGTTTTATTAAAATTTAATTGACCCTTTGAAATTATTTGTTGGAAGTCTTAAATCCCACTGAACAGGGGAAGAGAAAGAGACAGAGACACAAAGATAGCAACACAGAGGTAAATAAACATGGAGACAAGACACTGAGAATAAGACAGAAGGGGAAATGCCCAAAGTCTCATATCTCTGACAAGTTAAGTCACTTTTATTCATAAAAAAAACCCAGAACTTAAATATAATTATAAACCACACATAAACATAATCATAGAACAATTAAAAGTAAAACATACCAAAAACACATCAAATGGAGAGTGAAGCAAATATTATTAATAACAACAAATGCACATATTAATAATATAAACCAAAATCCTTCAATAAAAAGGCTACAAACAGAAACAACAATTTGAAACAGCAATAAGAAAACAGTGAAAGTGACTACAGATATAGACCTTCCTAGGGAGGCCTGAAGTGCAAACATACCCTCTACACTCCCTTCATAAAACAGGGGACCATGATTACCACCATAGTTGGCCGGTCTGAAGGCACTGACCTCAACTTCCATACAATGTTTGAGCAGGACAACCAGGACAGACCCACAACATACAGAGCCTTAAGTGACCGCAGGCAAATCTCATCCACCCCACCACCACAGTGATGGGCAAGTCTCCCTGCCCACTGTACAAAATGTGCTTCACAGACGTTGTTTCATGTTGTAAAGATTGTGCCTTAAAAAAATAGCCACAAGAAGTTTTAAAGAAATCTTTATTTCACTTTTAAGACACATAACCAACACCAACATACGAATCAACAGGATGAGCACATGCTGAAATTCAGTCTTCATGAAAATCAAGATTAAATCACAAAATGTTTGGTCTCATGTGTGTTTCTTTCCAGCTTTGACTCTGTGGAGTAAAACCTCTCCACTAAACAAAAAAATAAAACATCTCAGCAACTTTTTTGTCACCTCCACAGCTCAACACGATACAAATATCACATCAAATGAATGTAAATACGTGTTTCATCTTCATTACAGGTTTTAATGGAATATGCAACAAACAGAATTAGGGCTGTGACATATCATATGATCTGCAATAATACTGGTATAAATGTTTACAAAAAAGTGTGTTTAGAGGAACATCATGTGTTTGCATTCACCCCAATGAGTCAACCCCAGTCATGTCTCACAGCCAGAGCCATATGTCGGGCTCCAGTCACAGTTTGGTAGCTGAATGTTCGCAAAATATGCAAGAAAACTTTTCCCACTGAAAGTGAAAAAAGCAAACCTGTTACAACACTTTAAGCAAAAACACACTTGAGTACAACCGGGCTGTGAAGGCACGTGAGCAGGAGATACTAGCAGCAGTGATGTGCGACCCAAAGGTAAACAAATGATTCAACCATGCATCACTGGAGCACTCGCGAGTTACATTTCATATAACAGCAAGAGCAGTCAGTGGATGGAAATTACTGATGTGCTACACGGTGGAAAAGCAGGAGGTTAAAAAGCTCGACCCAAGATGAAACAAACCAGGTAGAATTTCTTTTCCTTATATGCAGAGGTGGAAAGAGTACTAAAATATTTTACTCAAGTAAAAGTACTATTACTTTGCTGAAATTTTACTCAAGTACAAGTAAAATTACCTGTCTAAAAATGTACTCAAGTAAAAGTAAAAAGTAGCTCATTTAAAATGTACTCAGAGTAAAAGTTACATAGTTACTTTTCTGTCAGCAGGAGGACAGCCGCTTCTGAGTAGTGCAAAAAAGGACAGTGGGATATAAATCTCAAAGTAGTTCTTTTTTAGTGAAAAGAAAAACTTTACAAATTAAAGTGCAGTGGCAGTTAAACTGCAAGTCTATACATGAAAATGGATAATGGTCACCAAACCAATCAACCAAACCAAACCGTCAGGTATCACAGTGTTTTCAATACAAAACCATATCATTCTTTCACATGAGAATGTGTTCTAAACTGTCAAATAAGAGAACAAGTACTGAACTGAACGGCAGCTGCTTTAAAAATGTTTTTGAATTTTTTAAACTTGGCCCTGCCCTACTGTACCTCTAGATTAAAGTTCCTTTGTATCCATCCTAGAGTGTTACTCTCTGAACTTCCTGTTAATTTTGAGGAGCAGTTGATTTTCAGAGTTAGTAGAGTTCATCCTTGCTCACTTTGCAGTGAACAGTAGTCCAGCACAGCTAAAGAGACGCTCGAAGGCAGCTGAGGCAGGCAGGCCAGTGTTAAGTTTGAGAGAAAGTTTTTTGATGTCCCTAATAAGACATCAATGCATTACATAGCTACCGCTGGTAAATTATACCAATATACCTCGTGGGGTTTTTTTTATTGGACAGTAACAGGCTAGTTAACGGGAGGTTGCAAGTGCTAATTAACAAGCAACAGAAGTCAGCTGTCTTTGACTAATCTAAGGTAAGTGAGCGCTCTGTTATTCTTTTGCCTGCAGTGTGAACATATGTGGGTTAAGTAAGAAAGTAGCCGCTTCTGTCTTTAATTTAACTATTTTTTTAAATAAATTCTTATTATTAACAAACAGGAAAAACGTAGGTAAACACATTTTCTTTTGGCAATTTACCAACCCAGTAAAAAAAATGTAAGTTGCGTGGACAACAACGTGCCCGATTACAGCAAGTTGCTAGTACCAACCAACGTTATCTGTGTTCTTCACAGATGTCTTAACTTAATGTGATTAATTTGAACACAGCCTTTTTGCTACCATAACGGTACGAGTTGTATTTAACTTACCTCCACATGCTTGCGCAGGTTTGATGTGGAATTTTTAAAAGCTGCTAACTCGGTCTCTCTGGGCAAACACAGCTTACACTGCATAATAAAGCTGTTGCCTTTCTTGCACTTGAAGCCGAAATGGTCCCTTAAATACGGCCAGGGGTTCACATCCGTTTCTTCGAGTTCAGGGTCAGCAGAATTCGACGGGGCTTCTTTTTTCACTGGATCCATAACACCGATGTCAGACTCCATCTTTAACGTGACCTTAGCGCCAATTTGTTCTACTACCCATCATTCCCTGCAGTATTTCCGAAGTGCAATGGTTTTTTTTAATTTACTCAGTAACGGGTGTGATTGAAAACGTAGCGAACTACAATACTTTTTAAAAAATATACTTAAGTAAAAGTAAAATTACAGACTTGAAAAATGACTTTAAAAAGTACAAATACACAAAAAAACTACTCAATTACAGTAACGCAAGTAAATGTAATTCGTTACTTTCCACCTCTGCTTATATGACAGAATTGTGCAGGCTCCGCATTACAAGGTTATTTTGGATATTAAGCTAGAGTGTAAGCACTTGTAATACACTTTTCTTAAAACTTCCAGGAAAAACACCCCTGAGGATACTTATGTGCTCATATTTCATGTATGCCGTGTCACTAACATTGCACTATAATGTTGTTCATAGAGTATTTAAAGGTAGAATGGGAGGCAGAGCCTTCAGCTTTTAAGATTAGACTTAAAAGTTTCTTGAAATATTATTTTGAGGCTATATCTCCCACCCCTACATACAATAAACAATACAGAGTTTTTTAAGGAAGGAGGTCATCTGATCTGCTCTGATCTGGCTTCTCAGTGGACTGCTTCATCTGACAGTTCTCCCACTTTTAACTAGTGTGAATCCTCATGTGTCTTTGTAACTGTATCCTCTGAATGAAGCTTTTCACCTGTGTGGATTCTCATGTGAGTTTTCAAGTTTATCATCAGGCTGAATCTTTTTCCGCAGGTGCTGCAAGAATGTGGCTTCTCACCTGTGTGAACCCTCATATGTCTCGTTAGTTTGGATCTGTACTCAAAGGTTTTTCCACAAATCTCACATTTCACAAACTTTTTACTTGTGTCAGTTTTACGCTGACTCTCTGACACAGGAAAGTTGTCTTGCTGATCTCTGCTCTCTGGTTCAGGAGAGCTGGAAGAAAGGAGATGTTCACTGTCCAGCTCTGGCTCACTTTCCTCATAAGTAGGAGCCACCATGAAGATAATAATGCCTTCAGTCTCCTGCTTCACTACAAGCTGATCTACGTCCTGACTGGTGCAAGGTTCCTCCTCTTCCTCTTTTATCTGTGGAAGCTCCGGATCCTCCTGGTCGAGGCTGAAGTTTCTCTCCTGGTCCCCAAAAACCAGTTCCTCCTCACATTCATGCTGTTGTGGGAAAGCTGAGGTGACAAATGGACAAAATTACTTGTCTTAGATAAATATAGAAGTATAACAAGAATGACTACTCGGCAGTGGTGTCTACAGCTGTCCATTTCCAACTCTACAACAGAGTTTAATCAAAATATCATCCGAAATATCATCATATCATTTACCCAGACCTGGAAACTGTTAAAATAAGATTTCATGCACTCACTTCTAACACGTTAGTAAATTTCTATGCACCAATCACAGTTTGTCCACCAATTACTGTTGGAAAGATGTTTATGTAAATGATAAGACAAACATCAGACAGAAGGGGAAATTTAAAAGTAGGATTAAAATATGGGGATAAAAAGCAGCGAAGCTCTCAGAAAACCTCGACTAACAATCAGCTGAGTTTATTTAAACACTGGCCTTGAAGAACTCTGATGTGTTTCCAAAATATCTTTATTGAATGAATTAAAGTCATATTAATTTTTAGGTAAGACCATTACGGTTTTACATACCCCTGCTGTGTAAGTTCATTTCAGGTTTCCAGATGTTATCCAGCTGTCTGAGCTGCTCTTCTTCAGTCCAGATGAGGCCTTCATCCTCCTGTTTGAGTACAATCTTTTCTACGTCATCGCTGATGCAGAGTTCCTCCTCTTCCTCTTTGATCTGTGGAGGATCTGGGCCCTCCTGGTCCAGACTGGAGTTCCTCTCCTGGTTGGAGACCTGCTGGTCATACAGGCCCTCCTCTTCCTCACACTTCATGTTAGGGGGAGATCTTGAGGAACAAAGGGTCACTGAGGAAAAAGGTTAATAATGTGATGACAGGAAAACACATCTGAGCAAATATAGTCCACTCTGAGCATGTCCTCATATGTGAGTGAAATTTAAACTGTACAAACGTGAAAAATGAAAGTGTAAGTTACTCTCGAGCTCTGATACTCTTATTAGGAAAGTTCAGAGTACAAATCATTCAGGTAGCTGCTGCCAGCTTCACGCTGCAAGTAAATGTTTGTCATTGTTGTAGATTAAACTGAAAATCTCACAGTGCCATAGCAGATAAGTACCAGTCAGGTTTCACAGCCAGTCATTGCACAGAATCAACCCAACTAAAGTCATCAGTGATCTGAAGATTATTAGGGACTCAGAGTTTCAGTCTTAGTTCTATTTGATCTCATTGCTGCCTTTGATACTGTTGATCATGACATTTTAAATCAAAGGTTTCATCATTTAGTTGGTTTAACTGGACAGTTCTCAATTGGCTCTCGACCTTTGACCCAGTTAAACCTCTCAGGTCATCAGGTTCAGATCTGTTAACTGTTCCCAAAATCAGATGTAAGTGTGCTAAGAGTGTGTTCAGTTACTGTGCTCCTGTTCTTTGGAGCATGCAGCCATAGTTTGCCTGCTGTGGCTGCATTCAAAACTAACAACTATGTTTCCATGCTTTGTGAATAACACTGACATCTGTGAGATTTGAGCTGATTTAGTTCGAGTTAAGACTGTTTATTAGAACATTACAAAGTTATTTTAAAAACTTCATCATTTTCTTGAACCCAAATATAATTCAGTTGAAAAATATACATTTTAAAATGAGGTGAGGATGGTGGGGGAGGCACGATGGTCTTGTAGGGTTAGACCCTGATTAAGGGGTATTTTTGAAAGTAAAGCCCATCTCTCAAAGTCCCTGCCGGCCTGCCTCCACCTCGGGAAGCCTGTGGGTGCAGACGGACGTGAGGAGCACCACAGGCGGCAGAGGACTGTCTGTAGCCCCGGAGTGAGGGTCAGAGAGCCGAAGCAGACAGCGAACTGTGGCACAGTGCAGAAAACAGAAGCTTTCCCTCCCTGCCTCCTTTATCTTAATCTTCTAAATAAATCTTCTATAAAGGCACTTTCTCTCGGTCTCAAGGTTTGTTTAATGCTAAAAGTTTACCGTAAAAAAGAGACGCACTTGTGTGATTAGCCGCTCCCTGATTTCAGTATGTTAGCCTACAAGCTGAGCTCTGATCAGGTCCTACATGAGTTGTATTCTTGTGTTAGTCCACTGAGACCATCGCAGTTTTACCTGTTATGCGTAACTTTATCTCGGGTTTCCGGCTGATATCCAGCAGTCTCTGCTGAAGGTTGATCTCATACTGGACGATCAGACGTTCTGTTAACCTCAGAGCAGATTTCTTCTGCAGCAGTCAGCCGGTCTCTCCACTATTGCTTCTAAACGAACAATAAAAAAAATGTAATTATAGAAAAACACTTCTGAGAAGATAAAGTTTTAGTTAAAGTCTGTAATGAGGGCATGTTGCTCACATTTGCAGGTGAAATTAAAAGTGTGTAAAAATGAAGTTATTTGTGCACTCTGATGCAAATGAGAACTTGAGTTCTGACATTTTTCAGCAACATTAAGAGTAAAAAAAACCTTTCAAACAAAAAAAGAACTCACTTATTACTGACTGACTGATGATCTATTTTGGAGTTGATCTCGAAACTGATCTACATCTTGATATTTTTCAAAATAATCTTCACTATTGGGGGTGGCTGTAGCTCAGGCGGTAGAGCAGATCATCTACTGATCGGTTCGATTCCCGGCTTCACCTAGTCTGCATTTCAAATATCCTTGGGCAAGATACTAACTCCAAGTTGCCTCAAGTTGCTCTTTGATCTGTGGAATGTGTGTCTGAATGTTGGTAGAAAGCACTAAGAAAAATGTGCTTGTGCGAATGGGAGTGAGTGGGTGAATGCACAAGTTTTGTAAAGCGCTTTGAGTGCTCAAGATTGAGTAGAAAAGCGCTATATAAGAACCAGTCCATTTAAAACTCCCTGTCATGTTTTCACGAATACACATTAAATAGATCTGACTTTTTTTAAAATTTTATTCTTTATTACTTTTCCATCAACCAAAAAAAACCAAAAAACTGAGTATATAATAATGATTTATGTACATCGTAAATGATTAATGTTAGGAGGACACAGAGATATATTATATATACTCTCCCATGAAAATCATTCATATATTATTTC
The DNA here is from genome assembly GCF_057382185.1 of Mchenga conophoros. NCBI lineage: Eukaryota > Metazoa > Chordata > Actinopteri > Cichliformes > Cichlidae > Mchenga > Mchenga conophoros. The sequence continues at coordinate 4,755,881 of NC_140543.1, read as the reverse complement.
AGAAAAATATATGCAACCCAAAATAACCCCCCAACAACAAAAGAAAAAAAAAAAAGACCCTGAAGCAAAGGTTTACAGATAGTGCTCCAGAGAGAAAAAAAATCAAGCAAGTATAACATTCCAGGGTTTCGGGCTGAAGTTTAATCCAAGGATATCATGTTAGTTAGAGAGGCATCCAGATTAGTGGTTGCAATGATAAGCTGCGTCCTCTTCCGTTTCCAATCCATTTAATTTCACGTCCCTTCTCCTGTCCTTCTATTTAGCAGACCAGCAATCGCAGGTTCCCCAGGTTTTCTTTAGCAGCTGTGACGTTACTTCTCCATACAGGTTAAATAGATAGAATCATTTCTGTACATTATCGATCATTTCCTCACCTTCCAAAAATAACAAAAAATTTCCCCACATTTTTTTGAAGGAAGCATGTTTACCCTTTATCATAGACGTAAGTTTCTCCAGAGCAAGGGTTTTTGACAATGTCGATAACCAAATTCTCACGTGTGGTCTACTAGTGGATCTCCATGATTTGGCTATACTGTATTTCGCCTGTAGCAGGCAGAAGGTTGTGGTTTTTTGGTTAGCTTTGCTCAGCTGGATTTCAGCGGGGAAAATTCCTAGGATGCATAATTTAGGACATGGATCCAATTTGACACTTGTAATATGTGCAATTATTTCTAAAACTTCCTTCCAAAACTTTTGAATTTCTGAGCATTCCCATAGGCAGTGCATCAGTGTGCCCTTTTCCCCACATTTAACACATATGTCCGGAGTTTTGGGGTCAAATTTATTTAATAATGTTGGGGTAATATATGTTCTCATTAACCATTTGTACTGGATTAGTTTAAATTGAGTGTTTATAGATTGTGTTTGAGCTTTCAAGCAAGCTTTTTGCCATTCCTCTGTAGTTATACTACACTCTAAGTCTTGACACCATGCGCGTCTTTCTTTTTCTGAGGATATTTGAGAGCCGTCTCTAAGGTTATTGTAGAAGCGAGAAATTAAACCCTTCTTCAGCTGATGGTTTATTGCTATATCCTCTAATGAGTTTAGGGTGGGCGGTGTTAGAGATTTTTGAGTTTTTGAAATGAAGCTTCTGATTTGAAGAAATTTAAAGAAATGTTTGGTTGGAATGTCAAATTTCTGAGTCAAGCCATTGAAACATATTAAGGTGTCCTTGTCAAATAGATCTGCAACTTTGCACAGGCCTCTGTCGGCCCATATTTTAAAGCCCAAATCTTTCCAACCGGGTTTAAAGGCCTTATTGCCCCAGATAGGTGAGAATTGGGATAGTGCTGGCATTTCATTTTTAAACTCGAGTGCCTCGAACCGCACACGAATAGTATTTTTAACAAAGAGGTTTGATGTATCTTTCATCAGATCTTTATATTTTGCAGAGTACAGATAAGTGCTGAGTGGTAAGGGGGTAGTACTTGACCTTTCTAAATTTACCCAGGGTAGGGTAGTTGTTGAGAACCAGCATGAGGCCGCAGAGAGTTGGGCAGCCCAGTAGTACCATTTGAGGTTTGGAACACAGAGACCTCCTCTGTCATACGGAAGATATAGTAGCGAAAGACGCAGTCTAGCTCGTCTGTTATTCCAAATGAATTTACTGAATATTGTTTTTGTCTTTGTGAAGAAGTCATCTGGAGGGTTGAGAGGAATGACTCGGAAGAGATATAGAAATTTTGGAAGGATGTTCATTTTGAGAATATTTACACGTCCAATCATCGAGATTGGTAGCATAGACCATCTATTGATTAAGCCAACAACAGAGTTGATAGTAGGAGAATAATTTGCGTTAATTTTTGGAGTGATTTTTATACCTAGATAAGTGAGACTGTCTCTGGCAATTTGAAACGTTGTTTGAATAGGTGGTTTAGTTCTTTCAGAATGATTAAAAAAGAGGATGGCCGATTTGGATTCATTAATTTTATAACCGGAGATATTGCCAAAGAAGTTAATTGTTTTAAGTAGCTGAGGAATTGAACTCTTTAATTTAGACAGCATTAAAATAATATCATCTGCAAATAATCCAATTTTAGACTCAATATTATTTGTTCTAATGCCAGAGATGTTTTGGTTGTTCCTTATCGCAATAGCCAGTGGTTCTATTGCTAGGACGAAAAGAAGAGGTGAGAGGGGACAGCCTTGACGTGTACCTCTACCTAGATAGAATGGTCTAGATATAATATTGTTGGTTCTAACTGAGGCTATAGGTTTATTATATAATATTTTAACCCAGGTCATGAAGTAATTGCCAAAGCCGAATTGAGATAGTACCTTATAGAGATAATTATGTTCGACCCTATCGAAAGCTTTTTCTGCGTCTAAGGAAAGCAGAGCCATGTCTAGTTGTTCTGAGTTTGTGTAAAGTACATTCAGTACTCTGCGAATCCCATGCTGCGTTTGTCGGCCTTTTACAAACCCATTTTGGTCATTATCAACAAGAAGATGAAGGTACCGTTCAAGTCTGTTTGCCAGTACTTTGCTTATTATCTTGGCATCAGAGTTTATTAGTGAAATTGGTCTATAAGATTCACATTTTGTAGGCGGTTTCCCAGGCTTAGGGAATACCGTTATAAGTGCATTTCGCAAGGAGGGGGGAAGCTCTTTTGAATCATAGCTTTCCACCAGCATGTCGTACAGAGGGAATATTAATTTATCTTTAAATATTTTGAAAAGGTCTAGTGGAATTCCATCTGGGCCGGGAGTTTTTCCCATTTTTAATTTATCGATTGCATTGGAGAGTTCATTCATCGATAACTGAGAGTCTAATTCGCATCGGGCTTCTTCAGAAAGTAAAGGGGTACTTATTGAGTCAAAGAAGGATTCTAGTGATTCTCGAGTCGTATCTCCTGTTGAAGTATATAGTTGTGAATAGTAGTGTTCAAAGAGTTCACTTATTCTATGAGGATCTGTGATATTTTCGTCTGCAGTTCTAATTTCATTTATTGTTTGTTCGTTCAGTAGCGTTTTTATACGCCATGCCAAAAGTTTTCCTGCCTTTTCCCCTTGGTCATAGTAGGTCTGTCTCAGTCTAAATAGTCCGGCTGAGGCTTTCTCAGTAGTTAATTTATCGTATTTTGCTCTTAATCTTAAAAGTTTTTGTTGGTTTTCTTTAGAGTCATTCAGGTTTATCTCAAGTTCCACTTCTTTTATTTGACCTTCGAGGTCCAACATCTCAGTATAGTTTTTATTTGCTTTGTTTTTGGTGTAGCCTATCATCTGTCCACGAATAAAGACCTTAAAAGCTTCCCATCTTACTGAGGCTGTAGTTTCGGATTTGTTGAAGTAGAAATAGTCATCAATATTTTTGCCTACATATTCCAAATATTTTTGATTGTGTGGTCTTAAACGCCAAATAGGGTTACGTCTAAAAGCTGCTGTGACTGAGAAGTTAAGCGTGGTTATTGAGTGGTCAGATATAAGCACACTTTTATATGAGCAGCTGTTAATTCTGGAGATAAGAAAGTTTGAGATAAGAAAATAATCTATGCGACTGCGGCTATTATGACTGGCTGAGTAGCAAGAATATTCTCTCCCTGTTGGATTTTTTAATCTCCATATATCTTTAAGATTCAATTCAAACATAAAGTGTTGTATGACTTGTCTAGATTTTGGATGGGAAGAGTCTAAGCCTGATGATCTATCAAGCCTGGGCTCTAGGGTACAATTAAAGTCCCCCCCAACAATTATCTCACCGTGAAGGTCTGTAATAGAGAGAAATAGATTATTATAAAAGTTGGAGTCGTCAATATTGGGGCCATATACATTAACTAATATTAAATCTTGATTCAGCACGGAGCATTGTAGAATAATGAATCTCCCTGCGGGGTCCAATATGGGTTTTTTTAATACACATGGGTACTGATTTATGAATGAGTGTTGCCACTCCTCTAGCATGTGTTGAGAAGTGGCTAAAGAAAACCTGACCTGGCCATCTCCTCCTTATCCGGTCAGTTTCATTCACGAGTAAGTGTGTTTCTTGAATGAAGACTATCTTTGGGTGATATTGTTTTATTCTATCCATTACTCTTTTCAGTTTAATATATTTTCTAAGGCCTCTTACATTCCAGGAAATTAGATCAATATTTGAATAACTACTCATACAGTTTGTACCTTTAGTAATCTGGGTTTGACTACATCTCGTCTCTCCTGTCGAGACTCACAAGTTGTTATTTCAAGAGCACTGCACTTTAAAAACAATCTCTTATAAACCAGAAAACAAAAGAAAAAAAACAACCCAGAGATCTTCCATCGGTGTAGATCTCAAAACCTTCCCCCCCAAAGTCATAGCGGATTGGTTATGCATCAGATCCGTGTGAAGGAGCTGATAGAGCGTCCTCATGATTGAAGTTACAAACTTAGGTCCGACCGTATTAACTAAAGAAGTGGCCATACAAATGTAACTGAATGAAAAGATTTAGACATAGCATACCTAAGGCCATCTATATCATACCTGTACACCAGCAGCCGTTATATGTCCGGTTTGGAGTTGTTCATCAGAGTTGCATATATTTGATGTAGCGTTTCTGAGTGGGCGTGAAGTTTATCCCTCGTTTTGTTGCCGGACTTTTCGCATGAAATCTTCCACCTCCGCTGGTGTGTGGAAGAGGAGCCTGTTGTCATGGTGGAGAATCCTCATTTTTGCTGGAAAGATCAGTCCGAAGTTTATATGCATTTCACGGAGTTGTTGTTTTACCTGGTTGTATTGTTTCCGTTGTTTCTGGACTTCCGTTGACAGATCAGGAAAAAACATAATGTGATGTCCGTTGTGCGTTATTTTTCCCTTCAGACGTGCCGCTCTCATCACCCTCATCTTGTCTTGATAATTCAAAAATTACATGATGATCACACGGGGTGGGCCATTTGGAGTATTTCGCCCTTGTAGTCTGTGTGCTCGTTCAATGATAGGTGGGGATGGGAGCGCGTCTCGTCCCAAAACATCAATTAAGAAAGTTTGCAAGAATATTGTAATTTCTCCTTGTTCAGTATTCTCAGTCAATCCGACGAGTCTCAGATTAGATCTCCGGCTTCTATTTTCGAGGTCGTCCACCTTTAACTGTAGTTCCTGAATTTTCTTATGAAGGGAAGTCTCTTTACTTACGAGGGAAGAGACGTCGTCTTCAACTTTACTGATGCCAGTTTCTGCGGAGGTGAGCCTCTCCGAAAACACTCCAATCGCCTCTTTTATTTCTTGGTTTGATATTTTAACTTCTTGCAGTTGAGCAGTGAAATGTACTTTCAACGACTGAATTGCGGCCAAAACACTCGCCTCGGTCTGTTGAGCACTAGCACTAGCGCCTTCCATTTTCTCGGTTTCAGGTTCGTTGTTAGGGTCATCGTCTGATCCATCCTTTCCGGCTGTTTTAGGCTTGGACCTATGTTTGGTCGGCATCTTGGTTGTTTAGATCAGAACAGAAGCTTAAGTCGGTGAGGCAGCCGCTAAAAGATTGGATTTTAACCGCTGTTGGGCGTAGGCAAAGGACGTTGAGGTCGGAGCTCGAAGTCTCACTGCCACTCAGGTGGACGCCATAACCAGTCTCCCTTAAATAGATCTGACTGATACAAACTGTAGGTTTAATATTAATGTTAACACTTCAGAAAAGCGATTACAGTTTTACCGCTGGTCTGTAAATCTTTCTCAGGTTTCCAGATGTTACGCAGCTGTCTGAGCCGCTCTTCCCCGCTCCAGACGACAATGCCTTCATCCTCGTGTTTCACTACAAGCTGTTCTCCCTCTTGACTGATGCAGAGTTCCTCCTGTTCCTCTTTGATCTGTGGGGGATCTGTGTCCTCCTGGTCCAGATTGAAGTTCCTCTCCTGCTTCCAGACCTGCTGGCCAGCCAGATCTTCCTCCTCCTTACACTTCATGTTGATGTGGGACTTGAGGAACAAAGTAAAAAGAAAAAGATTAGACAGGTAAAGGTGCAGCCTCAGTCAGCAGGGCTGTACACTGTGAGCATGTTGCTCACATATGTGAGAGAGGTTTGTACAAATGTTTCAGAAGCACCATGTGACTCCCTCTCTTTGTTGGAAAGTCTTATTAATTCACTTTATAACTATTACTTTGAAGATAAATTTCTACCATCACAAAAATATTATGACCTCTTTAAAAACAAACAACGGCAACTACATGACTTAAATTCCATGTTTAGATGAAGGTAATGGTCAATGCCTTTTGACAGGGGAAAAACCTCCACACAGAAGAATCTTACTTGGCTGAATCATAAATTATTCACCATGATTAAAACTGCAGATGAGCAATAATCTGCATTTTATTTTAGCCAAAGAGGAATGTTTCTGTTTGTCTGTGATCTGACTTTTTCTGCTGGGTCCAAATTTCATTTTATCCTGTGTAAGTTTGTTTCTCTTCCTGTTAACTAGCAAAGTCAAAATCACCTTGATTCATTTAACTTTAATTCAATTATAAATGTAATCATTTTATTGAACAATTAATTTCATTTCAATGAAAAACAATTACTTAAAAGAAAGAGATTAAGTTGGAGAGAGACATGTGGCCATCTTTTAGTGAGTTAGACCCTGATTAAGGGCTATTTTTAAAAGTAAAGCCCATCTCTCAAAGTCCCTGCCGGCCTGCCTCCACCTCGGGAAGTCTGTGGGTGCAGACGGAGGTGAGGAGCACCACAGGCGGCAGAGAACTGTCTGTAGCCCCGGAGTGAGGCGTCGTGAACCGAAGCAGACAGCGAACTGTGGCACAGTGCAGAAAACCGAAGCTTTCCCTCCCTGTTTGGTTTTGATGTGTCTCATGAAAGTCTATTGTTAAAAGTTGACCTTTAAAAAAAACGGACGCACTTGTTTGATTAGCTGCTCTCTGATTTTAGCCTGTTAGCTTACAGACTGAGCTCAGATCGTTCCTGTGTTAGTTCATTGAGAACATCACAGTTTTACATACCTGCTGCGTGACTTCATCTCGGGTCTCCGGCTGATATACAGCAGTCTGAGCCAGTGGCGGATCTCATCATCCTGGACGACTGTTTTTAATGTTTTTAACCACGGAGATTTCTTCTGCATCATCAGTCTCTCATTGTTAAACTCTCCCAGAAACTGAAGACAGTTGTGCCATTTCCGCGCTTCTTCTTCTTCTATTGAGTAGACGGCAGACTACACATGTCCAAGGGTAATACTGTCCTCCTCAGGCCATTGGCATCAAGTCAAAGCCTTAAAGTCTGGTACTTTGCGCATGGTCATTTTTTACGAACAGCAGAATCACAAGACAAAGCGTGCCAATGTTTATACTTTTCACTGTGACTGCCAAATAGATGAAAAAGTAGATGTTAAAAAACAACTTATAGTTTTGTCATTGGGCTGGTAGAAAGCTATGAGTTTCTGTCCCTTTGTCTGACCTTAGAGACTTATTTTAAAAGGAAACATTACAATCCTTTAAAGCAAGTATTTTCACCTCTGTTCCCCCCTCTGTACTTAGCTTTTTTGTTGTCATGTCAGTAATTGTCCAGTTGATGGCTCCCTTGGATCACAAGCCTGTCTCATGAGTCCAAGTGAATATATTCTTAATAAACAGCTTTGAAGAATTTGTGACCAACTTTGTTTCATTCGGAACATCATCATCATGAGTCAAACTCACTCTTGGATCTACAAAATATTTAACAAAAACAAACATCACTGAATCATAAGGTATTTGCTCCAACTCTTAGTCCAGAAACACATGAGTGAACTAGATCAGCTGCTCCTCCAGTTCAGCTGTGGATTTATATCATTATTTATATTTGTAAAGTGGATATGCAGTTTTTCAGTACTAATATAAGCATTTTATATCATTGCTTTATTGACAGATGTTTGGTGTTCAAGGTCAGGCATCAGTTTGAAAAAAACAAACAAACAAACACACTGAGTTGAACTTGAACTTCCTACTGACAAAAACTAAAATTGGTGCAAAAATAACCAGAAACATATAAGAAGCATCCTGGAGGTGCTGCAGACAAGATAGGACCAATAACATGTCAACAGGAAATCCTTTTTACTAATTTGTTTATTTCTTTTTAGATTTTTACTCTCCATTTTAAGCCATGATGTTTGCTGATACTGTGTTCCTACTGTTTGTTCTCATTAATAGTTCTGTTTTTAACATTCTGTGCTGAAGCTGGAGGAAATGTTTCTACAGTGTCAGATGATACAGCTCCAAACTAAATAAGTGACTAACTAACGATGCTTTAATACACTTTACTATAAATTATGATATAGTGCACTTTCTTAAAATTTCTTATTGCTCTGTAATTAATTGTTTTCTTTATAAATGTACAAATGAGAATAAAATCTGTGTGATAAAGGAAGGTCTGTAGACTTCTCTGTTAAGATCAGTGAAGAGAAACAACAACATACAAATACCTAAGAAAAATATTCAGTAAACATTTAGAAGATAGAGAAGTTTATGTTGTCATGTGGAGAAATTTTTCAAATAAAAATATCCATAAGCATTGATAGTCTCCATGGCTGAACAGACACAGGAAAGAGCTCCACCTATAAAACGTAAAAACATCAAGACAACATGTTGAAGATGTCGAGGTACTGCCCATAATGTTTGACTGACATCTGATTTATGTGCAGCACATAAATACCACAATAATGATGGAGAGAAACTAAAAGGGAACTAAAATACAGATTTAAACTTACAACAATATGAAAGACTTCAGTCTATTTCACTTTAATCAACTCAGCAGTGTCTCCATAATTATAGTAAAGCCTCAGTCCAGCATAGAGCGGCTGAGTGAATGTGGTCTGGACTCTGTGGAGGAGAGTCATGGTTTCAGAGACGCTGTAGAAGGACAAAATACCTGCTCTGTGATCCAGGTACACTCCTACTCTGGAGGAACGAGGACCTGAGACAGGAGTTTGGATGTTGTTGTACCAAAATGTAAAACTGTTGTTGTAACAATATAATGACCAAGATTTGTCATTACATCCAAAAACACATTCATTACCTCCTTTTCTGCTGATATTCTTGTATGCGACTGCTACATAAACTCCCCCTCTCCACTCCACCTCCCAGTAACAACGTCCAGTCAGACTCTCTCTACTCAGGACCTGAGACAATCCAGTGAATCTGTCTGGATGATCAGAATAAGACTGTTGTTGTTTCATAAATGTTGCTTTTCTGTTCCCCTCTGATAATAACAGCTGTTTGTTTGCTGTGTTTGGATCCAGTGTGATTTCACATGAATATTTTAAGAATCCAGCTCTGGTCTTTGGCTCTGGTGGATCTGACAGTAAAACATCCACTTCAGTGACTGTCAGTGAGATGTTTGTCCATTCCTCTCTCAGAATGTCCTGTAGTTTATCTCTGACCTCTGACACAGCTGCTGTCACATCCTCAAAGTAGCTCAGAGGACGGATATTGATGCTGGATGAGTCTGTAGACTCACTGAGTGCTGACAGTGAGGGGTAGTTGTGTAGAAACTGGATGTGATCCTCTGTGTGTGAGAGCTGCTTCAGCTCAGCATCTTTCCTCTTCAGCTCAGTGATCTCCTGCTCCAGCTTCTCCTGAAGCTCTTTGACTCGACTCACTTCAGTTTCCTGCTGGGATCTGATCTGCTGCTTCACATCAGAGCTTCTTTTCTGGATGAGATGGATCAGCTCAGTGAAGATCTTCTCACTGTGCTCCACTGTTTGATCAGCAGACTGATTGATGGCCTCCACCTCCTGTTGAAGCAGCTTCACATCTTTCTCTCTGTCCTGGATTCTCTGCTGGATGTTTTGTCGACTCACCTCCAGCTCTCTCTGCCTCTCAGTCCTTTCTGCTGCAGCTGAGACTGTGTCGTGGCCTTTATGTTCATCCACAGGGCAGAGATAACAGATACTCTGCTGATCAGTACGGCAGAACATCTTCATCACCTCATCATGACGAGAGCAGATGTTCTCCTGGAGCTTCTTGGAGGGCTCCACCAGCTTGTGTTTCTTGAATGTAGGTGAATCATAATGAGTCTGAAGGTGTTTCTCACAGTAAGATGCCAGACAGACTAAACAGGACTTGAAGGCTTTCATTTTTCTTCCAGTGCAGACATCACAGGCCACATCTTCAGGTCCAGCATAGCAGTGATCAGCAGGAGCAGCTTGGAGTCCAGTCTTCTTCAGCTCCTCCACTAAAACTGCTAACATGGTGTTTTTCACCAGGACAGGCCTCGCTGTGAAAGTCTGTCTGCACTGAGGGCAGCTGTAGATTTTCTTCTTTTCCTCTTCATCCCAGAAGCTTTCAATACAGTTCATGCAGTAGCTGTGTCCACAGGGAATAGTCACCGGATTCTTCAGTAGATCCAAACAGATCGAACAAGAGAAGGTTTCTCGGTCCAGCTGAACACTTTTCTGCGCCATTTCACCCAACAGTGTCAGTGACTGTGTGAGTTTCACTTCCTCAGAACTGAAACTGCTCTGATCTAAACAACATAGGTTTCTGTAGCGAATGGGATCTGTCAGCTCTTATACGTCACCACATGTTGGTTGCACCCATCTTCAAACTGCAGATCAGAAGGGGAGGGAACAAGGGAACATGTGGACAGAGAGGAGGTGCTGAGTTAGAGAGCAGGAAGAGGGAGGGTTATCAGACACTAATTCAATCCTGGAACATGTGAGCCTGTGAGTTTTTCATTTAAAAATAGCACTGCTCAGCCTTTAAAGTTGTTAAATAAACGTAACATTTAAAAGACAATCTTTTTATGTAAATTAGTTTAAATTATCATTTTAGTCATTACAGGATATCAAATACTGCAGCTGAACTAAGAAATTGTTGTAGAAAAAAGCAATAAAAGGTCGTTCCCCCTCTGTCCCCTCCTGGTCACCTGTGCCTCAATTTTATGAGATGAGATGGATCAGCTCAGTGAAGATCTTCTCACTGTGCTCACTGTTTTATCAGCAGACTGATTTTATTCCACAACCTAGACATCCACATTACTCACACTCTCATAACACATACATATAGGGCCTTGGGATCGGGCATGTTATACGGTGTCCAGAGGACAGTCTTTGTATTCAACCTCACCTCTGGCGCCGGTGCCCACCTCTCAGTTTTAAATGCATGTAGACATTGAGGGTTCTCAGGAGGGGCCGTGCTGTACAGTACATGTACAGTGTCCATTTGTGTCTGTATCCAGGTTGGATGAGCGCCGAGTATTTGTATATGTGTGCATGAGGGTGGGAATGCATGTTTAGGTCTGTGTGCGCCTATTCGTCTGTGTCTATATGTCAGCTCGGGTCTTACACTCCACCCCCTTGGAACATCTCAGGCCCTCCAAGGTATGGAGGCTTATTTCCCCTCACCACACTCCCTGCTGGTGGCTGATGCCCTCAGACATCGGTGCGTTCTTGGTGTCCAGGGCTGGGCGCATAGGTCTGTACCAGCTTACTCCCCGGTACGGCTGCTTGGTGGGGCCTGGTGCCTGTGGCTCGGTCGGGCCCCTTGCGGGGGCTCGATTCACTCTGGCACAGCTGGCTGCCGGCAGAGCCCGCGTGTACGTCACTGCAGCCCCCTCTGGCTTCTGCTCTGTGGCTGTTGGGTGACCCCTCATCTGGGGCTCTCCTCAGCTCTTCCCAGGAAGGTGGCACGGTTGCCCCTCCGGTGGTCCTCTTTGGGCGCTCGCACTCTGGGGGCCTCTGGATGTCTGGGGCCTGGATCTCCTCCATGCCTGCTTCATGCCCTGGGGGACGAGGCTATGGCTCCCCACACCAGCAGATCGTTACATTGAGAAGCCTTTTGAATAGACGAGCACTCATCCACACAGGTGTTCACACACACAAGCTACACCTTTCTTGGCTGCTACCTCAAACCACATTATGCGATGTCAATCTTGCGTGCTGCACAATCACATTCAGTATTTAATATTTACTGTTATTTACACTTAGCTAGATTATTGCAATGGTGTTGTGTTATTATGTTGCTCTCTTTTTTGCTTGTTTTCTCTTATTTTCTTCTCTCAACAGGTGACCTGGGAGATATTTTTTAAGTGCCCTTTCTCACTGTCCCTCTTCCCCTTTTCTTCCTTCCTTCCTTCCTTCCTATCCCCCAGTCATGTCTGTCCTATCTGTAACAACTGAAAATAAATTAAAATAAATAAATAATAACAAAGGTTGATCAAATGGACCAATATGGCAAGGCCGTGATGGTGCATTTGGTAAATTAAGTTAGTTGGGCATCTTTTTTGGCCTTCAGACAATAATTCTGATGGCTAAAAAACAAAACGGGACAACAACAAGAAAAGAAAGAAAGAAAGAAAAAAGTAATAAAAATGTATCTAAAACATATTTTAAGATGAATCTTTTTATGACTGAGTAAAAAAAAATGCTAAAATTCGAGTGCAGTGTTGAGTAAAATGGTTTTATTAAAATTTAATTGACCCTTTGAAATTATTTGTTGGAAGTCTTAAATCCCACTGAACAGGGGAAGAGAAAGAGACAGAGACACAAAGATAGCAACACAGAGGTAAATAAACATGGAGACAAGACACTGAGAATAAGACAGAAGGGGAAATGCCCAAAGTCTCATATCTCTGACAAGTTAAGTCACTTTTATTCATAAAAAAAACCCAGAACTTAAATATAATTATAAACCACACATAAACATAATCATAGAACAATTAAAAGTAAAACATACCAAAAACACATCAAATGGAGAGTGAAGCAAATATTATTAATAACAACAAATGCACATATTAATAATATAAACCAAAATCCTTCAATAAAAAGGCTACAAACAGAAACAACAATTTGAAACAGCAATAAGAAAACAGTGAAAGTGACTACAGATATAGACCTTCCTAGGGAGGCCTGAAGTGCAAACATACCCTCTACACTCCCTTCATAAAACAGGGGACCATGATTACCACCATAGTTGGCCGGTCTGAAGGCACTGACCTCAACTTCCATACAATGTTTGAGCAGGACAACCAGGACAGACCCACAACATACAGAGCCTTAAGTGACCGCAGGCAAATCTCATCCACCCCACCACCACAGTGATGGGCAAGTCTCCCTGCCCACTGTACAAAATGTGCTTCACAGACGTTGTTTCATGTTGTAAAGATTGTGCCTTAAAAAAATAGCCACAAGAAGTTTTAAAGAAATCTTTATTTCACTTTTAAGACACATAACCAACACCAACATACGAATCAACAGGATGAGCACATGCTGAAATTCAGTCTTCATGAAAATCAAGATTAAATCACAAAATGTTTGGTCTCATGTGTGTTTCTTTCCAGCTTTGACTCTGTGGAGTAAAACCTCTCCACTAAACAAAAAAATAAAACATCTCAGCAACTTTTTTGTCACCTCCACAGCTCAACACGATACAAATATCACATCAAATGAATGTAAATACGTGTTTCATCTTCATTACAGGTTTTAATGGAATATGCAACAAACAGAATTAGGGCTGTGACATATCATATGATCTGCAATAATACTGGTATAAATGTTTACAAAAAAGTGTGTTTAGAGGAACATCATGTGTTTGCATTCACCCCAATGAGTCAACCCCAGTCATGTCTCACAGCCAGAGCCATATGTCGGGCTCCAGTCACAGTTTGGTAGCTGAATGTTCGCAAAATATGCAAGAAAACTTTTCCCACTGAAAGTGAAAAAAGCAAACCTGTTACAACACTTTAAGCAAAAACACACTTGAGTACAACCGGGCTGTGAAGGCACGTGAGCAGGAGATACTAGCAGCAGTGATGTGCGACCCAAAGGTAAACAAATGATTCAACCATGCATCACTGGAGCACTCGCGAGTTACATTTCATATAACAGCAAGAGCAGTCAGTGGATGGAAATTACTGATGTGCTACACGGTGGAAAAGCAGGAGGTTAAAAAGCTCCACCCAAGATGAAACAAACCAGGTAGAATTTCTTTTCCTTATATGCAGAGGTGGAAAGAGTACTAAAATATTTTACTCAAGTAAAAGTACTATTACTTTGCTGAAATTTTACTCAAGTACAAGTAAAATTACCTGTCTAAAAATGTACTCAAGTAAAAGTAGCTCATTTAAAATGTACTCAGAGTAAAAGTTACATAGTTACTTTTCTGTCAGCAGGAGGACAGCCGCTTCTGAGTAGTGCAAAAAAGGACAGTGGGATATAAATCTCAAAGTAGTTCTTTTTTAGTGAAAAGAAAAACTTTACAAATTAAAGTGCAGTGGCAGTTAAACTGCAAGTCTATACATGAAAATGGATAATGGTCACCAAACCAATCAACCAAACCAAACCGTCAGGTATCACAGTGTTTTCAATACAAAACCATATCATTCTTTCACATGAGAATGTGTTCTAAACTGTCAAATAAGAGAACAAGTACTGAACTGAACGGCAGCTGCTTTAAAAATGTTTTTGAATTTTTTAAACTTGGCCCTGCCCTACTGTACCTCTAGATTAAAGTTCCTTTGTATCCATCCTAGAGTGTTACTCTCTGAACTTCCTGTTAATTTTGAGGAGCAGTTGATTTTCAGAGTTAGTAGAGTTCATCCTTGCTCACTTTGCAGTGAACAGTAGTCCAGCACAGCTAAAGAGACGCTCGAAGGCAGCTGAGGCAGGCAGGCCAGTGTTAAGTTTGAGAGAAAGTTTTTTGATGTCCCTAATAAGACATCAATGCATTACATAGCTACCGCTGGTAAATTATACCAATATACCTCGTGGGGTTTTTTTTATTGGACAGTAACAGGCTAGTTAACGGGAGGTTGCAAGTGCTAATTAACAAGTAACAGAAGTCAGCTGTCTTTGACTAATCTAAGGTAAGTGAGCGCTCTGTTATTCTTTTGCCTGCAGTGTGAACATATGTGGGTTAAGTAAGAAAGTAGCCGCTTCTGTCTTTAATTTAACTATTTTTTTAAATAAATTCTTATTATTAACAAACAGGAAAAACGTAGGTAAACACATTTTCTTTTGGCAATTTACCAACCCAGTAAAAAAAATGTAAGTTGCGTGGACAACAACGTGCCCGATTACAGCAAGTTGCTAGTACCAACCAACGTTATCTGTGTTCTTCACAGATGTCTTAACTTAATGTGATTAATTTGAACACAGCCTTTTTGCTACCATAACGGTACGAGTTGTATTTAACTTACCTCCACATGCTTGCGCAGGTTTGATGTGGAATTTTTAAAAGCTGCTAACTCGGTCTCTCTGGGCAAACACAGCTTACACTGCATAATAAAGCTGTTGCCTTTCTTGCACTTGAAGCCGAAATGGTCCCTTAAATACGGCCAGGGGTTCACATCCGTTTCTTCGAGTTCAGGGTCAGCAGAATTCGACGGGGCTTCTTTTTTCACTGGATCCATAACACCGATGTCAGACTCCATCTTTAACGTGACCTTAGCGCCAATTTGTTCTACTACCCATCATTCCCTGCAGTATTTCCGAAGTGCAATGGTTTTTTAAATTTACTCAGTAACGGGTGTGATTGAAAACGTAGCGAACTACAATACTTTTTAAAAAATATACTTAAGTAAAAGTAAAATTACAGACTTGAAAAATGACTTTAAAAAGTACAAATACACAAAAAAACTACTCAATTACAGTAACGCAAGTAAATGTAATTCGTTACTTTCCACCTCTGCTTATATGACAGAATTGTGCAGGCTCCGCATTACAAGGTTATTTTGGATATTAAGCTAGAGTGTAAGCACTTGTAATACACTTTTCTTAAAACTTCCAGGAAAAACACCCCTGAGGATACTTATGTGCTCATATTTCATGTATGCCGTGTCACTAACATTGCACTATAATGTTGTTCATAGAGTATTTAAAGGTAGAATGGGAGGCAGAGCCTTCAGCTTTTAAGATTAGACTTAAAACTTTCCTTGTTGCAGATGGGGGTCCCTCCCTGAGCCTGGTTCTGCTGGAGGTTTCTTCCTGTTAAAAAGGAGTTTTTCCTTCCCACTGTCGCCAAAACGCTTGCTAATAGGGGGTCATATGACTGTTTGGGTTTTCTCTGTTTTCATTGTATTATTGTTGGGTCTTTACCTTACAATATCAAGCACCTTGAGGTGGCCACATTTTCACACTTTGAATTAGCTAAGCTGTCATCAGTGACAGCAGCTCACTGGAAGAGAAAGATGGAAAATCCATCATTTACTTACACATATAAATGCTGCTGCCTGCCGAGCTGATAAAATGTACATTATTTTTTTTAAATGTAAGTTTCTTGAAATATTATTTTGAGGCTATATCTCCCACCCCTACATACAATAAACAATACAGAGTTTTTTAAGGAAGGAGGTCATCTGATCTGCTCTGATCTGGCTTCTCAGTGGACTGCTTCATCTGACAGTTCTCCCACTTTTAACTAGTGTGAATCCTCATGTGTCTTTGTAACTGTATCCTCTGAATGAAGCTTTTCACCTGTGTGGATTCTCATGTGAGTTTTCAAGTTTATCATCAGGCTGAATCTTTTTCCGCAGGTGCTGCAAGAATGTGGCTTCTCACCTGTGTGAACCCTCATATGTCTCGTTAGTTTGGATCTGTACTCAAAGGTTTTTCCACAAATCTCACATTTCACAAACTTTTTACTTGTGTCAGTTTTACGCTGACTCTCTGACACAGGAAAGTTGTCTTGCTGATCTCTGCTCTCTGGTTCAGGAGAGCTGGAAGAAAGGAGACGTTCACTGTCCAGCTCTGGCTCACTTTCCTCATAAGTAGGAGCCACCATGAAGATAATAATGCCTTCAGTCTCCTGCTTCACTACAAGCTGATCTACGTCCTGACTGGTGCAAGGTTCCTCCTCTTCCTCTTTTATCTGTGGAAGCTCCGGATCCTCCTGGTCGAGGCTGAAGTTTCTCTCCTGGTCCCCAAAAACCAGTTCCTCCTCACATTCATGCTGTTGTGGGAAAGCTGAGGTGACAAATGGACAAAATTACTTGTCTTAGATAAATATAGAAGTATAACAAGAATGACTACTCGGCAGTGGTGTCTACAGCTGTCCATTTCCAACTCTACAACAGAGTTTAATCAAAATATCATCCGAAATATCATCATATCATTTACCCAGACCTGGAAACTGTTAAAATAAGATTTCATGCACTCACTTCTAACACGTTAGTAAATTTCTATGCACCAATCACAGTTTGTCCACCAATTACTGTTGGAAAGATGTTTATGTAAATGATAAGACAAACATCAGACAGAAGGGGAAATTTAAAAGTAGGATTAAAATATGGGGATAAAAAGCAGCGAAGCTCTCAGAAAACCTCGACTAACAATCAGCTGAGTTTATTTAAACACTGGCCTTGAAGAACTCTGATGTGTTTCCAAAATATCTTTATTGAATGAATTAAAGTCATATTAATTTTTAGGTAAGACCATTACGGTTTTACATACCCCTGCTGTGTAAGTTCATTTCAGGTTTCCAGATGTTATCCAGCTGTCTGAGCTGCTCTTCTTCAGTCCAGATGAGGCCTTCATCCTCCTGTTTGAGTACAATCTTTTCTACGTCATCGCTGATGCAGAGTTCCTCCTCTTCCTCTTTGATCTGTGGAGGATCTGGGCCCTCCTGGTCCAGACTGGAGTTCCTCTCCTGGTTGGAGACCTGCTGGTCATACAGGCCCTCCTCTTCCTCACACTTCATGTTAGGGGGAGATCTTGAGGAAAAAGGTTAATAATGTGATGACAGGAAAACACATCTGAGCAAATATAGTCCACTCTGAGCATGTCCTCATATGGGAGTGAAATTTAAACTGTACAAATGTGAAAAATGAAAGTGTAAGTTACTCTCGAGCTCTGATACTCTTATTAGGAAAGTTCAGAGTACAAATCATTCAGGTAGCTGCTGCCAGCTTCACGCTGCAAGTAAATGTTTGTCATTGTTGTAGATTAAACTGAAAATCTCACAGTGCCATAGCAGATAAGTACCAGTCAGGTTTCACAGCCAGTCATTGCACAGAATCAACCCAACTAAAGTCATCAGTGATCTGAAGATTATTAGGGACTCAGAGTTTCAGTCTTAGTTCTATTTGATCTCATTGCTGCCTTTGATACTGTTGATCATGACATTTTAAATCAAAGGTTTCATCATTTAGTTGGTTTAACTGGACAGTTCTCAATTGGCTCTCGACCTTTGACCCAGTTAAACCTCTCAGGTCATCAGGTTCAGATCTGTTAACTGTTCCCAAAATCAGATGTAAGTGTGCTAAGAGTGTGTTCAGTTACTGTGCTCCTGTTCTTTGGAGCATGCAGCCATAGTTTGCCTGCTGTGGCTGCATTCAAAACTAACAACTATGTTTCCATGCTTTGTGAATAACACTGACATCTGTGAGATTTGAGCTGATTTAGTTCGAGACTGTTTATTAGAACATTACAAAGTTATTTTAAAAACTTCATCATTTTCTTGAACCCAAATATAATTCAGTTGAAAAATATACATTTTAACATGAGGTGAGGATGGTGGGGGAGGCACGATGGTCTTGTAGGGTTAGACCCTGATTAAGGGGTATTTTTGAAAGTAAAGCCCATCTCTCAAAGTCCCTGCCGGCCTGCCTCCACCTCGGGAAGCCTGTGGGTGCAGACGGAGGTGAGGAGCACCACAGGCGGCAGAGAACTGTCTGTAGCCCCGGAGTGAGGGTCAGAGAGCCGAAGCAGACAGCGAACTGTGGCACAGTGCAGAAAACCGAAGCTTTCCCTCCCTGTTTGGTTTTGATGTGTCTCATGAAAGTCTATTGTTAAAAGTTGACCTTTAAAAAAAACGGACGCACTTGTTTGATTAGCTGCTCTCTGATTTTAGCCTGTTAGCTTACAGACTGAGCTCAGATCGTTCCTGTGTTAGTTCATTGAGAACATCACAGTTTTACATACCTGCTGCGTGACTTCATCTCGGGTCTCCGGCTGATATACAGCAGTCTGAGCCAGTGGCGGATCTCATCATCCTGGACGACTGTTTTTAATGTTTTTAACCACGGAGATTTCTTCTGCATCATCAGTCTCTCATTGTTAAACTCTCCCAGAAACTGAAGACAGTTGTGCCATTTCCGCGCTTCTTGTTCTTCTATTGAGTAGACGGCAGACTACACATGTCCAAGGGTAATACTGTCCTCCTCAGGCCATTGGCATCAAGTCAAAGCCTTAAAGTCTGGTACTTTGCGCATGGTCATTTTTTACGAACAGCAGAATCACAAGACAAAGCGTGCCAATGTTTATACTTTTCACTGTGACTGCCAAATAGATGAAAAAGTAGATGTTAAAAAACAACTTATAGTTTTGTCATTGGGCTGGTAGAAAGCTATGAGTTTCTGTCCCTTTGTCTGACCTTAGAGACTTATTTTAAAAGGAAACATTACAATCCTTTAAAGCAAGTATTTTCACCTCTGTTCCCCCCTCTGTACTTAGCTTTTTTGTTGTCATGTCAGTAATTGTCCAGTTGATGGCTCCCTTGGATCACAAGCCTGTCTCATGAGTCCAAGTGAATATATTCTTAATAAACAGCTTTGAAGAATTTGTGACCAACTTTGTTTAATTCGGAACATCATCATCATGAGTCAAACTCACTCTTGGATCTACAAAATATTTAACAAAAACAAACATCACTGAATCATAAGGTATTTGCTCCAACTCTTAGTCCAGAAACACATGAGTGAACTAGATCAGCTGCTCCTCCAGTTCAGCTGTGGATTTATATCATTATTTATATTTGTAAAGTGGATATGCAGTTTTTCAGTACTAATATAAGCATTTTATATCATTGCTTTATTGACAGATGTTTGGTGTTCAAGGTCAGGCATCAGTTTGAAAAAAACAAACAAACACACTGAGTTGAACTTGAACTTCCTACTGACAAAAACTAAAATTGGTGCAAAAATAACCAGAAACATATAAGAAGCATCCTGGAGGTGCTGCAGACAAGATAGGACCAATAACATGTCAACAGGAAATCCTTTTTACTAATTTGTTTATTTCTTTTTAGATTTTTACTCTCCATTTTAAGCCATGATGTTTGCTGATACTGTGTTCCTACTGTTTGTTCTCATTAATAGTTCTGTTTTTAACATTCTGTGCTGAAGCTGGAGGAAATGTTTCTACAGTGTCAGATGATACAGCTCCAAACTAAATAAGTGACTAACTAACGATGCTTTAATACACTTTACTATAAATTATGATATAGTGCACTTTCTTAAAATTTCTTATTGCTCTGTAATTAATTGTTTTCTTTATAAATGTACAAATGAGAATAAAATCTGTGTGATAAAGGAAGGTCTGTAGACTTCTCTGTTAAGATCAGTGAAGAGAAACAACAACATACAAATACCTAAGAAAAATATTCAGTAAACATTTAGAAGATAGAGAAGTTTATGTTGTCATGTGGAGAAATTTTTCAAATAAAAATATCCATAAGCATTGATAGTCTCCATGGCTGAACAGACACAGGAAAGAGCTCCACCTATAAAACGTAAAAACATCAAGACAACATGTTGAAGATGTCGAGGTACTGCCCATAATGTTTGACTGACATCTGATTTATGTGCAGCACATAAATACCACAATAATGATGGAGAGAAACTAAAAGGGAACTAAAATACAGATTTAAACTTACAACAATATGAAAGACTTCAGTCTATTTCACTTTAATCAACTCAGCAGTGGCTCCATAATTATAGTAAACCAACAGTCCAGCATAGAGCGGCTGAGTGAATGTGGTCTGGACTCTGTGGAGGAGAGTCATGGTTTCAGAGACGCTGTAGAAGGACAAAATACCTGCTCTGTGATCCAGGTACACTCCTACTCTGGAGGAACGAGGACCTGAGACAGGAGTTTGGATGTTGTTGTACCGAAATGTAAAACTGTTGTTGTCACAATTTAATGACCAAGATTTGTCATTATGTCCAAATCCACATTCATAACCTCCTTTTCTGCTGATATTCTTGTATGCGACTGCTACATAAACTTCTCCCCCTCTCCACTCCACCTCCCAGTAACAACGTCCAGTCAGACTCTCTCTACTCAGGACCTGCTGCCATCTAGTGAATCTGTCTGGATGATCAGAATAAGACTGTTGTTGATTCATAAATGTTACTTTTCTGTTCCCCTCTGATAATAACAGATGTTTGTTTGCTGTGTTTGGATCCAGTGTGATTTCACATGAATATTTTAAGAATCCAGCTCTGGTCTTTGGCTCTGGTGGATCTGACAGTGAAACATCCACTTCAGTGACTGTCAGTGAGATGTTTGTCCATTCCTCTCTCAGAATGTCCTGTAGTTTATCTCTGACCTCTGACACAGCTGCTGTCACATCCTCAAAGTAGCTCAGAGGACGGATATTGATGCTGGATGAGTCTGTAGACTCACTGAGTGCTGACAGTGAGGGGTAGTTGTGTAGAAACTGGATGTGATCCTCTGTGTGTGAGAGCTGCTTCAGCTCAGCATCTTTCCTCTTCAGCTCAGTGATCTCCTGCTCCAGCTTCTCCTCAAGCTCTTTGACTCGACTCACTTCAGTTTCCTGCTGGGATCTGATCTGCTGCTTCACATCAGAGCTTCTTTTCTGGATGAGATGGATCAGCTCAGTGAAGATCTTCTCACTGTGCTCCACTGTTTGATCAGCAGACTGATTGATGGCCTCCACCTCCTGTTGAAGCAGCTTCACATCTTTCTCTCTGTCCTGGATTCTCTGCTGGATGTTTTGTCGACTCACCTCCAGCTCTCTCTGCCTCTCAGTCCTTTCTGCTGCAGCTGAGACTGTGTCGTGGCCTTTATGTTCATCCACAGAGCAGAGATAACAGATACTCTGCTGATCAGTACGGCAGAACATCTTCATCACCTCATCATGACGAGAGCAGATGTTCTCCTGGAGCTTCTTGGAGGGCTCCACCAGCTTGTGTTTCTTTAACTGGGCTGCTACATAATGAGGCTGAAGGTGTTTCTCACAGTAAGAGACCAAACACACAAAACAGGACTTGAAGGCTTTCATTTTTCTTCCAGTGCAGACATCACAGGCCACATCTTCAGGTCCAGCATAGCAGTGATCAGCAGGAGCAGCTTGGAGTCCAGTCTTCTTCAGCTGCTCCACTAAAACTGCTAACATGGTGTTTTTCACCAGGACAGGCCTCGCTGTGAAAGTCTGTCTGCACTGAGGGCAGCTGTAGATTTTCTTCTTTTCCTCTTCATCCCAGAAGCTTTCAATACACTTCATGCAGTAGCTGTGTCCACAGGGAATAGTCACCGGATCCTTCAGTAGATCCAAACAGATCGAACAAGAGAAGGTTTCTCGGTCTAGCTGAACTCCTTTCTGCGCCATTTCTCCTCTCAGTGTCAGTGACTGTGTAAGTTTCACTTCCTTATTATAGAAACTGGTCTGATCTGAACAACAAGTGTTGCTGCTGTGAATGGGGCCTGCCAGCTCTAACACATGTTGGTTACACCCATCTTCATAATGTAGATCTAAAGGGGAGGGAACACAGAACGATATGGACAGACAGGAGGTGCTGAGCTAGAGAGCAGGAAGAAGAGGAAGGGTTTTCATGCTGTGATTCATTCCAGAAAGCAGGAAGAGGCTCTGTGTTTAATTGTTTTTCTGTTCAAACCTTTAACTAAATAATATAAATGTCAATAACTGGATGCCTCTCTATTCTTTTTGTTAATCTGCTAAATGAATAGTTTGTTTCTTTTAACAATTCAAATAGCAGAAATGAACAGCTGACAGCTTGTCAGACTCAGACTGTAAACCATAGAGACAGTTTATATATACATTTAGTCAGGGCAGTGCAGAGATGTTTAAAGGGGCGGGTGCTCACAGTTAAAAAGGGCACATAGAAGCAGGCTGAAGAACAACAACCCACATTCATCAAGAATCTAATATGGAATCACATCACACTACATCACTGTCATCAGGTGGGCACAATGCAAAGCAAATGTAGCCCATTTTTTACCTGATGGGGTACAATGTTGCTGTTTGGGGGGTTGCTTCTGCTCTTGCTGCTGATAGTGCTGGAGGGCAGGGCTGTGTTGATCTGAGACTGTGGAGATTAAACAGTCCACAGGAGAGAGGGTAGCTGATTAAACAAGTGTTATGAGATAATAATAAAACGCAAAGATTGGTCACGGCGCTTGGAACCATAAGGCAACAAAACTGGGAAATAAACTAAGCTCTGCCTGTGAATCACTCTTTGCCTCTCTTCTTCCTTCCATCTCCTCATCTCATCTATCACATTCCACTTGCTGTCCATCTGAGAACGAGGCACAGTTTGCTATTGAATTCATCTATTATTTAATTATACATTTTAACAACTCTTGCACCTAATCCCCTTAGGCAGAGCAATGAAATGCACAGCTTTGGAGAACCGATCGATGATGGTCAGAATAACTGTTACCTGAGGATGGTGGGAGACCAGTGATGAAGTCCAGTGCGATATGAGACCAGGGGCATCTAGGAACGGGCGAAGGAGGCCAGCAGGAGGTGAAACCTAAACTGGAAAAAACTAACACAACACAGAACTGAAACCTAAAATGGAGATGCAGGGAGACGACACAGAATGATGCAGGAAAAAACACAGATGAACCGGCGAGGAGCACACGAGGACACATAGTATAAATACACACAGGGGGGACATGGAATGGCAAAGACACAGCTGATCCTAATTGACTACACGAGACAGGGGAAATGTGAGCGGAACACACTAACATAAGACATGGACCTTCACAATAAAACAGGAAATGCACAGAGACACGGTACAGACACTAAATAGAGGGGAACACAGAAACCAAACTCTAAGAACTAACTAAGGCTACATTCACACTGCAGGCGAAAGCGCATTAAATCCGATTTTTTTGACCCTATGCGACCCTATATCCGATCATGCTATGACAGTGTGAACGGCACAAATCCAATATTTTCAAATCTGATCTGGGTCACTTTCACATGTGGTACTGAATACTGAATCTGAATATGCAAATTAGGGGAAATTTACATCAAATTAAATGAGTAATGGCTGATTTGATGACCAAAATCAATGATGGTACTTAGAAACACATGACATTACACATTACATTTTCATGCAGTTAGAAGTTTGAACCTGCAGCTTTATTAAATGAACACCTGGTATCCAACAAGAGTTTAGTTTAAACTTTAGGAACAAAAAAGTAAGAATCAACAGAATTAAACAAAGAACCAACAGCACAGGAAAGTTTAATCTTCATGAAAAACACATGCAGTGACTTCAACGTCCACAATAACACAATGTGTTTGGGCTTATGTGTGTCAGTTTCCAGCTTTAATCTTATGTAACAAGACCTCTTTATAGGTCAATAGAGGAATGAAGTCATTGTTGAACTACAGCTTGTGTGTGTGTCACCTCCACAACCTACAACAATAAAATATGATCTTTGAGTAGTGATATGGGAGTAAAATATACCATACTGATGTGAATAGGAGGTCATCTTTTCCCTCGGCTGTTAGGGTACCTGGGTCGTTGACCCAGTGTTTTGTGTTTGTGGTTTTTTGAGTCTTGTTTAATCATTATTCTGTTCTCTGTGTATCTTATGTTTCCTAGTTATCAGAATCAGAATACTTTATTAATCCTTCAGGATTAATAAAGTATTCTGATTTACTTTATTAAATCAGAATTCAAGGGCTTACGCTCTTGAATTTATTCAGTATTTGTTGTTTAGGTTGTCTTGGTTAGTATTTGGTCCCGTTCATGTCTTTGTCTCATGTCTTCTCTCGTCCCTTGCTCTCTGTCCTTTTTGCTCTGCTGCAAACAGAAGCAGAGAAAACTGGAGCTTCTGGTCTTGGCCAGATCTCTTTTGAAAAAGACATTTTAAAGTCAATGAGACTTTTTACCAGATAAATAAATAAAGAATATAAAAGTCTTCTACTTTATGATGGAAATGTTCTTTCTGGCTCAAAATGACATCATTTATCTGAATCTGTAGAAGAAGAAACAATCTCGGAAAGTCACTTTACTCTGTGTCTCACTGGATGTTCAAAGTTTTTAACAAAAGAGAAAAAGAGAAGCATTCTTTGATTTTAGTCTGTTAGCCCACAAGCTGAGTTTTTATCAGAGTCCTGCATGAGTCAGTGTTATTTCACTGACACCATCACAGTTTTACACACCTGTTCTGTATGACTTTGTCTCAGGTTTGCGGTGATATCCAGCACTCTGAGCTGATGGCAGATCTGGTCAGTCCACAGTAGCTTCAACCACTAAATTATCTCTAACACATCACCAAACCAAAGTCTTCCTGCTAAGAGTACATCAAAGGTGAAAAGCGAGCCTAGAATGTCATCATTTCTGCTCTCCTCTTTCTTCTTCTTCTACTTCTGGACCGCACACATCATTTTTTTTTTTTTTTGCCTGTCCCGTTTGGCTCCTTTGCCATCAGAATTATTGTCTAAAGGCAAAGAAAGATGCCCAATGGATTTACTTTACCAAATTGACCATCCCAGCCTTGCCGTAATGGTCCATTTGATTCACCTTTTATTGTTTATTTTATTTTCACTTGCTGAATACGGGACAGACTTGACTGGGGGAAAGAAGAGGAGAAAGAAAGAGGGAAAGAGAAACAGCTGAGAAGAGGGACGGGGGAGAAGGGCAAAAAACAAAAACCAACAGAATGGGCAGGAAAAAAAAATGCATATATCAATCACCTGGATCACCTGCTGAGAAAGAAAAAAGAGAACAAGCAGAAGAAAACAAGTGTAATAGAATAAACAACATCACAATGATATATGGGAATATGACAGTAAATACTAAATATTAAACATTATTGTGCAGCACATAAGATCAACAGAACACAGTGTGCTTTGAGGTAGGAGCCAAAAAGGGTGTAGTTTGTGGGTGTGATCACCCGTGTGTACACCTGTGAGCATGGACGCGCTTGTTTTTAAAAGGTTCCTTCATGTAATGATCTGCTAGAGGGTGTGGGGGGGCCACAGCCCCGTCCTCCAGGGCATGAAGCAGGTATGGAGGAGATCAAAACTCCAGACATCCAGAGGCCCCCAGAACACAAGAGACCAAGGAAGACCCACAGAGGGGCAGCCGCGCCACTGTCCCAGTAAGAGCTGAGGAGAGTCCCAGATGAGGGTTCACTCAGCAGCCGCGGAGCAGAAGCCAGGGGGGGTTGCAGTGACGCGCCCGTGAGCTCCGCCGGCAGCCAGCTGTGCCTGAGTGACCGAGCCCCAGGCCGAGAGGTCGGGGGCACCCCACCTCCGAAGTGGCCCGAGCGAGCCCCAGGCTCCAGGTCCCGATAAGCGGCCGCCAAGGAGTGAGCCGGCGTGTACCTGGACGCCCATCCCCAGACACAAAGAACCACCAACGCACTGATGTCTGAGGGAGTCCGCCACTGGCAAGGGAAGTGGTTGGGGGGGGGGGGGGGGGGAGATAGGCCTCCAAACCTTGGAGGGCCTGAGATGTCCCCAGAGAGGTGGCGTCTGATACCCAGCCTGACATATAGACACAGACATACAGGCACACACATATACAAACATCCATTCCCACCCTCATGCTCTCATATGCACTTACTCCACACTCAACCGACGTGGAGACAGACATAAAGAGACGCTGTACACACGATCACACTCCCCAAGCGTACTCTACGAACCGGGTCTAGGTACCCTTGCCCCTGGAGGGGGGGGAACTGCACCCAGACCCAGGTGGTGTTACCCTTTTCCCTGCGGTGGGGGGAGGCAGACCGTCCCGACTCCGCAGCAGCAGGGAGGCCCCACACTCCAGACCGCAGTCGGACGGCCAAGTCCTCCTCCTAGCCCCCCCGCTCCAGCAGGCCGCAGAGAACGGGGGTGAGAGAAGACTCCAAACCTCCCTCCACCCGCTCATTGTAGTGTTGATGCATGTGTGTTCTAAGGTGCAATTAAAACCCAGAAGGGCATGGAGCTACCTGCCAGAGAGCAGCAAGTAAGCGCATAGTCCCTCCTGCTAGCCCTCAATGTCTACGTGTATTTAAAATTGAGAGGTGGGCAACGACGCCAGGGGTGAGGTTCAAGGTTCAAGGTTCTTTATTTGTCACATGCATAGTTATACAAGTATAACACACAGTGAAATGTAGCCTGACACGCTCCTCGACATGTGCAAAAATTGGGGGGGGGGTGTAGAGGAAGAACATACATATATATATATATATATATATATATATATATATATATATACACACATACATACACACACACATACATATAGTATATACACTGGGTGAATGTGCAGTAGTAGCAGCAAGCAGATGAATTCTGTACATTAATATGAATAGACATCTGACTATTTTACAGGAGACAATATAAACATATTTAAATTTAAAGGAATTTGAAATGTACATTGTGCCTTGGTTTAGAGTGTCTGGTTTAGAGGTTGTACACCCTGATGGTAATTTGGATTCTGTGTATCGTGCCCACCCCCAAGATCCTATATGTATGTGTAATGAGAGTGTGAGTAATGTGAATGTCTAAGTTGTGGGATAAAATTGAGGCAGAGGCAGCCAGAAGGGGACAGGGGGGGGGGGGGTAGCCTCCTCTGCACCCTGGTGACATACCCCCACTCCAAGGCCCTGCATGTGTGGGTGGTTGTGGTGGAGCGGGAAGAGGGAGGCAGCTGGAGATGGGGAGGGAAGGAAGGGAGTGGCAAGTGACCCCTCCCTGGGGCCAGCTCCCCCGCTGACCCCAGTAGGCACCCCCATACTCTGCGACCCGCCAGGGAAAGGGGGCCCAGGCCCATCCAGACCGGGGCCCCGTGCAGCAGCACCGCCCGGCCCCACAGAGCCCGGGACAGTCCACCCAACCCCACCACAGAGAAAACTGCACCCACCCCACCATCCACTCATCTTCCAGACTACATAAGACAATAGACGCCCAGGCTGAGATCTTCCTCCTCTCCTGCAGAGAGAGTTCCTGAAGAGAGGAAAGCTCCTGCAAGGTGTGACAATCTCCTCCACCAGTTGAAGAGCCCCCCAGGTGGCTCGACGCACCGGCGGCACCCTGCGCCAGGGCCAGGCCCCCATGCACCCACCCGCCCACCACCCCGGCAACAGACCAACCAGGACCCAAGCCCCCGAGGCCCGGCCAGGGCCCCAGCCCAGAGACGGAGCGCCCCCAGAACCTCACACCCATCCCGGACCCACCCAGGGGCAGACAGGCTACCAGGTCAGTAACCCACGTCCGTCAGCACAGACCCTCCCCTAGCCCCGCTGCACGCAGCCACGAGGAAACCGTCACCTAAGAGCCAACAGAGCCCCCAACCGGACATGACCGCTACCCCGGGTTGAGCCCCCCAAGGAAGATGCCTCCGGGGAACCCCCCGACGCCCTAAGCCTGTCCCTACCCCCACACCAATCACAGCAGTGAAGGCGGGACCAAACTATGACCCCCTACCCCCACTAGGTGATGGAGCTGATCAAAGGAGCCCAGAGCAATTGATCTGATGTGGTGGCAGAGGCTGTATCAAGACTAATGTAATCTAATAGATAATTTCTATATTGGTTAGAATTAAGATTATTTTTATTTTTCCACTTCATGAGGACTGTTTTCTTGGCTATGCATAGGGCAGTGAAAACCATATGGGCTATATTCTTTTCTGAAGTGACATTATCTAAGCTGCCCAACAAACACACTAAGGGGGAAGTTGGAATGTTACATTTCAGACACTTTGATAAGTCCTCACATATCTCGCGCCAAAACCTCTGAACTGGTGGACAGAACCAAAGAGCGTGGATGTAATTGTCCGGTGAATTAGTTTGGCAGTGTGAGCAGTTGTTGGTAGACGTAAAGCCCATCTTGAACACAGAGGCGGAGCCAGACATTTGAAACACCCGGGGCTTAGCCCAAAAGGGTAGTATGCATGTGGGATTTTGGGTTTTTTTTTTGGGGGGGGGGGGGGGGGGGGGGGGTAAAAATGACTGAAAGATTAATAGGCTCTGTTTTGAGTTTTGTTCAAAAAAGAATGACTTCATATAGGGAAAAATATATATCACATGTGCAGGACACCTTAAACTAGTTTTTAAGCAGCAAGGCAGAACAAAATCAGGGCTGTATCAAGACATGAGGACTAAACCCCAATTCAACCAGACCCAGAACTGATCCAGAATTAAAACAGGACTACAACAGTTCAAAATCAGGACTACTTAGGATTTAACCAAGACAGAACCAGAATCAGAACTAGATGATAGTAGCACTAAAAATCATCATAGACCTGCACTACACTTATTTTTTAAGTCTACCAATGTACAATATTTAGATTGAGAAAAGTTTATATAATTATTTAGCCTTGTTGTGCAAACAAGCCTAATAAATGTTCAAGCTTAATAAATATAGAATTTGAAAAATAGCAAACCTAAAAAGAAACACTAGGTACGAGATACATGAGGACCTATGATACGGTGATACTTTTGGTAAACAACCATTTGACTAACATGTGTGTCTCACCTGCTCTTGTTCCACCTCTGTTCTGTCCTCGTTCTCCATCTCCCTCTCTCTCCCTCTCTGTTCCTCTCTCTCCCTCTCTGCTCCTCTCTCTCCCTCTCTGTTCCTCTCTCTCTCTTTGTGCTGACAATGTTCAAGATGGCGCCTGTGTGTTCGGCACGCCGTCTATCGCTCTCCTTTATTTGTTTTGTTTTATTGTTTTTAGTTAACTTTGTGTTACATGTGTGTTGTACTTTTTCCTATGATCGCCAGACATTATTGGAAATAGGTTTATCCATCCGGATGTCTGACCGGCCTGAATATGACAACCAAGGCTTTTTTCCTCCCTATCTGGAACCAATACCACCGTACTGGCGTTCCCTACCACCGTCACCGGATCTGCGGAAGCGACGTAGGAGACGGGGTAACCGTGGAGGTCGTCTTGTGAAGCTGAAATCCTGGATTGCTCATTTTCCCCATGAGCTCCGCTGCATCCGCCGCTTTTGTCCGCAACTATTGGTGCCATTGCGTGCCTTGGATCCGGTGGACTCCTGGCTGGTTCCTGTTGTTGGGTCTTTCGAAAATGGTCCAGCAAAACTCTCTCCTCTACGGCATATGCGCTGGCGCGGAGTTGACAAGAAAAATCTTCGACCGGTGGATCTGGTTGCTAATACCTCGGAAGTTTTGGACCCAGTCCCTCTCAGGCTGGGTCTAATAAATACCAGGTCGGTGGTCAACAAGACCTTCATATTGAAGGATTTTTTTCTCTCTCGTGTTCTGGATTTACTCTTCTTGACTGAAACCTGGATATCTCCCGGTGAGTTAAGCGCTTTCATTGAACTAGTACCCGCTGACTGTACCTTTTTTAATGTTCTGAGAGCTTCTGGTCGCGGAGGAGGGCTTGCTGTTGTTTTTAAGGCTCACTTGGACTTGAAGCAGCTTTTCCCTTCGTCTCGCTACACCAGCTTTGAACTCTGTTTATGTAAACTGGGCCACTCGCCTTCGTTGTTATGTGCGATTGTTTATCGCCCGCCGAAATATAACAAGGTGTTCTTATCAGAGTTCTCCGAGTTTCTTGCAGATTGTGCATCACGATATGACCAGATCCTCCTGCTTGGTGATTTTAATATTCACGTTTGCTGTCCGGGGAAGCCCCTGGCCAAGGACTTTCTGGACTTAGTGAACTCTTTTAATTTTGTCCAATTTGTTAGTGGTGCCACTCAAGAACGTGGTCACACACTGGACTTAGTTTTATCTCATGGTTTATCTGTTTGCAATGTACGGGTTGAAGATGCAGTATTTTCTGATCATATGCCTATCTTATTTGATATTGCTCCTTCTAACGCTTTTGCAAATCAGACTGCACCTGCTCGATGTTATCGTGCCTTTGGCTCTGATTCTGCCGAACGGTTTTCTATACTGTTTGACAAATTAATGTCTTATGCCCCTGAGTTGCCCACTGCAGATGACCTACTTTTGTATTTTGATTTTGCTTGTAAATCTGTGCTTGATGTTGTTGCCCCTTTGAGAGTAAGAAAATGTAAATCAAAGACTAATCCTTGGTTAACAGATCATACCCGAGCTATTAGAAGACAATGTAGGAAATGTGAAAGACAGTGGAAAAAAGACAGATTGCATGTCTCCCTGGAAGCCCTAAAGATTAGTTGGAAAACTTATCAGAGGGCAGTTAAGGCCGATAAACACTCCTACTTTTCTCAACTTATTTCGGCCAACTCTCATAACCCTCGTGTTTTATACAATACGATTAATTCTGTACTTAACTTGGAGGGTTACAACCTTTTGCCGTCCTCTGAGGCTATGTGCAATAAGTTTATCACCTTTTTTGTGGACAAAATTGCTAGCCTGAGGCCTCTGATTCCACCTATTGTTGATCCGGCCATGCATTCTCCTTGCTCAAGCTTATTCCCTGCTTTTGCACCGATTTCTCTGCGTGACTTAGAGGAGTTGGTGCTACATGCTAAGCCCTGTGGCTCCCCAAATGATGTTGTTACTCCCCGCTTTCTCCAAAAAGTATTTCCCATCCTTGGACCTTATATCCTGAAAATTATCAATACTAGTCTGTTAACCGGTCAAGTTCCTAGTGGGTTTAAACATGCAGTCATACACCCCTTACTTAAGAAACCTGGCCTTGATAGTTCTACTATGTCAAATTTTAGACCTATCTCCAAACTTCCCTTTCTAAGCAAGATCTTGGAGAGGATTGTACATACCCAACTGTTGGATTATTTGAGCGACTCGCAATTGTCTGAAATTTTCCAATCTGGTTTTAAGCCCTTTCACAGTACGGAGACAGCTCTTGTTAAAGTTATGAATGACATTCTTGTTGCTACTGATCGTGGTAAATATGCTGTGCTTGTCTTATTGGATATGACAGCTGCATTTGACACAGTGGACCACGACCTGCTGATCTCCCGCTTACATCACTGTGTGGGAATTTCTGATCTGGCATTGTCATGGATAAAATCATATCTTTCCGAAAGGAGTTTTTGTGTCAAGCTGGGGTTGGCCGCTTCCTCTGTGGCCCCTCTGCTTTGGGGTGTGCCCCAGGGATCTATCCTTGGGCCATTACTTTTCTCGCTGTATTTACTCCCCCTTGGTGCGATTTTTCGTAAACACGGAGTGTCATTTCATTTGTATGCCGATGACTGTCAGCTTTACTTACCTTTTAGTCATTTGGATACCTCCCCATGTCAATCACTGCTTGACTGTCTTAGCGATATTAAATTATGGATGGCAAATAATTTTTTGAATTTTAATGGTCGCAAAACGGAAGCAATTTTATATGGCCCGCATCGTTCTACTGATTCTCCAGATGTTGATTTTGGTGATTTGACCTCTCATCTGAAAAGTTCAGTCACTAATCTTGGTGTTAAACTTGATTCTGCGCTTACTTTTGAAGGTCATGTAAGTGGGGTGGTAAAATCAGCTTTTTATCACCTCAGACGCCTGTCGAAGGTTAAGCCTTTCCTTTCCAAACCCAATTTGGAAACTCTTATTCATGCTTTTATCACCTCACGTCTGGACTATTGTAATTCCCTTTTAATAGGGGTCGGGTCGGGCACCTTGTCACGCCTGCAGTTAGTGCAAAACGCGGCAGCGCGATTTTTAACCGGTAGTAGGAAATTCGATCACATCACTCCGGTTCTGGCTTCCTTGCATTGGCTTCCCATTGATTTTAGGGTTCGTTTTAAGGTCCTTTTATTGGTTTTTAAATCTTTAAATGGTCTGGCTCCTGTGTACTTAACTGACTTGCTGAAGTCACATGTTCCTCCTCGCTCGCTCCGTTCAGCTGAGCAGCTGCTGCTGTCGGTCCCTAAGTCGCGGCTGAAATGCAGAGGAGACCGTGCCTTTTCAATTGCGGCTCCGATGCTCTGGAATAACCTTCCCCTCCAAATTAGACAAGCGTCATCAGTGCAGGTCTTTAAGTCCAGATTGAAAACCTATTTTTATTCCCTGGCTTTTAACTCTGTAGGAAACTGACACCTTCTTATTTATTTTATTGTTTGTAATGATTTTATGGTATTTTTAATTTGGTTGGTTGTTGTTTTGATCTGTGTTGTTCAGCACTTTGGTCTGCCTGGTGTGTTCTTAAAGTGCTATACAAATAAACGATGATGATGATGATGATGAAATATACAGATATTTACAAACTCTTCAGAAAACACAAACACTTTTTAAATTGTAACATCAAATCAGACTAAATGTTTATTTTTTTAGATTGATAAATATAAAAAACATATTTGTTAACTTTAAGAGTAAAGAGAGAAACTGTCTGTATTTCTTAATTTTAAATGGCACCAAATTGTATTCAAACTTGAGCCACACTTATGGAGCTCCACAGTTCTTTTCCTGGTGTTTTGGTTGACATCTCTTGATGTTCCCATGTCACAGAAACAGGCTCTGTGTTTTGCCTTATATGCATCCACAGCTGTGCCACCAATTTACTCACATGGACTCTACGAACCTATCAGAAGCTTCTTCAGCTCAGAATGGAATCGTCTGGAGTTTCTTATTAATTAACAAACTTAGTGTACATGTACTCCTAAATTTGATCAAAGTGATAAAAAATAGACAGCTCTGTCTCTCTTTATTCTGACATTTAACTAATTCAAAAGATATTTCAATATTTATCTAAAACAAAAGTTTACTCTAAATTGATGTTGTACAGTAAAAATGTTTTATGTTTTCTCCCTAAAGTGTATGTAAATATCTGGTTACAAATGTGAATATCCTGCTGTGTACTGAAACCCCTCTTGTTTTGCATAGAAATATACTGAACAACATACAAAGCATAATATATAAAATAACATTTACCTGAGTTTTTTCTTTGAAAGAAGCCTCTAATGTCCATTCTTATATTTCAGTACATAACTGAAACAGATTTAGTCGGGGAGGGTAAGAACTGAAAATATGAAATAAACACACGTAAGCTAAGACTCTCTAAAAAATAGCATTTGTTCGGCTTTTCATTTCGCCATTTGTTGATTCACTTGAAGAGCAAGTAACGTAATATGGGTCAAGTGATCAGTTTGATATCAATCTTTCGTGATGCACCGTCATATTTACATTATTTGTACGGTACGAATGATTTGCTTTGGTACCTGGTCAAACTTAAGCTCTCCTTAGTATGGCTGGCTCCGTTTCTCCAACAGTGCACTCACAGGCAGCAGCTGCCCCGCCCCCTCGCTCAGTCGCTTAGTGCCTGAGCTCGGATCATACCAATATCAGGGGGGATTCACGCACAGTCGTAAATTCCCACAGTGTGCACTATGTGCTTCGAATATTGTGTGTACTTTTTGTTTTATACAGTTGTCAGCCAGGCATCTAACTATGAAAAAAATTACACTCCAAAAGACCCCGGGCTTCTGACAAAACAACCCGGGCTTAAGCCCAGTAAGCCTCCCCCACGCTCCGCCCCTGCTTGAACATCCGATGACCTGTATAGTGCACTCTATGTAATATTTTGTATTGAATTAATTGAAGACTGGGATTTCTGATTAGATGAAAGGTTTGTAAGCAAGTCTGAGACCAGAAGTTTTGGTCTAAGTTAGCTGATAAATCCGCTTCCCATTTTGCAATAGGAAGTGATACTGATTCATCTGTTTTAGAAAGCATTCTGTATATTTTGGAAAGTAATTTGGGGGTTTTAAGAGTAAGAAATTGAACCACACTTGGTGGTGTTTGTAGTTCAACTTGACCCGGTTTAAATTTCTTTTTTACTATGGATTTAATTTGTTGATATTCTAAAAATCTTTTCTTGTTGATCCCATATTGTGTAACTAGTCCGTCAAATGAAATAAATTCTGTTCCTTCTAATATATGTTCTAAATATTTGATTCCTTTACCACTCCAATCTGAAAAGTTTATCATATTATTGTTTTGTAATATGTCAGGGTTGTTCCAGATAGGTGTACGTTTGCATGGGATTAATGAAGACTCCGTGAATTTTAGAAACTCCCACCATGCTGTCAGAGAAGAGCTGATGTTGACGCTTTTAAAGCATTCATGTCGTTGGATGTTTGAGCTGATAAATGGTAGGTCTGAGATCTCTAGATTATTGCAAAGTGCTTGTTCTACATCTAGCCAAGGTTCATCTAAGACGGTATGTTTTAGCCATCCTGAGATAAACTGAAGCCTGTTGGCTAAGAAGTAGTGCTGAAAGTTAGGTAGTTCTAATCCTCCTTTATCCTTGGTCTTTTGTAGTGTTTTTAAGCTTATACGTGGGGGTTTATTTTTCCAAAGCAATTTGGACATACATGAATCTAGAGATCTGAACCAATCTTGTGGCGGTTTAGTTGGGATCATTGAGAATAAATCATTTATTTTTGGTAAGACCATCATTTTTATAGCGGCAACCCTTCCCATGAGTGATATGGGTAGACATTTCCACCTAGCCAGATCACCTTCTACCTTCTTTAAAAGTGGGATATTCTTTAATTTAGTTAGATCTGCAAGCTTGGGAGAAACATTAATACCTAAATATTTTATATTTCTCGATTGCAGTGGTGTTGAAGAGGAATTATGGAGGGAGCAATTAATCGGTAGGACTGTAGATTTTGACCAGTTAATTGAGTAATCTGATATTCTTGCAAAAGAGTTTATCAATTCAATCACCACAGAGATATTGGTTTGTGAATTTTGGAGAAAGAGTAACACATCATCCGCATAAAGGCTGATTTTATGTTCCACGTTCTTGCATTTTATGCCCTTAATTACTGAATTCTGTCTAATTGCTGCTGCTAGTGGTTCAATAAAAATTGCAAACAGTGAAGGGGAGAGTGGGCATCCCTGCCTGGTGCCCCTCAAGAGACAGAAGCTGGAGGATGTCTGGTCATTTGTTCTGACACAAGCTGTTGGGGAATTATATAATATTTTTAACCAGTTTATGAAAGAGGATCCAAAACCAAATTTGTGTAAAGTTGCAAATAGAAATTTCCAGTTAACTCTGTCAAATGCTTTTTCTGCGTCTAAAGAGAATATTGTAGTTTCTAGGTTTTTACTGTATGAGTAGTCCATCAAATTAAGTAATCTACGTGTATTTGTTGATGAGTGCCTACCTTTTATGAAACCAGTTTGGTCAGGATGAATTAAGAGGGGGGTTATTTTCTCCAGTCTCTTTGAGAGAGCTTTGCAGATTATTTTAAGGTCTACATTTATAAGGGATATTGGACGATAGCTTGAGGGATATACAGGGTCTTTGCCTGGTTTTAGCAGGAGATTAATGTTTGCAGAATTCATATTTGATGGAAGTCTGCCCTTTTCTTTAATTTCCAACAACGTTCTGTAGAAAACTGGTGCTAGAATCGACCAGAATTCTTTGTAGAATTCTGCAGGAAAGCCGTCTGGACCTGGAGCCTTATTATTGGGCATACTTATCAGGGCTTCCTGGAGTTCACCTGGTGTCAGTGGTGAATCCAGTGCCATTGCTTGAGTGTCTAATAATTTTGGAAGAGTTATGTTGTCCAAAAACTGATCAATTTCTTTTTTAGATGGGTTTATTTGTGGTGAATACAACGTGTTATAGAAATCCCTGAAAATGTTGTTTATTTGTATCGGTTCATATATTGTGTTCCCAGATGAATCTTGAACAGCACATATAGTTGTTTTTTCTTTATTTATTTTTAGCTGGTTTGCTAGAAATTGACCGGATTTATTACCATGTTCATAATTTTGTAAGCGTAGTCTTTGTACTAAGAAGTTTGTTTTTTTATCAATTATCTCATTTAATTCTAGTTTTGTTTTGCGTATTTTTTTCAATGTTTCCTGATCTTGGTGGGACGCGTAGGCTTCTTCTAGTGATTTGATGTTTTTTTCTAATTCCTGAATATTTTTGTTTTCTTTTTTCTTTTTATGTGATGAGAAAGAAATTATTTTACCTCTCATCACAGCTTTCCCTGCTTCCCATAGAACAGAAGCTGATGTTTCGGGAGTGTCATTATAGTCTAAATATGAAGTCCACTCTTTTTTAAAATATTTAATAAAGTCTTCATCTTTAAGTAGTGATGTATTAAATCTCCAGTTTTTACTTGGCGTAGTATTATTCTTGTGCATTAGTTTTAAAGATACAGGAGCATGATCGCTGACAGCTATAGGGTGAATCTCAGTGTCTGAAATGTCACTCAGCAGTGAGCTGCTGACCAAAAAATAATCCAGATGAGAGTAGGAGTGATGGACATGTGAGAAAAAAGTATATTCCTTACTGGTGGGGTGAAGGGAGCGCCATGCATCGCAAAGACCAAAGTCGCTCATATACTGTTTGATTATATTTGTGGACTGCCAATTACGCTGAGTTCCCGCTGTATTGAGCCTATCCATGTCTTCATTTAGTCCAAGGTTGAGGTCGCCTCCAAGAACAAGTGTGCCATCTAAGTGTTCAGAGAGTGCACTGAAAAAACCGTGAAAGAATGAGGGATCATCAACATTTGGACCATATACACTTGCAATACATAGCTTTTTATCAAGTATAGATAGTTTAATGATTAAGAATCTGCCCTCTGGATCTATAACTGTATCGAGTACTGTGAAATTAATATTTTTATGTATTAAAATTGCTACTCCCCTTTGTCTAGAATTATAACAAGCTGAGAACATATTAGGAAACTCAGGTGTTTTAAGTTCGTTCGAACCTCTAAGAGGTCTGTGGATCTCTTGTAAAAGGACAACATCTGCCTGTAGTTTTTTGAGTTGGTTAAATATTTTTAACCTCTTTTCTCTGGAGCCAGCTCCATTTATATTCCATGTAATGAACCTCAGTGTACCCATAGATGTTTGTGTATAGGGATGTATGCTGTGTGCGTCGCTTAGACAGGTGGAGAGAATACGTCACTTGTTCATAAATAAAAAGAAGGAGAGAGAGAAAAAATGTGTGGCGAGATGCTCCCTGAGTCTGACTATGTGTTTGCATAGTTACTAATATGAGTAGGCTTGGCTTAAGTGTGTGTATCCTAAACGACTGTGTGCGCTGTCTGACTGAAGTAAATGTGCTGCCGTTGAGCGCATGGTGTGTATGTGTCGAAATAAAGGATGTTTGTGGATGAGTGTCGAAGCAGGTGATCGAGGCAGTGAAAGGAATAAAGA
The DNA here is from genome assembly GCF_057382185.1 of Mchenga conophoros. Taxonomy (NCBI): domain Eukaryota; kingdom Metazoa; phylum Chordata; class Actinopteri; order Cichliformes; family Cichlidae; genus Mchenga; species Mchenga conophoros. The sequence continues at coordinate 4,717,954 of NC_140543.1, read as the reverse complement.
AAGAAACCAAGGACAGGGGTGAGCAGCATAAAAGCAAGAGGGGGAAAAGAGAGAGAGAAAAAAAACGAGAAGAAAAAACAACAAACAAAACGTAAACATTCCAATTAAATCACTGACGGAGAGTGACGGTGTTAATTCTGCTATGAAAGCACACTTTAAGATGCGATTTGATACTAGTAAGTTAAACAGATGTTAATGCAAGTTAGTGTGAGTGGATAGGGAAATGGTGTAGCTGATTCTTATCTGGTGTGAGGTTAATACAGCCACGGAGTGATGTTGGGGTCGCGGTGGAGCTGTCCGTCCACGTACAGCCGGTCCACAGCGATGACAGCGCGGGAGCCCTTCTGGATGAAGCCGCGTCGGATTGGGAAGAGGACCCTGCGTCGTTCCAAGATCTCTTTGGGGAACTGGTCGTTCACGCTGAAGTCCGTTCCTTTTAATTCCCTGCCGCGGCTTTTCACCTGTTGTTTTTGTTTGAAGTGGCCGAATTTGGCCACGATAGGACGTGGTCTCCCGGCCGTAGCCCGAATGGGGCCGAGGCGATGTACCCGATCGAAGACGATGTTCTTCACAGTGTCCTCCGGCAGCTTCAGGTGGATTTTGATGAAGCTTTTTACCGTGGTCTCCGCGTCCTCTCCAGCGGCTTCTGGAATACCAGAAAATACCAGATTATCACGCATGCTACGAGCTTGTAGATCAATAACTGTTTCTTTTATTTTTTTATTTTCTCTATTGAGCTGGGTAACATTTTCTGTGAGACATTTCACCGACTCCCTTAGCGTGGCATTTTCAGCAGCAAGCGTTTCCACCTGCTGCTGGCTGTACTCCAGGGATTCTCGCAAGCATTTAAATTCTCGGTGAAGAATCTCCACCAAGGACAGCCTTGCGTCGAAACTGGACAATCGCTTGTCGATTGACTCCAGTATGTCGGCAATATCTTTGCCGGCTGGCGATGTTGAGCCGGGGGAATCTGCCGGGCGTTGTCTTTTCGACGACGGCGTCTCAGCTTTGGCCGGGGAAGCTGCACACTGGGCCTTCTTCATCACGAGATCCTGAAAGCACTGATCAATATAATCTTGGAGAGTCTCTAAACTCTCCCCGTTGTTCTCCAGGGTGTTGGAGATTATTTAGACAAATATTGTTAGTTATAAGACAATTGATAAGTGTATTTGGTAATAGGGGGAGACCGGGGATAGTTGTAACGTGGGTCAGTTGTAACACTTCCAATTTCTCCAATCAAGGCTAAGTTTCAAATGATGTGACTCATCCTGTGCATGCCCAATTCAGTTCTGCTATCACATGTGAAAAATCAGCACATTTTGTCAAACACAGACAATTTAACATCAAAAAAAGTAAGTTTTTCTACTTTATTTCAATTTCTAATAGCATTATCTGCTTTGCAGTTAAACTCATCAAACTTAAATTGTGTTATTTGTATGTCTATGGGGATATATTCTGTGTAGGTCTTTAGTGCTAATGTTTTAGCCGTTGGCTGTAATGTTAGCTAGTTCATGGCTATAGGAGTCTGGGTCAGTTGTAACAGCAACAGTCTGGGTTAGTTGTAACAATAATGCAGATGTTACAACTTACCACACTATTACTTTAACTTATATTAAACAAGTTGGGGCAACGACATCAGCAGAGAGAGGTTCACTGGTCGCTTTTGTATATGTGGTTAATGCCATTGGCAACACAATTCCTCCACTGTTTGTGTTCCCACACATACATTATGCAGACCACTGTGTCAGAGATGGACCAGTAGGAAGTACTGGTAGTGGAAATAAATCAGGATGGGTGCAAGAAACAGATTTCCTCATCTTTCTGAAGCACTTTGCAAACCACACCAAGGTAAGCCAGGATAAAAAGTAATGGAATTGCGATGCTGGTGAACAACTACATTTTTTCAGCTTCATTGTTATGTTCAAAATTGGTGCAAGAGTTGTCGGTTATAATGCCCACTGAGCCAATGAGGCCAAACTCAAGGAAGACCAACCAAAATTAATGAAATATTCAGTTGCAGAAAATTCCATAATTTGTCTTTTTTGGGGGGTTGGAATATGTTCAAAAGCTGGATTTCTGCATTCTGTCACACACACACATAATTACATAAATGGCTCTAAGTGCATTCATGTGTTGAATAAACAAAGATTACATGTTAATGTTTTGTTAGTACCCTTATTTCATTGTGTTACATTTCACCCCAGGATATGTTACAACTAACCCAGACTAGGGGGTTAATTGTAACATTTCACTCTTCGTGTTTGAGACCATACCATGCAATGAGTAATTGTGCTGCAGAGAAAATAGCTGCACTATTTAATAGCAGAGACATGTAAATACTTTGCATTACATTTTGAATCCACTACCTTAAAAGAGCTCCAATTTACAGACAGAAATGTCAAAAATGTTACAACTATCCCCGGTCTCCCCTACTGAAGCTTAAATGAATTTGTTCAAATCTAAACTACCATTTGCTTTAATTTTCCGCCAACAATCTCCGGCGTCTGACGTCAGTTACAACATGAGTCGCTTACCTTGTCCGTCACTTGTCCTTTTTTCAGACTAAAATCAAATTAACAAACTAAAATCAAAGCATTCTTTGATTTTAGTCTGTTAGCCCACAAGCTGAGTTTTTATCAGAGTCCTGCATGAGTCAGTGTTATTTCACTGACACCATCACAGTTTTACACACCTGTTCTGTATGACTTTGTCTCAGGTTTGCGGTGATATCCAGCACTCTGAGCTGATGGCAGATCTGGTCAGTCCACAGTAGCTTCAACCACTAAATTATCTCTAACACATCACCAAACCAAAGTCTTCCTGCTAAGAGTACATCAAAGGTGAAAAGCGAGCCTAGAATGTCATCATTTCTGCTCTCCTCTTTCTTCTTCTTCTACTTCTGGACCGCACACATCTGTCGCTGCCCTACTCAGGTCGATCTAATGAAAATCAGCCAGAAATAATAATCAGAAATCCAAATGTAGAATTTATAGTTCCCCATTGATGCAATTTGGTTATTAAATTTAAGAAGCAGTCTGTAATGCTCACCCCAGCATAGTTGAAGCAGATCATCAAAGCATGCTGAACACTTTCTACCATTCCACATGTGCATTTTCTATCCAGGTACTCAACAGCACCAAACCATAATTGTGAATCCATGGCTTTGATCTGGTGAAAATCACCCTACCCCTACTGTTCATCTTTACACACAACAGATGGTGTTTCTGTATCTTATGACTGAATGAAAAGTAATGACAACCGTTATTTTCAATCTTCCATTGCTTCTACCTGTTGTTTCTCTGTATTATTGTCAGATCTTTGCCTTCGAATAAAGTGCCTTCAATATAAACTGCCTTGAGGTAACTTGTTGTAATTTGGTGTTTTATTAAGAAAATTGAACTATTGTGGCAGAAAAGTTGGATGCAAACCAAGACTAAAAGTCCTCAGGCAGGAGTCATAGCTGGGCTTTAGCATCTGGGTCACCCACTTTACCCAGGGAGCTAAACCAGCATCTCCAACAGGTGATTTGTTTGTCTGGCAGTTTCAGGCTGGGAAAGCTTGTTAAACTTTAACAAAACATTATTTGGCACCAACGTGAATGATTTGGGTCATGTTTATCACGTCTGAGTCAGGGAGCAAAGGTCACCTCCTTTATGCAGGATTTCACCTTATGCCAACAGGGGGAAAAAATCACGAGTTCTTAAACAAGCTGTAGGTCATGTTACTACACACATTTCAATATGTAAGCATTTCATCATGTTTTAGAGTCTCAGAGTTATTTCAGCCTCATCTTCACATATTTTCACAAATATTCACATTATCTCCGAGATCCAGTTGTGAAATTTCTTCCCTCAGTGTAACCGATTGCAACACAACAAATGACTGACCAGTGATTAGTGTTTTACAGTGATTACGACAGACAGCCTGTTTCTGCCACTGCTGCCAAGCATTTGCTCTTTTCAGCTTGTTCAATTGTGGAGGTTTTTACATTCTTTACCTTACAATATAAAGCACCTTGAGGCAACTGTTGTTTTTTTGGCACTATATATAAATATAAATGAATTGAACTGGTAGCAACTTTATGAATGAGAAAATGAAAACAAGTGTCAGTCAGCTGGTTCATGTCCAGCAGGTGGGGAGGAATCAGTGAGTCTGTTACTCCAGTTACTTACTCAGAGGTAAAGTTAAAGAAAACGAGTTTCCTTCATCTCACTAAACCTGCCCACTAAACATGACCCTGAATGAACCCATATGTAAAAGACTGTAGGTTTTAAGCAGGCTCAGGTAATGGCAACACAATAGATGAGGAAAGTGGGGGAACTCTGACGACATCTAGTGGACATCTTGAAGATGACGGGTCTGAACAGAGAGCAATGCAGGTCTGTGGAGAAGATTGCAGCACACTGTGAAATATGAACTATGAATAATATCTACATCTGTAATGATGTAATCAAAATAGGCTCCATGTAGTTCAAGTTCTGTTACTGTACTTATGAAGCAAACTGCACACACAGAGTTGGCAAACATTGAGTTTACTTGCATTTAGGCAAAATGATATAAACACTTATCATGAGCCAATATAGCACATTTAACTGCTTTTATTTAGCAGGGATTACACAATACACAAAATTAGTCACAAACATTTTAATCAAATCTTGCAACATGTTGCTAAGAATAACCAGGACAACCAGGTCAAAGCCATACTGAAGTATAACCTTCATTAACATAAATCACAAAGAAAACATATTTAAATAAAAATTGTATACTTGTCTTGAACTTTTTTAAATCTTTAGTCCTGTGTATCAAAACTTATTTATTGGCTGATAAAAAGGAATCACATCATGGTTGTTACAAGGAACAAGTGATGAAAAACTCATTTTCATGTTTGTTTTCTTCTATACTGAAGAAGAAATACAAGTTTCTGTGGTAAATATTAAAAGAGCATCCATGTTCAATAAATATTTGTGTCACCTTTAAAGACCAATAAAAAAAATATCAAACTTAGAGAAACATAAAGTCAGGGCTGGAACAAACAACATAGAGTGCCCTTCACTGCTGTGGACAGGAAATGTACCGTGACTTGGAGCATGAGGTCATTTTCTACCTCGGGTGCTGCAGTGATTTGGTTTGTCACTCAGGTGGATCCTTAGATGAAAATTCAGTCCTGATTTCCAACTGAATCTTTCCCCACAGGAGCTACAAATATATGGTTTCTCACCTGTGTGGATCCTTCTGTGACTTTTCATAGTCGACAAGTCTCTAAACTCTTTCCTACAGACGTTGCAAGAATACGCTTTCTCACCGGTGTGGATTCTCAAATGAGTTTCTAGTCCTGATTTCTTACCAAATCTTTTCCCACAGGTGCTACAGAAATACGGCTTCTCGCCTGTGTGGATTCTCACGTGACTTTCAAATCCGGATTTCTTATTAAATCTTTTCCCACAGGTGATGCAAAAATATGGCTTCTCGCCTGTGTGGATCCTTACGTGAGTTTCCAATCCTGATTTCCAAATGAATCTTTTCCCACAGGTGCTACAAGAATGTGGCTTCTCACTTGTGTGAACTCTCATGTGTCTCGTCAGGTTGGATTTACACTGAAAGGTTTTTCCACAAGTGTCACAGCTTACAGATTTTTTACTTGTATCAGTTTCACTCCGAGACTTATCTGTTCGGTTTTTGTGACGTCTCCTTTTCTTCAGCTCCGCATTTCTAGTTGATCCCGAGTCCACATGCTGGTTTTCTTCCTGTTCCTCAAGCTCTGGTTCAGGAAAGTTAAGAGCAAGGAGCTGGTCATCGTTTGGTTCTGATTCACTGAGGTCACTTTCCTCAAAACTAGAAGTCACCATAAAACTATTGATCTCCTGCTTCAGTACAATCTCCTCCAGCTCCTGACTGGTGCAGAGTTCCTCCTGTTCCTCTTTGATCTGTGGAGGATCTGGGTCCTCCTGGTCCAGACTTGAGTTCCTCTCCTGCTGATTGGCGACAAACTCCTCCTCCTTACAGGCAGTTTGCTGGTGGAGGTCTAAACGAACAATAAAAAAAATGTAATTATAGAAAAACACTTCTGAGAAGATAAAGTTTTAGTTAAAGTCTGTAATGAGGGCATGTTGCTCACATTTGCAGGTGAAATTAAAAGTGTGTAAAAATGAAGTTATTTGTGCACTCTGATGCAAATGAGAACTTGAGTTCTGACATTTTTCAGCAACATTAAGAGTAAAAAAAACCTTTCAAACAAAAAAGAACTCACTTATTACTGACTGACTGATGATCTATTTTGGAGTTGATCTCGAAACTGATCTACATCTTGATATTTTTCAAAATAATCTTCACTATTGGGGGTGGCTGTAGCTCAGGCGGTAGAGCAGATCATCTACTGATCGGTTCGATTCCCGGCTTCACCTAGTCTGCATTTCAAATATCCTTGGGCAAGATACTAACTCCAAGTTGCCTCAAGTTGCTCTTTGATCTGTGGAATGTGTGTCTGAATGTTGGTAGAAAGCACTAAGAAAAATGTGCTTGTGCGAATGGGAGTGAGTGGGTGAATGCACAAGTTTTGTAAAGCGCTTTGAGTGCTCAAGATTGAGTAGAAAAGCGCTATATAAAAACCAGTCCATTTAAAACTCCCTGTCATGTTTTCACGAATACACATTAAATAGATCTGACTGATACAAACTGTAGGTTTAATATTAATGTTAACACTTCAGAAAAGCGATTACAGTTTTACCGCTGGTCTGTAAATCTTTCTCAGGTTTCCAGATGTTATGCAGCTGTCTGAGCCGCTCTTCCCCGCTCCAGACGACGATGCCTTCATCCTCGTGTTTCACTACAAGCTGTTCTCCCTCTTGACTGATGCAGAGTTCCTCCTGTTCCTCTTTGATCTGTGGGGGATCTGTGTCCTCCTGGTCCAGATTGAAGTTCCTCTCCTGCTTCCAGACCTGCTGGCCAGCCAGATCTTCCTCCTCCTTACACTTCATGTTGATGTGGGACTTGAGGAACAAAGTAAAAAGAAAAAGATTAGACAGGTAAAGGTGCAGCCTCAGTCAGCAGGGCTGTACACTGTGAGCATGTTGCTCACATATGTGAGAGAGGTTTGTACAAATGTTTCAGAAGCACCATGTGACTCCCTCTCTTTGTTGGAAAGTCTTATTAATTCACTTTATAACTATTACTTTGAAGATAAATTTCTACCATCACAAAAATATTATGACCTCTTTAAAAACAAACAACGGCAACTACATGACTTAAATTCCATGTTTAGATGAAGGTAATGGTCAATGCCTTTTGACAGGGGAAAAACCTCCACACAGAAGAATCTTACTTGGCTGAATCATAAATTATTCACCATGATTAAAACTGCAGATGAGCAATAATCTGCATTTTATTTTAGCCAAAGAGGAATGTTTCTGTTTGTCTGTGATCTGACTTTTTCTGCTGGGTCCAAATTTCATTTTATCCTGTGTAAGTTTGTTTCTCTTCCTGTTAACTAGCAAAGTCAAAATCACCTTGATTCATTTAACTTTAATTCAATTATAAATGTAATCATTTTATTGAACAATTAATTTCATTTCAATGAAAAACAATTACTTAAAAGAAAGAGATTAAGTTGGAGAGAGACATGTGGCCATCTTTTAGTGAGTTAGACCCTGATTAAGGGCTATTTTTAAAAGTAAAGCCCATCTCTCAAAGTCCCTGCCGGCCTGCCTCCACCTCGGGAAGTCTGTGGGTGCAGACGGAGGTGAGGAGCACCACAGGCGGCAGAGAACTGTCTGTAGCCCCGGAGTGAGGCGTCGTGAACCGAAGCAGACAGCGAACTGTGGCACAGTGCAGAAAACCGAAGCTTTCCCTCCCTGTTTGGTTTTGATGTGTCTCATGAAAGTCTATTGTTAAAAGTTGACCTTTAAAAAAAACGGACGCACTTGTTTGATTAGCTGCTCTCTGATTTTAGCCTGTTAGCTTACAGACTGAGCTCAGATCGTTCCTGTGTTAGTTCATTGAGAACATCACAGTTTTACATACCTGCTGCGTGACTTCATCTCGGGTCTCCGGCTGATATACAGCAGTCTGAGCCAGTGGCGGATCTCATCATCCTGGACGACTGTTTTTAATGTTTTTAACCACGGAGATTTCTTCTGCATCATCAGTCTCTCATTGTTAAACTCTCCCAGAAACTGAAGACAGTTGTGCCATTTCCGCGCTTCTTGTTCTTCTATTGAGTAGACGGCAGACTACACATGTCCAAGGGTAATACTGTCCTCCTCAGGCCATTGGCATCAAGTCAAAGCCTTAAAGTCTGGTACTTTGCGCATGGTCATTTTTTACGAACAGCAGAATCACAAGACAAAGCGTGCCAATGTTTATACTTTTCACTGTGACTGCCAAATAGATGAAAAAGTAGATGTTAAAAAACAACTTATAGTTTTGTCATTGGGCTGGTAGAAAGCTATGAGTTTCTGTCCCTTTGTCTGACCTTAGAGACTTATTTTAAAAGGAAACATTACAATCCTTTAAAGCAAGTATTTTCACCTCTGTTCCCCCCTCTGTACTTAGCTTTTTTGTTGTCATGTCAGTAATTGTCCAGTTGATGGCTCCCTTGGATCACAAGCCTGTCTCATGAGTCCAAGTGAATATATTCTTAATAAACAGCTTTGAAGAATTTGTGACCAACTTTGTTTAATTCGGAACATCATCATCATGAGTCAAACTCACTCTTGGATCTACAAAATATTTAACAAAAACAAACATCACTGAATCATAAGGTATTTGCTCCAACTCTTAGTCCAGAAACACATGAGTGAACTAGATCAGCTGCTCCTCCAGTTCAGCTGTGGATTTATATCATTATTTATATTTGTAAAGTGGATATGCAGTTTTTCAGTACTAATATAAGCATTTTATATCATTGCTTTATTGACAGATGTTTGGTGTTCAAGGTCAGGCATCAGTTTGAAAAAAACAAACAAACACACTGAGTTGAACTTGAACTTCCTACTGACAAAAACTAAAATTGGTGCAAAAATAACCAGAAACATATAAGAAGCATCCTGGAGGTGCTGCAGACAAGATAGGACCAATAACATGTCAACAGGAAATCCTTTTTACTAATTTGTTTATTTCTTTTTAGATTTTTACTCTCCATTTTAAGCCATGATGTTTGCTGATACTGTGTTCCTACTGTTTGTTCTCATTAATAGTTCTGTTTTTAACATTCTGTGCTGAAGCTGGAGGAAATGTTTCTACAGTGTCAGATGATACAGCTCCAAACTAAATAAGTGACTAACTAACGATGCTTTAATACACTTTACTATAAATTATGATATAGTGCACTTTCTTAAAATTTCTTATTGCTCTGTAATTAATTGTTTTCTTTATAAATGTACAAATGAGAATAAAATCTGTGTGATAAAGGAAGGTCTGTAGACTTCTCTGTTAAGATCAGTGAAGAGAAACAACAACATACAAATACCTAAGAAAAATATTCAGTAAACATTTAGAAGATAGAGAAGTTTATGTTGTCATGTGGAGAAATTTTTCAAATAAAAATATCCATAAGCATTGATAGTCTCCATGGCTGAACAGACACAGGAAAGAGCTCCACCTATAAAACGTAAAAACATCAAGACAACATGTTGAAGATGTCGAGGTACTGCCCATAATGTTTGACTGACATCTGATTTATGTGCAGCACATAAATACCACAATAATGATGGAGAGAAACTAAAAGGGAACTAAAATACAGATTTAAACTTACAACAATATGAAAGACTTCAGTCTATTTCACTTTAATCAACTCAGCAGTGGCTCCATAATTATAGTAAACCAACAGTCCAGCATAGAGCGGCTGAGTGAATGTGGTCTGGACTCTGTGGAGGAGAGTCATGGTTTCAGAGACGCTGTAGAAGGACAAAATACCTGCTCTGTGATCCAGGTACACTCCTACTCTGGAGGAACGAGGACCTGAGACAGGAGTTTGGATGTTGTTGTACCGAAATGTAAAACTGTTGTTGTCACAATTTAATGACCAAGATTTGTCATTATGTCCAAATCCACATTCATAACCTCCTTTTCTGCTGATATTCTTGTATGCGACTGCTACATAAACTTCTCCCCCTCTCCACTCCACCTCCCAGTAACAACGTCCAGTCAGACTCTCTCTACTCAGGACCTGCTGCCATCTAGTGAATCTGTCTGGATGATCAGAATAAGACTGTTGTTGATTCATAAATGTTACTTTTCTGTTCCCCTCTGATAATAACAGCCATGTGTTTGCTGTGTTTGGATCCAGTGTGATTTCACATGAATATTTTAAGAATCCAGCTCTGGTCTTTGGCTCTGGTTGTGACAGTGAAACATCCACTTCAGTGACTGTCAGTGAGATGTTTGTCCATTCCTCTCTCAGAATGTCCTGTAGTTTATCTCTGACCTCTGACACAGCTGCTGTCACATCCTCAAAGTAGCTCAGAGGACGGATATTGATGCTGGATGAGTCTGTAGACTCACTGAGTGCTGACAGTGAGGGGTAGTTGTGTAGAAACTGGATGTGATCCTCTGTGTGTGAGAGCTGCTTCAGCTCAGCATCTTTCCTCTTCAGCTCAGTGATCTCCTGCTCCAGCTTCTCCTCAAGCTCTTTGACTCGACTCACTTCAGTTTCCTGCTGGGATCTGATCTGCTGCTTCACATCAGAGCTTCTTTTCTGGATGAGATGGATCAGCTCAGTGAAGATCTTCTCACTGTGCTCCACTGTTTGATCAGCAGACTGATTGATGGCCTCCACCTCCTGTTGAAGCAGCTTCACATCTTTCTCTCTGTCCTGGATTCTCTGCTGGATGTTTTGTCGACTCACCTCCAGCTCTCTCTGCCTCTCAGTCCTTTCTGCTGCAGCTGAGACTGTGTCGTGGCCTTTATGTTCATCCACAGAGCAGAGATAACAGATACTCTGCTGATCAGTACGGCAGAACATCTTCATCACCTCATCATGACGAGAGCAGATGTTCTCCTGGAGCTTCTTGGAGGGCTCCACCAGCTTGTGTTTCTTGAATGAAACTGCAACAATATTATGAGTCTGAAGGTGTTTCTCACAGTAAGATGCCAGACAGACTAAACAGGACTTGAAGGCTTTCATTTTTCTTCCAGTGCAGACATCACAGGCCACATCTTCAGGTCCAGCATAGCAGTGATCAGCAGGAGCAGCTTGGAGTCCAGTCTTCTTCAGCTCCTCCACTAAAACTGCTAACATGGTGCTTTTCACCAGGACAGGCCTCGCTGTGAAAGTCTGTCTGCACTGAGGGCAGCTGTAGATTTTCTTCTTTTCCTCTTCATCCCAGAAGCTTTCAATACACTTCATGCAGTAGCTGTGTCCACAGGGAAGAGTCACCGGATCCTTCAGTAGATCCAAACAGATCGAACAAGAGAAGGTTTCTCGGTCTAGCTGAACTCCTTTCTGCGCCATTTCTCCTCTCAGTGTCAGTGACTGTGTAAGTTTCACTTCCTTAATATAGAAACTGGTCTGATCTGAACAACAAGTGTTGCTGCTGTGAATGGGGCCTGCCAGCTCTAACACACGTTGGTTACACCCATCTTCATAATGTAGATCTAAAGGGGAGGGAACACAGAAAGATATGGACAGACAGGAGGTGCTGAGCTAGAGAGCAGGAAGAAGAGGAAGGGTTTTCATGCTGTGATTCATTCCAGAAAGCAGGAAGAGGCTCTGTGTTTAATTGTTTTTTGTTCAAACCTTTAACTAAATAATATAAATGTCAATAACTGGATGCCTCTCTATTCTTTTTGTTAATCTGCTAAATGAATAGTTTGTTTCTTTTAACAATTCAAATAGCAGAAATGAACAGCTGACAGCTTGTCAGACTCAGACTGTAAACCATAGAGACAGTTTATATATACATTTAGTCAGGGCAGTGCAGAGATGTTTAAAGGGGCGGGTGCTCACAGTTAAAAAGGGCACATAGAAGCAGGCTGAAGAACAACAACCCACATTCATCAAGAATCTAATATGGAATCACATCACACTACATCACTGTCATCAGGTGGGCACAATGCAAAGCAAATGTAGCCCATTTTTTACCTGATGGGTACAATGTTGCTGTTTGGGGGGTTGCTTCTGCTCTTGCTGCTGATAGTGCTGGAGGGCAGGGCTGTGTTGATCTGAGACTGTAGAGATTAAACAGTCCACAGGAGAGAGGGTAGCTGATTAAACAAGTGTTATGAGATAATAATAAAACGCAAAGATTGGTCACGGCGCTTGGAACCATAAGGCAACAAAACTGGGAAATAAACTAAGCTCTGCCTGTGAATCACTCTTTGCCTCTCTTCTTCCTTCCATCTCCTCATCTCATCTATCACATTCCACTTGCTGTCCATCTGAGAACGAGGCACAGTTTGCTATTGAATCCATCTATTATTTAATTATACATTTTTAACAACTCTTGCACCTAATCCCCTTAGGCAGAGCAATGAAATGCACAGCTTTGGAGAACCGATCGATGATGGTCAGAATAACTGTTACCTGAGGATGGTGGGAGACCAGTGATGAAGTCCAGTGCGATATGAGACCAGGGGCATCTAGGAACGGGCAACGGAGGCCAGCAGGAGGTGAAACCTAAACTGGAAAAAACTAACACAACACAGAACTGAAACCTAAAATGGAGATGCAGGGAGACGACACAGAATGATGCAGGAAAAAACACAGATGAACCGGCGAGGAGCACACGAGGACACATAGTATAAATACACACAGGGGGAGACATGGAATGGCAAAGACACAGCTGATCCTAATTGACTACACGAGACAGGGGGAAATGTGAACAGAACACACTAACATAAGACATGGACCTTCACAATAAAACAGGAAATGCACAGAGACACGGTACAGACACTAAATAGAGGGGAACACAGAAACCAAACTCTAAGAACTAACTAAGGCTACTATTCTGCCCTCACTAGGGTGTAAAGCTGGTTTCTAGCTTGGCAGATAGCTAACAGGTCCACAATAAACATCCAGGAGTCAGCGGATACGTTTTAGATGTTTACTGTTGAAGCACTGTAAAACTGGTACAGAAACAAAAATAAAATATTACATTTCTGCTGTAATTGAATTTTCTTTACAACATCAAACATTAAGCCATGCACTACAATGTATATAACACATAAACACAAACTTATCCAAACCCTTTCACTGGTTATCAGGCTCACACATTTAGCGATTAGCTTAATGCTAACATTACATGGGAAATCCCATAGACGGGCTAACGTGTTAGCATCGCGGCCGTTTTTCTCACAAAAGAAAGTTTTCCACACAAATCTCTAAACTGCTACACATAACTATCGCGGGAAAGCTTACAAAACAAATAGCAACTACTTACAGGCATGTGCTCTCTCAGGCTGAGCAAGAAAAAGTGAACAAAAAGTGGAATAGACAACAGTTTGTCTAAAGGACTGTTTTTCACTGGTGAGGTACTACGGCAAGTCTGCTGGTACAAAAAACACACACCCAAATGATCATGCCTGCCTTAAAGGGGCAGCACACTCCCCGCCTGGTATAGAGTACTATACCACTATGTCCCTCTGAGTAACAACACAACTTCAGTGGCGGGTCTCGAATACACCCTGGGGGTGCCTCCTTGAACAACTCTCACCTCCACTTTCCGGACCCTGCTGTCTCGACCCGGAAAGGTATTTACCACAAGCCCTGTGGGCCATTGATTTCGTTTAGCCTCCTTGTCCTTTAGGAGCACAACATCTCCAACTTGCAGGCTGGCTTGTTCTGCTTGCCATTTCCTTCTTGGCTGGAGTGTCGTCAGGTACTCTTGACGCCATCTTTTCCAGAATGAATCCGCAAGACTTTGAACTTGCTTCCACTGACTTCGGTAAAGATCCTTGAGGTCGATGTCTTCCAAGGGAGCAGACACGGAGTCCACCTTTTGTGTTAAAAGCATAGCAGGGGTGAGTATGGTCGGCATGTCTGGATCTGACGACACAGGGACTATTGGCCGGGCATTCATGATGGCTGCGACCTCTGCCATCAACGTGGTGAGCACTTCGTGTGAAAGACTAGGGGAATGCATCTTGAGTAAGATGCTATCCAAAATGCGGCGAGCCATCCCTATCATTCTTTCCCATGCTCCCCCCATGTGGGAGGAGTGTGGAAGATTGAAGTCCCACGTGCAGCCTTGGTCTCTGAGGTAAGAATGAAGTGTTGCATCTTCTGGGGTTATACCAAGTTCTTTACATGCACCGACAAAGTTTGTGCCTCGGTCTGAACGAAAGAGCTTTGCTGGACCTCTGATGGCAGTGAATCGCCTAAGCGCATTTATGAAGCTTGACGTAGACAGAGATTCTATCACCTCCAGGTGAACTGCCCTTGTTACTAAACAAGTAAACATAACAGCCCAGCGCTTACTCTCTGCAAGGCCTCCCCTCGTGCGACGGGCACAAACCGTCCATGGTCCAAAAACATCTAATCCAACTTGGGTGAAAGGAGGAGATTGGGTCAACCGATCAGCAGGTAAGTTGGACATTTTTTGTTTTTCCAGACTTCCTCTCAACCGCCTACAGATGACACACTTGTGTATGATACTTGATACAAGTCTTTTTCCTCCCAGAATCCACAGTCCAGCGGATCTGATGGCCCCTTCCGTGAAGTGCCTACCTTGGTGTACTACTTGCTCATGATAATACCGCACCAACAAGGTAGCAATGTGGTTGCTTTTGGGAATGATTATGGGATGTTTCTCTTCCCATGAGATTGCGGATAATGACGTGCGGCCACCAACTCTCAGTACACCATCTGAATCCAAGAAAGGGTCAAGTTTCCTGAGAGGACTGCGTTTTGAGACAAGTTCTCCTTTGAACAGGCTCTTGAGTTCTTCTTTGAAGGCCTCGTGCTGTACAGTCTGTACAATTACTGTTCTTGCCTGTATATGCTCATCTACCTTTGTCAAATCTCCCTCCAGGATCTTAGCACAGGATCTGCCTTTCTGGATGAGCTTTGCTATGCCACATACAAGTGTCTTCCAGCTGGAAAAGCGCTCGAACCTGTGTGAACCAAGCTGTCTTTCAGAAGCTCCTGTCGCAAAGGCTGCTATTAGTGGACGCACGTCTGCATCCCCGTCTGGTTCAACGAGCTCAAAGAACTCTGGTGGGGTAAGTGCAACTCGCTCGTCGTTTTCAAGAAATGATGGCCCAGAAAACCAGTTTGTATCTCTCAACAGTGCAGCTGGAACTGGTCTGGTACCATGGTCAGCAGGATTGTGTTCTGAACTGACAAACTGCCACTGTTCAGGCTGCGAAGACTTCCGGATGCATGCTACTCTGTTAGCAACATACACATAAAACCTCCGGTTGGCGTTGCAGATGTAGCCCAGCACAACTCTGGAGTCGGTGTAAAACTTCACTGTGTGGATTTCTACATCTAGCTCATCCCTCAAGATATCGGCCAGCTCAACTGCTAGTACAGCCGCACAAAGCTCTAGACGGGGTACAGTATGGGAATGCCGGGGTGCTAACTTAGATTTCCCCATGCAGAATCCTACAAGACAGTGTCCTTCATCATCAACTGCCCTGAGGTAGGCAACTGCAGAGATGGCCATGGTGGACGCGTCGCAAAAGACACATAACTCCCTGTGCCGTGTGGAAAGCAGAGAAACAGGTAGGTATGGCCTTGGTATGTGAAGTTGCTCGAGTGCCTTCAGTGAGTCTCTCCAAGACTTCCACTGTGCCACTTTTTCAGCAGGTATCGGGGTGTCCCAATCGCAATGCTCAGCGCATAACTCTCTGACTATAGCCTTGCCCTGGACTACTATAGGACCTGCAAACCCCAACGGGTCGAATATGCTGTTAACTGTGGAGAGAATACCTCTACGGGTAAAGGGCTTCTCCTCCTGGGAGACAAGAAAGGTAAAGCTGTCGGTTTGAAGGTGCCAGTTGAGACCTAAGCTTCTCTGCATAGGTAACGGATCCACACCTAGCTCTAGGTCTTTCAGCTCTTTAGCACGTTCCTCAGGCGGAAACGCCTCCACTACTACGTCGTGGTTGGAGGCTATCTTATGTAGCCGTATGTTGGAATCAGCCAACATCTCCTTGGTTTCCTTCAGGACTTGGATGGCATTGTCATCGGTGGGGAAGGAAGCAAGACCATCGTCCACGTAGAAGTTCTTTAGAACAAACTGCTTTGCTTCTGCACTCTGGTCTTCCTGTCCTTGCAAAGCTGCTCTTCTCAAGCCGTATATGGCAACAGCAGGAGAGGGGCTGTTGCCAAATACGTGCACGGCCATCCTATACTCTGTGATGCGCTTGGTGGGGTCATTGTCCTCGAACCAGAGGAAACGTAGGAAGTCTCTGTGATCGTGGCGGACTTTGAAGCAATAGAACATTTGTTCTATGTCTGCTGCCACCGCTACAGGTTCCTTGCGGAAGCGGATGAGCACTCCTAAAAGTGAATTATTCAAGTCAGGGCCACTCAGCAGGATGTCATTCAGTGAGACACCATCCTGCTTAGCGCTGGAGTCGAACACTGCCCGTACCTGACCTGGTTTTCGCGGATGATACACTCCGAAGATTGGTAAATACCAGCACTCCTGTTCACCAGTGGGTGGTGGTACTGGTTCAGCATGACCTGCCTCAAAGATCTTCTGCATGAAGGCAATCATGTGTTCTTTCATATCTGGCTTCTTCTCCAGCATGTGCCGTAATGTCAAAAGACGCTTGACTGCTTGGGCTCGGTTGTTAGGGAGTTTGTGCCTTGGTTGCCTGAAGGGTAGTGGTGCCACCCAACTATTCGAGTCATCTATGAAGACCTCGTTGTCCATTATTTCCAGAAAGAGTTTGTCTTCCACAGACATAGCAGGTTTGTTGTCGTGTGGCGTTTGCCGGAAGACCCCTTCACCAAGGCCATCTTTCCCATCAAACAGGATTTCGGATGCGTTAGCTCCTAGAAACTGATGATGCTGCTCTGGAGTGTCAAGCTTCTCTTTGATGTGGAAACTGTTAGTGCAAGGGTCGAACAGAGAGGTACGACCGTTACTCAGCACGTTGCACCGATAGACGTTTACAAACTCTGGTTTGTGAGCTCTTCCGAGACAAACCTCTCCCACAATCACCCATCCCAAGTCGAGACGCTGGGCGTAGGGGGCATCGTGGGGCCCATTGCATCGCTCTCGAACCTTGTGTGCCTGTGGTACATCTCGACCGAGCAAGATCAGGATGCTTGCTGATGGATCTATAGCCGGGATTTTATCCACAACCCGCTTGAAATGTGGATAATGTCTGGCGATCTCAGGTGTGGGGATTTCAGACTTATCGTCAGGAAGCATGTCACATTCGATTAAGGTGGGGAGTGGAATGTGAGTCTTACCATCTAATGACTCCATGATGAAATTGTTAGCTCGGCGCCCTGTTGTTTCCATAACTCCTGAGCAGGTCTTCAAGGTGTATGCTGCTGCGCCCTCTGTAACTCCAAAAAGCTCAAAAAACTCTGTTCTTGCCAAAGACTTATTGCTTTGCTCGTCGAGAACAACGTACGCCTTAACAGCTTTCTCCCTCTGGCCAGCTGGATAAACTCTGACAAGACAGATTTTGGAGCACGACTTTGCTCTGACGGTAGACCCACAAATGTCTGTGCATTTTGCTGTGACAGCTTGAGGAGCTTCTTCTCCTTGCTCCCCGCCTTGCTCTCTTGCGGTTACAGGAGTCTCTGATATCCAGGGGGCCGGCCCTGGGTGTAGCGCAGTAGGGTGGTTCTCACTCTTGCACTCTCTGCACTGAACGTTTTTGTGGCAGTCTTTCGCTAGATGAGTGAACGAAGCACAGCACTTAAAGCAAATATTATTCTCTCTAAGATAAGCTTTCCTTTCATCCAAAGATTTACTCCTAAACCCACGACAGTTTCTGAGGGGGTGTGGTTTGTTATGGAGTGGGCATTGTTCATCTGGTTCGGCCCTCCTCTTCCCTGAGGGGCTGGCTTGCATGCTTTTAGAGTTTGAGGAGACTTCTGTCTTTTTGACAGAAATGGGTATTTTCATGTTTGATTTGAAGGGGTGTTCTGGCTTCCCCGTCCTCCAACCACTTGTAAGAAGGGCAAAGCTTGGATCATTGAGCGTTTTGGCTTGATCACAAACAAACTTTGCGAAGAAGGAGAACGGTGGGTAAGACGCTTGATGATTTTCTTTGTAACGAGATGCTAAAGAGACCCACTTGTCATGCAGGGAGTATGGCAACTTTTGGATGATTGGAGTGATGCCCCGAGATGTGTCCAGGTAACTGAGGCCTGGTAGGAACCCATTGGCTCTGGCGGCTTCAAGCTCCAAGAGAATGTCTCCCAGCTCTCTCAGCTTTTGATTTTCTCGATTTGAGATTCTTGGAAAATCATCCAGTTTCTTTAGGAGAGCTTCTTCAATTGCTTCTGGCGATCCATAGCAGTCTTCCAACCTTTGCCATACCATTCTTACACCTGCAGCTGCATCGTGTATGTGGACTGCTCGTATCCTCTTAGCATGCTCTGATGACTTTGGTCCCAGCCATTTACATAGCAGATCAAGCTCCTCTCTTGACGTCAGTTTTAAGTCCTCTGTAGAACTGTGGAAAGATTGCTTCCAGGCCCAATAATTTTCTGGCTGATCGTCGAACCTTAACAGCCCAGAGCTTATCATCTCTCGCCGTATTAGATACTTGGCCAAGTCTGTGGTCGATGATGAAGTGGGCTCGTCAGTCCTGGCAGCACCTGTATGAGACTGAGGCGGTTGGTAGCTACTGCTGTATTGTCTCATATCATGTGACTGTGTCTGGTGTCTGTAGGTATCCCTGGATGGATTTAAGCTGTGTGAATGTTCTTGCTTGAACGGGGCTGTCCTGCAGGGGCTTTGAGTACGAGGGTAAAAGGGAGTGGCATCTTGACTCAATTTGGATGTTCTCTGAACAGGCAAGTCGTATTTGCTGATCTCATCACTGTCGACTGGTAGTTGGTGCATCAGAGTTGGTATGAGTTCTGGTAGCTGTGAGTTTTGGTGAGGTTCAGGACTTGGATTACGCTCAACGTATTCATTTTTTAGGCTAACCCGATCTAACTCCCCAAATTCGTTTTCAACGGCTGCTTCAAGAACATTCGCTTCAGCAATGGCAGCTGCAGCCGCGCTCTCAAGCCTCAAGGTATGCAAACTGGCTTGCAGCTCTGCTTTCTTCCTAGCAGCCTCAGCTGCTGCTTTTTGTTGATCTTCCTCAATATATGCTTGTGCTTTTAACATATCTGCCTCTTTTTGTGCAAATAGTGCTTGAGCACGTGCAGCCTCTGCTTTTGCCCGTGCTCTGGCTGCAATGGCACTGGCTGAAGAGCGCTGACTGGCACGTGAGGTGTTGGAGCATATTGACCGCGTCTCAAGCGTGTCGTCGTTACTATCCATTGTAGCTTAGAAGAAACAGAAGAAACTGTGTTCCACGCAGATCCACTTTTCTGTAGGTAGCCGTGTTGGGACGATGCCTTTTTACTATTCTGCCCTCACTAGGGTGTAAAGCTGGTTTCTAGCTTGGCAGATAGCTAACAGGTCCACAATAAACATCCAGGAGTCAGCGGATACGTTTTAGATGTTTACTGTTGAAGCACTGTAAAACTGGTACAGAAACAAAAATAAAATATTACATTTCTGCTGTAATTGAATTTTCTTTACAACATCAAACATTAAGCCATGCACTACAATGTATATAACACATAAACACAAACTTATCCAAACCCTTTCACTGGTTATCAGGCTCACACATTTAGCGATTGGCTTAATGCTAACATTACATGGGAAATCCCATAGACGGGCTAACGTGTTAGCATCGCGGCCGTTTTTCTCACAAAAGAAAGTTTTCCACACAAATCTCTAAACTGCTACACATAACTATCGCGGGAAAGCTTACAAAACAAATAGCAACTACTTACAGGCATGTGCTCTCTCAGGCTGAGCAAGAAAAAGTGAACAAAAAGTGGAATAGACAACAGTTTGTCTAAAGGACTGTTTTTCACTGGTGAGGTACTACGGCAAGTCTGCTGGTACAAAAAACACACACCCAAATGATCATGCCTGCCTTAAAGGGGCAGCACAGCTACATTCACACTGCAGGCGAAAGCGCATTAAATCCGATTTTTTTGACCCTATGCGACCCTATATCCGATCATGCTATGACAGTGTGAACGGCACAAATCCAATATTTTCAAATCTGATCTGGGTCACTTTCACATGTGGTACTGAATACTGAATCTGAATATGCAAATTAGGGGAAATTTACATCAAATTAAATGAGTAATGGCTGATTTGATGACCAAAATCAATGATGGTACTTAGAAACACATGACATTACACATTACATTTTCATGCAGTTAGAAGTTTGAACCTGCAGCTTTATTAAATGAACACCTGGTATCCAACAAGAGTTTAGTTTAAACTTTAGGAACAAAAAAGTAAGAATCAACAGAATTAAACAAAGAACCAACAGCACAGGAAAGTTTAATCTTCATGAAAAACACATGCAGTGACTTCAACGTCCACAATAACACAATGTGTTTGGGCTTATGTGTGTCAGTTTCCAGCTTTAATCTTATGTAACAAGACCTCTTTATAGGTCAATAGAGGAATGAAGTCATTGTTGAACTACAGCTTGTGTGTGTGTCACCTCCACAACCTACAACAATAAAATATGATCTTTGAGTAGTGATATGGGAGTAAAATATACCATACTGATGTGAATAGGAGGTCATCTTTTCCCTCGGCTGTTAGGGTACCTGGGCCGTTGACCCAGTGTTTTGTGTTTATGGTTTTTTGAGTCTTGTTTAATCATTATTCTGTTCTCTGTGTATCTTATGTTTCCTAGTTATCAGAATCAGAATACTTTATTAATCCTTCAGGATTAATAAAGTATTCTGATTTACTTTATTAAATCAGAATTCAAGGGCTTACGCTCTTGAATTTATTCAGTATTTGTTGTTTAGGTTGTCTTGGTTAGTATTTGGTCCCGTTCATGTCTTTGTCTCGTGTCTTCTCTCGTCCCTTGCTCTCTGTCCTTTTTGCTCTGCTGCAAACAGAAGCAGAGAAAACTGGAGCTTCTGGTCTTGGCCAGATCTCTTTTGAAAAAGACATTTTAAAGTCAATGAGACTTTTTACCAGATAAATAAATAAAGAATATAAAAGTCTTCTACTTTATGATGGAAATGTTCTTTCTGGCTCAAAATGACATCATTTATCTGAATCTGTAGAAGAAGAAACAATCTCGGAAAGTCACTTTACTCTGTGTCTCACTGGATGTTCAAAGTTTTTAACAAAAGAGAAAAAGAGAAGCATTCTTTGATTTTAGTCTGTTAGCCCACAAGCTGAGTTTTTATCAGAGTCCTGCATGAGTCAGTGTTATTTCACTGACACCATCACAGTTTTACACACCTGTTCTGTATGACTTTGTCTCAGGTTTGCGGTGATATCCAGCACTCTGAGCTGATGGCAGATCTGGTCAGTCCACAGTAGCTTCAACCACTAAATTATCTCTAACACATCACCAAACCAAAGTCTTCCTGCTAAGAGTACATCAAAGGTGAAAAGCGAGCCTAGAATGTCATCATTTCTGCTCTCCTCTTTCTTCTTCTTCTTCTACTTCTGGACCGCACACATCATTTTTTTTTTTTTGCCTGTCCTGTTTGGCTCCTTTGCCATCAGAATTATTGTCTAAAGGCAAAGAAAGATGCCCAATGGATTTACTTTACCAAATTGACCATCCCAGCCTTGCCGTAATGGTCCATTTGATTCACCTTTTATTGTTTATTTTATTTTCACTTGCTGAATACGGGACAGACTTGACTGGGGGAAAGAAGGGGAGAAAGAAAGAGGGAAAGAGAAACAGCTGAGAAGAGGGACGGGGGAGAAGGGCAAAAAACAAAAACCAACAGAATGGGCAGGAAAAAAAATGCATATATCAATCACCTGGATCACCTGTTGAGAAAGAAAAAAGAGAACAAGCAGAAGAGAACAAGAGTAATAGAATAAACAACATCACAATGATATATG
This sequence comes from Mchenga conophoros, assembly GCF_057382185.1. Taxonomy (NCBI): domain Eukaryota; kingdom Metazoa; phylum Chordata; class Actinopteri; order Cichliformes; family Cichlidae; genus Mchenga; species Mchenga conophoros. The sequence continues at coordinate 4,695,920 of NC_140543.1, read as the reverse complement.
GGAATATGACAGTAAATACTAAATATTAAACATTATTGTGCAGCACATAAGATCAACAGAACACAGTGTGCTTTGAGGTAGGAGCCAAAAAGGGTGTAGTTTGTGGGTGTGATCACCCGTGTGTACACCTGTGAGCATGGACGCGCTTGTTTTTAAAAGGTTCCTTCATGTAATGATCTGCTAGAGGGTGTGGGGGGGCCACAGCCCCGTCCTCCAGGGCATGAAGCAGGTATGGAGGAGATCAAAACTCCAGACATCCAGAGGCCCCCAGAACACAAGAGACCAAGGAAGACCCACAGAGGGGCAGCCGCGCCACTGTCCCAGTAAGAGCTGAGGAGAGTCCCAGATGAGGGCTCACTCAGCAGCCGCGGAGCAGAAGCCAGGGGGGGTTGCAGTGACGCGCCCGTGAGCTCCGCCGGCAGCCAGCCGTGCCTGAGTGACCGAGCCCCAGGCCGAGAGGTCGGGGCACCCCACCTCCGAAGTGGCCCGAGCGAGCCCCAGGCTCCAGGTCCCGATAAGCGGCCGCCAAGGAGTGAGCCGGCGTGCACCTGGACGCCCATCCCCAGACACAAAGAACCACCAACGCACCGATGTCTGAGGGAGTCCGCCACTGGCAAGGGAAGTGGTGGGGGGGGGGGGGAGATAGGCCTCCAAACCTTGGAGGGCCTGAGATGTCCCCAGAGAGGTGGCGTCTGATACCCAGCCTGACATATAGACACAGACATACAGGCACACACAGATACAAACATCCATTCCCACCCTCATGCGCTCATATGCACTTACTCCACACTCAACCGACGTGGAGACAGACATAAAGAGACGTTGTACACACGATCACGCTCCCCAAGCGTACTCTACGAACCGGGTCTAGGTACCCTTGCCCCTGGAGGGGGGGGAACTGCACCCAGACCCAGGTGGTGTTACCCTTTTCCCTGCGGTGGGGGGAGGCAGACCGTCCCGACTCCGCAGCAGCAGGGAGGCCCCACACTCCAGACCGCAGTCGGACGGCCAACTCCTCCTCCTAGCCCCCCCGCTCCAGCAGGCCGCAGAGAACGGGGGTGAGAGAAGACTCCAAACCTCCCTCCACCCGCTCATTGTAGTGTTGATGCATGTGTGTTCTAAGGTGCAATTAAAACCCAGAAGGGCATGGAGCTACCTGCCAGAGAGCAGCAGGTAAGCGCATAGTCCCACCTGCTAGCCCTCAATGTCTACGTGTATTTAAAATTGAGAGGTGGGCAACGACGCCAGGGTTGAGGTTCAAGGTTCAAGGTTCTTTATTTGTCACATGCATAGTTATACAAGTATAACACACAGTGAAATGTAGCCTGACACGCTCCTCGACATGTGCAAAAATTGGGGGGGGGGGGGGGGGGGGGGTGTAGAGGAAGAACATATATATATATATATATATATATATATATATAAAAAAAAACACCCAGCACGCCCCTGCGGGCGGTTTATCCATCAAGCTCGGGTCCTCTACCAGAGGCCTGGGAGCTTGAGGGTCCTGCGCAGTATCTTAGCTGTTCCCAGGACTGCGCTCTTCTGGACAGAGATCTCCGATGTTGTTCCCGGGATCTGCTGGAGCCACTCGCCTAGCTTGGGAGTCACCGCACCTAGTGCTCCGATTACCACGGGGACCACCGTTACCTTCACCCTCCACATCCTCTCGAGCTCTTCTCTGAGCCCTTGGTATTTCTCCAGCTTCTCGTGTTCCTTCTTCCTGATATTGCTGTCATTCGGAACCACTACATCGATCACTACGGCCATCTTCTTCTGTTTGTCTACCACCACTATGTCCGGTTGGTTAGCCACCACCATTTTGTCCGTCTGTATCTGGAAGTCCCACAGCATCTTAGCTCGGTCATTCTCCACCACCCTTGGGGGCATCTCCCATTTTGACCTCGGGACTTCCAGGTTATACTCGGCACAGATGTTCCTGTACACTATGCCGGCCACTTGGTTATGGCGTTCCATGTATGCCTTGCCTGCTAGCATCTTGCACCCTGCTGTTATGTGCTGGATAGTCTCTGGGGCATCTTTACACAGCCTGCACCTGGGGTCTTGCCTGGTGTGATAGACCCCAGCCTCTATGGATCTTGTGCTCAGAGCTTGTTCTTGTGCTGCCATGATTAGTGCCTCTGTGCTGTCTTTCAGTCCAGCTTTGTCCAGCCACTGGTAGGATTTCTGGATATCAGCCACCTCCTCTATCTGCCGGTGGTACATACCGTGCAGGGGCCTGTCCTTCCATGATGGTTCCTCGTCTCCCTCCTCTTTCTTGGGTTTCTGCTGCCTGAGGTATTCACTGAGCACTCGGTCAGTTGGGGCCATCTTCCTAATGTATTCTTGGATGTTCGTTGTCTCATCCTGGACTGTGGTGCTTACACTCACCAGTCCCCGGCCCCCTTCCTTCCGCTTAGCATACAGCCTCAGGGTGCTGGATTTGGGGTGAAACCCTCCATGCATGGTAAGGAGCTTTCTTGTCTTTATGTCAGTGGCTTCTATCTCCTCCTTTGGCCAGCCTATTACCCCAGCAGGGTACCTGATCACGGGCAGGGCGTACGTGTTGATGGCCCGGATCTTGTTCTTACCATTCAGCTGACTCCTCAGGACTTGCCTGACCCTCTGCAGGTACTTGGTGGTTGCAGCTTTTCTAGCGGCCTCTTCATGGTTCCCATTCGCCTGTGGGATCCCCAAGTACTTGTAACTGTCCTCTATGTCTGCAATGTTGCCTTCTGGTAGTTCAATCCCCTCAGTTCTGACTACCTTCCCTCTCTTTGTTACCATCCGACTACACTTCTCCAGTCCGAACGACATTCCAATGTCATTGCTGTATAGCCTGGTAGTGTGGATCAGTGAATCGATGTCTCGTTCACTCTTGGCATACAGCTTGATGTCATCCATGTACAGGAGGTGGCTGACAACTGCTCCGTTCTGTAGTCGGTATCCGTAGCCAGTCTTGTTAATGATCTCACTGAGGGGGTTCAGGCCTATGCAGAACAGCAGTGGGGACAGAGCATCTCCTTGGTAGATCCCGCACTTGATGGTGACTTGTGCTATGGGCTTGGAGTTGGCTTCTAGTGTTGTACGCCACATCCCCATTGAGTTCCTGATGAAGGCTCTTAGGGTCCCATTGATCTTGTACAATTCTAGGCATTCCAGTATCCAGCTGTGGGGCATTGAGTCATAGGCCTTCTTGTAATCAATCCAGGCAGTGCACAGGTTGGTCAGTCTGGTCTTGCAGTCTCGGCTGATTGTTCTGTCTACCAGTAGCTGGTGTTTTGCGCCTCTGGTATTCTTGCCAATTCCTTTCTGTGTCCCGCTCATGTATTGATCCATGTGCCTGTTCATCTTAGCCGATATGATGCCTGACAGGAGCTTCCATGTAGTACTGAGGCAGGTTATTGGTCGGTAGTTGGAGGGGACTGGTCCCTTCTTGGGGTCCTTGGGGATCAGGACCGTCCGGCCTTCAGTTAGCCAATCCGGGTGTCTCTCGTTAACTAGCAGCTGGTTCATTTGTGCTGCCAGACGCTCGTGGAGTGCAGTCAGCTTCTTCAGCCAGTAGGCGTGAACCATGTCGGGCCCTGGTGCTGTCCAACTCTTCATACTGGAGACCCTTTCTTGGATATCTGCCACTGTGATGGTTACTGGACCCTGTTCAGGGAGGTCGCTGTGGTCAGCCCTCAGATCCTCTAGCCACTGAGCATTGCCGTTATGGGTTGCATCCTTCTCCCATATGCTCTTCCAGTATTGCTCCGTCTCCAGCCTTGGTGGTGCTGTTCTCTTATATTTATATATATATATATATATATATATATATATATATATATACACATACACATACACATACATACATATAGTATATACACTGGGTGAATGTGCAGTAGTAGCAGCAAGCAGGTGAATTCTGTACATTAATATGAATAGACATCTGACTATTTTACAGGAGACAATACAGGGCTCTAGACTAACTTTTTGACATGGGCGCACCGGTACGCCTAACTTTAAAAATTTAGGCGTACCGGCACAAAAGTTAGGCGCACTCAAATTTTTCAACCGCATCGCTTAACACCGCAGTTTTACATGTGCACTTTCTTTGGGGGGGGAAGTCCATACAGACAATATTAATTTCTAAATTATTAACTAACAAACTTGTGCTTAAAGTGCTTTGTCAATATTGTAGAAAATGTTAAAAACTTAATCATCATCTTGGCCTCCTCTGACGACCTGTTTGCTGCTGTCTGCTGCTGAAAGGCCATGGGGAGAGGGGACACTTGGGCAGTGCATTTACTGCAGCATATAATGTGTTTTCTGGATACACTGTGCTTTTTCAGCATTCAAATATTGATGGCACCGTGTCAGAGCACTGGCTATGAATTTCAGACAGATCAGGCCTTAACTTAACAAAAAAGTTATCAATAGTTCTTTTCATCTTTTCTTATTACCCACAGCTACAGTACATCCACTTCTCTCAGGCCTAGGCTGCTCACTAGGGCTGAGTATCATCACTGATTTCTATAATCCATTCAATTCCGGTTCTCAAAGTCCTGATTTGATTCAATTTAGCCTCAGACAGTCAGAAATATTATAATTCTGATCATTTATCAGTACTGATACACATGAGACTTCATCAGAATTGTGAAAATCACAGCAGATGCCTTTGTGTGAAAGTAACTGAGAATAAAACACAGGAAAACATGAAGGAGATTTTCCTGGTCTGGCTTTTTATAGCAGATAACCTTAAAAATATTCTGCAATTTTGCATAATTTTAAGAAATTTAAATTTCTTCAGTATTGAACAGCAGAAATTAGGCTTTCTTGTCCGAGGTCATTTAAGTGAAAAAAGAAAAAGCGCTGTAAACAACGCTAGACTGGTGGGTAATAAGCGAATGAATAATGCAGAAAACAGATTTGAGACGGGAAACTGTTCCTGAAGTACAGAGAGAGAGAGAGCTGTGCAGGAAGTGTGATTTTTATCGTGGTGGAAGCAAAACAGCAAAAGTCAGAGGGAATTCATGACGACATTGATCAAATGTGAAGCGCAGTTTGCTGCTTCTTTTGCTGCAGGCTCGGTGAATTTTGGTTGGAGAGAGGCAAAACCTGCAGCTCAGAATCAGCGCAAAAAGACGTAAACACAGCGCGGACCCGAAGAATCGCTAAGCTCCGACAGCGTGTCCGTGTTCAGGCCGTCGGGTGAGAAAGCCGAGAAAGACGAAGCTGATTCTGATGTGTTGGGTCCGCTCCGTGTTTAGGTCTTTGTGTGGAATCCGTTAATGAATTGATATCGCTTTATTCAAGCTACTCACCTCTCTCTTCCACCTGCACTTTCAACTGGACCACGGCCAATCAGAGAGGTCCCGCCCCTGACTATCTCTGATTGGTTTAGTCCACGATAGGGGCATAATGTGTGTCTGTTGTTGACCACACGGAGAGTTACAGAGATTTTTTTTTTGTTACCGGAACAGTTGGTCGCACCTGTGCGACCAAATATTTATTTTTAGTCGCACCACTGAAAAATTTGGTCGCATTTGCGACCAAATTGGTCGCACTCTAGAGCCCTGCAATATAAACATATTTAAATTTAAAGGAATTTGAAATGTACATTGTGCCTTGGTTTAGAGTGTCTGGTTTAGAGGTTGTACACCCTGATGGTAATTTGGATTCTGTGTATCGTGCCCACCCCCAAGATCCTATATGTATGTGTAATGAGAGTGTGAGTAATGTGAATGTCTAAGTTGTGGGATAAAATTGAGGCAGAGGCAGCCAGAAGGGGACAGAGGGGGGGGTAGCCTCCTCTGCACCCTGGTGACACACCCCTACTCCAAGGCCCTGCATGTGTGGGTGGTTGTGGTGGAGCGGGAAGAGGGAGGCAGCTGGAGATGGGGAGGGAAGGAAGGGAGTGGCAAGTGACCCCTCCCTGGGGCCAGCTCCCCCGCTGACCCCAGTAGGCACCCCCATACTCTGCGACCCGCCAGGGAAAGGGGGCCCAGGCCCATCCAGACCGGGGCCCAGTGCAGCAGCACCGCCCGGCCCCACAGAGCCCGGGACAGTCCACCCAACCCCACCACAGAGAAAACTGCACCCACCCCACCATCCACTCATCTTCCAGACTACATAAGACAATAGACGCCCAGGCTGAGATCTTCCTCCTCTCCTGCAGAGAGAGTTCCTGAAGAGAGGAAAGCTCCTGCAAGGTGTGACAATCTCCTCCACCAGTTGAAGAGCCCCCCAGGTGGCTCGACGCACCGGCGGCACCCTGCGCCAGGGCCAGGCCCCCATGCACCCACCCGCCCACCACCCCGGCAACAGACCAACCAGGACCCAAGCCCCTGAGGCCCGGCCAGGGCCCCAGCCCAGAGACGGAGCGCCCCCAGAACCTCACACCCATCCCGGACCCACCCAGGGGCAGACAGGCTACCAGGTCAGTAACCCACGTCCGTCAGCACAGACCCTCCCCTAGCCCCGCTGCACGCAGCCATGAGGAAACCGTCACCTAAGAGCCAACAGAGCCCCCAACCGGACATGACCGCTACCCCGGGTTGAGCCCCCCAAGGAAGATGCCTCCGGGGAACCCCCCGACGCCCTAAGCCTGTCCCTACCCCCACACCAATCACAGCAGTGAAGGCGGGACCAAACTATGACCCCCTACCCCCACTAGGTGATGGAGCTGATCAAAGGAGCCCAGAGCAATTGATCTGATGTGGTGGCAGAGGCTGTATCAAGACTAATGTAATCTAATAGATAATTTCTATATTGGTTAGAATTAAGATTATTTTTATTTTTCCACTTCATGAGGACTGTTTTCTTGGCTATGCATAGGGCAGTGAAAACCATATGGGCTATATTCTTTTCTGAAGTGACATTATCTAAGCTGCCCAACAAACACACTAAGGGGGAAGTTGGAATGTTACATTTCAGACACTTTGATAAGTCCTCACATATCTCGCGCCAAAACCTCTGAACTGGTGGACAGAACCAAAGAGCGTGGATATAATTGTCCGGTGAATTAGTTTGGCAGTGTGAGCAGTTGTTGGTAGACGTAAAGCCCATCTTGAACACAGAGGCGGAGCCAGACATTTGAAACACCCGGGGCTTAGCCCAAAAGGGTAGTATGCATGTGGGATTTTGGTTTTTTTTGGGAGGGGGGGGGGGGGGGGGTAAAAATGACTGAAAGATTAATAGGCTCTGTTTTGAGTTTTGTTCAAAAAAGAATGACTTCATATAGGGAAAAATATATATCACATGTGCAGGACACCTTAAACTAGTTTTTAAGCAGCAAGGCAGAACAAAATCAGGGCTGTATCAAGACATGAGGACTAAACCCCAATTCAACCAGACCCAGAACTGATCCAGAATTAAAACAGGACTACAACAGTTCAAAATCAGGACTACTTAGGATTTAACCAAGACAGAACCAGAATCAGAACTAGATGATAGTAGCACTAAAAATCATCATAGACCTGCACTACACTTATTTTTTAATTCTACCAATGTACAATATTTAGATTGAGAAAAGTTTATATAATTATTTAGCCTTGTTGTGCAAACAAGCCCGCATAACTTAATAAATATAGAATTTGAAAAATAACAAACCTAAAAAGAAACACTAGGTACGAGATACATGAGGACCTATGATACGGTGATACTTTTGGTAAACAACCATTTGACTAACATGTGTGTCTCACCTGCTCTTGTTCCACCTCTGTTCTGTCCTCATTCTCCATCTCCCTCTCTCTCCCTCTCTGCTCCTCTCTCTCCCTCTCTGCTCCTCTCTCTCCCTCTCTCTCCCTCCCTCCCTCTCTGCTCCTCTCTCTCCCTCTCTGTTCCTCTCTCTCCCTCTCTGTTCCTCTCTCTCTCTTTGTGCTGACAATCATCAAATATACAGATATTTACAAACTCTTCAGAAAACACAAACACTTTTTAAATTGTAACATCAAATCAGACTAAATGTTTATTTTTTTAGATTGATAAATATAAAAAACATATTTGTTAACTTTAAGAGTAAAGAGAGAAACTGTCTGTATTTCTTAATTGTAAATGGCACCAAATTGTATTCAAACTTGAGCCACACTTATGGAGCTCCACAGTTCTTTTCCTGGTGTTTTGGTTGACATCTCTTGATGTTCCCATGTCACAGAAACAGGCTCTGTGTTTTGCCTTATATGCATCCACAGCTGTGCCACCAATTTACTCACATGGACTCTACGAACCTATCAGAAGCTTCTTCAGCTCAGAATGGAATCGTCTGCAGTTTTCTTATTAATTAACAATAAACTTAGTGTACATGTACTCCTAAATTTGATCAAAGTGATAAAAATAGACAGCTCTGTCTCTCTTTATTCTGACATTTAACTAATTCAAAAGATATTTCAATATTTATCTAAAACAAAAGTTTACTCTAAATTGATGTTGTACAGTAAAAATGTTTTATGTTTTCTCCCTAAAGTGTATGTAAATATCTGGTTACAAATGTGAATATCCTGCTGTGTACTCAAATCCCTCTTGTTTTGCATAGAAATATACTGAACAACATACAAAGCATAATATATAAAATAACATTTACCTGAGTTTTTTCTTTGAAAGAAGCCTCTAATGTCCATTCTTATGTTTCAGTACATAACTGAAACCGATTTAGTCGGGGAGGGTAAGAACTGAAAATATGAAATAAACACACGTAAGCTAAGACTCTCTAAAAAAAATAGCATTTGTTCGGCTTTTCATTTCGCCATTTGTTGATTCACTTGAAGAGCAAGTAACGTAATATTGGTCAAGTGATCAGTTTGATATCAATCTTTCGTGATGCACCGTCATATTTACATTATTTGTACGGTACGAATGATTTGCTTTGGTACCTGCTCAAACTTAAGCTCTCCTTAGTATGGCTGGCTCCGTTTCTCCAACAGCGCACTCACAGGCAGCAGCTGCCCCGCCCCCTCGCTCAGTCGCTTAGTGCCTGAGCTCGGATCATACCAATATCAGGGGGGGATTCAGGCACAGTCGTAAATTCCCACAGTGTGCACTATGTGCTTCGAATATTGTGTGTACTTTTTGTTTTATACAGTTGTCAGCCAGACATCTAACTATGAAAAAATTACACTCCAAAAGACCCCGGGCTTCTGACAAAACAACCCGGGCTTAAGCCCAGTAAGCCACCCCCACGCTCCGCCCCTGCTTGAACATCCGATGACCTGTATAGTGCACTCTATGTAATATTTTGTATTGAATTAATTGAAGACTGGGATTTCTGATTAGATGAAAGGTTTGTAAGCAAGTCTGAGACCAGAAGTTTTGGTCTAAGTTAGCTGATAAATCCGCTTCCCATTTTGCAATAGGAAGTGATATTGATTCATCTGTTTTAGAAAGCATTCTGTATATTTTGGAAAGTAATTTGGGGGTTTTAAGAGTAAGAAATTGAACCACACTTGGTGGTGTTTGTAGTTCAACTTGACCCGGTTTAAATTTCTTTTTTACTATGGATTTAATTTGTTGATATTCTAAAAATCTTTTCTTGTTGATCCCATATTGTGTAACTAGTCCGTCAAATGAAATAAATTCTGTTCCTTCTAGTATATGTTCTAAATATTTGATTCCTTTACCACTCCAATCTGAAAAGTTTATCATATTATTGTTTTGTAATATGTCAGGGTTGTTCCAGATAGGTGTACGTTTGCATGGGATTAATGAAGACTCCGTGAATTTTAGAAACTCCCACCATGCTGTCAGAGAAGAGCTGATGTTGACGCTTTTAAAGCATTCATGTCGTTGGATGTTTGAGCTGATAAATGGTAGATCTGAAATCTCTAGATTATTGCAAAGTGCTTGTTCTACATCTAGCCAAGGTTCATCTAAGACGGTATGTTTTAGCCATCCTGAGATAAACTGAAGCCTGTTGGCTAAGAAGTAGTGCTGAAAGTTAGGTAGTTCTAATCCTCCTTTATCCTTGGTCTTTTGTAGTGTTTTTAAGCTTATACGTGGGGGTTTATTTTTCCAAAGGAATTTGGACATACATGAATCTAGAGATCTGAACCAATCTTGTGGCGGTTTAGTTGGGATCATTGAGAATAAATAATTTTTTTTTGGTAAGACCATCATTTTTATAGCGGCAACCCTTCCCATGAGTGATATGGGTAGACATTTCCACCTAGCCAGATCACCTTCTACCTTCTTTAAAAGTGGGATGTGGTTTAATTTAGTTAGATCTGCAAGCTTGGGAGAAACATTAATACCTAAATATTTTATATTTCCCGATTGCAGTGGTGTTGAAGAGGAATTATGGAGGGAGCAATTAATCGGTAGGACTGTAGATTTTGACCAGTTAATTGAGTAATCTGATATTCTTGCAAAAGAGTTTATCAATTCAATCACCACAGAGATATTGGTTTGTGAATTTTGGAGAAAGAGTAACACATCATCCGCATAAAGGCTGATTTTATGTTCCACGTTCTTGCATTTTATGCCCTTAATTACTGAATTCTGTCTAATTGCTGCTGCTAGTGGTTCAATAAAAATTGCAAACAGTGAAGGGGAGAGTGGGCATCCCTGCCTGGTGCCCCTCAAGAGACAGAAGCTGGAGGATGTCTGGTCATTTGTTCTGACACAAGCTGTTGGGGAATTATATAATATTTTTAACCAGTTTATGAAAGAGGATCCAAAACCAAATTTGTGTAAAGTTGCAAATAGAAATTTCCAGTTAACTCTGTCAAATGCTTTTTCTGCGTCTAAAGAGAATATTGTAGTTTCTAGGTTTTTACTGTATGAGTAGTCCATCAAATTAAGTAATCTGCGTGTATTTGTTGATGAGTGCCTACCTTTTATGAAACCAGTTTGGTCAGGATGAATTAAGAGGGGGGTTATTTTCTCCAGTCTTTTTGAGAGAGCTTTGCAGATTATTTTAAGGTCTACATTTATAAGGGATATTGGACGATAGCTTGAGGGATATACAGGGTCTTTGCCTGGTTTTAGCAGGAGATTAATGTTTGCAGAATTCATATTTGATGGAAGTCTGCCCTTTTCTTTGATTTCCAACAACGTTCTGTAGAAAACTGGTGCTAGAATCGACCAGAATTCTTTGTAGAATTCTGCAGGAAAGCCGTCTGGACCTGGAGCCTTATTATTGGGCATACTTATCAGGGCTTCCTGGAGTTCACCTGGTGTCAGTGGTGAATCCAGTGCCATTGCTTGAGTGTCTAATAATTTTGGAAGAGTTATGTTGTCCAAAAACTGATCAATTTCTTTTTTAGATGGGTTTATTTGTGGTGAATACAACGTGTTATAGAAATCCCTGAAAATGTTGTTTATTTGTATCGGTTCATATATTGTGTTCCCAGATGAATCTTGAACAGCACATATAGTTGTTTTTTCTTTATTTATTTTTAGCTGGTTTGCTAGAAATTGACCGGATTTATTACCATGTTCATAATTTTGTAAGCGTAGTCTTTGTACTAAGAATTTTGTTTTTTTTTATCAATTATCTCATTTAATTCTAGTTTTGTTTTGCATATTTTGTTCAATGTTTCCTGATCTTGGTGGGACGCGTAGGCTTCTTCTAGTGATTTGATGTTTTTTTCTAATTCCTGAATATTTTTGTTTTCTTTTTTCTTTTTATGTGATGAGAAAGAAATTATTTTACCTCTCATCACAGCTTTCCCTGCTTCCCATAGAACAGAAGCTGATGTTTCGGGAGTGTCATTATAGTCTAAATATGAAGTCCACTCTTTTTTAAAATATTTAATAAAGTCTTCATCTTTAAGTAGTGATGTATTAAATCTCCAGTTTTTACTTGGCGTAGTATTATTCTTGTGCATTAGTTTTAAAGATACAGGAGCATGATCGCTGACAGCTATAGGGTGAATCTCAGTGTCTGAAATGTCACTCAGCAGTGAGCTGCTGACCAAAAAATAATCCAGACGAGAGTAGGAGTGATGGACATGTGAGAAAAAAGTATATTCCTTACTGGTGGGGTGAAGGGAGCGCCATGCATCGCAAAGACCAAAGTCGCTCATATACTGTTTGATTATATTTGTGGACTGCCAATTACGCTGAGTTCCCGCTGTATTGAGCCTATCCATGTCTTCATTTAGTCCAAGGTTGAGGTCGCCTCCAAGAACAAGTGTGCCATCTAAGTGTTAAGAGAGTGCACTGAAAAAACCGTGAAAGAATGAGGGATCATCAACATTTGGACCATATACACTTGCAATACATAGCTTTTTATCAAGTATAGATAGTTTAATGATTAAGAATCTGCCCTCTGGATCTATAACTGTATCGAGTACTGTGAAATTAATATTTTTATGTATTAAAATTGCTGCTCCCCTTTGTCTAGAATTATAACAAGCTGAGAACATATTAGGAAACTCAGGTGTTTTAAGTTCGTTCGAACCTCTAAGAGGTCTGTGGGTCTCTTGTAAAAGGACAACATCTGCCTGTAGTTTTTTGAGTTGGTTAAATATTTTTAACCTCTTTTCTCTGGAGCCAGCTCCATTTATATTCCATGTAATGAACCTCAGTGTACCCATAGATGTTTGTGTATAACTAGGGATGTATGCTGTGTGCGTCGCTTAGACAGGTGGAGAGAATACGTCACTTGTTCATAAATAAAAAGAAGGAGAGAGAGAAAAAATGTGTGGCGAGATGCTCCCTGAGTCTGACTATGTGTTTGCATAGTTACTAATATGAGTAGGCTTGGCTTAAGTGTGTGTATCCTAAACGACTGTGTGCGCTGTCTGACTGAAGTAAATGTGCTGCCGTTGAGCGCATGGTGTGTATGTGTCGAAATAAAGGGTGTTGTTTGTGGATGAGTGTCGAAGCAGGTGATCGAGGCAGTGAAAGGAATAAAGAAAGAAACCAAGGACAGGGGTGAGCAGCATAAAAGCAAGAGGGGGAAAAGAGAGAGAGAAAAAAAACGAGAAGAAAAAAACAAAAAACAAAACGTAAACATTCCAATTAAATCATTGACGGAGAGTGACGGTGTTAATTCTGCTATGAAATCACACTTTAAGATGCGATTTGATACTAGTAAGTTAAACAGATGTTAATGCAAGTTAGTGTGAGTGGATAGGGAAATGGTGTAGCTGATTCTTATCTGGTGTGAGGTTAATACAGCCACGGAGTGATGTTGGGGTCGCGGTGGAGCTGTCCGTCCACGTACAGCCGGTCCACAGCGATGACAGCGCGGGAGCCCTTCTGGATGAAGCCGCGTCGGATTGGGAAGAGGACCCTGCGTCGTTCCAAGATCTCTTTGGGGAACTGGTCGTTCACGCTGAAGTCCGTTCCTTTTAATTCCCTGCCGCGGCTTTTCACCTGTTGTTTTTGTTTGAAGTGGCCGAATTTGGCCACGATAGGACGTGGTCTCCCGGCCGTAGCCCGAATGGGGCCGAGGCGATGTACCCGATCGAAGACGATGTTCTTCACAGTGTCCTCCGGCAGCTTCAGGTGGATTTTGATGAAGCTTTTTACCGTGGTCTCCGCGTCCTCTCCAGCGGCTTCTGGAATACCAGAAAATACCAGATTATCACACATGCTACGAGCTTGTAGATCAATAACTGTTTCTTTTATTTTTTTTATTTTCTCTATTGAGCTGGGTAACATTTTCTGTGAGACATTTCACCGACTCCCTTAGCGTGGCATTTTCAGCAGCAAGCGTTTCCACCTGCTGCTGGCTGTACTCCAGGGATTCTCGCAAGCATTTAAATTCTCGGTGAAGAATCTCCACCAAGGACAGCCTTGCGTCGAAACTGGACAATCGCTTGTCGATTGACTCCAGTATGTCGGCAATATCTTTGCCGGCTGGCGATGTTGAGCCGGGGGAATCTGCCGGGCGTTGTCTTTTCGACGACGGCGTCTCAGCTTTGGCCGGGGAAGCTGCACACTGGGCCTTCTTCATCACGAGATCCTGAAAGCACTGATCAATATAATCTTGGAGAGTCTCTAAACTCTCCCCGTTGTTCTCCAGGGTGTTGGAGATTATTTAGACAAATATTGTTAGTTATAAGACAATTGATAAGTGTATTTGGTAATAGGGGGAGACCGGGGATAGTTGTAACGTGGGTCAGTTGTAACACTTCCAATTTCTCCAATCAAGGCTAAGTTTCAAATGATGTGACTCATCCTGTGCATGCCCAATTCAGTTCTGCTATCACATGTGAAAAATCAGCACATTTTGTCAAACACAGACAATTTAACATCAAAAAAAGTAATTTGTATGCCAAAAAGTAAGTTTTTCTACTTTATTTCAATTTCTAATAGCATTATCTGCTTTGCAGTTAAACTCATCAAACTTAAATTATGTTATTTGTATGTCTATGGGGATATATTCTGTGTAGGTCTTTAGTGCTAATGTTTTAGCCGTTGGCTGTAATGTTAGCTAGTTCATGGCTATAGGAGTCTGGGTCAGTTGTAACAGCAACAGTCTGGGTTAGTTGTAACAATAATGCAGATGCTACAACTTACCACACTTTTACTTTAACTTATATTAAACAAGTTGGGGCAACGACATCAGCAGAGAGAGGTTCACTGGTCACTTTTGTATATGCGGTTAATGCCATTGGCAACACAATTCCTCCACTGTTTGTGTTCCCACACATACATTATGCAGACCACTGTGTCAGAGATGGACCAGTAGGAAGTACTGGTAGTGGAAATAAATCAGGATGGGTGCAAGAAACAGATTTCCTCATCTTTCTGAAGCACTTTGCAAACCACACCAAGGTAAGCCATGATAAAAAGTAATGGAATTGCGATGCTGGTGAACAACTACACTTTTTCAGCTTCATTGTTATGTTCAAAATTGGTGCAAGAGTTGTCGGTTATAATGCCCACTGAGCCAATGAGGCCAAACTCAAGGAAGACCAACCAAAATTAATGAAATATTCAGTTGCAGAAAATTCCATAATTTGTCTTTTTTGGGGGGTTGGAATATGTTCAAAAGCTGGATTTCTGCATTCTGTCACACACACACATAATTACATAAATGGCTCTAAGTGCATTCATGTGTTGAATAAACAAAGATTACATGTTAATGTTTTGTTAGTACCCTTATTTCATTGTGTTACATTTCACCCCAGGATATGTTACAACTAACCCAGACTAGGGGGTTAATTGTAACATTTCACTCTTCGTGTTTGAGACCATACCATGCAATGAGTAATTGTGCTGCAGAGAAAATAGCTGCACTATTTAATAGCAGAGACATGTAAATACTTTGCATTACATTTTGAATCCACTACCTTAAAAGAGCTCCAATTTACAGACAGAAATGTCAAAAATGTTACAACTATCCCCGGTCTCCCCTACTGAAGCTTAAATGAATTTGTTCAAATCTAAACTACCATTTGCTTTAATTTTCCGCCAACAATCTCCGGCGTCTGACGTCAGTTACAACATGAGTCGCTTACCTTGTCCGTCACTTGTCCTTTTTTCAGACTAAAATCAAATTAACAAACTAAAATCAAAGCATTCTTTGATTTTAGTCTGTTAGCCCACAAGCTGAGTT
Organism: Mchenga conophoros; assembly: GCF_057382185.1. Classification (NCBI taxonomy): domain Eukaryota; kingdom Metazoa; phylum Chordata; class Actinopteri; order Cichliformes; family Cichlidae; genus Mchenga; species Mchenga conophoros. The sequence goes on along the minus strand of NC_140543.1, from coordinate 4,680,430 downwards.
TTTATCAGAGTCCTGCATGAGTCAGTGTTATTTCACTGACACCATCACAGTTTTACACACCTGTTCTGTATGACTTTGTCTCAGGTTTGCGGTGATATCCAGCACTCTGAGCTGATGGCAGATCTGGTCAGTCCACAGTAGCTTCAACCACTAAATTATCTCTAACACATCACCAAACCAAAGTCTTCCTGCTAAGAGTACATCAAAGGTGAAAAGCGAGCCTAGAATGTCATCATTTCTGCTCTCCTCTTTCTTCTTCTTCTACTTCTGGACCGCACACATCTGTCGCTGCCCTACTCAGGTCGATCTAATGAAAATCAGCCAGAAATAATAATCAGAAATCCAAATGTAGAATTTATAGTTCCCCATTGATGCAATTTGGTTATTAAATTTAAGAAGCAGTCTGTAATGCTCACCCCAGCATAGTTGAAGCAGATCATCAAAGCATGCTGAACACTTTCTACCATTCCACATGTGCATTTTCTATCCAGGTACTCAACAGCACCAAACCATAATTGTGAATCCATGGCTTTGATCTGGTGAAAATCACCCTACCCCTACTGTTCATCTTTACACACAACAGATGGTGTTTCTGTATCTTAATATATGACTGAATGAAAAGTAATGACAACCGTTATTTTCAATCTTCCATTGCTTCTACCTGTTGTTTCTCTGTATTATTGTCGGATCTTTACCTTCAAATAAAGTGCCTTCAATATAAACTGCCTTGAGGTAACTTGTTGTAATTTGGTGTTTTATTAAGAAAATTGAACTATTGTGGCAGAAAAGTTGGATGCAAACCAAGACTAAAAGTCCTCAGGCAGGAGTCATAGCTGGGCTTTAGCATCTGGGTCACCCACTTTACCCAGGGAGCTAAACCAGCATCTCCAACAGGTGATTTGTTTGTCTGGCAGTTTCAGGCTGGGAAAGCTTGTTAAACTTTAACAAAACATTATTTGGCACCAACGTGAATGATTTGGGTCATGTTTATCACGTCTGAGTCAGGGAGCAAAGGTCACCTCCTTTATGCAGGATTTCACCTTATGCCAACAGGGGAAAAAAATCACGAGTTCTTAAACAAGCTGTAGGTCATGTTACTACACACATTTCAATATGTAAGCATTTCATCATGTTTTAGAGTCTCAGAGTTATTTCAGCCTCATCTTCACATATTTTCACAAATATTCACATTATCTCCGAGATCCAGTTGTGAAATTTTTTCCCTCAGTGTAACCGATTGCAACACAACAAATGACTGACCAGTGATTAGTGTTTTACAGTGATTACGACAGAAAGCCTGTTTCTGCCACTGCTGCCAAGCATTTGCTCTTTTCAGCTTGTTCAATTGTGGAGGTTTTTACATTCTTTACCTTACAATATAAAGCACCTTGAGGCAACTGTTGTTTTTTGGCACTATATATAAATATAAATGAATTGAACTGGTAGCAACTTTATGAATGAGAAAATGAAAACAAGTGTCAGTCAGCTGGTTCATGTCCAGCAGGTGGGGAGGAATCAGTGAGTTTGTTACTCCAGTTACTTACTGAGAGGTAAAGTTAAAGAAAACGAGTTTCCTTCATCGCACTAAACCTGCCCACTAAACATGACCCTGAATGAACCCATATGTAAAGGACTGTAGGTTTTAAGCAGGATCACGTAATGGCAACACAATAGATGAGGAAAGTGGGGGAACTCTGACGACATCTAGTGGACATCTTGAAGATGACGGGTCTGAACAGAGAGCAATGCAGGTCTGTGGAGAAGATTGCAGCACACTGTGAAATATGAACTATGAATAATATCTACATCTGTAATGATGTAATCAAAATAGGCTCCATGTAGTTTAAGTTCTGTTACTGTACTTATGAAGCAAACTGCACACACAGAGTTGGCAAACATTGAGTTTACTTGCATTTAGGCAAAATGATATAAACACTTATCATGAGCCAATATAGCACATTTAACTGCTTTTATTTAGCAGGGATTACACAATACACAAAATTAGTCACAAACATTTTAATCAAATCTTGCAACATGTTGCTAAGAATAACCAGGACAACCAGGTCAAAGCCATACTGAAGTATAACCTTCATTAACATAAATCACAAAGAAAACATATTTAAATAAAAATTGTATACTTGTCTTGAACTTTTTTAAATCTTTAGTCCTGTGTATCAAAACTTATTTATTGGCTGATAAAAAGGAATCACATCATGGTTGTTACAAGGAACAAGTGATGAAAAACTCATTTTCATGTTTGTTTTCTTCTATACTGAAGAAGAAATACAAGTTTCTGTGGTAAATATTAAAAGAGCATCCATGTTCAATAAATATTTGTGTCACCTTTAAAGACCAATAAAAAAAAATCAAGCTTAGAGAAACATAAAGTCAGGGCTGGAACAAACAACATAGAGTGCCCTTCACTGCTGTGGACAGGAAATGTACCGTGACTTGGAGCATGAGGTCATTTTCTACCTCGGGTGCTGCAGTGATTTGGTTTGTCACTCAGGTGGATCCTTAGATGAAAATTCAGTCCTGATTTCCAACTGAATCTTTCCCCACAGGAGCTACAAATATATGGTTTCTCACCTGTGTGGATCCTTCTGTGACTTTTCATAGTCGACAAGTCTCTAAACTCTTTCCTACAGACGTTGCAAGAATACGCTTTCTCACCGGTGTGGATTCTCAAATGAGTTTCTAGTCCTGATTTCTTACCAAATCTTTTCCCACATGTGCTACAGAAATACGGCTTCTCGCCTGTGTGGATTCTCACGTGACTTTCAAATCCGGATTTCTTATTAAATCTTTTCCCACAGGTGATGCAAAAATATGGCTTCTCGCCTGCGTGGATCCTTACGTGAGTTTCCAATCCTGATTTCCAAATGAATCTTTTCCCACAGGTGCTACAAGAATGTGGCTTCTCACTTGTGTGAACTCTCATGTGTCTCGTCAGGTTGGATTTACACTGAAAAGTTTTTCCACAAGTGTCACAGCTTACAGATTTTTTACTTGTATCAGTTTCACTCCGAGACTTATCTGTTCGGTTTTTGTGACGTCTCCTTTTCTTCAGCTCCGCATTTCTAGTTGATCCCGAGTCCACATGCTGGTTTTCTTCCTGTTCCTCAAGCTCTGGTTCAGGAAAGTTAAGAGCAAGGAGCTGGTCATCGTTTGGTTCTGATTCACTGAGGTCACTTTCCTCAAAACTAGAAGTCACCATAAAACTATTGATCTCCTGCTTCAGTACAATCTCCTCCAGCTCCTGACTGGTGCAGAGTTCCTCCTGTTCCTCTTTAATCTGTGGAGGATCTGGGTCCTCCTGGTCCAGACTTGAGTTCCTCTCCTGCTGATTGGCGACAAACTCCTCCTCCTTACAGGCAGTTTGCTGGTGGAGGTCTAAACGAACAATAAAAAAAATGTAATTATAGAAAAAGACTTCTGAGAAGATAAAGTTTTAGTTAAAGTCTGTAATGAGGGCATGTTGCTCACATTTGCAGGTGAAATTAAAAGTGTGTAAAAATGAAGTTATTTGTGCACTCTGATGCAAATGAGAACTTGAGTTCTGACATTTTTCAGCAACATTAAGAGTAAAAAAACCTTTCAAACAAAAAAGAACTCACTTATTACTGACTGACTGATGATCTATTTTGGAGTTGATCTCGAAACTGATCTACATCTTGATATTTTTCAAAATAATCTTCACTATTGGGGGTGGCTGTAGCTCAGGCGGTAGAGCAGATCATCTACTGATCGGTTCGATTCCCGGCTTCACCTAGTCTGCATTTCAAATATCCTTGGGCAAGATACTAACTCCAAGTTGCCTCAAGTTGCTCTTTGATCTGTGGAATGTGTGTCTGAATGTTGGTAGAAAGCACTAAGAAAAATGTGCTTGTGCGAATGGGAGTGAGTGGGTGAATGCACAAGTTTTGTAAAGCGCTTTGAGTGCTCAAGATTGAGTAGAAAAGCGCTATATAAGAACCAGTCCAATTAAAACTCCCTGTCATGTTTTCACGAATACACATTAAATAGATCTGACTGATACAAACTGTAGGTTTAATATTAATGTTAACACTTCAGAAAAGCGATTACAGTTTTACCGCTGGTCTGTAAATCTTTCTCAGGTTTCCAGATGTTATGCAGCTGTCTGAGCCGCTCTTCCCCGCTCCAGACGACGATGCCTTCATCCTCGTGTTTCACTACAAGCTGTTCTCCCTCTTGACTGATGCAGAGTTCCTCCTGTTCCTCTTTGATCTGTGGGGGATCTGTGTCCTCCTGGTCCAGATTGAAGTTCCTCTCCTGCTTCCAGACCTGCTGGCCAGCCAGATCTTCCTCCTCCTTACACTTCATGTTGATGTGGGACTTGAGGAACAAAGTAAAAAGAAAAAGATTAGACAGGTAAAGGTGCAGCCTCAGTCAGCAGGGCTGTACACTGTGAGCATGTTGCTCACATATGTGAGAGAGGTTTGTACAAATGTTTCAGAAGCACCATGTGACTCCCTCTCTTTGTTGGAAAGTCTTATTAATTCACTTTATAACTATTACTTTGAAGATACATTTCTACCATCACAAAAATATTATGACCTCTTTAAAAACAAACAACGGCAACTACATGACTTAAATTCCATGTTTAGATGAAGGTAATGGTCAATGCCTTTTGACAGGGGAAAAACCTCCACACAGAAGAATCTTACTTGGCTGAATCATAAATTATTCACCATGATTAAAACTGCAGATGAGCAATAATCTGCATTTTATTTTAGCCAAAGAGGAATGTTTCTGTTTGTCTGTGATCTGACTTTTTCTGCTGGGTCCAAATTTCATTTTATCCTGTGTAAGTTTGTTTCTCTTCCTGTTAACTAGCAAAGTCAAAATCACCTTGATTCATTTAACTTTAATTCAATTATAAATGTAATCATTTTATTGAACAATTAATTTCATTTCAATGAAAAACAATTACTTAAAAGAAAGAGATTAAGTTGGAGAGAGACATGTGGCCATCTTTTAGTGAGTTAGACCCTGATTAAGGGCTATTTTTAAAAGTAAAGCCCATCTCTCAAAGTCCCTGCCGGCCTGCCTCCACCTCGGGAAGTCTGTGGGTGCAGACGGAGGTGAGGAGCACCACAGGCGGCAGAGAACTGTCTGTAGCCCCGGAGTGAGGCGTCGTGAACCGAAGCAGACAGCGAACTGTGGCACAGTGCAGAAAACCGAAGCTTTCCCTCCCTGTTTGGTTTTGATGTGTCTCATGAAAGTCTATTGTTAAAAGTTTACCTTTAAAAAAAACGGACGCACTTGTTTGATTAGCTGCTCTCTGATTTTAGCCTGTTAGCTTACAGACTGAGCTCAGATCGTTCCTGTGTTAGTTCATTGAGAACATCACAGTTTTACATACCTGCTGCGTGACTTCATCTCGGGTCTCCGGCTGATATACAGCAGTCTGAGCCAGTGGCGGATCTCATCATCCTGGACGACTGTTTTTAATGTTTTTAACCACGGAGATTTCTTCTGCATCATCAGTCTCTCATTGTTAAACTCTCCCAGAAACTGAAGACAGTTGTGCCATTTCCGCGCTTCTTCTTCTTCTATTGAGTAGACGGCAGACTACACATGTCCAAGGGTAATACTGTCCTCCTCAGGCCATTGGCATCAAGTCAAAGCCTTAAAGTCTGGTACTTTGCGCATGGTCATTTTTTACGAACAGCAGAATCACAAGACAAAGCGTGCCAATGTTTATACTTTTCACTGTGACTGCCAAATAGATGAAAAAGTAGATGTTAAAAAACAACTTATAGTTTTGTCATTGGGCTGGTAGAAAGCTATGAGTTTCTGTCCCTTTGTCTGACCTTAGAGACTTATTTTAAAAGGAAACATTACAATCCTTTAAAGCAAGTATTTTCACCTCTGTTCCCCCCTCTGTACTTAGCTTTTTTGTTGTCATGTCAGTAATTGTCCAGTTGATGGCTCCCTTGGATCACAAGCCTGTCTCATGAGTCCAAGTGAATATATTCTTAATAAACAGCTTTGAAGAATTTGTGACCAACTTTGTTTCATTCGGAACATCATCATCATGAGTCAAACTCACTCTTGGATCTACAAAATATTTAACAAAAACAAACATCACTGAATCATAAGGTATTTGCTCCAACTCTTAGTCCAGAAACACATGAGTGAACTAGATCAGCTGCTCCTCCAGTTCAGCTGTGGATTTATATCATTATTTATATTTGTAAAGTGGATATGCAGTTTTTCAGTACTAATATAAGCATTTTATATCATTGCTTTATTGACAGATGTTTGGTGTTCAAGGTCAGGCATCAGTTTGAAAAAAACAAACAAACACACTGAGTTGAACTTGAACTTCCTACTGACAAAAACTAAAATTGGTGCAAAAATAACCAGAAACATATAAGAAGCATCCTGGAGGTGCTGCAGACAAGATAGGACCAATAACATGTCAACAGGAAATCCTTTTTACTAATTTGTTTATTTCTTTTTAGATTTTTACTCTCCATTTTAAGCCATGATGTTTGCTGATACTGTGTTCCTACTGTTTGTTCTCATTAATAGTTCTGTTTTTAACATTCTGTGCTGAAGCTGGAGGAAATGTTTCTACAGTGTCAGATGATACAGCTCCAAACTAAATAAGTGACTAACTAACGATGCTTTAATACACTTTACTATAAATTATGATATAGTGCACTTTCTTAAAATTTCTTATTGCTCTGTAATTAATTGTTTTCTTTATAAATGTACAAATGAGAATAAAATCTGTGTGATAAAGGAAGGTCTGTAGACTTCTCTGTTAAGATCAGTGAAGAGAAACAACAACATACAAATACCTAAGAAAAATATTCAGTAAACATTTAGAAGATAGAGAAGTTTATGTTGTCATGTGGAGAAATTTTTCAAATAAAAATATCCATAAGCATTGATAGTCTCCATGGCTGAACAGACACAGGAAAGAGCTCCACCTATAAAACGTAAAAACATCAAGACAACATGTTGAAGATGTCGAGGTACTGCCCATAATGTTTGACTGACATCTGATTTATGTGCAGCACATAAATACCACAATAATGATGGAGAGAAACTAAAAGGGAACTAAAATACAGATTTAAACTTACAACAATATGAAAGACTTCAGTCTATTTCACTTTAATCAACTCAGCAGTGGCTCCATAATAGTAAAGCCTCAGTCCAGCATAGAGCGGCTGAGTGAATGTGGTCTGGACTCTGTGGAGGAGAGTCATGGTTTCAGAGACGCTGTAGAAGGACAAAATACCTGCTCTGTGATCCAGGTACACTCCTACTCTGGAGGAACGAGGACCTGAGACACAAGTTTTAATGTTGTTGTACCGAAATGTAAAACTGTTGTTGTTACAATCTAATGACCAAGATTTGTCATTATATCCAAATCTACATTCATAACCCCCTCCTTCTCTGCTGATATTCTTGTATGCGACTGCTACATCAACTCCTCCCCCTCTCCACTCCACCTCCCAGTAACAACGTCCAGTCAGACTCTCTCTACTCAGGACCTGAGACCAATAAGTGAATCTGTCTGGATGATCAGAATAAGACTGTCCAAATAAACTGAATGTTACTTTTCTGTTCCCCTCTGATAATAACAGCTGTTTGTTTGCTGTGTTTGGATCCAGTGTGATTTCACATGAATATTTTAAGAATCCAGCTCTGGTCTTTGGCTCTGGTTGTGACAGTGAAACATCCACTTCAGTGACTGTCAGTGAGATGTTTGTCCGTTCCTCTCTCAGAATGTCCTGTAGTTTATCTCTGACCTCTGACACAGCTGCTGTCACATCCTCAAAGTAGCTCAGAGGACGGATATTGATGCTGGATGAGTCTGTAGACTCACTGAGTGCTGACAGTGAGGGGTAGTTGTGTAGAAACTGGATGTGATCCTCTGTGTGTGAGAGCTGCTTCAGCTCAGCATCTTTCCTCTTCAGCTCAGTGATCTCCTGCTCCAGCTTCTCCTGAAGCTCTTTGACTCGACTCACTTCAGTTTCCTGCTGGGATCTGATCTGCTGCTTCACATCAGAGCTTCTTTTCTGGATGAGATGGATCAGCTCAGTGAAGATCTTCTCACTGTGCTCCACTGTTTGATCAGCAGACTGATTGATGGCCTCCACCTCCTGTTGAAGCAGCTTCACATCTTTCTCTCTGTCCTGGATTCTCTGCTGGATGTTTTGTCGACTCACCTCCAGCTCTCTCTGCCTCTCAGTCCTTTCTGCTGCAGCTGAGACTGTGTCGTGGCCTTTATGTTCATCCACAGAGCAGAGATAACAGATACTCTGCTGATCAGTACGGCAGAACATCTTCATCACCTCATCATGACGAGAGCAGATCTTCTCCTGGAGCTTCTTGGAGGGCTCCACCAGCTTGTGTTTCTTGAATGTAGGTGAATCATAATGAGGCTGAAGGTGTTTCTCACAGTAAGATGCCAGACAGACTAAACAGGACTTGAAGGCTTTCATTTTTCTTCCAGTGCAGACATCACAGGCCACATCTTCAGGTCCAGCATAGCAGTGATCAGCAGGAGCAGCTTGGAGTCCAGTCTTCTTCAGCTGCTCCACTAAAACTGCTAACATGGTGTTTTTCACCAGGACAGGCCTCGCTGTGAAAGTCTGTCTGCACTGAGGGCAGCTGTAGATTTTCTTCTTTTCCTCTTCATCCCAGAAGCTTTCAATACACTTCATGCAGTAGCTGTGTCCACAGGGAATAGCCACCGGATTCTTCAGTAGATCCAAACAGATCGAACAAGAGAAGGTTTCTCGGTCCAGCTGAACACTTTTCTGCGCCATTTCACCCAACAGTGTCAGTGACTGTGTGAGTTTCACTTCCTCAGAACTGAAACTGCTCTGATCTGAACAACATAGGTTTCTGTAGCGAATGGGATCTGTCAGCTCTTATACGTCACCACATGTTGGTTGCACCCATCTTCAAACTGCAGATCAGAAGGGGAGGGAACAAGGGAACATGTGGACAGAGAGGAGGTGCTGAGTTAGAGAGCAGGAAGAGGGAGGGTTATCAGACACTAATTCAATCCTGGAACATGTGAGCCTGTGAGTTTTTCATTTAAAAATAGCACTGCTCAGCCTTTAAAGTTGTTAAATAAACTTAACATTTAAAAGACAATCTTTTTATGTAAATTAGTTTAAATTATCATTTTAGTCATTACAGGATATCAAATACTGCAGCTGAACTAAGAAATTGTTGTAGAAAAAAGCAATAAAAGGTCGTTCCCCCTCTGTCCCCTCCTGGTCACCTGTGCCTCAATTTTATGAGATGAGATGGATCAGCTCAGTGAAGATCTTCTCACTGTGCTCACTGTTTTATCAGCAGACTGATTTTATTCCACAACCTAGACATCCACATTACTCACACTCTCATAACACATACATATAGGGCCTTGGGATCGGGCATGTTATACGGTGTCCAGAGGACAGTCTTTGTATTCAACCTCACCTCTGGCGCCGGTGCCCACCTCTCAGTTTTAAATGCATGTAGACATTGAGGGTTCTCAGGAGGGGCCGTGCTGTACAGTACATGTACAGTGTCCATTTGTGTCTGTATCCAGGTTGGATGAGCGCCGAGTATTTGTATATGTGTGCATGAGGGTGGGAATGCATGTTTGGGTCTGTGTGTGCCTAGTCTTAGACTCCACCCCCTTGGAACATCTCAGGCCCTCCAAGGTATGGAGGCCTATTTCCCCTCACCACACTCCCTGGTTGATGAACTCAGACATCGGTGCATACTTGGTGTCCAGGGCTGGGCGCTCAGGTCTGTACCAGCTCACTGCTGGTACGGCTGCTCTGTGGGGCCTGGTGCCTGTGGCTCGGTCGGGCCCCTTGCGGGGGCTCGATTCACTCTGGCACAGCTGACTGCCGGCAGAGCCCGCGTGTACGTCACTGCCGCCCCCTCTGGCTTCTGCTCTGTGGCTGTTGGGTGACCCCTCATCTGGGGTTCTCCTCAGCTCTTCCCAGGAAGGTGGCACGGTTGCCCCTCCGGTGGTCCTCTTTGGGCGCTCGCACTCTGGGGGCCTCTGGATGTCTGGGGCCTGGATCTCCTCCATGCCTGCTTCATGCCCTGGGGGACGGGGCTGTGGCTCCCCACACCTTCTAGCAGATCGTTACATGGAGAAGCCTTTTGAATAGAAGAGCGCTCATCCACACAGGTGTTCACGCACACAAGCTACACCTTTCTTGGCTGCTACCTCAAACCACATTGTGCGATGTCAATCTTGCGTGCTGCACAATCACATTCAGTATTTAATATTTACTGTTATTTACACTTAGCTAGATTATTGCAATGGTGTTGTGTTATTATGTTGCTCTCTTTTTTGCTTGTTTTCTCTTATTTTCTTCTCTCAACAGGTGACCTGGGAGATATTTTTTAAGTGCCCTTTCTCACTGTCCCTCTTCCCCCTTTCTTCCTTCCTTCCTTCCTTCCTTCCTTCCTATCCCCCAGTCATGTCTGTCCTATCTGTAACAACTGAAAATAAATTAAAATAAATAAATAATAACAAAGGTTGATCAAATAGACCAATATGGCAAGGCCGTGATGGTCCATTTGGTAAATTAAGTTAGTTGGGCATCTTTTTTGGCCTTCAGACAATAATTCTGATGGCTAAAAAACAACAAGGAAAGAAAGAAAGAGAAAAAAGTAATAAAAATGTATCTAAAACATCTTTTAAGATGAATCTTTTTATGATTGAGTAAAAAAAAAAATGCTAAAATTCGAGTGCAGTGTTGAGTAAAATGGTTTTATTAAAATTTAATTGACCCTTTGAAATTATTTGTTGGAAGTCTTAAATCCCACTGAACAGGGGAAGAGAAAGAGACAGAGACACAAAGATAGCAACACAGAGGTAAATAAACATGGAGACAAGACACTGAGAATAAGACAGAAGGGGAAATGCCCAAAGTCTCATATCTCTGACAAGTTAAGTCACTTTTATTCATAAAAAAAACCCAGAACTTAAATATAATTATAAACCACACATAAACATAATCATACACTCAACAAAAATATAAACGCAACACCTTTGTTTCTGCTCCGATTTGACATGGGATGGACATAAAGACCTAAAAGTCACTCCAGATACACAATATTACCATCCCTCCCAAACATTGTTCACAAATCAGTCTAAATGTGTGATAGTGGGCACTTCTGCTTTGCTGAGATAATCCATCCCACCTCACAGGTGTGCCACATCAAGATGCTGATCTGACATCATGAGTAGCGCACAGGTGTACCTCAGACTGCCCACAACAAAAGGCCACCCTGGAATGTGCAGTTTTTTGCTTTATTGGGGGTCTGGGGACTCAGAACCGGTCAGTATCTGGTGTGACCACCATTTGCCTCATGCAGTGCAACACATCGTCTTCGCATGGAGTCTATCAGATTGTCAATTGTGGCCTGTGGAATGTTGGTCCACTCCTCTTCAATGGCTGTGCGAGGTTGTTGGATATTAGTGGGAACTGGTACACGCTGTCGTATACGCCGGTCAAGCACATCCAGAACATGCTCAATGGGTGACATGTCCGGTGAGTATGCTGGCCATGCAAGAACTGGGACATTCTCAGCTTCCAAGAACTGTGTACAGATCCTTGCAACATGGGGCCGTGCATTATCTTGCTGGAACATGAGGTGATGTTCATGGATGTATGGCACAACAATGGGCCTCAGGATCTCATCACGGTATCTCTGTGCATTCAGAATGCCATCAATGAAATGCACCCGTGTTCTTCGTCCATAACAGATGCCTGCCCATACCATAACCCCACCACCACCATGGGCCACTCGATCCACAACATTGACATCAGCAAAGCGCTCACCCACACGACGCCACACACGCTGTCTGCCATCTGCCCTGAACAATGTGAACCGAGATTCATCCGTGAAGAGAACACCTCTCCAACATGCCAGACGCCATCGAATGTGAGCATTTGCCCACACAAGTCTGTTACGGCGACGAGCTGGAGTCAGGTCAAGACCCCGATGAGGACGACGGGCATGCAGTTGAGCCTCCCTGAGACGGTTTCTGACAGTTTGTGCAGAAATTGTTTGGTTATGCACACCAATTGTTCCAGCAGCTGTCTGAGTGGCTGGTCTCAGACGATCTTGGAGGTGAACCTGCTGGATGTGGAGGTCCTGGGCTGGTGTGGTTACACGTGGTCTGCGGTTGTGAGGCCGGTTGGATGTGCTGCCATATTCTCTGAAACGCCTGTGGAGACGGCTTATGGTTGAGGGATGGACATTCAATGCACGGGCAACAGATCTGGTTGACATTCCTGCTGTCAGCATGCCAATTGCACGCTCCCTCAATGCTTGTGGCATCTGTGGCATTTTGCTGTGAGACAAAACTGCACATTCCAGGGTGGCCTTTTGTTGTGGGCAGTCTGAGGTACACCTGTGCACTACTCATGATGTCAGATCAGCATCCTGATGTGGCACACCTGTGAGGTGGGATGGATTATCTCAGCAAAGCAGAAGTGCTCACTATCACACATTTAGACTGATTTGTGAACAATGTTTGGGAGGGATGGTAATATTGTGTATCTGGAGTGACTTTTAGGTCTTTATGTCCATCCCATGTCAAATCGGAGCAGAAACAAAGGTGTTGCGTTTATATTTTTGTTGAGTGTAGAACAATTAAAAGTAAAACATACCAAAAACACATCAAATGGAGAGTGAAGCAAATATTATTAATAACAACAAATGCACATATTAATAATATAAACCAAAATCCTTCAATAAAAAGGCTACAAACAGAAACAACAATTTGAAACAGCAATAAGAAAACAGTGAAAGTGACTACAGATATAGACCTTCCTAGGGAGGCCTGAAGTGCAAACATACCCTCTACACTCCCTTCATAAAACAGGGGACCATGATTACCACCATAGTTGGCCGGTCTGAAGGCACTGACCTCAACTTCCATACAATGTTTGAGCAGGACAACCAGGACAGACCCACAACATACAGAGCCTTAAGTGACCGCAGGCAAATCTCATCCACCCCACCACCACAGTAATGGGCAAGTCTCCCTGCCCACTGTACAAAATGTGCTTCACAGACGTTGTTTCATGTTGTAAAGATTGTGCCTTAAAAAAATAGCCACAAGAAGTTTTAAAGAAATCTTTATTTCACTTTTAAGACACATAACCAACACCAACATACGAATCAACAGGATGAGCACATGCTGAAATTCAGTCTTCATGAAAATCGAGATTAAATCACAAAATGTTTGGTCTCATGTGTGTTTCTTTCCAGCTTTGACTCTGTGGAGTAAAACCTCTCCACTAAACAAAAAAATAAAACATCTCAGCAACTTTTTTGTCACCTCCACAGCTCAACACGATACAAATATCACATCAAATGAATGTAAATACGCGTTTCATCTTCATTACAGGTTTTAATGGAATATGCAACAAACAGAATTAGGGCTGTGACATATCATATGATCTGCAATAATACTGGTATAAATGTTTACAAAAAAGTGTGTTTAGAGGAACATCATGTGTTTGCATTCACCCCAATGAGTCAACCCCAGTCATGTCTCACAGCCAGAGCCATATGTCGGGCTCCAGTCACAGTTTGGTAGCTGAATGTTCGCAAAATATGCAAGAAAACTTTTCCCACTGAAAGTGAAAAAAGCAAACCTGTTACAACACTTTAAGCAAAAACACACTTGAGTACAACCGGGCTGTGAAGGCACGTGAGCAGGAGATACTAGCAGCAGTGATGTGCGACCCAAAGGTAAACAAATGATTCAACCATGCATCACTGGAGCACTCGCGAGTTACATTTCATATAACAGCAAGAGCAGTCAGTGGATGGAAATTACTGATGTGCTACACGGTGGAAAAGCAGGAGGTTAAAAAGCTCGACCCAAGATGAAACAAACCAGGTAGAATTTCTTTTCCTTATATGCAGAGGTGGAAAGAGTACTAAAATATTTTACTCAAGTAAAAGTACTATTACTTTGCTGAAATTTTACTCAAGTACAAGTAAAATTACCTGTCTAAAAATGTACTCAAGTAAAAGTAAAAAGTAGCTCATTTAAAATGTACTCAGAGTAAAAGTTACATAGTTACTTTTCTGTCAGCAGGAGGACAGCCGCTTCTGAGTAGTGCAAAAAAGGACAGTGGGATATAAATCTCAAAGTAGTTCTTTTTTAGTGAAAAGAAAAACTTTACAAATTAAAGTGCAGTGGCAGTTAAACTGCAAGTCTATACATGAAAATGGATAATGGTCACCAAACCAATCAACCAAACCAAACCGTCAGGTATCACAGTGTTTTCAATACAAAACCATATCATTCTTTCACATGAGAATGTGTTCTAAACTGTCAAATAAGAGAACAAGTACTGAACTGAACGGCAGCTGCTTTAAAAATGTTTTTGAATTTTTTAAACTTGGCCCTGCCCTACTGTACCTCTAGATTAAAGTTCCTTTGTATCCATCCTAGAGTGTTACTCTCTGAACTTCCTGTTAATTTTGAGGAGCAGTTGATTTTCAGAGTTAGTAGAGTTCATCCTTGCTCACTTTGCAGTGAACAGTAGTCCAGCACAGCTAAAGAGACGCTCGAAGGCAGCTGAGGCAGGCAGGCCAGTGTTAAGTTTGAGAGAAAGTTTTTTGATGTCCCTAATAAGACATCAATGCATTACATAGCTACCGCTGGTAAATTATACCAATATACCTCGTGGGGTTTTTTTTATTGGACAGTAACAGGCTAGTTAACGGGAGGTTGCAAGTGCTAATTAACAAGTAACAGAAGTCAGCTGTCTTTGACTAATCTAAGGTAAGTGAGCGCTCTGTTATTCTTTTGCCTGCAGTGTGAACATATGTGGGTTAAGTAAGAAAGTAGCCGCTTCTGTCTTTAATTTAACTATTTTTTTAAATAAATTCTTATTATTAACAAACAGGAAAAACGTAGGTAAACACATTTTCTTTTGGCAATTTACCAACCCAGTAAAAAAAATGTAAGTTGCGTGGACAACAACGTGCCCGATTACAGCAAGTTGCTAGTACCAACCAACGTTATCTGTGTTCTTCACAGATGTCTTAACTTAATGTGATTAATTTGAACACAGCCTTTTTGCTACCATAACGGTACGAGTTGTATTTAACTTACCTCCACATGCTTGCGCAGGTTTGATGTGGAATTTTTAAAAGCTGCTAACTCGGTCTCTCTGGGCAAACACAGCTTACACTGCATAATAAAGCTGTTGCCTTTCTTGCACTTGAAGCCGAAATGGTCCCTTAAATACGGCCAGGGGTTCACATCCGTTTCTTCGAGTTCAGGGTCAGCAGAATTCGACGGGGCTTCTTTTTTCACTGGATCCATAACACCGATGTCAGACTCCATCTTTAACGTGACCTTAGCGCCAATTTGTTCTACTACCCATCATTCCCTGCAGTATTTCCGAAGTGCAATGGTTTTTTTAATTTACTCAGTAACGGGTGTGATTGAAAACGTAGCGAACTACAATACTTTTTAAAAAATATACTTAAGTAAAAGTAAAATTACAGACTTGAAAAATGACTTTAAAAAGTACAAATACACAAAAAAACTACTCAATTACAGTAACGCAAGTAAATGTAATTCGTTACTTTCCACCTCTGCTTATATGACAGAATTGTGCAGGCTCCGCATTACAAGGTTATTTTGGATATTAAGCTAGAGTGTAAGCACTTGTAATACACTTTTCTTAAAACTTCCAGGAAAAACACCCCTGAGGATACTTATGTGCTCATATTTCATGTATGCCGTGTCACTAACATTGCACTATAATGTTGTTCATAGAGTATTTAAAGGTAGAATGGGAGGCAGAGCCTTCAGCTTTTAAGATTAGACTTAAAACTTTCCTTGTTGCAGATGGGGGTCCCTCCCTGAGCCTGGCTCTGCTGGAGGTTTCTTCCTGTTAAAAAGGAGTTTTTCCTTCCCACTGTCGCCAAAACGCTTGCTAATAGGGGGTCATATGACTGTTTGGGTTTTCTCTGTTTTCATTGTATTATTGTTGGGTCTTTACCTTACAATATCAAGCACCTTGAGGTGGCCACATTTTCACACTTTGAATTAGCTAAGCTGTCATCAGTGACAGCAGCTCACTGGAAGAGAAAGATGGAAAATCCATCATTTACTTACACATATAAATGCTGCTGCCTGCCAAGCTGATAAAATGTACATTATTTTTTTTAAATGTAAGTTTCTTGAAATATTATTTTGAGGCTATATCTCCCACCCCTACATACAATAAACAATACAGAGTTTTTTAAGGAAGGAGGTCATCTGATCTGCTCTGATCTGGCTTCTCAGTGGACTGCTTCATCTGACAGTTCTCCCACTTTTAACTAGTGTGAATCCTCATGTGTCTTTGTAACTGTATCCTCTGAATGAAGCTTTTCCCACAGGTGCTACATGAATGAGGCTTTTCACCTGTGTGAATTCTCATGTGAGTTTTCAAGTTTATCATCTGACTGAATCCCCTCCCACAGGTGCCGCAGGAGTGCAGCTTCTCGCCTGTGTGGCTTCTCTGGTGTCTCTCCAGTGTTGGTTTCTGACTGAAGCTTTTCCCGCAGGTGCTACAAGAATAAGGCTTCTCACCTGTGTGAACTGTCATGTGCTTTTTGAACGTTGATTGGTCTCTAAATTCTTTTCCGCAGATGCCACAAGAATACGGCTTCTCACCTGTGTGGATTCTCATGTGAGTTTTCAAGTTTATCATCAGGCTGAATCTTTTTCCGCAGGTGCTACAAGAATGTGGCTTCTCACCTGTGTGAACCCTCATATGTCTCGTTAGTTTGGATCTGTACTCAAAGGTTTTTCCACAAATCTCACATTTCACAAACTTTTTACTTGTGTCAGTTTTACGCTGACTCTCTGACACAGGAAAGTTGTCTTGCTGATCTCTGCTCTCTGGTTCAGGAGAGCTGGAAGAAAGGAGATGTTCACTGTCCAGCTCTGGCTCACTTTCCTCATAAGTAGGAGCCACCATGAAGATAATAATGCCTTCAGTCTCCTGCTTCACTACAAGCTGATCTACGTCCTGACTGGTGCAAGGTTCCTCCTCTTCCTCTTTTATCTGTGGAAGCTCCGGATCCTCCTGGTCGAGGCTGAAGTTTCTCTCCTGGTCCCCAAAAACCAGTTCCTCCTCACATTCATGCTGTTGTGGGAAAGCTGAGGTGACAAATGGACAAAATTACTTGTCTTAGATAAATATAGAAGTATAACAAGAATGACTACTCGGCAGTGGTGTCTACAGCTGTCCATTTCCAACTCTACAACAGAGTTTAATCAAAATATCATCAGAAATATCATCATATCATTTACCCAGACGTGGAAACTGTTAAAATAAGATTTCATGCACTCACTTCTAACACGTTAGTAAATTTCTATGCACCAATCACAGTTTGTCCACCAATTACTGTTGGAAAGATGTTTATGTAAATGATAAGACAAACATCAGACAGAAGGGGAAATTTAAAAGTAGGATTAAAATATGGGGATAAAAAGCAGCGAAGCTCTCAGAAAACCTCGACTAACAATCAGCTGAGTTTATTTAAACACTGGCCTTGAAGAACTCTGATGTGTTTCCAAAATATCTTTATTGAATGAATTAAAGTCATATTAATTTTTAGGTAAGACCATTACGGTTTTACATACCCCTGCTGTGTAAGTTCATTTCAGGTTTCCAGATGTTATCCAGCTGTCTGAGCTGCTCTTCTTCAGTCCAGATGAGGCCTTCATCCTCCTGTTTGAGTACAATCTTTTCTACGTCATCGCTGATGCAGAGTTCCTCCTCTTCCTCTTTGATCTGTGGAGGATCTGGGCCCTCCTGGTCCAGACTGGAGTTCCTCTCCTGGTTGGAGACCTGCTGGTCATACAGGCCCTCCTCTTCCTCACACTTCATGTTAGGGGGAGATCTTGAGGAACAAAGGGTCACTGAGGAAAAAGGTTAATAATGTGATGACAGGAAAACACATCTGAGCAAATATAGTCCACTCTGAGCATGTCCTCATATGGGAGTGAAATTTAAACTGTACAAATGTGAACAATGAAAGTGTAAGTTACTCTCGAGCTCTGATACTCTTATTAGGAAAGTTCAGAGTACAAATCATTCAGGTAGCTGCTGCCAGCTTCACGCTGCAAGTAAATGTTTGTCATTGTTGTAGATTAAACTGAAAATCTCACAGTGCCATAGCAGATAAGTACCAGTCAGGTTTCACAGCCAGTCATTGCACAGAATCAACCCAACTAAAGTCATCAGTGATCTGAAGATTATTAGGGACTCAGAGTTTCAGTCTTAGTTCTATTTGATCTCATTGCTGCCTTTGATACTGTTGATCATGACATTTTAAATCAAAGGTTTCATCATTTAGTTGGTTTAACCGGACAGTTTTCAATTGGCTCTCGACCTTTGACCCAGTTAAACCTCTCAGGTCATCAGGTTCAGATCTGTTAACTGTTCCCAAAATCAGATGTAAGTGTGCTAAGAGTGTGTTCAGTTACTGTGCTCCTGTTCTTTGGAGCATGCAGCCATAGTTTGCCTGCTGTGGCTGCATTCAAAACTAACAACTATGTTTCCATGCTTTGTGAATAACACTGACATCTGTGAGATTTGAGCTGATTTAGTTCGAGTTAAGACTGTTTATTAGAACATTACAAAGTTATTTTAAAAACTTCATCATTTTCTTGAACCCAAATATAATTCAGTTGAAAAATATACATTTTAACATGAGGTGAGGATGGTGGGGGAGGCACGATGGTCTTGTAGGGTTAGACCCTGATTAAGGGGTATTTTTGAAAGTAAAGCCCATCTCTCAAAGTCCCTGCCGGCCTGCCTCCACCTCGGGAAGCCTGTGGGTGCAGACGGAGGTGAGGAGCACCACAGGCGGCAGAGAACTGTCTGTAGCCCCGGAGTGAGGGTCAGAGAGCCGAAGCAGACAGCGAACTGTGGCACAGTGCAGAAAACAGAAGCTTTCCCTCCCTGCCTCCTTTATCTTAATCTTCTAAATAAATCTTCTATAAAGGCACTTTCTCTCGGTCTCAAGGTTTGTTTAATGCTAAAAGTTCACCGTAAAAAAGAGACGCACTTGTGTGATTAGCCGCTCCCTGATTTCAGTATGTTAGCCTACAAGCTGAGCTCTGATCAGGTCCTACATGAGTTGTATTCTTGTGTTAGTCCACTGAGACCATCGCAGTTTTACCTGTTATGCGTAACTTTATCTCGGGTTTCCGGCTGATATCCAGCAGTCTCTGCTGAAGGTTGAGCTCATACTGGACGATCAGACGTTCTGTTAACCTCAGAGCAGATTTCTTCTGCAGCAGTCAGCCAGTCTCTCCACTATTGCGTCAAACCCTGAAATGTTTCTCAGTCGTAGCACAAAAATAAACTCTTCCAGCTAACAGTCCGTCACACATGAAGCTAGCATCCATCAGAGCCTGTGAGCAGCACGAAGCAGCGCCCCACTTCAGCAGCTGCATCCATAGGCCGTGAAGGCCGAACCGAGCGGCTTTAAATGGGACGGTCTCGCTTACGTCGCGCTGCGCCTGTTGCCTAGCAACCGCCACAGAAGCGATTCATTGGTATCCGAGGCCGAGAGACGTTCACGGACAGGTACAAGGTCGTTAAGCTGGGTCCTGGAGCCAACAGCAACGTTAACGCCAACGACATGTAAATTGTATGTTACACTTGGGAAAAAATGTATCAAAAGTGGAAATAAAATATTTCTTTATTCATTTGCATTTCATTTATCCCTTTAACTCTATTACTTCTCTGAGACAAATATTTGTCTTTGAATATACTGCACCAACTACAATCCTCTGAAACCTTTATGCTTGTATTTAACAGTGGAAATACAAACTCAGCATTCATAACAGGAGTTCTAGAATAACACATGAAAACTTAACTAAAAGATGTTTAAACAGAACTTGAAAACTGAGAAACTTACAGAACTCAAGGAAACAGACTGTAGACCACGATGTACCATTTTATGAGATGTTTACTGGTCATGTTAAACCGTGGTGATTGCTGATACTGTGTCCCTGCTGTTTGTTCTCATCAATAGTCCTCTTCTGTTTTTAACAGAAGCTGAGGGAAATCTTGCTACAGTGTTGAATGATACAGCTCCAAACTAAATAAGTGACTAACTAATGATGCTTTGATCCAGTTTACCAGGATCTATGACACAGTGCACTTTATGATAAAGGCTTTATTCAGCCTAAAAACATGGCAGAATGTAAAACAGTGCACAACCTGAGCTGAGGTGCTTTAACCTCCTCTACATCCTTGTTAGCAGGATGAAGGCGCCCTCTTGTGTTGTGCATCAGTTTCAGATTTCACTTGTTAACCTGCAGGAAGACAAAACTTCACTGAGCCTTCAGCAGCTTCAACATCATCAGTAAAGACAGATTTAAATATGTGTAATATCACACTGTGTCAGTTTGTTCACAGGAGTCACAACCTGTAACACTGATGCAGCATTCAATGACCATGGAAAGAT
Source organism: Mchenga conophoros (assembly GCF_057382185.1). Classification (NCBI taxonomy): domain Eukaryota; kingdom Metazoa; phylum Chordata; class Actinopteri; order Cichliformes; family Cichlidae; genus Mchenga; species Mchenga conophoros. The sequence continues at coordinate 4,659,907 of NC_140543.1, read as the reverse complement.
GGGAGAGAAGAGTTTTCAGTTTACAAATTTCCTAAAACATATCAGAGTTGGAAACTGCGGAGCAACTTTACTTGTGATGGTGTGATGCATCAAGAAATGTCTTCAATCAGACAGTAAAACAACACTAATTTCTGTGTAACGTAAAGCTGTTTTAGTGAAGAAAGCTGAATCTTCTGCTCTAACATTGAACTCTGAACCCATGGTTTTCGCAGATTAGTTTGACATTTTCTTTGTCAGATTTGAGTGAGAGTGAGTGAGAAAAAAAGAGTGTTCAACATTTGATTCATAAGAAAAATGTGTTCCAACATTTAAAATAACATTTAACATAACAAATGATCTGCTCATTGATTACAATCTCTATTTGTCTCGCTAAACAGATAAATGGGTCATGTATGAGTATTTAAAGCGCCCAAAAACAATTTTCCACATCAAAGGAAGCAGCTTAAGAGGATTAAATTCTATTGTCACGCTTAAATTCATGCAATACTTTTCTGCATTTTAAAGACAATATGGAGTACACAATATGAGACCAGTGTCACCCCAAATGTAACTACAAACTCTAAAATCTGGTGGACAGGTGATAACCAAATGTAGAAAATATGCACCCCTAAATGTTTTTAATGACTAGAGAGGAATATACCAAGTGTCAGATTATTTGCAGTTAGACAGTACGACAAAAAAAAAATCTAATTTATTCAATCTGCCTCCCAATATTCCTAAGGACATGATACAACTGACCAGTGTCAGTAAAATTCAGAAAAAGAGAAATGATTTCACATGGTTGACTGAATTGCATTATTGCTGTCACACACAAATATATCCTAGGCTTAAAAAGGCTCATGACATCATAATTCAAAACAAATGGGCCGGAGCCAAACAATTGACAAATTAAAGGAAAACTTTTGTTAGTAAGGTGTTTGTGCATCATGTGCTTCCAAAGCAGCTTCAGTATTTCATGGTTTCTACATTAAACCCATAGCATATACTTATCAGCTATTCAGTGACCCTCTTCAGACCACTCCTATTAGAAGTGTATCACCCCAGGATAAAAGTCATAACAGCTTTGTATTGTTTTGCAGTGATTTTTCTCATTGACAAAAGGACCCAAACAAAGGCAGAAAAGTACCACAGTGCAACAGAATCACTGGATTCCTCCTCAGAGAAGGGATCAAGGGTTCATATTATTCCTTTAATTTCTTCCTTGTTATAAATAAAACTCAAAAATAAACCTTGCTTACATTTTACTATATTTTTTAAAGGAAAGTAGCCAAATTTAAAGAAGTTCTACATGGACGAAAGATCACCAGTTCTCAGGATCTCAGCTTTCTTCAGAAAAGGGGCCTTCTCATCTCTTTTTGTCTACAAACTAAATGTTGGTTGATGTAGACACACAGGTACTCCTCCACCACATCAACATCCTGTATCAGGATAGACAGAGATCTTTTAGCTGTCCTCGTCCTTCTGAAGTTGATTCCTGTCTCTCTGACCTGATCCACATTCAGAAGTAGATGATTTCTCCCAGAGCACTCCACAAAATTATCCACTAGTGCTCTGTACTTTAGTTGTGTACTTTAGCAAAGCTAAAAACATATTCATGAATTTAGAAAATGACATCTTTCTGTTGAAACCAAATGGTGAAATAGATAATCTTTGCACAAAAATATCACCCAGTGCCTATCGAGTCGTAAAATGGGCAAAAGTCAAAAGAGTAAAGTCTACACACACTGCAACCAAATAAAATGATATTTTTTTTCTTTCAGATGTTAGTGTTTCTGTCTTTAAAACACTGTGACGCTAAAGTACAAAAGTACAAAAGTACAGAAGTACCAACCCATTCTGAAGTTTAATCTTTATTGAAAACTGTCAAAACACAAAAATGTTCCCAAGACTCAAATATTTAAATGTATTTATTTGAAGACAAACTTCATATCATTGGTTTCCAGTAGCCTTTAATCCTGTGCAATGAATTATTTTTAGTCACAAGGAGAACAAAATAAATCGTGTAATTAAAAAGCAAACAAATGACAATCTCCACTTTTTATCTTAAAGCAAATGTTTTTAGTTAAGAAAGGTAAAAGAGTTTAAAATAACATTAAAAATAACAAAAATAAAATGTTAATGCAGAGAATTGTGACTGAAGCACATCAGTCCCAATTCTAATGACTAATCAGTCTGCTGTCATTGTGGAGGAAAGGTGTGTTACAAACACATTACAAACACATTACAAACACAACACACAGTGTTCCACTCCTGTAAAGGTGGAAGGGGCCATTCCCCCCCCCCCCCCCAAGCTTGTGTTTATCTTCATCTTCAGGCTACAGAGCTGCACATTTTTCTTCCACAGTGGTGACATTAACACAAAATCTCTCCCAACAGACATATAAACACATTCCAACTGCTATTTGTGAAAAAAACGTGCTGCACTAGATTTATACTGGATCATTTTTGCCATAATGTCATACACAAACAAAAAGACTCAAAAATTTAAAATTAATACCAACCTCACCCTTGCAGCTGATAATTATCTCAATTTATTTCAGTTTGCAGAATTCAACACTTGTTCCAAACACAAACCATCCACTAAGATAAACTCCAGCATAGAGCGGCTGAGTGAACTTGGTCTGGACTCTGTGGAGGAGAGTCATGGTTTCAGAGACGCTGTAGAAGGACAAAATACCTGCTCTGTGATCCAGGTACACTCCTACTCTGGAGGAACGAGGACCTGAGATGGGAATTTGAATGTTGTTGTACCAAAATATATATCTCTTGTTGTTGCACTCTAATGCCCAAGATTTATCATTACATCCAAATCTACATTCATTCCCCTCTCTGTTGATATTTTTGTACGTCACTGCTACATCAACTCCTATCCCTCTCCACTCCACCTCCCAGTAACAACGTCCAGTCAGACTCTCTCTACTCAGGACCTGTTCATATCCAGTGAATCGGTCTGGATGATGAGAATAAGACTGATCTTCAAAAATAAGTATTGCTTTTCTGTGTCCTTCTGATAATACAAGATTTTTCTGTACTGTGTTTGGATCCAGTGTGATTTCACGTGAATATTTTAAGAATCCAGCTCTGGTCTTTGGCTCTGATTGTGGCACTAAAACATCCACTTCAGTGACTGTCAGTGAGATGTTTGTCCGTTCCTCTCTCAGAATGTCCTGTAGTTTATCTCTGACCTCTGACACAGCTGCTGTCACATCCTCAAAGTAGCTCAGAGGACGGATATTGATGCTGGATGAGTCTGTAGACTCACTGAGTGCTGACAGTGAGGGGTAGTTGTGTAGAAACTGGATGTGATCCTCTTTGTGTGAGAGCTGCTTCAGCTCAGCATCTTTCCTCTTCAGCTCAGTGATCTCCTGCTCCAGCTTCTCCTGAAGCTCTTTGACTCGACTCACTTCAGTTTCCTGCTGGGATCTGATCTGCTGCTTCACATCAGAGCTTCTTTTCTGGATGAGATGGATCAGCTCAGTGAAGATCTTCTCACTGTGCTCCACTGTTTGATCAGCAGACTGATTGATGGCCTCCACCTCCTGTTGAAGCAGCTTCACATCTTTCTCTCTGTCCTGGATTCTCTGCTGGATGTTTTGTCGACTCACCTCCAGCTCTCTCTGCCTCTCAGTCCTTTCTGCTGCAGCTGAGACTGTGTCGTGGCCTTTATGTTCATCCACAGAGCAGAGATAACAGATACTCTGCTGATCAGTACGGCAGAACATCTTCATCACCTCATCATGACGAGAGCAGATGTTCTCCTGGAGCTTCTTGGAGGGCTCCACTAGCTTGTGTTTCTTTAATGGAGCAACATCATAATGAGGCTGAAGGTGTTCCTTACAGTAAGAAGCCAGACAGACTAAACATGATTTCACAGCTTTTAACTTCATCTCAATGCAGAAATCACAGGCCACATCTTCAGGTCCAGCATAGCAGTGATCAGCAGGAGCAGCTTGGAGTCCAGTCTTCTTCAGCTGCTCCACTAAATCTGCTAACATGGTGTTTTTCACCAGGACAGGCCTCGCTGTGAAAGTCTGTCTGCACTGAGGGCAGCTGTAGATTTTCTTCTTTTCCTCTTCATCCCAGAAGCTTTTAATACAGTTCATGCAGTAGCTGTGTCCACAGGGAATAGTCACCGGATTCTTCAGCAGATCCAAACAGATCGAACAAGAGAAAGTTTCTTGGTCCAGCTGAACTCCTTTCTGCGCCATTTCTCCTCTCAGTATCAGCGACTGTGTGAGTTTCACTTCCTTATAACTGAAACTAATGCAGTAAATGGGGCCTGTCAGCTATTCCACGTCACTACATGCTGGTTACACCCATCTTCAAAGTTTAGATCTGAAGGGGAGGGAACACAGAAACATGTGGACAGAGAGGAGGTGCTGAGTCAGAGAGTGGGAGGAAGTGGGAGGTTTATCAGACTGTGTGTCATTAACACTTTTTATAACGGAGCATTTTTCACATTTTAAAAATACTATTCAAACTTTTTAAAATTATCTTCTACATCTGCTAAATTAATCATTTTATTCATTTCAATAACCACTGACACTCTAACTACATGTCTCTGGACTCTGAGGAAGCCAGAGTGCCCAGAGATAAGGACAACATGCAAATCACATCGAAAGGCTTGTACAGATCCTGCACAGGACATAGTATGAGACCAGTATCACCTTCAGTGTCATACACACTGAATTGTAATTGTTAGGGTGCCTGGGTCGTTGACCCAGAGGTTTAAGTTTTCATTATTATTGTACTTTGATTTTTGCCTTTATTTATCATTTCTAGTCTTTTGGTTTCTTTGTCTGAGTTGTACCTGCTGGTTTCTGTTCTGTGTTGCCTCCCCTGTCTGCTGTATCCCCATGTCAAGTCTGCGTCTCTGTGTTATGTTTCCAGTTTTACTTTGAAAGTCCGTGTCTCATGTTAATGTGTCTGGTTTTGCTTCCTTTGTCTTTTTAGGCCCGAGTTTCTGTCCAGCCACCTGTTGCTGCTGGAGGGTCCAAGAGGCCCGTCCAGCAACCTGCCTCCGCAGGAGGGTCCGAGAGGCCCATCCAGTCGCCTGCAGTGCCACCATTAGTGGCTCCCACGACATCGCCTGCAGTGCCACCACCTGCTCCTCCTTCTGCAGCTACTGAAACATTGGGATTCAAGCAAAAATCCCAGCAGCTTTTTTTTTTTAAGGATTTCCCATATTATAACAGCAGGTAAATGAAATAAATAAACAATTTAACCAGTCTGACACGTAATAAAAATGACCTTTATTTACTCAGAGGTTGGAACATTTCTTTGTATTACTGTGATTACATGTAAGATAAAAATTAACTTCATTCAACTTTGCCACTACAAAGTCCTCTTAGGCAGTGATAATGTATTTCCGATTTTATCTGCAAGGTGTACATTGTAGATATATATATATATATATATATATATATATATATATATATATATATATATACATATATATATATACGTATATATATATATGGGGATCCCGCAGGCGAATGGGAACCATGAAGAGGCCGCTAGAAAGGCTGCAACCACCAAGTACCTGCAGAGGGTCAGGCAAGTCCTGAGGAGTCAGCTGAATGGTAAGAACAAGATCCGGGCCATCAACACGTACGCCCTGCCCGTGATCAGGTACCCTGCTGGGGTAATAGGCTGGCCAAAGGAGGAGATAGAAGCCACTGACATAAAGACAAGAAAGCTCCTTACCATGCATGGAGGGTTTCACCCCAAGTCCAGCACCCTGAGGCTGTACGCTAAGCGGAAGGAAGGAGGCCGGGGACTGGTGAGTGTCAGCACCACAGTCCAGGATGAGACAAGGAACATCCAAGAATACATTGGGAAGATGGCCCCAACTGACCGAGTGCTCAGTGAATACCTCAGGCAGCAGAAACCCAAGAAAGAGGAGGGAGACGAGGAACCATCATGGAAGGACAGGCCCCTGCACGGTATGTACCACCGGCAGATAGAGGAGGTGGCTGATATCCAGAAATCCTACCAGTGGCTGGACAAAGCTGGACTGAAAGACAGCACAGAGGCACTAATCATGGCAGCACAAGAACAAGCTCTGAGCACAAGATCCATAGAGGCTGGGGTCTATCACACCAGGCAAGACCCCAGGTGCAGGCTGTGTAAAGATGCCCCAGAGACAATCCAGCACATAACAGCAGGGTGCAAGATGCTAGCAGGCAAGGCATACATGGAACGCCATAACCAAGTAGCCGGCATAGTGTACAGGAACATCTGTGCCGAGTATAACCTGGAAGTCCCGAGGTCAAAATGGGAGATGCCCCCAAGGGTGGTGGAGAATGACCGAGCTAAGATCCTGTGGGACTTCCAGATACAGACGGACAAAATGGTGGTGGCTAACCAACCGGACATAGTGGTGGTAGACAAACAGAAGAAGACGGCCGTAGTGATCGATGTAGCGGTTCCGAATGACAGCAACATCAGGAAGAAGGAACACGAGAAGCTGGAGAAATACCAAGGGCTCAGAGAAGAGCTCGAGAGGATGTGGAGGGTGAAGGTAACGGTGGTCCCCGTGGTAATCGGAGCACTAGGTGCGGTGACTCCCAAGCTAGGCGAGTGGCTCCAGCAGATCCCGGGAATAACATCGGAGATCTCTGTCCAGAAGAGCGCAGTCCTGGGAACAGCTAAGATACTGCGCAGGACCCTCAAGCTCCCAGGCCTCTGGTAGAGGACCCGAGCTTGAAGGATAAACCGCCTGCAGGGGCGTGCTGGGTGTTTTTATATATATATATATATATATATATATATATATATATATATATATATATATATATATATATATATATATATATATGTATATATATATATTTTATATATATATACATATACTGTGTTTGTATATTATAAAAACACATGCATGGGGCATGTTAAAGAAACATAGTCACTCTTCCCAGCAGATATCTGGTGCAGAATTAAATAATGATTGTAATATTTATAAAATAAATTTAAAAATAAAATAAAATCCCAGACCCCAATTGTCTGGGCCTGGCAGTGTTGTTGTAAACCCCAATGGGTTTCAGTGAAATCTAAAATATTGATATTGCTGCTCTTTTGGAAAGGCTGCCATGGGTCTCTAATTCAAGAGTTGCATTTTCCAGACACACTTGACACATCCAAACAACCTGCCAGCTGTTTACCTTCTTTATCCTCACCTTTCCCAGTCCTGGTTATGTTGCAGGTTTTTTCCTGTTTTCTCACCACTGTTGCCAAGTGCTTGCTCATAGGGTACTGTTGAATCATGGGGAGTGTTCCTCTTATAGAGAATTTAAACTTATTAAATGCCTTGAGATGACTCTAACTAACTAACTTAAAAAGATAAAAGCTTTCTTCAGTTTGAGCAAAAACTTGTAAGTGAAAGCAGCTTAAACTGAGCAAAGGTCTGGGGGTGCTCAATGTTGTTTCTTTTTGCTGCCCACACATGTAACCAACACTGCTCCACTATTTAGTTTTTCCCATTAGTAATGAAAAACTGTCTAAAGCAAACCCTGTGCTCCTCTGGCTATGGAGCTGCGATGAGCTTTGAGGCCATGTTGGTTAATTTCTACCATCTAGTGGTGAAGCTGTTTAATACAGCTTTATTTGGTTTAAGTTTGAAACACTGACACCTGAGTCACCCTGCAGCCAGCATGCATTTTAGATGCATCTTCATATATCCTGAAATTGTTCAACTTATTCAGACATACAAACATAGCAACATTTCGCTTTGTAAAGTTGATGGTACTTTGAGTTTTGTATTTTAGATTATCATTTGGACTTTTAGTCTGACTGATTATCATTTTGTTACAGTCTGTCGCATTTTCTGATCTCAGATGTCAAATAAATACATAGTGTTCATGAAAACTGTTTTATTTAGGCCTACTTTTAATGAAATTTAAACACGCACTTGAGTTTTTTGTTCTTTTTATTTATCACACATTAACGGTGAGGGACAGAAAGTTTGAATAATATTCAAACTTTCTGTCCCTCACCGTTAATGTGAGATTTTTTGTAAGATGATTGGTTGCATATTATGCAACCAATCATCTTACAAAAAATCTCACAAGACTAAGAGGTGCTCCTCACACTGTGGTTTGTATATTTGCTGTGTTGCCTCTTTAGTACATAAACAATGTAGGATAGACTCTTTCTCTGTCTATTAGATACATTTTTGAAATTGCAATTTCCCTCATGATGACTCAGTGATCATAATTAGAGAAATGAGATAAGCCCTAAGTGTCAGAGAAAGCTGTGACTGTGAATCAGCATGACCACATACGGGACCTCCTCTAAGATGAGTGAAGCCATCATTAATCCTCCCTGTGCTTCCCCTACTGTGACAAATTAAACATACACTCAGTTTTCAGATTAAATATCTTCATGTCTAAAGCTGAGACAGTAATTTTGATACCTTCTGCAAGTTGCAATAACATATGCATGAAACATAAAGGTAAAGCAGGTACAGGTAAAATTCAAATCCAAATTTTAATAATAAACTACATATTAAAGATTATTTGGTTCCCTTGTGATTGTCAACTGATTTGATGGAATTGTGGGTAATGTAGTTGGAAGAATTGTTTCAGCACTGAAGTTTGATTCATGTGTTATGAGCTGAGTAGCAGCAGCAGTGGTTTTTCAACCAAATCTATTCGTCCTTTTCTTCCCAGATATCCAGCCTGGGATCCTGGAGCCTGTCCTGGAAGCAACTAAATCCTGTCAGTTATGATACTAACAGCAGGTGATAGGAAGTTTTCCTGCCCACTATACAAACTCACTGGTAAAATACAGTCTTTGCTACAATAACACCTGTGTTCAGTTAACATTTACTCCTAAACTACAATTTAAAAAGTGAATTTTTATACTTAGATTACCTTTTAAGTCCCAACTTTGAATCTTGATTCAAAGTCTGGGGAACTCTAATGCGACTACTTTTAGCACTTGCAGATATGTATTTATTAAATGCTTTTAATCACACACTGTAATTTAGCTGTATGCATATGTAAAGATATTAATGTGCATAAAAAGACAATAAATATTAGTGTTAAAGTGTGATCAAAACATAAAATATTAAAAAGAAATTCACAATTTAAACTAATGACCTCCTTTCCCCATAAGGCCCCAAAATGTGTCTGAGAGGATTTAACTGCATAGACCTCGAGATGGTTTATAAAAAGGTATAAATCGTAATATGACGTTTGTTGTATTTTGTGAATAATCACTCCTTTATTTGTTATGCAACAATACAAAATGATTTACAGGCATAAAAGAATTTCACAAATACATAAATAAACACAAAAATATCGTTATTTGCTTAGAACTAAATAACAGCAGGTGATGAATGAAATATTAAGTGTTTATATGATGCTCATCAATCCTAAATTTTGACCTCATATACCATTCAGCTGTTTTAAAAAGCCACAACTGATGAAAAATCAAGAGCAGGAGATTTGTCATCAACCAGTCACCTGCCTGTCATGCTGGGACCACACCACACAATATCTTTGTGTTTAAAGGGAACCTGAAATGCTACACACGAAAAGGCTAATTTATACTATTGAGCCTTGTTCTCAAAAACAGACATAGATGTAAAATTATCCTTGAATTTTGCTGGAAGTTATAGTTTTAAAAACATGTTTAGCTCCATCTTCTGTCAGTGCAGAACGTGACGTCATGTGATCGGTTGGTTGATTGCGGCCAATAGACTTAAATTAGTTTATGTTAGCTAACTAGGGACAGAATCGATAACTCAGAGGAAAAGTAATGATACTAAAACTAAAAATCAATCTAAGAGGATCACTTCTATGCTGCCTCTGACTACAACAATGAGCTTCATGTTAAAACCAAGAATATACTGTCCACTTTCACTGTATGTCTCTTTAGCAGGACGTGGCTGGTCGCTGTTTGGCTAGCTGCACTCAGACAGGAAAATCCACCTGTTAATGTTCGAGTTTGTAAAGCACTTTCTAAATGAGGACTGTGTGGAGGAGAGCCTGTTTGAGACAGGTGACAGGTGCTTTCACCGGGCTGACATAAACTGGTTTTTCCTCCTCTGGCCAAGTTTACTGAGCAGCGCAATCAGCTGATGCATTCAGCACTTTTTATGTCATAAGATAATCTTTCTCTTCTTGAGCACATCCAGACAGTTTACAACATAATGGCCCATTTTTCCTGTGGACATGCTGATGAGTGTTAGGGTTTCTAATACCCTAAAAAAAAAAAATACCTGTTATGTTTTTGGTCTGATACTCATGTAGTAACCTGTTATGTAGTAAACTGGTTGTGTTTCGTTAAAGAGAGAAATTTTTTGTGTTGCATAAAATAGTGCTGATGGCATCTTGCCAATATCTGCTTTGCAAGCTGATGTCATGGCTCAGTACACCCGACCTGGTGAGGAACAGGCTCTGCTCCACACAGTCCTCATTTACAAAGTGCTTTACAAATCCAAACATTACGACTAACAGATTAATTTTCCTGTTTGGTGCAGCTAGCCAAACAGCAGCCAGCCACTTCCTGCAAAAGAGACAGACAGTGAAAGTGGACAGTATATCCTCAGTTTGTTAACATAAAACTCATTGTTGCAGTCAGGGGCAGCAAAGAAGTGATCTCGTTAGAATGATTTTTAGTTTTAGTATCATTACTTTTCCTCTGAGCTATCGATTCTGTCACAAGTTAGCTAATATAAACTAATATAAGTCTATTAGTAACGAACTAACCACATAACGTCATGTTCTGTACTGACAGAAGATGGCGCCAAACATGTTTTTAAAACTTTAACTTTAAGCACTTGTTTCTTAAATCCTGCTTCACAGACAGTTTTACATCTACGTCTGTTTTTAGAGCAGGGCTCAATAGTGTAGATTAGCCTTTATTTGTGTAGCATTTCATGCTTCTTTAAATAAAGCCGACTTAATCCTTGCTGTGACTTGACTCATAGGCGTAATTAAATGTCTAATTTCTCTCAGCTCTATGTGAAGGACCAACCCAAGGAGTAGTAGTGGAGTAGTATGTCACAAGATTTGAGTCTTATGGGAAGTCAGCATTTGTACTGTATTAGTTTGTACTACACTAGTTTTGCACACTTGCCACATAGCGACACTGTAACCTAAAAACTACGCCTAAGTCAATTCAGTGTTAATTTGAAAGTCATATAAAGCCTTATAAACGTGAGTGACCAGCCTCCACCTGACTGATAGCAAATAATAAAAGTATAAATTTAAAAAATCCATACGCCTGTTTTCAGATGAGCCTGGATCTTTCATTAGTTACTGAAATCATCTTAGAGGCCTCAGTTTGGTCAGCCATTATTAGGGTATATGGTGTGGTCTCAGCTTTGGGCTACTCTGGTTCGATTTAAAAAAAAGACAGCACTATCTGATCAGTTCTGTAGATGTTTGCTTAACAGGAAGAAGCTAAATTGAAACTCTGTGTTCTCACAGCTCTATAAAGTTGCCTCCCCTCCACATGTCCTCTGGAAACCACACCTCACCATCTGCTTTCAAACTTTTCATCCGTCAGTGGCGTTTAAGGAGTTTGGACAAGAAGCCAGAAGAGGCGGGACTGTCGGTCTGCACCTCTTCTTTGGCTTTGGCCTTCTCTCCGAGGCCAAGCTCCCCCTCCAATTGCTCCAACTCTGACTGGTCCAGCAGCTCAAAGTCCTCCACCTCGCTGTCCGACTCCTCGGTCAGCTCCAGCAGCCTGCTCGATTCTGTGAGTCCCGCCCGCTTGGGGTCTTCAGTTGGCGTCATGAAGCTGACTGCTGCTTCTATTCTCTCCTGGATGGCAGCTGTGACTGCAGCGGTGATAACTTCACCTGCCATCTGGTTGACCAAATCGAGGGCATTGGTGGACTGGTCTTGAGGTTCGTGCTTGGATTTGATTGGATCCTGGAGCCGAGTTGGAGGTGAAGCAAGGCCGAGGCTGAGGTCGTCGTCGTCGTCGCCATTGGTGGTCATGCCATTATCAAGTGAAGGGAATTCAAGTAGGCCACCAATGAACGGTTCTTCTCTGTCAAAGTCTGATCAAAGTGGCCCCGACACAAAAAGGAAGAAACACCAGTTACCTAAATATGTGAGACACAAAGTAGCTCTCGGCGTCAGTCAGAAGAGCGTCAAATGAAACTTACCCTCTGAGTTCTCAGTCTGTGGTGTGTGTCCCTCTGACAGGTTGAAAGTACCATTGTCTGTCCATGTGACATCTGACACCTCTGTGTCCGAGACAGACATCTCTTTACACACTGTGGAGTCGAGCTGGGGGAGAGAGACACACGCAGACGTCAGATTTTATAGTGCAAACCCAGATCTGAGCTGGTAATTGGTTGACTCAGACAAAGTGGTGACATCCGGGACTAAAAGATGAAGCCGCATAACAACTAAGTGCATGAAACTGCAGAACCCTTGAGGCTTACAAGGCATACAACACATTCTTTCTGCATTGCATTCATTATATTTGCACAGCGATTTGAACGCTCTAATAGTGAGCGTGACAGGGAAGTGCACTCAGTGAATTCAACCAGCAGCTCAGTGTTTGGCATGAGGAGAAAAACGTTAAAGCATTTCTTGCCATTGGATTTGTCCCATGCTGATGGTGATGTGGATCATGTGTATTGAATTTTACTAGCTTTAACTGGATGCTATCAGTCAACAGAGGCATAATTACGTTAAGATGAGAAGATGATTAGCCAACCTTTGGAAACATAGAGGAGAGGTCTGACTCAATGCCTTCTTTCTCATTCTGAGCCTGCAGGAGTCGCTTTTCTAAAAGAAAAAAAAAAGAAAAATATGGATAAGACTGATTTAGTTCTCTGGCAAAATACTGGATAAAAAAGGTAAACTGATTTTTACATGATAACAAATCTTTTTAATGTTTATTCGCTATTTAAATAAGCATTCTTATAAAAAATCTACTCCACATTCAGTGTACATTTCTACAATAGTTCCTACATGCTATGTAGCATTTCAAAATAATGTCAAATCTAGGTCAAGCCGTGACCTTAATGTTAATTTACCTGCACACTTAACTTTGGGTCAAATGAAAAAACAGTCTTAATGAACTGCAGAGCAGAAACGACAGACCCTTACATTATGCTTGTTATGTGTTGTTGAGATATATGGCTCATATTGCATATGCCAAAGGAGACTTTTACGAGTTGCAACAAAACTTCAGTTAAAGTTTTTAAAGATTTGTTCTGGTTAGGTCTACATAATAGAAAAATAAAGGTCATATAGGTTTGCAGCAGTTTGGCAGGTAGTTGTCTTAAAAAAAAACACATGGTGAGTCACTTCCTGATCTCATGTCCTTGTTTGGATAATGAGTAAAAACAAATTGCATGATATTTACCGTGGTTCTCTTTGATTTTCTGAAAAAACTCGCCGATGCCAAAGTCCAGCTTCTGCAGAACTGGCTCCAGCCACGAGCTGATGTCATGAGATGAAATCAGAGGCCACAGAAAGACACCCAACACTTCACAGAGGAAGAAAAACAATGTCAGCTTATTTTGCAGAATAAAATGTGTACAGCAAGCTCAAATTCAGCATGCGATATTCATCATATGTGCTGTTTAACTTGTGCTGTCCTTGGGATTCCCATCTACTTGTTTGCTATTCAACTATGGACCATTTTTGGCCCGAGGACAACACAAGGGTTACCTCTCGGAAACCAGACAAAAAATGTGATTCAAATGGGTTTTTCAGTTGATAACTTGACCTTTTGTTGAGCAAATCTTTGAGGACTCACCTAGAATATACGAGATAACGATCCCTGGAATGTAGCGTCCTAAGACAGCAAAGAAAGTGCACACACTGCAAACCAGCAGGCAAAACTAAAACAGAGAGGCAAAAACAAAGAACTTTTTGCTGTCAGTTACAAACTAAACTCCCCCTCAACAATAAACTGTTTTAGTATTTCTGGTTTTACAGATATGCAAAATCCCTCCAAGCTTCAGCTTCAGACACAAATTACAGACAGTGAAGTTATAAAGCAAACAGGTATTTTCCAACAATGCTGAATGGTAGAATTGTTTTATACAGATTTCAATAATTTATTAACTAATTGTTATACTAAATATATATATATATACAGTATACATATATGCTTTGTTCATCATGACATACATCAGGTATGTCGTCTCTGCCTCACCTTGCCTGGGTTTTGCTTTTTGAAAGCTGATGTCTCTTGCAGGAAGAGTCTGAGGGAGTCAGTAAGCTGAGGTCCAACCCCAGTCCGGCTGTCCTGGCCTGAATCAATGATCTCCCAGCTATAAAGAGACAAAGACAGAGGAATGTTAATTAAATTGAAGATAACACTCCTGACTGTGCTTGAAACAATGGGCCTCTAAAATGTAAATTTGGAGGTCTAATGATGCTGCTACTCTAATAGCCTCCATAATTTAGACATGAAAGGCTAAAATTGTCGTGGTCGTGGGTCTGTTGCCCAGAGTTCTGTGTTTTTTAAGTTTTCTAGTTCTGTTGCATTTCTTGCTTTAGTCTGTTTTCATAGTCCCCTCCAATAAATTGACTGGACTAGATCATGCTGACACACTTTACGGTGACTCCGCATTAAAAATAGGACCAGCATTTGACAAACTAAGAAGGGGATTACATTGCTGTCAGAGGCTTGAAATTCTGCTTCGTTGAGGGTCATTAATAAATTTTAGTCCAAGTAAAAAGCCACTCCAATGCAAATGCCATTGTTTAAATTAGGAAGCCTACAATAACATTGGCACGATGACTGTGCAGACAGGTGTGGGATGGGAATAGGGATGTGAAACTGGTTTCCATGCTGTGGCACTGCTGGGAATTCTGGGCCACCTGATGATTTATAAAACTTTCCGCTCCAGGATGGGAGTTCCCGAACATCACCTCCTATTTAAGCTCCACTATCAGCCTCTCGTGTTCTCGTCAGATATAAAACAGCTATGAAAGGCACAGGTGTGGCTCGTGTGTAGGTCATGTGTGATAAATAGATATGAGTATGAGGCAGCTAAAGTCATCTTTCCTCTCTTAGCTACTTTCAGTTCCCCAGGCTGTAATGCAACGTAATATTAGTAAAGCTAAAATGTGATAAATGAGCATTTACTAGTGTATAATGTAACACCACAAACATCTATCACCAGGACAGTGATTCTGGAAAGGTCACCTCTGAATGGCTCAAAGAACAAAGAAAAAGATTTTGTAATGGCCTAGTCAAGATCTGGACTTAAATCAGATTGATGTGCTTTCTCACGACCTCAAACAGGAAGCAAAATACTACTTCTAGAGCTGTTTAGCCTACTATCTTCTCGTGAATATGATGGAAATAAATAGCAAAAATTTGCAGAAAGAAAAGCATAAATCTGGACCCAGTTATTACAAAAATCTCAAACTCAGTGTGAGCAGTCTCTTACACTAAAATATACCTATGAAATGTGATCACTCTGCAGAAGAAAGCCTCAGTCTACCCTGCACCTTTGTCTCGTCGTTGTCAAAGTTTATTCTGGTCTCCTTTTTGGTTTACTTCTTGTTTTATTTTAAAGGTTAGGTCTTCATATTTCTTTCTGTGTCTGCTTCCTTCCTTTGGTATTTGCCCTGTCCTCTTTAGTGTTTGATTAAATTCACCTGTAGCTTGTTACCTTTGTTTTCCTGCTGTCTATTTAGCCTACTGACTCATTTCCCAGATTGTTGTTATTGTTTATCCAACCTAAAATAAACAAGAGCATTTCAAGTTCAAACATGAATGCATAGTGTACTAAGAGAAATTTCTACTGTTGTTCAGACCAAATTAATCTGTCATTGTCAGTGTAAAAGCTGGAAATGTCTCAACCATGTTCCTCATATTAAATATCCCACTTTATCCAGCTGAGGATGGAAACTACATGTCCTGTGGTTGCAGCTGTCCTGGTGGAAACAGCTGGTGGGAAATGGTGATGGGGCTCAAGTTACTACAGCAGCTAGACAGGTTTCCACCAGTTAACCAACAAATATCAAAATACTGACAGTTTTGTAGATTGTGTTACATTTTACACAGAACCTAACTCTTTTCTGAGTCTGATTTAACTCCAGTGAATGATTGATGCAGTAAACAGTGTGGAAGGGGAAGCTTAACAAATACAAGTAGGATCACTATTGTAGCCCAGTGGCTCTGCAGCGTTTGGCAGCTTAAGGCCACGTTTACCTCCAATGACTTACGCTGAAAGTCTGTCACTAATAATATGAGCTTGTTCTTTCTTTCTGAGTGCAACTTGATACAAATTTACCAGCACATGCTGATAAAGGGACTGGACATTTGTAAAAGAAAAAAATTACTTCCAGCACGGTGTGACTTAATGTGGTATTTCTGACGTATCCCAGATTTATCCCTATTCTTGGCAGGTCTTTAGGAAAAGCTTATTCAGCCTAAGTATTGCATATTAGCATTTGCTGGCAGCTGCTAATACTGGAAACGATCTTCACCAAGGTTGGTTTTCTTCTTTCCTTGCACAGCTTTTAACTCCATATTCACAGTTTCACTGTCTCACAAACAGAGCATTAAACTAACTAAACTTGACTACTAAGGTGATTTAACTGATACCATCCTATGCATGCAACCGGTAAATCTCATATGGAGAAAAGTTGTTTACAGTTGCTGCACTTCTGCAAGCCACTTTGCAGCCCATCTTCTGCCCAGAACCTCATTTTTTTGCTTACTAACACAATCAGTGCCATGTCTGCAGTCATCTCCATAATTCTTTCATCCTTGACCAGCATTAAAGATGGACTCCACCAAGTCGTCGTTATATTTACTTTTATTACACTGTCCGACCCAACACAGATCATTTGCATTGACTCAAAATGATAATCCAAATTGTCTGTATAAATTTGTAATCTGCTACGATCCAAAAACGCCCTGTATTTGTGTTGAAAAAGAGAAACTGTTTTAGTTCAGCCATAGAAATTAAACAGTCAGAACTTATCAGTTAAACTTCCACTTTATCTGCAGCTCAGTCCAATTCTCCCTCCCCACAATCATGCTTCAGTTTGGCACCTAGGCCACGAGAAGCGAGAGTATCTCTTTTACATCCACCTGACCCACACACCCAGCCTTGTCTCACATAACCCTGATGACGAAAACTCAACCCGCTGATCCCCTCTCGACTTCCAGCGCCCTGTAGGAGTTTGCTTTCCAGGCAAGATGGTGTGCTGAACATGTGACAGTAAAATTGCAAAGCAATTATAGCAACATGGATGGGCTGACAAGGTAAGAATTTATCCATTCCACGAAAGCCAGACATCTCCCTAAAAAGACATGCAGCTCTTCTGTAAAGTTTCACCACATTTGTTTGTTTGAGCTTGTTGCTTGGTAATTTCTTTGGCAAATCCAGCTTTACAGCTGACACAGAGGCCTCGTGGATGTGATGCGATACAGTGCCATATGGATGATTGCTTGTTCTGAAATTAGTAAATCCCATTTAGTTTTCCATCCAGCTTGACTTTTACAGTAATATTTGCATCAGCTGGGAAATGAATGCACATTCAGCAGATGTTTTGACCTACTTTGATCTTGACCTTTCTGGTGGGGGTCACCAGACAGACGAACTTTCTGCTCAGGGGACTTTCTTGATTCTGTTGTTGCATTAAGGCTGAAGAAGGGAAGCTAGGTGTGATTTTTCCTGACTAAATTCCTTCTAAATACATGCTAAAATCTTGAAATCTGTTCATTAACACTTGTTAACACTACCCATTATATTAACTTCATCATCTTCATTGCAATCATGACACAAGAAGTGAAGGAACAAACCAAAACGCTTTCAAAGAAATGTTAAAATCTACCCATTTCTCTGAGCAGAGTAACACACTTTTCACGTTAAAAAGTAAGCTGGTGGCAAGTAGCCATCTTTCATCCTCATTTGTATACTGACAGGCGACCTTAATAAAATTGTTCGATTTTTATCAAGATGACCAATCAGACTTGTCTATGCAGACATTGCACTAGAGTTTACCAACAACCCATACTCCTTGAGGCAGCCTTGGAGCCCAAGCAGACTTGGAAAATGTGTGATTGGATCGGCAACTGCCCCCATTCACGTCCACAACCGAGTGGACCAACCAACCAACAGCAATGATGTCAGTAAACACACCACAAAATCTCAATGGGAATGGAAAAAAACACATTTCAAGACATTGACCCAGCCTTCAACTCCCCCAAAAATTATCCGATCAAAAGTATGAATATTGGGTTTATGTTTACACTTCTTGGTAGCCTCTATCTGCAAGATTTTCCAGTGAATATCACCAGTTTCTGACTTTAGATTTAACCAAAAAGTGTTTGCACAACTTAAAGTAGTAGTCAACCTTCAACATGTGCATTCTCAAAACTCCTGCCCCATGCTCTCTGGATACTTGTTGAGAAAAGACTATATCATGTTTCATTGCCCCAGACTCTTACACACCACCACTGAGCACTGTTATCCACTGGTGGGTCACTATTAGTCACATGTATGAAGGATTCAGGCAATAGTCCAATAGAAACTAAAAGGCTCTGAAACAACAGAACACGGAAAAAGCGGCACATCTGAGCCTCTAACAAGCCCAGTGACTGCAGTTTAAAAATAGAAAGACAAACAATGCAAAGAATGGCGGCAAAAACATCTCAGCTCTTCACTTGTGTCTGCCCCCCGTTTATGTGGGTGTTTACCACAGAAAACCTGACTCTGACGCAACTAACACCTGATTATGTTCTGCGTAGAGACACACAGGTAAAAAGACTGATATTAACAGAGCGAGAAATCAGAATTCCAGCTGATGGAGTTTACATTTAATGCCTTCGTGAAAGAGCAGTCTGCATGTGTCTGCGTATGAAGCCAAAACAAGCAAGTTATATAAGAAACCAGTGGAACAGACAGACATGGCCCAATGACACAACTTTTCAAAGTTCATCTGTTCTGTGGTGCTTCTTTATTCAGACTGACATCAAAAGTTGAATGTATTATAAATTTAATAATTTTAGTATGATCTAACTTTACGTTGAGATTCTTTAGTAAGTTCAGGTCACCCTCCCAACCCCCCAAAAATAAAAGTTTTCAGTTTTTCTTTAAAGTACTTGAGTTTGTTCAGTTAAAAGTGCTACATCATCTCCTTCATTTCTGCCAAAAAAAATCAGTAAATCTCAGATCCATGCGTTTTCAAGCCTACAATAAAGGGACAAATACAACTAAAATTGTCCAAATATCTGCATGTTTCCAACTGTAAAAACAGCTAAATTCTTTCTACTGGATCTGGATTAGCAGACCAGACAAGTCATTGCTCCTTAAATCTATTCTGGCTTCCTCTCCAGGACACAAATTTGTACCTCAATCCTGCCCCATGGTCTTCAGGAGACATCTCAAGGTCTTCAGGCACCTTCAGAGGGCTAAATGGTGCAAATAAAACAGCCAGGTAAAAACTGGATCACGGATAATGGTAGAAAAAAAGAAACACCTAATTTAAATGTTTTCCAGTTGTTACAAAATGCAAACCTAGGCTTGAGGTAAGCTCAGCTTTTAAGTGTGACACACTGCACGAGAGCAGCTTCTGTTTATCCTCAATGAAGCCCCGCTTGGAGTATTTCAAGTGACCCCGTCTAAAAATAACCGAGTCACACTACATTCCATCCGGCAGCCATCAGGAGTACAGAGGGATGGGGTTGGGCTAGGTTGGGCTGGTTTGGGTGCAGTTGGGTGGGGTGGGGGGCAACAACAACAGCCTGTATCAACAACACCGATCCAACAACAACGGTCTCCTAAACACACCTGCTCTTGTTTCAGTGACATGCATTGGACAAACAGAGGAGAAGAAACACAATGTTGTCTGCGTGTTGATCGATGCTGTCAAAACTTTTAGCTCAAGGGAAAGTTTGACGCTTGTCATGCCCTTTTCCTTTCAGCATTGTGTGGGCCTCGACCCCAATTCGCTGTCACTTACGGACAAACAGTTTCCACCCTTTTGTATTTGTCTGGGTGTTTAAACCAAGAGGCAAAATCCAGGAGTCAAAAGAAGCTCGAGACGTTACTGTAGAAACGTATTTATGGTGTAGTACAAAAAAATAATTTTGACCGATTTATTATAGCTTTGACTGATGAGGTGTAGCTGTCAGCCAGCTTCACCTGAACTGGACTTCTTAACCGTGTTTGTGCTATTTGTACCTTTTGGAGTATTTTTATGGAATTATCATAAAAATAATATGCTTACTTTGTAGTATAGACAAAAACAGAGAGATGCCAACAGGTAAAGGTTATCCAGGTACAGTTTTGGCAACAACGTTTGTTAATTTTCTTCTTAAAAACATTCAACTTGGTAAACTACTTTTAAGACGAAAAGCAACAAAGTCTGGATGTAATCACTGTTATTCTTTATGTATGACTTAATCACATCACTTGACTGTGATGAAACACTCATAGGCGGTTTATTGTGCTGTTTATACTCCAGCGGACCCCAGGTCCAATCAGAGCGTGCACTCTGAAACACACCCACTCCATCCCAAGTGATCTGATTGGTTCAAGTGCTTCCAGTCAGTCTGAATCTGTTCCGGCGGTGTGGAGACAGCTGAGTCACTCACACACACACACATGCACAGTAAGTAATTAGGCACACATTGCACTCAGGTTTCACAACTCTTAAGAAACTTTGCAGTTGTTGTGGGAACACAGAGTAGCTCAGCACTGAGTCTTTCCTCGAAGCCAACGCCACAAACACAAATTGTATGAGTCGCATGACGTTCGTCTACATCTGTAAGCACCATCATTTAAACACACAAATGGCACTGACATGATGCTTGACCAACAGTTCTTTCACTTTCCCAATAACAGTTTTATTGCATTTGGCATTTGTTTACATCCTGTAACTCTTGACTCCACAAATCCACAAAGCTGGAATAATTTATAACACCTGTGTATGTGCTGGGCTTTTTTGATCACTGGATAGTTCTCATATTTATATAATGATAAACCTGAGAAACAATCACAGTTATCTCTCTGTTTTTGGTTCTATGTTCTGCTGTGTGGCTCAGCCTGACTTGTGTTATTGAGCTTCCAGGTGCAGCAGGAAGCAGGTTTTACCAAATAAGCTATTACACCCACTAAGCACCAAACAGCAGACGGGCACACGTAAATGTCAGCTGTTAAAGTAAACAGCAACAACAGCTTCAACTCTTCTGGGAAGGCTTTCCACAAGGTTTAGGAGTGTTTATGGGAGTTTTTCTTCCAGAAGCACATTTGTGAGGTCAGATACTGATGTTCAACCTGCCCTTCTCACAGTCTCTGCTCTAATTCATCTAAAGGCATTCTATCAGGTTGAGGTCAGGACCCTGTGGAGGCCAGTTACGGTTTCCCACACCAAACTCGCTCATCCATGTCTTTTTTGACATGTTGGAACAGGAAGAGGCCATCGCCAAATTGTCCAAATTGTCTTGGTATGCTGAAGAGTTTCTTCCACTGGAAATAAGGGGGCGAGTCCAACTCCTGAAGAACCACCCGACAACACTCTCCTGGTAACCTCCAACCCCAGATTCATCCTTTACATTGCCAGAAGGAGAAGCATGAATTGTGACTCCAGAAAGCACATCTGCACTGCTCTAGAGCCCAGTGGTGGCATGCTTTATATCACTGCATCTGACGCTTTGCATTGCGCTCAGTAATGTAAGGTTTGGATGCAGAAGCTCGGCCCTGGAAAAGCATCCCATGAAGATCTCTACGCACTGTTCTCGAGCTAATCTGAAGGCTGTTTGAAGTTCGGAGGTCTGTAGCAACTGAATTTGCAGAAAGGTGACAAACTCTGTGCACTATGTACCTCAGCATTCGCTGACCCTGTTCAGTGATTTTACGTGGTTTACCACTTCATAGCTGAGTGGCTGTTGTTTGTAATTGCTTCCGCTTATATAATGCCAATAACTTTTAGCAGAGAGGAAATTTCACAACTGGACTTGTTTTGCAGGTATCATGGTTTCACTCTGGAATCCACTGAGCTCCTGAGAGTAAACCATTCTTTCACAAATGTTTTTAGAAGCAGTCTGCCTGCCTGCTTGATTTTTATATACCTGTGGCCATGGAAGTGATTGGAACATTTGAATTCAGTGATTTGGATTTGTGAGTGAATACTTTTGGCATGTATGTGTATGTTCCTCAGGAGTTAGTGGAGACCACACGAGAGTGAAAAGGAAACTAACATTCACCATTTACACAACATGACTCAAAATAAATGCCAACTGTTACTTACATTACTTGCGACATTGTTTTTTCAGTTATCAACACCCCTCCCATGCCCCCCTGCACAAACACACACACACGTAGATATATGTGGCTGGCTCACACTCCTCAGCTGTCAGCTCACATTGTGGGTCAGCACCTAATCTCCTGCAAGCCTTTGCCTGAGACGTGCTCTGTGCCTGATGTACAATTACCCACAAGACAGCTCTGACAGGCAACAGCAGGTGGCAACAACACAATCCCATCCTGCCAGCCAAATGCCACAGAGACAGATAGAGGAAGAGTACAAGACAGACTGTGGAAGTGTGGATATGCAAATAAGGGCAAAAGAAATCTGAAACAATCAAAGCTCCCAACATAAACTGCAAAAATTTAGTGCGAGACCTAAGCTCCACACTACAGCCAAAAATAAAACCAACATATCAGTGCTAAAATCTGCAGTTCCTCTAACGGCCACTTGAGGCTGTCCCAAAGTACATCAATCCCCACAAGACTGTTGAAATTACTCATTTCACTGCAGAAACAAACATGTTTAAAGTTTGATTTTTAAAAAAAAAACATTTAAAAAACTCTTTAAGTATTTTATGCCCTCAATTCAACTGCACAGTGGAAAATATTTTTATAATTCTACTTTTTTGGATTTGTTTAAAAAGCTGGCATCTTGAAATGAAAGCTGTGGTGACTTTGATGCACATGTCTGGAGTCTGGGAACTAGCTAGTTGAAGAAGTTGGTGATCCAATTATTTATTAGTCTGACACTTAGCACAAATTAGCAGCTATCTTCATGATCTACAATCTCATTCAAATATGGCCACTTAGCTCTAATAAATTCAAGTCCACAAACCAAAAGGTGACTTTGATGTAACTGTTGTACAGTTGGTACAGTTTTGTTCAGGCATTTACTCACATTCATTATGAGGCAGTTGAAACTTGGACACAGCTGCATGTTCGAACAGGAAAATGATCCCAAAAAAACATCACAACTGGTTTTGAAATGGTTAAAGTAGGCTAACATTAAGCTTCTGGAGTAGTTTTCCCAAAGTCCCGACCTCAAGCCTACTGCACATTTGTGCTATGTAACCAACCAGATTAAATGAATTCTACCAATTCTGCCAAGAGTCACTTGAATGAGTGATGAAACATTTCTCCCACGTCCAGATGAACAGAATTAACTTTTTGGCAAATATTAGTGGGCATGTATTTATACAAAATGCAAAATCGTACATCCAATTCTTGTTTTTTAAAGCCGTTAAAGAGGTACGCTGTGCAATCATTCCACCCAGGAATTAGAACAGTTTCAGAAATCATTAAAAGCCCAAAATTAACATGAAGTCCATGCACATGAGTGTAACGTCTTGATGCATTCTCAATCATCTTTCGCCATCTTACAGTGATTGCAGCCATTCCCCAACTCTCTGTGAATGGTACTCATGGCCATTGATCAGTGGTCTTTGAGCAGCGGGTTTTGGTCAGTGGTTGTTGATCAATGGTCATGAGAATTTGCATAATTAAGATTAAGGAACTGACCTCCCAGCCCATTGTTCCTTCAGTGGGCTGGTTTCAGTCATTATGCAAATGTTCTGTTTATAAGATTGAAACCTGCAGTCAGCTGAGACTGAAGAAGTCACCTGGATGAGTGACGAAACGTTTCTCCCACAAAACTCTACGTCCAGATGAACAGAATCAACCTTTGGACACATGAGTGTAACTTCAAGCTACAGCTGTACTTCTCACACTATTAACATTTTTCAACCAAAAGTTGTTGTCATCAGCTCCACTGACTCAAACACTGAATACATAGAAGATAGAAACTGGGTGAAAAAAGTCCAAATGAAGATTACAAGTGGACCTTTATTTATTAATCAGTTTGGTTTTACTTGGATGAAAAATCTTCAACTGGGTGAACTATAACTGAAATGAAACAATTACTATGTCCATGATATTAAAATGCATCTTGTGAGGTGTCTGTCATTTTAAGTACAGTGTAAATTGCCCCTGACCTGGACTCACCCAACTATCTGTTATATAACTCAGATGTGTTGCATCCAGCCTGGCGCCCACAAATCCCTGTCACCTCCGCTGAATCCCATGGAACCTTTAGAGCCGGCATCGAGTAACGGACGACCTCCACCCCTTGCACCACTAACACCATTTGAATGTGACTCCCCCTTCAATGCCTTTATCACTTGGTCACAAAACAGACTGCCAAATGGGTCATGGCTCAGCACCATTAAATGGGGATCTGAAACTCTGAGAACGTGCATTAAGATATTTCTATTTTATTTATTCCACAGCAAAAATTTTATTTTTATCATGGTATTTATAAAGAACAATCACTGAATGGTACTTTAATGAACAATTCAAATAAATGGGAACTGTCAGAAAGTACAAAGTAAAAGAACAAAGAATAAACCATGATCAATACCACAAATTCAAAGATTTGATGTCATCGCTTATAGTTTTTTGAATTTCTTGTAAATTCTCACATATTCTGATTATTTACATAAAGGATTACAGGATTTTCTCTTTGAATTCGACTGTATATTTACCTGTTTTCAGCTCATGCTGAGCAGGTTTATATGTAACTTTATACAAGAAGAAGACCAAGAAGAAAATCTTATGAATTTCCTTTTAAAACACGATCACAAAGCTTTTTCTTTTAAAGATTCTTGCAGCACAAATCATTTACCCTCACCATATGTTTAGCTCCACAGTGACATAAACATACTTCAGGTAATGTAAAACTGTAAAGTATTAAATGGTGCTCACTGACAGTTAATGAATACTATAAC
This sequence comes from Mchenga conophoros, assembly GCF_057382185.1. Lineage (NCBI taxonomy): Eukaryota > Metazoa > Chordata > Actinopteri > Cichliformes > Cichlidae > Mchenga > Mchenga conophoros. The sequence continues at coordinate 4,634,923 of NC_140543.1, read as the reverse complement.
AAAACAAGAGTCCATAAAACAGATTTGGAAACAGACCAAATCTGACCAGTGAAGGACTGTACAGTAATTATTCTACAGTTACGTATCCTGAAATATTGAATCAAATAATGTTGTTATTTAAAGAGGAACTATTATTCATTTTCTTATTTATCCATCCATTATCTTCTGCTTATTCAATTGAGGGTTCAGTGAGTGGGGATATCGAAAGTATGGTGATCTCAGAGAAACATTATTAAGGACTTGGAAACGAGCAACACATACCTTCTTTGAACCTTATTTTCAGATTTTAATGCAGTTTAAATCTGTGTTGTTATTTAACAATTTTCCTTCAGTCCGAAAACTTTAGGTCACAGTTTAACAGCTTGGGTGTCAGATTTTAATGGAAAAATACAAAGAGATGACTGAGATCACTATTAGATTAATATTTCATGTTTAAAGTTATGCGTAGAAATTGTAAAGTCACACTTTTGCCTAAACAAACTGAATAATTCATGATTGTGTGCTCAGGCTCCATCCAGTGGCAGAAATAAAAAACTAAGGATATGGATGGAAAGACAATCATGTAAAGAAATTATTCTTGTTTTCTTACAGAGAGGAGAGAAGGAAAAAAACATGCTCATAACTGAGTTCTCTATTGTCAATAGTACTTTAACGTGATACACTTTTTGAAATATTTCTTCACAACAACTGAAAGTTTTGTAAATAAGTTTGTTTGTTTAGTTCTTCATGGAAATTATGTGAGAAAAATGTCATTCATCCTTAAGCCATCCTTTAAGCTCTAAACACCACGTCCAGAACACCTCACTATGAATGTGAATGGTACTTATGACCATTGGTCAATGGTGTTTGATCAGTGGTTGTTCCTAAATGGTCATGAAAATTTGCATATTATGATCAAGAAACTGACTTCACACACAATTGTTCTAGTTTCAGTCATTGTGCTAATGTACTGTTTATAAAGTTGGGGAAACCTGCAGTCAGCTGAGACTGTAGAAGTCACTTTCTCCCACTGAAAACACTACGTCCAGATGAACAGAATGAACCTTTTGGGGTCATCCATCCAGTTTCTTCTACTACTCTAATTCAGATAATGGGGGTGTGAAGCTTATACTATGCTGTCTTAAGGCGAGAGTCAGGGTATGCCTTGAAGAGCTCACCCTCTATCACAGGAGAGAGAGACACACAGAGAGACAGACAAGCATTCACACTAACATTCACACCTACAGCAAATTCAGAATCCGTAATTAACCTAACACCATCCATGTCTTTGGACTGTGAGAGGAGGAGCCACAGTAAAACCCACGCAAACACAAACACCACACAGAAAGGCCCCTGGCTGGATTCAAACCAGAGTTTGAAAAAATGTAAAAATTAAAAACTTCCAACTGAGATGAGTGTCAGGGAGATTTGTGACAGAAAGACAGCTTTAAGCGTGAAGGGAAGGATGGTAGTAAGACCTGCTGTCATGCATGGTTTGGAGACACTGACAAAATGACAGGAGGCAGAGCTAGAGCTGGCAGGTTTAAAGATGCTGGGATTTTCACTGAGAGTCATTAGAAAGAATAGGTATTTGGACATATCAGGTTGAGGTGTTCTACTGACAAAGTTAGAGAGACAAGGCTGAGATGGTTTGGACCTGTGCAGGGTAGGGACAGTGAAAATGTTAGACAAAGGATTTAAAGATGAAGATGCCAGACAAAAAGAATAGAGAAAGATTCATGGGTGTAGCGTAGGAGGACAAGCAGATTGTTGGTGTGACAAAAGAGGATGCAAAGGACTGGGTGAGATGGATGATCCACTAAGAAGAAGATGAGATGGAGAAAAACTAAAAATCTGTGTAATTTACAGCACCTGTTTGATGCATGTGTAAAAAATGTGACCTGCTTCTAATAAGAATCTTTTAAGCGAAAAGGCACAAACACGGACTATCAGGTCTAACATCCTCATGTTGGTGTTGTTCCTGGATCAACATAATAATGTTAGTCTGGGAGCATCATTGGATATGACAAATCACATTGTGTTGTCATATCATTGTGACTTTGGAAAAAAAACTGCCGATGTCCACTCAGGAAAGAAATCAAAAAATGGGGTGTGAGGGTCAGGGTTAGGGTTGGAGAACAGGGTGTGATCGCGGTCAGGGTTACAGCCTCAGGTTTACGATTTGGTGTGTGGTGTGAATTTGTTTCCACGTGGCAAAACTATTACATCACTACAATCTCATTGGTCACTTGTGATGTCCAACCTGGACCAACATTAGCTTTGTTGATCCAGGAACAACATCGACATGATATCAGCTCGTGCTTGCTATTAATCTGTTTAGGCATCTCTGATTATCTAAGTATCAACACTAAGCAGCCAGTCACAAGCTTGCAGTTAGAGGGAGGTTTCAGATCGTGAATGCAGCTCTGTTCATAGTAAAGGCATACCCCAGGACATACAGATTATAGTAATGGTTAATTACAGTTTAATCTGATACCTTCTGATACACGTCAGATTCTCCAAAAGCCTAGAAACTTTTAAAACTGCTCTTAAAACTCACCTCTTTTCATTGGCTTTTAGAAAGGTTTAATTTATTTGTTTATTTATTTTTTATTTTGATCAGCGAGGTGTTTTACGAAATTGTGTTCTATTGTATTTTTATCTGTATTTACTGTACAGCACTTTGGTCAGCCTTGGTTGTTTTTAAATGTGCTCTATAAATAAACTTGACTTGACTTGACTTGACCTTCCAGCTGCATGTCCTGTCTTTCAAAAAGAACCAAATTCATTCCATATATTTACTTTCTGTTGATCAACTAATCTGCTAATTAAGTAGGCATTTGAGTCATGCATCACAAGATACGCGCATGAAGTGAAACTGTAGGTTTCACTGTTTGACAAATCACACAGTTTAGTCTGACACACACAGGCGATATTAGCAGGGGGATTAAATTAGACAGTCATATGTGAGCAATCAGCTCTGCAGGGCTGCAGCTGAGAGTCAGGACGAGACCTGGCTCTCGCAGAGGACTCAGTCATGCATGATACAGTATGAGAAGCTACACGTCTTTATATACTCTGTGTTAGGAAACCTTCCAGTATATTTACAAGAGATGATTCAAATTTAAGGCAGAGAAGTTGTTTTAGAATCACTGCACATCGGCAGAGCTGAACTGCTCATCCAAACCATGAGCGCCAAGAAGCTTTTAGAGAGTAACAAATAAAACACGTTCCCGTTTTAAATGTGCATCTGCTTTGCTTCTGACAGATCGTGTTTTACCATTTTTAAATGCAAATGCCTCTGAAATATCCTCAGCACATGCAGACATGTATAAGAAGCATTTCAGAGGTATAAATTGACTCAGAATCTGACGTTATTTAAGCAGAACATTATATAACCTGTGTTTTGTTTGTTTTTTCACAAGCTTAAGTTTTAGCCTTGGCTCAGCTTTAATAACGCACTTAATCGTCTTTAAACTCATTATTTAAATGCACCTTGGATGTTGTAACTGTTCCTTTCCTTGGATTTTGTCCTTTATCTTTGACCTTTTAACTAAGAAAAAATCACCTTCAAACTACAAACAACTGAATGATGCAGGAAGCACGACACAGTTGATCAACTTTTAGCGTTAATCCACCAAAACATTAGCTGCAGTAGCAATCTGGGAAGTTGAAGGACAGCCAGTGTCCAGTCTGACTGTTTTGGAGTTTTGCATTGTCACATGGACCTCTGTTGGGTGACATTCAGAAAAGTCAAGGCTGCAGTGCATCTGTGAAAGCAGGGGTAGCTGCAGAAGTAACCCACCAGAGGCAACAATTTAAAAACCTTTGGAATGAAGGTTTCAATCACTGCCAGGTGCCGATTAATATGAAAGACAACTCAAAAGTTATGAAAATTCAAATTCTGCAAAAGCTGGATGATTTTAAGTGTTTTGGTAAAGATCTACTACAGCAACCCATCTAATATGTGAAATAAAATGACTGAAAAGAAAAGAAACTTCATCTATATCAAAACGCCACCTTGTCCTTTGTGGTCACACAGACTTTTTCTAGGTTTCAGTATATGAAGCATGGATGTCTTAAATCTCCATTCATGATGAGGTGACTAATGAAGTTATGAGTATTTCACAATCAGAGCCACTGAGGGCTGGTCTGAAAAGGCCGGGATGTTGACAGTGAACACTCAGCTTGAAGCTTCTCAACACAACTCATTTTTTTCAAATACAACCTACGAATAATTACTGAAACATGCTGAAACATTTAATGAGTAGCAGTATAGAACAATGCATCGTCAGCCCAAAGCTCCTGTGTGATTTTGTATCTGTAAAAAATAACTGAGTTCATGGAGTGTGTTTACATGGTCATGCTGCTTGTGAGGTTTATCCTGGTTATATCCAGGAAATTACGTCTGCAGAGAAACCTGCTGCTACAGGTTCCTGTATACATGATAAACACTTGTATCCTGGTTACTGATTAGTGCATGATATTTGCACAGGAACGTGTGACAGCAGCAAACACAAATTAGCAGAAAGGGCTGGTGTGACATTTCTGTAACTGTGACTGCAGGCTTTAACTCCTTCACACCCCAGAGACTGAAATCATTTCCCTAAAAGATTGTTTGTGTTTGTGTTGTATTACTTGGCTTAATCTGCTGCAAATAGTCAGCAACACACCACCATATTCAGGTTTTAAGAAAACAGAGCAATGGGCTCATGTAGTTTTAATGAAGGATATATTTGTCGTGGTCCCTGAGTTTTGAATTTCTTGTGAACTGATGATTCCATAACCAGGTTTCTTCCTCTTAAAATTAAGTTTTCCTTCCCACCATTGCCAAGTGCTTGTCTCATTGGGAGTCATGTGACATTTGGGGATTCTTTCTAATATTACAGAATAATGCACCTCGAGGCGTTTGTTGTAAATTAACACCATATGAATAAAAGTGAATTGAATTTTTGTTTTTGAGAATCCACTATGAGCTTTGTTTCCTATTTTTTTTGTAATATTAGTGAGTGTTTAGTTTAATATTGATAGAGTTTTTATTCACTTATGTTTATAAGTCTTGTTTATGTTCTACTTCGACAGGGTTCTCTGTGGTTTAATTTTCAATATTTTCAGTTGTATTTACAACTTTTCAGTTGTATTTAGTTCCCTTTTGCTCCCTATTCTGTTCCAGTCTAACCTCTTTAACTTGTCACGAGACAAAGAAAGACAATAACAATCTTGTTTCCCCATTCTGTTACTTCCTGTTTTATTTTGGTATTCGTTGTTCTCTGTGTTCCCTCTGTCTTGTTATGTTTTCTTCAACTGTGTTCTCCACCTTTTTTCATTTCCCTCGTTACCTGTCTGTACTGTCTCAGTCGTCCCTCTGTCCTTTGTCACATTGCCTACATTGTTATGTCTCGTTGCTCTGTGTTCCCAGAGAATTACATTCCTAGTTATCCCTGGTATTTATATTTCCTGGCTCTGTTCGGTAAATGTTTTGGATTTTGGGACTTTATTTATCTCTTGGTGCTAAAAGCATTACAGGTTCAGTTTTAATTGAACCTCAGTCTCTGGCATAATATTGTGCATATGTCCAAACTCAAAAAGAGATCATAGCTAGAGGTGATTCATGAAGCAACACTGTGTAACGCCACCACACTGCTGCCAGTCGATTCTTTCTTCAGTTGAACAACAGAGTAAGACGTCTGATTACTGAAGCTGATTACATCAACTTGATTTCAGGAGTCACAAACATCCAATTAAACTTTCCTTCGTGTGATATCAACAATTTAAGCTGACCAACTTTTTGTTTTTCAGCCAAGATCCTCTTCACCTTTCAGTTTGTGAAAAACAAGTTGTGTCAGACATAATTTAAATCTAAGATCAGATGTGGTTTGAGCAGAAGCTTGATGCAGACATGTTTGTTCTTGATTTCTTTGTTTAAATTAACTTCACTGTCCTATGGATGCCTTCAGGTTCAGGAAACAATGAATGCCGCAATAGCATCTTCACCAATATGAAGATTTCTTCCTTCAGAGCAGCTCTGCCTCTCTGATATGTTTTAAAATCCAAACACTCCCATTGTAATGTTCACCAAACACACATTATTAACAAACCTGCACATCACAATCACCTGCACTTAAGTGTCTTACCTTGTTGTCATGCTGTGCCATAACTGGGCTCCTGTGAAAAAGAACCACAGATGTGTTATTCATCAGCACTCACGCGCTCACACCCACTGCAGAAACTGTGGCAAAGAGAGAGCTGAGCCTGAAGGCTTAGCTATTGATTTATTGGATGATCTACATTCCTGCCCTCACCTATCGAGCTGTTGGTGGTGACGGTAAGAATATCCCCTAAACCCGGATAGGTGGTAGAAAATGAATGGATGGAAACAATGATAAAATGGCAGGAGCAAACTGTAATGTAGTTACCACAAGCTATGATTGGGCTCTAAATGTAATATAACAACCATGTAATAAAATAATGTTAAAAGAAACATAATTTGTAGATGAAATAAATGCTTAACAAAGACCCTTTTCATGTTTCCAACCACAGGTTAATTAGATATAATCGTTTTTTCTATGGGGTGGCTGTAGCTCAGGTGGCAGAGCAGGTCAGCCACTAATCAGAAGGTCGGTGGTTCGATCCTGGCTGCATGCCAAAAATCCCTGGGCAAGATCTAACCCCATGTTTGCCTACTGATGGTGGTCAGAGGGCCCGGTGGCGCCAGTGTCCTGTCAGTGCGCCCCAGGGCAGCTGTGGCTACAACGTAGCTTGCTATCAACAGTGGGTGAATGACTGAATGTAGTGTAAAGCGCTTTGGGGTCCTTAGGGACTGAGTAAAGCGCTATACAAATGCAGGCCGTTTACCATTTTTTATTGAGTGTTGATATAGTGCTAATGATTACTGTGATGTTATGAAATTATACTTAATGACGTGAAGTATGCAAAAACAGTTTTCTTTAACAGAAGTGTTAGGTGATGATAATGAAAGTTTTCTATAAAGAGAAAACTATACTGATAACATTAAACTTAAATAACTGCTGACATCAGGAGTCCAATGTGTTCAAAGTGTAATTGTGAGCAACAGTCAGGCTGATGAGTCACCATCCGCCATGAAAGATGATGCCTCATCCTTACTCATCGGGCTAATAAGCCAGGATGAAGCTGAAATCACGTAAACATCCGAACCAAATAGATTTGTTTGGTTTCAAAGCAGCCATTTATAACTCTGGTGAGGGAACATCTTGGGTTTAAGCTGAACGGCTTATTTATTTCATTTTAATTTTCCTCTTCATTTGTCAGGGATGGAAAAAACATTTATCTACTAATAAAAAAGATCCACTGTATCAGATTTAGCTGTTAGCTATTTTTCGTCCGCAGTCCCTGAAATATAAATATAAATAAAGAAATCACCAATAAATAAATTATAGTAATAAAAATGCTGTTGACATTTCAACATAATAGACCAAACATTTACCAATAATTTCAAAACCACAGACAGTATCCACATCCCATATATCCATTACGCTCATAAATATCAAATACATCTAAATAATATATAAAAGCCTTTTTAAAATCTGAGCTCCTCGTTCATTCGATGCATCTTTTTGTAAATGTTTTATATTCTTGTCAACAGCTCTGTTAGTTTATAGGGTTTGTGCTACAGCCACATCACAATCCTCCCCTTAAACACTCCCTGGTGCTTCCTTTTTTCTCTGTCTTGTATTTGTTTGGTGCCTCCCACCCTTGTTTGTCTGTCTGTCTGTGTTTTTGTTGTGGATGGGTGTGGGCGAGGTCTCCCTTATTCCTGGCTCCCAGCTCTGCTCATCCTGCACACCTGCCAACAATCAGCCCCACCCAACCTGTTCATCTGCCTTCCATCCACTGTGTTAACGTTTTCTCCAACCATTCCTCGCCACAATGCAGTTTCTACCTCAGTAATAGCACTTTGAACACCAAATTAGAACTTGCTTGTAGTAAATCTGCTCTAATGTTTCTTATCACAAAGCTTTCTCCATTTTTTCTTCTTCAGGAACATCACCCAGTCTGCCCGCCAGTCTGCTTCTCCCTCTGACTACCTCAGCTTCTTGCACTCTTATCCCACTAAAACCAGCTTCAACCTCCTTTACACACTATTAAGATCTCTGTACTTGGGTTCCACCTTTACAGTTTTGGTTGTAATAGATCATTCATTCTTTTCTATATTTAGGGTATTTATTTTTTTACATCTTCTAATCTGAGTGTCTGTCGTCTTTTTAATTACCAGGGGTTGATTACTCCCACAAAGGCCCCGCATACATTATAATGCTATTACTACATCTGCAGCAAAAGTGGTCCTGACAATAATCTGTCCATTTTCTCAAACACTGGATGCGACGCTGCAGCCTGCACCAGCTTTTGGTTCACAGTGACATTACACAAGACTACAGCCTGGCCCTACTTCAGCATCACTTGATGTCTCTGTCACACAATACACAGACTCCTGGGACACAAAGTCATCACTCAAAAGTGTTTAAACTGATTTCAAGCAACTTTTTGTAAAGCACCTTTACACACCTTGTGCACTTTGACAAACACTTTAGTGTCAGTTGGTCTTTTATCGGTGTCAGTATTTGTATGTAAATGGGTTTCGGGGCAGTTATGACTGAAGATCCAGAGTTATGAGATTAAGGCAAGGCAGTTCCTTACTAGTTATTCTTCTCTTTAATCGACTGATCATTTGGGGGTTACCTGCGGATCTGGACCGAATTACATCTCGGGTGGTGACCGTGATGACCAGCAGGGCCAGGAGGAAAGCCAGGAGGGTGTAGGCCCGAAACGAGTCAAAGGCCACAAACCTGCAGGGAAACAGAACAAAAGTTTCACTCACAGCAGCTCACTCAGGTTGTTGTGATGCACTCCACAGTTTAACTCTGTGGAAGTTTTAGCAGATCGATGTTTATTTTTGTGGAGCTGTTTATACAAGATGATAAAGCTTTATATTTTGATTTTGGATACATAATTTTACATCCGTGGATGTAAAAAAAAACTCACCATCTATTGTGGAGCTAAAATATTCTCATATTCTTTTGCTATAATGAAAAAATGACCCTGTGTCAGAATTTTGAGCTTTTCTGCTTTCCTTACACAAAAAGTCAGGATGCAGAATTATAACAGATCTGTGTAACGAAGACTTTATAACAGCAATCTATGCTTTTCCTCTTTCAGTACATTAACCACTGCAGCAGTAATATAGCAATGCTGGAATATATAAAAATACTAATACAAACAAAATTAAATGAACACTATTTGGGGTTTTAAATGTTTTTTAAGTGCTTTTACTGTTGACTAATTATAAATGTAACTCTTATTTTTAGGCCATAAAATACATTTCAAACAATATATTGTAACAGAATGAGAAAAGTGAAATTTGTTTAAACAGACAAACAAACATAAACTTGACGAATTTTGTCTCATGAAGTCCCAAATTATTGTGATTTGTTTGTTTTTTTGCTCATGGTGGTAGCGGTTTGTTTTGACAATGTCCCTGATACAGACATTACATACAGAAAAATATAAGAAACATACAGAAAAATACAGAAAACAGTGGCAGCTGAGTATTTACAACCCCTTTTTAAAGATCATCATTATTATTATTAGTGTGTGAAGTATAGATGAATTTAAAAGTAACAACGTCAAATGATTTAAAAGATATAATAGAAAGAAAAGACTAAAGTTGAAATAATTACGCCTTTAATGTGGAATTACTAGGATGTCATGATTTTTTAACAGTATATTTAATATTTAACTTAAAGTCATAATTATTATTATTTATTTATTTTTATTAACAGGAGCTCAGTGCTGTGAGATATCCCTGCGTCATGATGCCTACCCGAACATCGCGTTGGCTGCAGCAAACAGGGCTGAAGTCCTGCATGGTCTCCGCCTCCAGCTGACCAGGCCGGTGAGGCGACACCCTGCGCGGCCGGGAAGGGTCTCCTGATCCCGGCTTGGCGGTCCGCCGGCCGCGGCCACCTGCCCACCTCCGGCGGGTCCTGCTTCCCGGCTCCCCAGCATTGAAAAACGACCGGGGTCCCTCCGCTCTGCCCCTCCGCTCCTTCAGCAGAGATGGGTGTTAAGCAAAGCGGAGACTTTACTGAGCTATTTCCGATTCTGAGGTTTCAAAATAAGTGTCTCATAACGCGTTCACTTTTTGAAAATAGTCTAAATGTTCTTTTTGCAATTAAAACTAATGCGTTTAAATCATACAGTCTTATTAAATTACTTTTTATCTCAGGAATATATAGTTTACATTATTATTCACAGAGCAAAGATACATAAGTGAAACAAATGCAGTAACAAAACATATGATAACCAATTAATAAGTAGCATGAAAGTTATTTTTTAAAGAAAATAAAATGAAAATATAAGTAACTCAAAAGTGTGCTTAAGTGCTGTGTTTGAGTAAAAGTAGTGCTGCTCTGGAACAGTGCATGCAAGGGGTGAAATTAAAAGAAAGAAATTAAATGTACAACAATTTTCTATCATTTGTATTAATTTTTCTTATTCTAACCAAAGTGTGGTAACTTTATATTTGAAACCTAGGTTCTAGCTTCTTATAGTTGTAATTAAGCAATCATTAAAATTATTTGCATTTCTTTTTGTCTTATTTTTTCTGCCTTTATTTTGAAAGACACAATCATCATGCTTCCTGTATAATTGTCTCAACTTAAATCAGCTGCACACTTCAATTCCTGCCTCTTGTGTTGTTGTCGTTCAGGTTGGTGACGTCAGGTGTGTGTGTTCGTGTGTGTACATTTATTGGAGTGTAACGTCTTTTGTTTGTGTTTTATTGTTATCATTATATAGCCTTTGTGTGTAAATGACGGAATTACTACTATATACTGCACATGTAACTACACCTATGTTAACTGCACTAAATAAAATGGAATCAGATGTTTCTCAGCTGCCAAAGTTAAAAGACTGAAGAATAGCTGCTTGATGCTGGCCTCCACCCATCCTGAAAGAGAAACAGAAAGTCAATATTTAACTTGCATTCATCAGAGACCCATACTATGAACAGATCTGTTTATGCCCAAACTTTAAACATGCCTGGTTTCTAAGAAATTAGCTTGAACAGCTTGGTGGCTCATGTTTGTTTTTCTGCCCACTAGTGGTAAAAAAAAATCACTTGGTTGAGCTTTAAAATGAACTTCTATGAACTGTGCAATAAAACAGTACAGAAATAAGATAAATGTCACTACAAGTGATTCATGTTATTGTTACTGGAAAGCCTGTGTTTGAGTTTCCTCCCACAGATCAACAATCATGTTTGGCTAGCTGAGATTCTAAGCTGCTGTGGACCCAGAGGTGAGATGGACGCAACTTTAAGTAAAAGAAAAAACAAAACAAAAAAAAAACATATTATATTTTAACATTGAGGTACAAAATGTTGCAAGCGCTTCAGAGCTGTCAAAAGCTACAGAGCAGGTTGTTTTGGTTTTTACACTGGTTCCTTTTTCATTCCTTCCAGCATCCTTGTACCTGACAATTTTCAAAGAAATGCATCTTTTTGTTTGTTTGCAAACTGAACTTACAAAAAAAAATCCATCTAACTCAGGGGGTGACAATAAGCTTCAGACACCAAGCTTTGTACCATCAGCTTGTTGCAGAACCATATGATTTGTTTCTTCAGCTGATTCTGCAGAAAAAGTATCGCAAAGTAATTTCCTTAAAAAACAGGAAAGAAATCCAGCAAAGACCTGACACATGACTTGGTTCAAGACTTTTGCACAGTACTGTGCTTATTATAATGACCAATATCAAAGTTTCCATAATCTTTGTGACAAACGTTTCCCTTTGCATGTGCCAGTTTGCCATTGCAGGGTAAATCCAGCCCTGAAACCACAAAACCAGTTTAGTCTTTGAAATTACTGTGTGAGACGATTGTGACTTTTATTGGGCACTTATCATTAGTTTTCTTAGTTTCGTAATTAAGGTGGCAAACAGAACAACAGCTAAATGACACTGCGTGAGAGATGGCAGACTGGGCTACCTGCCACACTCGACGGAATGAGCCCATCTTAACAAGGAAAGCTCACATCTACAAAGAGACGTTGACCCATTTTGCTCTGCTGCCTGTGCTGTTCTGGCCATAAATCAAGATCAGAGCTCACTGCCAAACCAGGATCTCCAACATGGACCTGCTCCACTTTCCACTGCTGGGTCCACTCCTTCAGTCCACACCAGTTCACCAATTCTGACACATATTTGCATCAGCGGGCCTGGTCTCAAATCATAGGTGTCCTTCATGGTAAGACATTCTCTTTTCTTTGTTGTTTCAAACTGTTGACTGTGAATTTCAGCTAATGAAAACTGGATCGTGGGATTTAAATTTGCTGTAACCGCGATGGAACCCAAATGGTTGATTTTGTGCGTTACTAGCTAACTGTTTCAGAAAACAGCAGCATTCTTACAAATAAAAAGATAATCCATAAGATTTCATGCAGAAACGTTAGCTGAAACAACCATCTGCACCCATCTAACCTGATAAATGGACACTAATATAGGAAATACTAAATGAAAACACAGGTTCTCATTTTGTAACATTATGCATGGTATTACATATGAATTTGACTCAGATGTGGGTAGATTTAGGTAGCGCTAGAAGGATTGTGAAAGCTTGTTTAAAAAAAGATAAAACCATGTCGGCTACTAGATGTGAAACAGGACTTGTAATGTTGCTGACCCCATCATCCACCCCCACCTCCACAGGATCTTTGTTTCTGAGACAGGAGTGTCGTTATACACATGGCGACACTCATAAAGATAGAAGTTATTTACCTGTTTAGAATTATCACCGTGGATTTAGAAGAACCAGGCATTTCTCTAGGGATGGATGAGAAAACACATTTCTGTTTTTACGTGGACACATAATTTTGCATATTTACACACATGCTCACAAACACACACACCATAACATCCATCCATCTTCATCCGCTTTATCCGGGGTCGGGTCGCGGGGGCAGCAGCCTAAGCAGAGAAGCCCAGACCTCCCTCTCCCCAGCCAGCTCCTCCAGCTTATCCGGGGGAACACCAAGGCGTTCCCAGGCCAGCCGAGAGATATAATCTCTCCAGCGTGTCCTGGGTCTACACCTCACCCAGGAGGCGCCCAGGGGGCATCCTTGTCAGATGCCCGAACCTTACTCTGAGCCCCTCCCTGATGGGTCATAACATACCATAGTTTATTTATATAGCATTATGGCTGACCAAAGTGTTGTACAACACAGATAAAGTTATTTATATAGAAACTCATTCAACTTTTCATGCACACTTATTTTTGCAGACTATTAACAGGGAGCTGCAGTTGTTGTCTGTTTGTGTGTGTTACCTGGGTTTTATCCATGCTGCGTGTTTACAATGCCACATTATGAGGGTGTGTCTTCCTCCCAGAGACAAAAATGTAATCCATGCTACGTAAATTATTAAAGGTGAGGACATGATTTCAGGTTGGCATGTGTGTAGGCAACTAATGGTTAAGTCTACAGCAAGTGTTCAGGAAATGAAGGTAAGTCACTGCGATGTGCACGGAAGTCATGAATACAGTAGTGTGTGTGTGTGTGTGTGTGTGTGTGTGTGTGTGTGTGTGTGTGTGTGTGTGTGTGTGTGTGTGTGTGTGTGTGTGTGTGTGTGTGCGTGCATCAGTCACTAATTGGGCTGAATTTCATGGAGCAACAAAAGATCAGACTCGAAAATTCCAGCTCTGGTTTGTACAGGCTCTGCTTTGTTGTCCTTTCGCCTCTGTTTGCTGTGTTAACAGTTATGTGTCTCCCTCCCTCTCTCTGTCTCTCACTCTCTCTCTCTCTTTAGGTCTTTCTCTCAGTGTCTCTCTCACCCTTCTCCCCCCTTTTTTGTGCGGCTCATGAAAGGCTTTTTACTCCAAATGAAGCACGGTCAACCCAACTGCTTGGAGCCAAGCAACCGCCAGAGGCCAAATCCTGCGAGGGGCTTCACCTTCTCACATGTCTCTCTTCTCGCTTCACATTGAAACACACACACACACATTTTAGGAGACAGCTGCAATGAAGCCTAGATCTTCAGTGAAGAGGACCTTCATCAGTGTCTCCATCTATGGGAAAAGTACCGGTGCTGAGCTTGGACTTGAGCTTTTGGTTGGATTTTGCGTTTGATCTTAGAGTTGGATAAAGTTTGAGCACAGGATGATGCTAGAGATGCAAAACCCCGAGGATAGTGGTGGTGGTGTTGGAGGTTCTAGCTTTGTGGACATGCTGGGCACTGAAGAGATGGAGTGTAAGATCTGCTACTGCGCCTACAACCTGGGGAGTCGAAGGCCTAAGGTGCTTGAGTGCTGCCACCGTCTCTGCTCCAAATGTCTCATTAAGATCCTGGATTTGGGTGAGTCGCCTCCCAATGCCTTGGTGTGTCCGTTTTGTCGCTATCTCACTAGACTGCCAGGAGATGCTGTGAGCAACCTGCCAGATGACTGCAACCTGGTGGCAACGCTGGCCCTCCAAAACAGGAATCAGAGAAACCGGCAGTTCCACCAGGAGGCAACTACGGAGCTGCTCCTAAGCCCCATGCGCCTGAGCTCACTGATGAGCAGCAATTCACCTGTGATATCTACTTCCTCCTCCACATCTTCCTCTACCCCTTACTCCACCATCCGCAGCTCCCCTAATTTTGTGGTCATTACTATCATGGAGCCTCCGCCCGCATCCATATCCACCCAAGACATCCATCCCTACCAGCAGATACATGGCTCTCACCTGTCAAACCAGGACTACCACTCATCCAGTCAGGACTCTATGGCATCCATCGCAGAGAGGTGGACAGTGTGGAACTGTGCAGCCCTCCTGTGCCAGACTTCAGCCCGGGCATTGGTATGGGTCCTGGGGCTCTTGTACTTTAGCTCCCTGCCTATGGGGGTTTACCTGCTCATAATGCAGAGGACAACACTTGGGGTGCTTCTGGTGAGCCTGGTTCCTGCCAGCCTCATCGTGATCATGGTCTATGGGTTCTGCCAGTGTATCTGCCATGAGTTCTGGGACTGCTTACCATCATAATGCAACCAAATGAACAGGCAATGCTTTGCTTTGAACATGCTTGACAATAGATCTCCAGAATTGACTAATGGGGATGTTACTGTGTAGCTAACCATGTGAACTGTTATTTGAATGGCATAAAGGTGGAGCTCATACATCTTAATTTGTGCAGTTTTTAGGCTGATAATTTACTTACCTAATAAAGCTCAAAATGTCAGATAGCTTCGACTAAAACACTACTTCTGAAGTCACTGTTTAATGTAATGCATTATGATGTTATAGTTCAAAATCTAAAGGAATGTACAGACTGTTCTCATCTCCACATTGGTGTGGCTGATTTACATACATGGTGTCCTCTTTAACCTATTCCCTGATACATCAGGTTAGCTATTAACCAACAAGCTTTCTTCCGAGTGCCATGAGTGGCAAACATAAGGTTTGAACCACAGGTGGGTGCAGCTCCTGTGGTCACAGCCAGAGCTGTGCACCTGAGATGATCATATCAGAGCTATCCTGTCATCGTGCAGAGTGAAGATTAAAAATAAAACTGACAGAGTATTTAGATCAGGCTGAACTTTTGGCTGATTGGGATTACTTTCACATGACTAACATCATCATTTGAAAATTTGGCCATGTTTAGGCACGAGCATCTGCCAGTGTAGCAGTACATATCTGAAAGAACATGAGAAAAACACAATAGGTACCTTTAATAGAGATATAATATGCAACCTGCAGATCAGCAGCAGAGCTCTTAAACGTTGTCTCTGAGATCTTAGATTTGATCTTAAACACACTCATTGCTTGTGTCAGAGGGACAAATCATTTTGTTCCGATTAAAGCCCTGCCAGCTAAAACGATTAATTCCCTCAAATAGAATAAAAGGAGGCATAATAATAATAATGTTTGCTGATAACTAACATTGGAGGGAAAAGCAGGATCTAGCTGATATAATTAGTCAAACATTAAGCTAGTGGGGTTTTTTTTAAAGACGTGGGATCTCTGCTGTTAACGTCTATTCACAGAGTACTGTATTATTAGTCTGAGCCACCAGAGGGTGCTGTGACCATCCACCCCAACATCCACCTTCACTGCTGAGGTTTTGCTGGATGTCCTGTCCTTGCAAAAGTCTTTATTTCCAGTGTCTTTATTCAGGCTGTTAATCCTTGCAAAAAGATGTCAGCTAATGGAGTGACTGATAACTGACAGAACATCTCTGTCAATTAAAACAGTTAGAATCTGCTTCAGACCAGCTCAGATTGTTGTTTAAGATTTTGGTGCAAATGTAACAGCAGTGTTTACACTGTAAGTTTGAAAGTCAAATTAACAGTCATGTTTTCATGCTTACTTGCTATTGTCTGGAGCGGAGACGTCTGGAGAGATAACTGACTGAGAGAGCAAAGTCAAACACAAGCTGATAAATGAGTATGAGATGAATAACATTGTACTGCTATCGTTTGTGGCTTATTAAAATAGTCTTTAACCTCTGATGGCATTTTTTGTTTTACCTTAATATAATAATACAAATACAAACCTTTTAAAAGGTGCCAAATTGACTACCAAATTACTCATTATTTTATCTTGTACTGGGTTAGACTAGTTTTTGTCTTCAGATCTACCTTGGCATAAACTGAGCAAGATGTTGGAACTTCTTCTCACAGATTTTAGTCCATATTGACATGATGGCATCATGCCGTTGCCGCATGATGAGAATCTCCAGGTTCTTGTATCAACAGTTCTCCCTGAACCGTTGATAAGGCATCCATGTTATTATGTTCCATCCATCCATTTTCTTCTACTTATCCAGTTGTTTACACCAAATTCTGACCTTCTCATCTGAATGTTGCAGTATTGTCAATCAGACGTTGTCTTGACCACATGTTAAAGTTTAAATCTGTTGAGCTGAACGATTGGTTAATTAGATATTTGCATAAGCAGTTGAACAGGTGGATTTGGCACCAGGTGGTATTCCTGTCACAACTCCAAAGGGTGCCTGCAGCTGGAATTGAACCAGCAACCTTCTACATATCAAGTGAGTGTGTTAACTTCTACAAAATCATAAATTTTAATTATGCGTTTTAATTCATGTGATTAGTGGAGAAGCATAAACAGCATATTGTGACGTATATATATGCATAAAAACAGGGGCTTTATTACATCGCTCTACAGCGTCACCATTGGTTAGAAAGCGAGCTTTAAATACCACTTTATTTGATTATTCTGCTCTGAATTGCTTTTTAGAAACTTTTATTCTTTATTTTCTGTCAGTTTTATTCCTCTTTATTTTGCAACACCCAGAACGTTTTCATGTAAAATCAGTACAAACTAAAATGTGATCAATATGGAATATTGTAATGGATAAATACAGAATTAAATTATAAAAAAAGCACTGAAGCTAAGCCTTGCTGTGGCTCAGTAGAAGAAGAAGGAAGAGGGTCAATCCCACCAGAGCCCTTCTGTGTGGAGTTTTGTTTTTACTTTCGGGGGTTCTGGTGAATTCTGGAAAAGAGACTCTTAATCAGTTTCACTTCCTGGTTTAATATCGTTCAAAAGGACACACCAACCAGAGATTCTCAATGTGTGAAAATCATTATTTCTGTAAAAGGTTGCTGTTGATTTAAAATACTTTGCTTGTACAAACTGTTTTTATAGCTTATTTTGCTATGATCCTGGTTTATACTGCATTGATGTGTCATTAGCCTTTTCGTGTTTGAGCTGCTGAATATAAGATGAGAACAGAAAATATCCCTCTCTAAAAAAAATTATTAGGATAGAATAAAGAGCTTCAGTTTATAGATGAATACATTTTCCACCAATGGTTTCAAATCCGAGCTTTCATTTCTGTTGCACTATTATTTATTCATTCATTTGTTTAAGACACTGAGGAGCTGTTCCCAGCACAATTTGTACCCATTCTGCTTCTACAGCACACGTCTTGCTGATGATAAACAGCCAAGGCCTAATGTGTGTGTTTTCCAGGGGATGTGAATGTGAGCAACTGCTTCCCTACAGGGAGCGTAACATCATTTCAGATTCCTTTTTAGTGATGCAACGAACATTCCCACATGTTGGCGCGAGGGACATTCACAGACCATGTGAGCCAAACAAAACAAAACAAAACAAAACAAAAAAACCCTTTTCGTTTATAACAGTGATCAGAGCTGCTGGAAACACAAACAAGACAAAACACGATCTTTAAAACAACTGTTTTTAGTTCACGGGCAGGCATGAATTATGTATTATTGCCAAGCTTTTGTTTTACTTTCTGTCTGTGTGTGTTTTGACTGAGCTGGTTTCCTTTAATTTAACTATTAAAATATCAACTAACAGGGCTGGATTAGTGCTGAACTACACAGAGAGGCCCCAGACAAAAATATTCTCTGTTAATTAATAGGTAATTTGATTAGCTGCATGTCAGTTTAAAGTTCAAAACTCTGATGCTAAATACTATGTACTGTAATGTTTATAGGCCCTTTAAAAAATACAAGTTTAGGGAAAAATTATTACATAAAAAGTCCACATTAATCATAAGATACAACTTTATTAACACTAAATTTAAAAACCACCTTTCCTTAAACATCGGCTACATAATTACCCCTCACTGTCTCGGCCTGTATTTGTACAGCCACCATCCATTCCAACCACCTCCCTGATTAGCCCATAACATTTTCTCACAACAGGAAAACACTGCAAAATAGCAACGCAAATGGTAAGAGGTCCTCTTTAAATTTACCTGATAAATTCATAGTACACATTGCACATTAAATTCGTGTTTATTTAACAGTTAGTTACTACATGAAGCACAGTAAACTCTGAAGAAAGTGCTAATATTTTTTCAGAGAAGGAAAAGACACTTGTACCTAGTGGAGGCCGGGGTTGGTGAAAGGGATTTGGTAAAAAATGCAACTCACTCCGACCTTAATCAAGATTTTGAACTTTTTGTTTATACCCTAAACGTAGAATCATTAGTATCAACCTTTACTCCACTTTTATTACCTGTGCAATCGACTACATGTTGCATTCAGTTACTGTGTGCAAGTTACATGTGCTGTAATTATGTTTAACTTCTGCCCAGTGAGGCTACCAATATGTATCACCGGGGCATCACTGTTTACAGTCTAGCAAAAATAGAAATACAGAGATGTAAACTGAACATAAGAGCAATTTGATTTAATAAACTTCTTCATGTTAACAAGTATTTAATAAAACATCTTTTATAAAGTAATACGGGTTCAGTCTCGTTCACAGTACAAAAAATCTATATAAACAAATAAATGTATTTTAATGAAGCAAACAGTCATTGATATGATGTAGTAATTAGATGTCAATTAATATTTAAAAAATTGGCAAATTAAATAAGATTAGCACCAATAACCCCCTGGCTGTCAACATGTGTGAGACTGCAGGCAAAAATAAAAATGCAATTAATGTGCAGTACACTGTTAATAAACTAGAAGAAGGCACATCTATAGATATGTTACTTACACACTGAACTACTGTAATTAATTATTATCAAGCTTCTCTATAAGCTCTCTGAAAATCCTTCAAGTGAGAGAAATGCTTCTAATGTTATAGAGTAGGGTTTCTGGAGGACTGGGGTTTTTTATTCATGTGGTTCCGTAGTGGAGTGGTGTACATGTTTGACAAACAAGTGTAAGATACCTGGTTTGATTCCATGAGGAAATGCAAGGTGAACTGAACCAGGAGTCCTGACAAGACCCCCCTTTGGTGTTCTGGGTATTTGGTAGCCACCATGGCCCAATCAATCATGCAGTGCAATTGGCCATGGTGACCACTTTTGAATATGGTGCAGCTGAAAGTAGCTTTTTTTGTCACTTATGATCTCTCCATGCTCCTCTTTTCTGGATTTCCATCAGTCCCCCTACTTGATCACCACAGATAGCTGCCCTTCCCCAAGCCTGGCTTGAAGTCTCTTTTTTGTTAAACAAGAGTTCTTCCTTCATTTGGTTGCCAAAAGCTGCTTGTATGCTTGTTTATATTATTAAAACCGAAATAAGTGATGCCTTCAAAGGGTGGTTAGCACCTGCACCTTGTGTTCAAATCCAGCCTTTCCTGCCTCTCCTGTATGTTCTATGTATGTTCTCCTGCATGTTCTCCCTGTGTCTTTGTGGGTTCTCTCTGGGTATTCTGGCTTATACCCAAAGTAGTGGATATGGTTAAGTTAGTAAGTGGTAGATAAAAGAAAAAAAAACTTCCACAAATAAGACCATATAGATTTTTCACCTTACACTGTTATAGGATATTAAAAAGAAAGACATATAATTAAGTGTAAATCTAGTTTATAAACATCAATAATTAAAATGTAATAATAATGATAGAGCTTAAAAACTGAAAACAATGATGATGACAATAATCATGAAGACTTGCTGACAGTGTTAACCTTGTAATCTACTGATAAGATAGTTTTTAGCTCATTCTGTGTATTTTCTTCACATTCCCATAGGAAGTGAGTGGAGCTGTTTTCAGCCAATCAGATCAGCGGATAATGCTCCGACAACAAACAAAAGATCGAGGCTAGCCGAGCTCATCATACTTTGTCGATCCGTCTAGGCTAACGTTAGTAGTTACTTTGCCCCCAGCACCGACTAGCTCCCTGTTTTTTTTTTTTTTTACTTCTTTGCTCAGATCCCGTGGGGCAGTCTCATCCTCTTGTTTCTATTTGTGTTTTAGTCAGACCTAATGTCAACCTGAGTCATTTTCAGCGATCGCTTCGCCTTTGCTGGCCAAGCTAAACGCGTTAGCCAGGTTAGCTGCTCGGCTAACCAGCTCTGGCTGCCTCTGCAACAACCAGCGAAGCCAATTAGCTTAGCCTCCTAGCTTGCTAGCTTTGCTAACTCCCCTTTAAAACTTGACACTGACGGACACAAGTGGCTCTGGCTTGTTGCTGACAAGCCAGTTTACTAAAACTCGTGTCGTAGCCATGTCTGGACAGTCATCCGGCGGTGGGTTTCTGATGTCGGTAGTTGTCCACGGAGACTCGGCTCTGAACGAGCAGGAAAAGGAGCTCAATCAACGGCTCCGACGGCTCTATCCGGCCGTTAACGAAAACGAGACTCCACTTCCCCGATCCTGGAGCCCGAAGGACAAGTTCAGCTACATCGGACTGTCTCAGAACAACCTCCGTGTACACTATAAAGGTATGACAGAAACCCTTAATCGGGAATTTTTGTACTTGTGTTACCAAATGCTAACGACATGTTAGCTTAGCTTGACGGTTAGCGGATCAAAGCCAACTGCCGTTGAGGCTAAAAACAAAGTCTGCTAAGCTAGCAGCTTCACCAACAACAAGACAGAGGACATCTTGCAACCCGACCAGCTGGCGAGGTGTAGCCACAGCCAAAATTGACCTACTAGCTTGTTAGCTTTCCTGCTACCTTGTGAGACAGCTCGTCAGCTCCATTTATAGTCACCGGGAAGCTTTCACGACAGACAACCTGGCCAACTCTCTTGTGAAATATATATTTTTAAAAAACATCCTTAGCCAAATTACATCTGATGGTTTGGGTGCCAAAATTACAACGTTCAGTGTTATCCAAAATGAACCAGAGCTTGACAGCCCTCTGTTAGGCTAATGTAACATTATTTTATTTATTATTAATTGTCAGGAAATGCTGTGTCAAATATCGTGATTATCCCGGTCAGAGGCTCTGCTAGGCTTCCAGTGAAGTGGCTAGTGTTGATACGATATGCAGAGATAGTTGGACTAGTTTCTATCTAGAGGGCTTTTTCTCTTTCTTTTCTTTTTTTTTTTTCTGGTGCAGGCCTACAAGAAAAGGCTAGTGTGTTGTTGTTGTTTTGTTTTGTTTTTTAAAAAGGTGCAACTGCTTCCTGGGTGTGTACTGCTATTCTGTGTCTGTCTGGCCCTCTGCACACACGCTTCCTTGTTGCAACTAGAATGTTCTGCCTTTGTGCAACAAATCCACCTGAATTTCTTACAGCAGCTGCAACTTTAACATTCAAACACTGTAAAACTTTTACATGTACTGACCTCCAGGGAGCAATTCTCCACTTACTGAACAGTTTATTCTAACAGCAGTGTTAAGCTCTAAAATTCAGGCCTTCTGTGATTAACCATGTTTTAACAGAATGCCATAGTTGTAAATGGAAACCCTTTGAGTTTAGTTAGATGGGTTTTGGTTCCAATTCCAAATATAAATTCTCATATAAAACCCTCTGAAAAGATTGTTCTGCGAGTTCTACTGAAACTAAATGTCAGCTGTGTCCCAAGGCCTACCAGAAATGTAAAATACATTGTAATGTAAAATAGCAAATACTTTACAAACTGACATGTCAGTTATGTAAAAAAAAATTTTTAATTAAACATATTCACATTTCACATGGTTAAATGCTAATATTTAGTGGTATAGTTGGCTAGAAAATGAATAATTCTTTGGTGGGTTAAGATTTCGTTTTGGAAGATTACATTTATCTGACATTTTATGGACAAAAGCATTAATTCTATATTTGAGAAAATAATGTTTCATATGTTAATACAGTAATAACAGAAAAATGTCATCAGAGCAAGAGAGAATAGCATTGGTGTTACTCAGTGATATAATTCACATTTGTACACCTCACACCCAAAGACTGTTTTAAACAGCTTTACTGTGCAGAAGTTTGTATAACAGACAATACTTAAAAGAACAGTAGAAAATCTACACAAGAAAAGTTATTATTCTGTAGACACTGTGTTACCAATTAACCGCTCTGTAATAATGTCTGTAATTAATGATAATGATAATATTAATACAGGTTATTTGTAATCTCACTTAATAATTAACATGGTCTTTGTTTTTAGTCAGTACTGATTAATTTATTGATCGGTTCATTTACCCGACTCTAATGGTTTAGCTATTTTGGTTACAGATGAATACGTTCAAGACTTGTGTTTGCCAAAAATGGAAACCACTGTTAATTCTGGGTTCAGAAGTGTTCTTGTAAGCTGATCATCTTTAAACTTTATATAATTATAAAGATTAAATGATTGAGTTGACTAATAAATTAATGTTTCATGTAAAATTTTAATGATCGTGTTTTCCTGTTGCTCTTTCAATCTGGGAGCCATATTGCCAGTAGAAAATTTGTAAAATGGAGGTGAGGTGTTTACTTCACTTGATCTACATCTAGTATATATTTCCTTATATTTGAATGTGGTTCTGGGGTATTTGAAAGAAAATAATTAACTGTGATAAGTAACCAAGTGTCTTTATTAAGACATACAAAAGCATTTAAAGAAATCTTTAAATTATGACAAATTGTACTGTAAACTCAGGGCCTGTATTATGGTCTAGACATACATTTACAAATGTATGTTGTTTTTACATGAAGGCAGTCAGGTCAAATGATGCTGCTGTTTATTGTTTATATCCTACATATAAAGAACCAGCCATTAAGTAAATGTATTGGATATTGTCAGATATTCTGTTGGCAGCATACTGAGAATTTCCCTCTCTAATGATATTTAGAACCTTATTAATAAAACCAGTTTATTTGACTATCTATTGTAATAACTAAACAGTTACTGAGTAACATACAGCAGTGTAAACATGTGATTTATAACCGTCATGGTGCTGTTAATAGCTCTACACTGTGGCTTCATGTTAACCTTAAAGACTGAGATTATGAGCCGCTCAGATTTAAGACGTTTGGAGTGACAATCTTCTCACCAACGACACATCTTTTGCTCAGGTGTGTTTATAAAAATGTCACCTGGTATATCAGCATAATATTTCTGTATTGTTCAGCCATAGTGATACAAACCTATATATGTTTTATAGTATGTTCATCCACATATTCGTAATGGCAGACCATTGAATGTGGAAAGTATGTAACCATGGAAAGTAAATTATGCAGTACTTACAAGTAAAATATGCACCTCGACAAATAGTGGGACATCCAGTATTTTCCTTGAGGCTGGTTTTATTTATAGATCCAAACTTGGGTTGTAAAATTTTTATAGTGTAGTGTCTCTGCAGAGTCCTTAGCTCTCTTCTGGTCCAATCTCAAAGTAACTCTGACATTATTTTCTCAGTGTGTGTGTGTGTGTGTGTGTGTGTGTGTGTGTGTGTGTGTGTGTATATATGTGTGTGTATATATATATATATATATATATATATATATATATATATATATATATATATATTAGAGCTGGGCGATATGAGATTTTTTCATATCACGATATGTTTTTTTCATTTCAGGCGATAACGATATCTATCACGATATAAGCCAAATAACTATATTTGTAAGATTTAAATGTGCCGTTGCTCACAAGTAAAATGTGAAATAATCAGCAGCTTGTTTTTATTTAAATATTTATTTCCCATAATAAGTTCAACAGGGTAGATGTACTTAAGGAACATGAGACTTTTTCAGATAAATAAAGGCAAATATTGCAAACTACACAAAAGGCAGCCACTAAAGCGTTTAAGTTTCAAAATAGAACAAACGAAACAGACTAAATTGTCAATTCCACTTAGAAACAAAATATTAATTCTAAAAATAAATCTTAGTTTGTTTTACAGAAGAACAGACAAAACTGACTAACTTTTGTCAATATCAAATAAACTGAGAACTAAAAGGAAATTCTCAATCTCTCCTTGTTGTATAGCTTAGCTTTTCAAACAGTTTTAACAGTTACTTTAGTCTGACAAAAGCCGAATGACGAATTAGCGCTTCCAGTCAGAGACTGAGGCTACGTCCACACGTACACGGGTATTTTTGAAAACGGAGATTTTCCGTTTTCGTTTTAAAAAATAATCCCGTCCACACATAAAGGCAGAAATGAAGGAAAACGCTGCTATGAACATGCCAAAGCAGCAGGTGGCGCTAGATTCCTAACCGTGCAGAAATGTTGGCCAATCAGAAGTCTAGAAGCCTCGGTGGGAAAAAGTAAACAAAGCTGGGGCATAGAAGCAGAACCGAGTCGTATGTGTGGAGGGACAGTAACTGTGTGTATATGTAAGCATTTAAACACTGCAGAGAGTAGAATTAACAGTAACAGTATTGTAGAAATTCATTTCACCGAAACAATAACGTGGCGCACAGTGTGACGCATGCACCAGTTTATTGTATTTCCAGACTTGCTTTCGGCACAATTTACAGTGCACGCTACTCTGTTTTTTGTCAGACTTGAAATAGCCGAAATACCTTCCCACTACGGAACTTCTATGGCTCTTCCGTTCGACAATCTCTCCGGCGTTGGAACCGTCATCTGTTTTCTCTTCGGTCACGCTCGGTTGATTTTTCTAGTCGGCACACTCATTTCCTCCATTACCCGCTGGCTGCTTCCCAAACAAACACACGTGCGGCTTGGCACTTGTGCTGTAGTAACAAGTCACGCGACATGACGCTGCGGCTGTGATTGGTTCGGCTCTGCGCTACTTAATTTAGATTGGCTGACCTTTTTTTATTTTTTATTTTATTTTTTTAAGAGGACAAGAGCGGCGAGGTCTATCGCGATAGCTTAATTTCTCTATCGAGTAAAAGTTATATCGCGATACATATCGTTATCGTTCTATCGCCCAGCTCTAATATATATATATATATATATATATATATATATATATATATATATATATATATATACACACACATATACGTATATATATATATATATATATATATGTGTATATATATGTGTGTATATATAAAAAATTGTTGTTGTTTTTTTTCTTTTTTTTCATTGGTGGGTAAATCTGTTAGTGAGGTGAGTTTTGTGCTTCTCAAACGTTTTGATCCGACTTAATGATTGCTAGCCTTTGCGATTTAATCCCTTACACAGCTTCTCATGGCAAAAAACCCTACATACATCGTAAACTGGGCTTTAAATTAAAGTGGTATTTGGTCCTTAGCCAGAGTAACTGCAGAGAAGCCTCTGCGTCTTGGCACTCAGCACATGTATCTCATGAACTATAGTCATTTGTACTAACTGCGCACTTCTGTGTTTTACCGCAACCTAAAGGTCATGGAAAAACACCCAAAGATGCTGCATCAGTGCGGGCCACCCACCCTATCCCAGCTGCCTGCGGGGTCTACTACTTTGAGGTGAAGATCATCAGTAAAGGCAGAGATGGGTAAGAGCAGCCCTAAACATTCCAGACATACACATTACTTTCAGCAGTGTTAATAGTTTGGGCTCATAGATGACAGTGAGTGGTTCATAAGCTGGTTAGGTAAACTGTCGAAAAAATTTGAAACTAGCAACCTGCAACACTGCAAAAAAAAGAATGCAAAAAAATATTTGTGGTTATTTTTGTTTGAAACTAGACAAAAGCAATAAGCAGAGGGACCATGAAGAGACAAACTTGTTCTTAGGTGTGCTGGCCCACTCAGTGTATCAAATAATAACCAATAAAATTACCTCCAATTTGATCAAACTTCTTTTAGAGTAAAACATTTAATAGCAAGCCTGAATATAAAACTGATTAAGAGCCTGCAATGTCTTCCAAAAAATAAGTGCAATTTTGCCCCATTCAGCAAAGCTACTCTCATTACAGCAATGCACAAGCAGCTCATTGTCAGATGCTGCTCCTCACTCTTCTCTGAACAGAGCAAACGAAGAGAGAGTCATGTCTGCAGCAGGAGAGAAAGATGCTGTGTTCACGAGGAAGTAGTGGCAACTGTTCATCTACAAGTAGGATGCAGTCCATGGTGACAAATATTGTTGTCATATAGACTGTATAAAAGATGGGCACAGCGCTGCGGTCCTAGAAAATGAAACCAGTCAAAGTGCCTTAAAGCTGCTTTCTTTTTAATGGCTACCAGGGGGCAACCCTTGTGGTCACAAAGGGACATTTTCTAAGTTGGTGTCGGCAAAAATGTGAAAACAAAGTATTCATACCAGGCGTTCACAAACCAGTGTGGGACCCACAGTTGGTACATCCAACCTTTATTCCGTTTGCCTGGTGTTGGATGGTTAAAGTTGCAGAACAGCTCAAAGGAATCGGTAAATGTAGCAATAAGTTCGAGACTAGGTGACCAAGGTGAGAGGGTAAATAGTTGAACACTGGGGGGGAAAAAAAACCCCAAACAGTCATAGGAATGAAATTGGCTCTACCAGCTGTGCATGCTGGTGTGTTCATGTATCAGTATGTAAATGGCAAACTGCACGTTTGAGTAATAATCCAGGACTGCTCAATGTCACCACCTTGACGTGCTTATTTAAGGATGTTGGCATTAAACTTGTAGTGCCCTTGTGCTGTGCACTAATGCTCATGCAGCAATGAATAGAATAGAATAGAATACTTTTATTTGTCAATTTCTTCAAATGTACTTGCCATACAAAGGAATTGAAATTACGTTTCACACTGTCCCATGCGTAGACATTGACAACAATAAGGTGCAGATGCACAACAAAAACAGCCCTAACAATAAAGTAATAAATAGTAATATAATAATATAAATAGTGCTAAAAGAAATACTAAAAATATATATATATAGTTGCAGGTGTGTGCAATTGCAATGCAAGTCAGGAATGTTTTCAGTTCTTGGTTCAGAGAGTGTTTCTTTGTTGGAGAGTATGCTAAGGCATGTGAGGTTGAGAAAATGAAAGAACAGCTTTTTCTGTTTTGTGGTTGGTTTTTGGTTTTCCCTCAGTCATGCCTGTGACACTCATTTATCATGACTGATGAACTTCTCATTGGGAATGATAAACCTTTTGTTGTTGTTTTTTTACAAAGTGAATAGTTGCTGAAAGCATAAAGTCCAAATAAGTGACAAGTCTAATCTGGGTTTACATGAGCCATAATCCTGCAGCGTTTTGCCTTGTGGAGTGTAATTGTTGTTTGGTCCTATGAGAGTGGGAGGTTGAGATAAAGCAGTTCAGTTTCTCTTCTCTAGAAAGTCCTGATTTTTTTTTTTTCCTCTTACATTGTTTTGTGTTCAATCAGAAATGATTTAAATTATGTCCTCCAGTTAAATTCATTTTTATTCTCCTTTTATTCTCCTTTGGGTCATGCCTAAAATTCTTAAAGGGTCTAAATGGCCATGTTTGGGAGCGTCTTTGTAAAACTTCCTAAATAATTTCATAAAAAATATTTAGGAAATTATTTTCTAACTGTTCAAGACTCCAGCCTGTAAACTGTAATGAATTCTTTGGATATCCATTATCTTAAAAGTCACACACCATCATGTTTAGGTACCACATGTCCTTTACATCAAAAAGGATTTTAGAAATTCGTACGAGAAGACCGCAAAATAATGAACATGATTAAAATCTTCAAAGTGCCTCAGGTTCATTCGTAAGACATCAGGCATTCCCTGGTTGTTTGTAACCAGTTGGTCATGCTTGACCCCAGATAAGTAAAAAAGTGTTCACATTTAACTGAATTTCTATAATGGTGTTTGGAACACACAAGGATAAATATGTGTTTCAGAAGTTCAAATGTTTAAAACATTTTCAGAAGTGGTTTTTAGAACATAGTTGGACTAGCAGCTTTGCTTTACATCTCAATTACTCTGCCACTCCAGCACTACAATCAGAGAGAAATGCATGCATCTCTACTAACTTGTGATTATTCTGCTGTTTTCATTATTTCAAGTAATAATTTTTGAATTCAAATATAAGAAATAGGATTTGGTAAATGATTGCTTTAAATGTGCCAGAAAAATACATCTAATCTGTTTTCTTGGCTCAGAATGAGCCAATGGAGGGGGGGAGGGGGGGGGGGTGTTCATACCACAAAGGTAGATCTTTTTGGGGGAAACAAAATTATAATATGTTCAATTAAGTTAACAAAATGTGTATATTAAAAAAAACAACTTCATTACATTGTGTGTGTTGAATATTCCTTTGTTTATAGCCTTTTTTGAGGATGCCAAATTTGTAGGGGTTTGCAATTTTTGCATAGATCAGCCATGCAATGAAAAAACTTGATATATAAATCAGTGGCAGCTTCATTCTCTTCATTACTAAATGAAATGTTCTATGTTTTTTTTTTTTCTTTCTTTTTTTTTTTTTTTAACTTCAGATCTGGTGACTACATTTACAATCCCATGACATTGAATTGTAATAATTTCTGTTACTCATCAATAACCACATTAATGTTAGCTTTTGCCCTCATTGAACAATGTTATGGTAGCCCTTGTCATGAACTTAAATTATTAAAAAATAAATGACATTAACCTAATTAGACAGACACCATTTTGAAGAGATTACGTATGTGAGAAATTGGTGTTTACCGTGTTGAATGTAGCTTGACATGAGCCATGTCTGTCTGTGGTATGATTGACTTCAGCTTACATGTGTAAAATGGCTTCTTCAGTCTCTTTCTGCATAAACGCACAGCTTAACTCTCGCCTGTCTGTCCTACAGGTACATGGGTATCGGCCTCTCAGCTCAGGGTGTAAACATGAACAGACTCCCTGGTAAGTTGACATATTTTGTGCATTTGTTGCTGCTGTCTTTTGGTGTCTTTATCTGTTATATTCTACACTAGATATGTCTGGGATTTCTGTGGGTGTCATCTTGTCTGAACATAACTACTAGAGATTAGATTTGGATAAACTGGTTGGAGCCGTGACTGAGTCTGTTCATTGTGGTTGTTAGTTTGAGAAAAAAAAGAAAAAAGAAAAACAAGTAATATAAAAAACACAATTCAGATCCTTACGTAGGCTTACTGGGAAATCTTCTATAAGGTCAACAAGGCTTTAACGTTTTAGTCAACCTGTTTTAGGATTATGTTGCTATACAAAGGCTTATAGAAAAATGAAATAAAATTGAAATTGGTTGCAACCAGCATGGAAAAATTGAAGCTAAGTTCATATGTTGAGAATTGATACCTGTCAGGACAAGCCAAAGGGTTTATATCCAGAGATCTCAGTAATGTGTTGTGTAGCTCTTGAGTGAGGAGCAAGGATGAATACTCTACTGAGCTTTTATGTATAGTTCAGGCCAAGGTGTTGTGTCGGCATATCGAAAGTGGCTAAATGAAGATTTCTCGTTAGTTTGCTCATAGTGGCCTAAAGCATCTTAACTTTGATGAAACTGCCAAAAAGGATGTCATAAGAAATAAGTCTGTTAACTAATTATTTAAAAGCTCATAAATTATACAAAAGCAGATATTACCAACATAAACACCAGCCTATGAATAAACACGATCAGTAGCTGAAATTTTTATTTTATATTTGTAATTATTTATTCATATAAATATATTTTTCCTGTGAGGCTGTGGAGGACATGTTGCCCCCCCCCCCCCCCCCCAACCTCACAGTTTTCTGCGAAGCACAGGCCTCTGGTGGGTGGAAAGTTTAAGATTATCACTGTGTAATCAGTATATCCTAAGGTGATGTTTGACCTTTGTCATGCTCCCTTCCAGTATTTTTTTTTTTCGTTGTCTGTTGATTACACAAGTGTTGTGCTTAAAAGCATTCTCAGTGTATGCACTCAATCATTAACTCGTATCCATGATTGTTGGAACAAGAACTTTTTTTTAAACACTTGTGCAATTAGGTGTAATAAAGTTGTTGTTTTGGATTTTTTTTGAGCTGCTTCAATGTTTTAGTGAAGTCAGAAACCAACACATGAGGTAGTGAATGTTGATGGTACAATAAAATGTCATGAATATCATCATTAATTGGACGCTGCAGACGTCAACCCTACGCTCCCCTGAGGTTATCAGGCCAAACAGGACCCCAGATACCCCACCACCAGTTTGAAAGCTGGACCCACCCAGGAGCTCCAGTCTCTTCACACAAAGATAACAGCAGGCCTAGTGCCAACCGCACAGTCTCAGCTGATGGATAGATGCTAATGAAAACTCAGTAATAGCTAGGTTTCATTTGACGTAGACGTGACGTCGACGTAAAGCGCGAAATTTGACTGGCGGTCGGAAGTGAAAAAGATAAGCGCAAAATCACAGACAGACAGTACGCAAAATGCCTATGTCCTGTTGTGTTTACGGATGCTCCAGTAGGTCGACCAGAGAAACTGATAAACGGTATTTTAGGGTACCAAAAATAGCCCAACGAAGAGGAGAAAAATGGAAAATTCTAACCGAAAAACGTAGGAAAAAATGGATTTTAAATTTACGTTTACAGTCGGGAGGAGCAGAGTCTGCCAATGCCCGTGTCTGCAGCGACCACTTCGTCAGAGGTAATGTTATGTTTGCAAACGAACTTATTAGCATTAGGTTGTCGTTAAATTCTCGTTTACTTAGTGCTTTTAAGTTAGTAGTCTAATATTGACTTGATTGGGACTATAGGCTGCCCAAGTGCTTTGGATGACGAAGAGTCGGAGGACTGGGCTCCGACGGTCAATCTCGGCTACGAACGAAAACCCAGATCGGAATCAGTTCTCAAACGAGAGAAAAGAATGAAGCTTAAGGCAGAACAGCATCGATGTGCAGAGGCGATTTTGGATATGCAACAGACGGCTGAGAGCCCGGATTTGAGCCTAGTGACAGTGGAGAACAGGCTACTAACCCTGCCATACAATTGCAATGAGCTGCAATCACTTCTCCATCCTCCTTTGCAATTACCCAAGTCTTCAGAGGTGTCTCGTTAGACCGCTGAGAATGGTTTACCTTGAAACAAACAACTGTCACTCTAACGAAGTCCTAAGGATGTGGCATGTTTGTTGACGTTAAAGCCGCTACCGCTAACTGTTAGCGTGTTTAAGATAAAGCAATATAAGAACAAACACTCACCCTTGCAAACACCAAACTGTATCCATCACGGAGACGTTTTGTTCCAAGGTTGTGGACCCACCCGCTGACAAAAACATTGTACGCCTCCAGACTCTTGAAAGCTTTCATTTGCTGCCTAGTGTAGTAAGAAGTCTGGAGGACCAAGTAGTTGGTGATATCCACAGCCTCGATAGTAGGCAAATCCTTTACTTCTGTGGTGTATTCGGACATTTTCAAAGAATACGGATCACGTCCGATATATTTTTTAACTATCTGTTTATATCTCTCCCGAGAAACGGGGTCTAAAGTTGCACAATAGCTGCTCTCCTGACTCTCCACAGTGTCCTCCATGTTTACTTCCGCCCTCCACTCAAAAATCGCGCTGCCTCCGCACGTCATCAGAACCACGTGACCGCAACCCAACTATTGTGAAGAACTGATGCCAGAGTGCTGCTGAGTTGAGTACTGTCCTGCAGTGATGACTGTGGAAACGGCAGGATTAATCCTGCTGCTCGACAGTAACTCACTGGATCCTGCCACATGGTTTCTAATGTTAAAACAGCCCCAAAGTCCTATGTGCTGCAGCAAAGGCTGCATCCCCTTAAGTCTCCCTGAGAAACAAGTACTGTGCAAACACAGAGTACTCCAGGTTTTAATACACACAGGTATTCTGTTCACATTAAACCTTTGCTCATCAGTAATTTTCTTTCTTCCATTTTATGCTCAATACAAAAAAATATTTATTTTCAGTGAAATAAGGGGCATCACATCAAAAATGGCCTGCAGTCTGCAGAAGGTTAAACAAAACAAAGAATTGAAGGTTAAAAATGCCACACAAAAATCTCCCAATTCTGGGAGTACATCCAGTTTTCTGGAAGAAACTGAATGAGCTATGTCTTTCTGCAGTCAGCATGAAAGCAACAGCAAGCTGTTCCACTGATTGAGAATACCGATTCCCCAGGTTCAGTTCTCATAGTGTCCTTGAGCAAGGCATTGAATCTTGCAGGTTTGTGCTTGCTGGCTCACGGTACAGGGCTGTGGGTGAAGGTGTGGACACATACATCTGCCTTTTTTCTGTTTTAAGTGAGGATATTTCAGCTCTACTGCTCTCAGCACTGTGTGATTCTTGATCCAGGTCATGATATTACACCAGCGTTTACTGAAGCGTTGGAATTATGACGTCACATGTCTATTTTTAGACTTAACATGTGAATTTCTGGCCTAATAAAGTTTGGTGATAGGGAAATGTCTGTAAATACTCACAAATGTTAGAGTTGGGTTTAACTTTCAGCAGATACGAAACAGCTTGGTCCAGCTATTTTGTTGTTTGACAGCTTTTATTTCATGTCTTATTTGAGGAAATCTAATAATTAGATTAAAAAAGAAAAGAGTCAGCACTCAGAGAATCCCACTTGAAATCTGGGAGAACGCTGCCAAAGCAAAGATGAAAATCCTTTTATGACCATATTTTAGGGCATGTATTTAAATCAGACTTTACTGATGATTCTACACATGTGACCATTAATATTGAAGTGTAATTTAAATAACACTTCGTAAATATGTTCCCAGAGGGATTTTAAGATTGCTGCTGAGTGGCAAGATTACTTCATAAAGGTTTTGACGCTGCCTCTCCGGTTTAATCACACTGCGTTCGAACCATTTTGGCGGCCTGCTCACAGCACTGTTGTCCTCCTCAGTAGCGTAGCTTTTGGTGTGATTTGTCACAAAACAAATTTTGAAAACATTATGTTGTGTTTTTTGATCTCCCGTGTCATCAGTGCCAGTATGCTTCTAGTTCAGTCATATTTACAATACTTATAGGGGCCACATTGTACTTCTGACCCTAGAGCTGAGTAATTTAAACTGACGTATTGCTTTAGGTTTTCTAAAAACAAATAAATAAGTAAATAAATACTGACATGTAGCACATGTAGGAGGAGCTCACTGTTTGTAACGCTGGCCCTTGGTGACAGGTAAAAGCTACAACATGTGAGGAGGTGTGTGTAAAGTTGTGTATAGGCTTTGCCTATAACTAACCCACAACTGTGTTCAACCATAAGAAGTTTCTCTGTGTGAATAATCAGCTGCAAAGTATATCATTATTTTACAGCACTGTACCTTTTAATGTGGGTTTGTAGGAATATTCATATTGTGAGACTGACCATTATCATTCAGCCCTCCTATGGGCTGTGTGTGTCTGTCCGTGTTTGTCTTTGTGTTTCTGTGTTGAGTCTGAGATTCAAACAATTGCTGCGTTTTAACACTTTTTCATCTCATGTTCTCACACTTTTCATTTGCATCGCTGCAGGTTGGGACAAGCACTCTTATGGTTACCATGGAGATGACGGCCACTCCTTCTGCTCGTCTGGCACCGGGCAACCTTATGGACCCACGTTTACAACAGGCGATGTGATTGGCTGCTGTGTTAACCTCATCAACAACACCTGCTTCTACACAAAGAATGGCCACAGCCTAGGTACAGAAAATAATACCCAATAATGCTGCCATGCAGTGGTCTGTGTATTAAGTTGCAGAAGGACTGCAGTGTTTCCAATATATTTTTTATCAATGTTTAAACAGAGATGGCATTTCTCTCAATAAGAGAGAGATGAGTAACAGTTTTGTTTTTTTAAATAAATAGTTGGCAATCGCGCTTGTCCACTATATTTTTCCCACTGCTTGCCCACTTGTGTTTTGAAAGTCCAAGTGCTGCTAACCAGTTAGCTCCAGCTCTTCCTGTCTTATCTTTCCCCTAATGGCTGGCTCACTGGCCAGGTTTTTGTTGGACTGTAATATTATTCCCCTCCTTCCCCAAAAGGATCTCAGCCTGCAGCACCTTGAACTGCAGCTTTTGAAAGTAGTCTTGCTTCTGTCCTGTCGCGCTACTGTAAGCTGGATGGTTACTCTGACCAGAAGCTGCGGTAGATGGAGGATTGGCTCACTTATGTCCCTTTTATACCCCGCTCACCAAAGCTTTGTAGTTGGAGACTTCCAAAGGAACTTTGATTACATTTGTGTAGTTATTTATTTCTCACAAAGGGATTGGAAAATTTAATATTTTCTGAGGAGAAACTTTGCCATGATGTAAGCTCATTTTACAAACACGGCTGTAATAGTTTCACAGAAGTTGTTACTGAGCCAAACACAAAACAAGAGGCCACTGCAGCAAGTCCAGCTTGTGATATATTGCTTTTTTTTTTTTTTTTAAGTTTTGCATGTTTCTATGAATTGTCTTGTTGTTGTTGTTGTTGTTTTAAATAATCATTCTTTGTTAATTAAATGTCTCTGATGTTTTTTGCTCTTTTTTTGTTTTAAATTATTTTTTCCACTTTACTGCACAGCAAAGAAATGTTACAAAGCTCGATAGTAAAAGCAATGTAAACATATATTTATATGTATGTATGTTCTTCATAATATAAGCATCCAGCAAATCTGTCAAAAAGCTTTTAATGTGAAGGCTTTGCAATACTTTGTATAATTTAAAAATTACATCAAATTTGTATTTTTTAGATAATGCTTTAGTGATAATTTCCTTCATGATTAGAAGACCGGGTTCACAGTTAAATCTGTTGGGGAGACGGTCTTTCTCGCTTATGTGACATTTATGAACTGCAGCAAGATGACCGTAACCAGATTACCTCAGCACATGTAAACACACGAACTGTGGCCTCACGCTGTGTGCAGAAATGGAAAGTACTCTTGTTCTTCATGCTGACTGTTTCTCTCTTCCTCTGCAGGTATTGCCTTCACAGACCTACCAGTAAGTACTGAGATTTTCTTCACTCTTTGTTGTAAAGTAATCTTTTCCATAATTAGCACAGCTGTAGGAGATGATGCTATTTATGGAAATTAAATGTGTCATTTCCTGCAGAATGTCCACTGCAGTCAAAATGTTTAATCATGCAAAATGGATTAGAGGCTGGAAAACTCGGGAGCTCCGAACACACCGTCAGCTTTTCTCAAACACTGTCAAACTGGAAGGCCTTTCTTCTTCTGTCACATCTGTAGTGATTGTGGTGTCTGTGTAACCTTTGGCTAAAGTTTCTTTGGCTTTATCCAACCATAAACAGACACTTGAGTGTTCTCTATTAAGAATTTATTATGTGTTTAAAGCAAATGAAGTGTACTTTCTGTATTTACGTTATGAAGTTCAGAGGTTCACATTTATTAGGAGGCTTTAACTCAAAGTTGTCAGGTGTTTGACACAGTAAACTGCTTTATATAACACTTTTTGTACTATGGTTTCATTTTTTTTTTCCACAAATGGATGAACAGAGTTACATTAGTAAAGCATCTAGTGCAGGTTGTAGGCCTTGAAATGTGGGGGAGAAAAGTAGAACGTAGAAAAATTGAAAAACGGCAAAACAAAGCACAGTTTTAAAAAAATTATATAAATTGATATTAGCAGGAATATCTTTACTGTGTATAAAATGCTTCTTATGTGGCACTGATTTCATTATCTAATTATTTTATTGGTTGGACCAATAAAATTAAATGGAAGACTCCTAAATTTAAATCTCAGGGACGTCTCTCAAAGTAGAAAGAAGCTTTTTAAAACAAAGTCAGCAAACTTTATAAGCTGTGTTTTTTGTTTGTTTGTTTTTGTTTTTTTTTCCCTCACAGAGTTCACTCCTGGTGACAGTTAATTTGATAATGCTTCAAAGTAGCTGCTTAATAAATGTCTGAAGAAAGTATTTATAAAAATAAAAAAATGTTTCTTTTAAGCTGCTGTAAACTTGCTGTTTGATCCAGATCTTCCATCAGAGTCATGTTGACACATTTTCCACTTTCATTTAGTGGGGAAAACAGCTTGAAAGTTTAAAAACTATTTACAGTGTATGAGCCAAATGCTTATGCTTCTTTTTTGTTTTAAAGGGGGTTTGTTTTTGTTTTTTTTCTACTATTTGCTGTGTATTGTGTCAGACAGAGGAGATAACTGTAATATTGCTATCTCAGGCACACAGCTGTGAGCACAGAAGCCCCAACCTCCTGCTGTTTAAAACTTCCGTTTGTAAGCAGCAGCGAACCACAAATGGTTTGCCCCAAAGGGGGAGGAGCTAAAATGTTTTGTTGCTTTTGTTTTGTTTGTTTTGCCTAAGGAGCTGCACCAAGAACGTCCAACAGTATGGAGCTAGACTTGAGAATAATGGCCTACTTTTTCAAATGGAACCAGAGTTTTGAGTACTCCTTTGTTTCTTAACAAGGCGACACGGTCAGCTCCTATTCTTCGTTATGTGAACGACTCCCACACCCACTGGGTCTTGATTCCAGTGGGATTCATGCATACGTTACCAAAGTTGGGATGTTTAGGGAGACACTTGTTGCTTGGTTGGTAGCA
This sequence comes from Mchenga conophoros, assembly GCF_057382185.1. Classification (NCBI taxonomy): domain Eukaryota; kingdom Metazoa; phylum Chordata; class Actinopteri; order Cichliformes; family Cichlidae; genus Mchenga; species Mchenga conophoros. The sequence goes on along the minus strand of NC_140543.1, from coordinate 4,597,937 downwards.
AATGAAAACGGGTGCCGGCTGTTATTGAAGAAGAAAAATAAGAGTCTTAGCTAAAACAATAATCCATTGAGCAGCCAAACAGACTTGGATGTGAGCCAGACATTCATGTTCCTCCAGAGCTGTGCAGTGAAGTGCGTCACCTCGACGCAGCTGACCTTTCTGGTTATTGAACCATGACAAAGACAACTGTGAGAGACACACACAGCTTTGTACTGCTGTTCTTATGTGGGCTGTTATCAGCGGTGTTATTCCCAACTCCTAGCCTAAATCTAACTCTAAAAAAGTTTAGTGTTTTGTAAAGTTTTTGTTGTTTGTCTTTCTTTTTTTTTTACATTTTGGTATTTCGGTATTAATTTATTTTAAGGACACTTGCAGCCATCCAAACACAACACGGTGAATGTGCCTTTCCACCAGTCACCACTGCCTCTGATTAAACCAGAGCTCTGGTGATTGGTAGAATAGTAGAACAATACATCCAGATATGCAAATCTTAAGTGTTTTTCATTTAGCTCTGTCTGATTACTGTCTGTCAAATCAGGGATTTATATTAAAAAAAAAACAAAAACAAAAAAAAAACTTTTTAAAACGGTCTTTGTTGCAAAGTCAGCAAACCTTTCAGTGGCTTTTTATCACAGATTCTGTACTTGCAGTTTTTATGGCTGTGTGATAAGTGAAATTTAACTCTGGTGCTGCTTCAAAATAAGTGCCCAGAGACATTTTAAAATGCCAGCTGAGTGAGACTTGTTTCTGGAAAGGCTTTGGCTGTAGTAATTGAGCTTCATTGCTTTCAGTGCTCCCGTACTTTCTACTTTTTATTCACCAGTACTCATGTATAGTGCTGTTGCTCATTAAATCATAATCAGAAATCATACAACAATTTGGATTATGTCGTGTTGGAGTGTAGAGTCCTCCTTGTTTAACATCAGTAGTTTTCCAAAACTGTGTATTAGGGAGCTGCACTGTTAGCACATGGGATTGCTGTTTCCTTGGTCTGAAAAACAAATGAGGTTTTTAATGAAGTTACAGGTAACAACAGGAATAAGCTGAAAAATAAAATGAGAACTGCTGTTTAGTTTGGGTAGTATATTGGTAGATGTTGCCATAAGATATGCTCCATAGCATCAAATGAGTATTGAACAGCAGTCAAAGATGATCGGCAGAAAATAAACACAGCAACCTTTCAATGACCGAACCCAGTTATATTATAATTAAATCATATTAATTGTTCCCCTTCACAGTTCAATATGCTTCAAATTGTAAGACAAAGAGTACCCACCAGTATTCCTTTATTATTTATGTCTTCAGTTGAAATTAATTTGCTCTAGGCTGAGTGCAGTACGTGGGACAGAGTCGATAAACAGGACTATGAAGTACTAGTAATGTATTGGAGGACAAACTAAAATTAAAAAAAAAAAATCATAAAATGAAGTGAAATGCACAATAATCAAAAAGACCTTTGCTGGGTTGTTGACTGACAGAACATTTTTTTAGTTCTGTCTATAAAGCAAAATTAATCAAAAGTCAAGTATTTGGAAGTGTCATCAATTCTGATGAAGTCAGTTCAGCAATCAGCTGATAGTCATATTATGGTCAGTGAGTGCGATAAGGCCCCCCCCCCCCCCCTTTTTTTTTTTAAACGACGCTGTGAAAACAGGCTGAGCTCTCTGTTCAGAAGATGCACTGTCAGCATCCTACCACGTATGAGCTTTGTCAGCTACTAAAATCACATTTTAAGGCGTAATTGCAGACAAAAGCTTATTTCCTGAGATTTTCCGTTTTCCTGTTTTTACCCTTCATTGTTTCTTCCTGTTTTGATTAATTGTCCAGATTGCATTCCAGACTCCGTTTCCTCTATCACTCTTACCTCTCTTTATCGCTCCCTGCTGCAGCCTAACTTGTACCCGACCGTGGGCCTTCAGACTCCAGGGGAGGTGGTGGATGCAAACTTCGGGCAGCACCCATTCGTGTTTGACATTGAAGACTACATGAGAGAATGGAGGACAAAAATTCAGGCCCAGATTGACCGCTTCCCCATCGGAGAGCGCGAGGGCGAGTGGCAGTCCATGATCCAGAAGTAAGAGAGTTAGAAGGCTCAAATTATTTGCATGTAGTTTAAGCTAAGTACATTTATTTTATTTTTTTTTTAACTGTGGAATATTAGACTTGCCATGCTTTGTTCACTTATGATGTCTGCCCAGTGATAAGGTGCCACGAGGATGACTTCTTAGGTTAAGAATAACCTAGAAATTGACTTCAGTCTGCTTCCCTCAGGAAAAAAAAAATAGCTGCGAAAATTGTGGAAAACGAACTTTGCAGGAAATGAAAGATTTTGATATGTCCATTTTTAAAAAGCTGTTTTTTATTTTATTTTTTTATTTTGTATTTTGTATTTTTTCAGCCAGATGGTCTCCAAATAGATGTCCCTATTATGATTTCAGAAGTTTAAGTACAAGTAGGAGAAGTGAAAAGTTAATCTGTGGATATGTTTCCTATACCAAAGCTTTATCCATGTGATGTTACCACCACGTGGCTCCTAACGTGTGAGTGAGCCATGTTGAATGTTCCTGACATCTTCCACACATGAGAGCAAAAGGGGACTAACCTGACCTATTTAAGGCTCATGAGGAACAGTGTTATAATGTTCAGTTTCTTTGTTGTACACGATTGTCAAATCTCAAATTTTATCTGCAAATTTAACAATTTTATCAGGATACAGAATAGCAAGTCTTAATCAACAAATTTAATATCTGATACAAGTGATGATTTTATAGCCCACTGAAATAAAGACCATTTTGTTTAGCACAATCTTACTGGTTTGCTTATTAAAATCCATACATGCTTATGAATGTGTGGATTAAAGGACTTTCATGGTTAAGTACATTTATGTACAGATTTGACATCATATTTGGCACTTTAACTCTCACTTCTGCTTAACTGCTTGATGTAATGTGGCAGAGCTAGTTGTAGCAGACATGGAAAACCACACGGAGAGTTATTACCATCATTACTCCACATTTCACAGCTGATTGGATTTTAACTAGACCATAAATGGTTGAAAGTGCTGGTTGTTTCAGTAGTACCAGCGGCATATTGACCAGATGGAGGAAAAGGGAGTACTTGACTTTGTGACCTCAAGGTATTCTTCTGCATAAAACCAGCTGCCTGCTTCTCCTAAGTTAACGCCTTTGCAGGGTCTAAGTACTGGCTATTTTTATGCACTTAAACACACACTGTTACACACTGTTGTTTCACAGATAAAGTTAATAAATAAATAAATGTTGTAACATAAAACAACTCTTACTTCTGTTTTCCTGTTCAGCTAGCGATGTTGGTGTGGGTGCATGAATTACTTGTTCTAAGTATAAAGTTCCTCTTGGTTCAAATGGGTGTGAAAGTGTGTGTTTTACAAGTTGTATAGTCGCAGTTAACTGCTTATCTACTGACAGAGTTATGGTGACTGCAGTAGGTCTCACACGGTGTTCATGTCACACAGACACACACTCAGGCTTGTTATCTGACTGTTTTAGCAGTACAATCATTTACTAATTCATGCTTACATGAACAGGAGACAGCTGACCAGAAATTTACATTCATGTTGGATCCAGAGCTTTTGATCAGTTATTGTAGACTGAACAGTGTTCATCTTGTATTGGCTAAATGAAAAAGTCTTAGAAGGATGCTGTAGGTGACAGGACTACTACTAACATGAAGAGCATCAAGGCCCAGATGGATTGTTCCTCATCGAAGAGCTGGAGCTGTGATTCAGAAGGGAAAGATGCAGGGCTTGGTTTCCCTTCAAGCTGTGGCCTGGCAGGATTAGCTCTCTGTTGCTATGATTACTTGTCCTGAATGGATTTAAACTCCATTTGATGGGGATTGGAGTTGGGGGTGGGAGTGAATAAAGGGACTTATTGCCTTTATCCAGATGTCACCTCACAGGCAGGAATAGAACCAAGAAGTTTCTGATCTTACACCAGTGCAGTGTATTGTCTCTGTGGAACAATGGTAGCATGATGATCAGCCGGTGAGAGTGGCATTATCTCGTCATATAACAGCCTGAAGCATGAAGTTTGGTTTAGCTCTGCTGCACTGAGGGAACTCGTCATCGACATAGTAATGGGGTGTTTGGGTTTAGCCGTGCCTCTAATTTGATTAATGAAAAGTCAGACACACTCAAAAAACATACCATGCTCATATTCATCTGCATATTTTTATTCTTGAACTCTGCCAGAGTAGCTTTGCATTATTCACATTTCAAAATAATCCTTATGTATATTATCCTGGTCCTTGCGGTAGCACCTGGAAACTTTCTATTGTCTGCCCTGGATAAACAGAATTTGAGCAGTAGCTGAGCGTGGCTTCTGTGCCTCAGATGAGCACATAAGGATGTCCCCCGCGGGTTACCTTTAAAGGGTCATTCTGGCTAATAAGACTTAAGTGTTTGTAATTTCAAGTTAGTCTTTCAGGTTTGTGGACATTAGAGAAGTAAAGAGTGATCAGATGAAGAAAGCGGAAAGGCCAACAGCTGAACACACTCGGAAGTGAAAAGAAAAGAAATATGAACTGACTTTCATTTGCGAGGCACGGTGTACAGACAGACTTCCTGTTTTAACTTGACACCCTCCCCTCACCCTTACCACAATGGTGTGCCCACAGCCCACAGTTTTCCTGCGCAGTGAGGGATTGTGACTGATTGTGACTATACCACAAAAGGATCATTTTATTTCCTAGGCTGAGTTATTAACTTGGTGAGCAAAATTGTGACATAATAGAAAGAACGGATCAGAGAAAGCTACACAAATGAGACCAGCGTAGAGTTGAAGTTGTGTCTTGACAGTGAAAACGACAAAACAAACTCAACTTTAGTTTTGTATATAGTAGCTGTTTCAGCTTGAGACTGTCAGCAGACTCTGTTATGCTATTGCTGTGGTCCAAGTTCTGAAATACAAGCAGTTCAAGAGAAATTTGTGTGTAGTGGTGCTGTAGAAATTTGGGTGTAATCAGGCCAAAAATAAAACCTGCTTTATCTCACTTGTTGTGGTACATCCCTGTTCAAAATCAACTCAGTCGAACCAGTTTTTTTTTTCTGTCCTGACAGAAAAGTTCAATTAATGTTACTTCTGCTGAGGCAACATTAACAAATAATGAAAGCAATAAAAACAATAAAAGCAGTGCTATTGTAGAAAATCTGCTTCTGCTTTGTCTGATCAGTGTATTTTGGTTTTTGTTGTCTCATCAGGATGGTGGCTTCTTACCTGGTGCACCACAGCTATTGCGCCACAGCTGAAGCCTTCGCCAAATCCACCGATCAGGCCGTGCATGAGGAGCTGGCCTCCATCAAAAACCGGCAGAGTGAGTGCTCCTATATTTCTATATCTATTTCTTACTCCCCATTTTTAAAGTTGACACTGTGCTGTTTTTGTAGATTTAAAAATCATAAAGGAAACAAAGTGGTTGGTATGGTTTCTCTCTGCGAGACGCAGTCAGCCAGCATATGTTGATTTCTAATACTCTACAGTATACAGTTCTTGAATTTAAACATCAGTGTATATGATATATACATTTTCCCCATACAAACTGTACTTGAACAGGAGCCTGATCATCAGAAACCATAAGGGAGAAGTGACACAGTAACATTGGGTCGTTATAGGGCTTTTCTTTTTTGTTTTGTTTTTTTCAAAGATGCAACAATGTATCTGAGTGCAACTACAGGCAGAGTAAAGCTAATGGAGCCCATCATAAAAAAGATGTTGGGATGACCCTCCCTTCTTACTGGAGGTGGAGGTTGTTAACGGTAGCATTCAAAACCTTCATGTGTGATTTCACTGTTGGTTTGTAGAGATCCAGAAGCTGGTGTTGTCGGGTAGAATGGGTGAAGCCATTGAGACCACCCAGCAGCTGTACCCCAACCTCTTGGAGAGGAACCCAGACCTTCTCTTCATGCTCAAGTAAGAACATGGTTGTATATAAAATGTATGTTTTACATGTTACACTTGTTTTATTTGTTTTATTTAGATGGATAACATTATTGGAAAAGTTAACAAAGCCATAATCTAAACCCTTTTATCTGTCACGCACCCTCACACAGCCTCACTATAGACAGTGAGTTATTCAATAATTATATTTAAAGGAAAGGGGATAAGATATCCCTTAAGATACGATAAGATTTCCTGCATTGCTTTGAAAATGGCTTCGCTCACTGCCCAACTTGGATGGAATCAAACATTCTGCCCTTTTTTTAATTCTCTAAGCTGAACGACTACTCTCTTTCACATATGTAGCTCTATACTTAAATACCAAGTTAAGTACTTTTTTAAAATTTGTCCTCCTGTCTTTACATCCCTTTCTTTATTTCCTCTATTTCCATCTGTTGTTGCTCTGTGTGCTTTTTCACCTTATTCCACCTCTTTATTTTCATACCATCCTTCCTAACCCTTCTGTTTTCCCCCCTTTTAATCTTTCCTCACCTCTTTCCATCTTTCCCCAGGGTGAGACAGTTCATAGAGATGGTGAACGGGACAGACAGCGAGGTGAGATGTCTGGGAGGTCGCAGCCCAAAGTCTCAGGACAGTTACCCCGGGTCACCCCGGCCCTTCAGCAGCCCCAGCCACAAAGCCAGCAGCTCCCAGCCCTACCTCACAGGTACAGTCCAACATTATTCACATCATCCACAGTGTGAAAACTTCACTTATCTTTGGGGGGAAAAGAGGCCAGAGGCAAATAAAAGGGGAAAAAAATATTTCTTTCTTTCCCTGACCTGAGCACAAATATACATCAGCTTACAGACACCATCTCTACACCCATGTTTGAATCTGTGTCTGCAGCACAAACTAAAGCCCACCACATTTTTTTCATCTTGAATGACACAGATGTTCCTCTAAAAGCAAGGTGCAACAAAAATACAAAACAGTGTTTATATTACTATTTAATAGAAAAGAGTGGATCTCCTGAACCAGTTGTGAGTTGCTCTGCCGTACCTGGAGACCAGCTGATCACTTTCAGCTGTATCTCATTAGCATGTGTGGCAACTGACTTGTCTCTTCAGGAGCGTTAACTACACATTGCCGTGGTGTGATTGTTTCTTATGCCCTTTAAGCATCTGAAGCAGCATAAATACCTCATTGATTTTTCAATGAAATAAAATGGGATGGGTAACAGGCTGTGAATGCATTTCTCTTCTTTGTAATGGTGAAGCCAATAAACTGCCAGTGAAGCCTTTTTCTCCCTCTCTCCCTTTTTCTTCTTTTTTTAGTTGCAGTAATAAATGTTAAATATTTATAATTTATTGACTCCAACTCAACACATTCTGCTCACATTTGCCGGCAGCATTTGTGCAAAGCACACAATAAAAAACTGAACAAATGACTATTAAGTTAGTTAGTGCTGTGGAGCTCTTTAATGACAAGATAAGGGGGGAAATACTATATAAAATTAGACTATTGGCTTTCTGTTTTTGTTTTTTACAGCTTTGTCCTGTCACTTTATATTGTGACTTGTTAGAGAGAGTGATACAAGATCATGTAAACTTTTGCTATTGTGGAGAAGATGTTTCACAATTAAAAAAAACTGTAGTTTAATGTGAGTGTCAATTCTATAAATGCTATAAACAGTTTAGCGCAACTTATCCATAGATAAGGAAGGAGTGATGAATGAATTAAATGTATGCACACACACACACACACACACACACAGAGTAGATCTAAATTTTCAGATCAGAGCATTAGGATTTTTCAGTCATTGTTTGTTTCGTTATTATTCAACAAAACATCTTATTTGTTGCTTTGTTTTGTCATTCTTCTGTATGTTTTAAATACAGTTATTGTAGTTTTGTATATGTAATGTATTTTCATAAAAGTGAATTACTGTCATTTGTTATGCATGTAAAAACCAAACTATGGGTAGTGGTTGGAAATCAGCTGCGAGCGAGCACATCAGAATGGATGCGTTACTTCTATTGTGTTTAGTAATTGGAGTTTTGTCTGTCACTTTAAGAACATTTGAAATCATTTCAAATATGTCAAACTTATTTGCAGGGTTTGACAGCAACTGCTGTAATGGTGTGACGTCTAATAAGAGCCACAGCTCCTCCCCTCACAGTCATAAGCCCTGCCCCCCGGGCTCTGGCTCCACTCTCCCAGCATCCGACATCAGCCTCAATGGGAGTCGCAGCCAACAGCCGATAACCAGGTATGGAAACAAAGCACTCACACAGCAGTAAAAGCTGGAGGCGTTTATTTGGTTTTGAGTTTTTTTAACTAGCATATCTTTACAATTTGACTTTAAAAGATGTAAATTTCATCATGTGACCTTAACTTTTCCTCCATCCCCCCCAAATTATTTTCATCTAAACTAGTTAACAGTAAATTTAGACTTTTAATCAAAATAAGCCAGCATCACTTTATAACAATCATTTATCCATTTTCTTATTCACAGTTGAACAATTATGAATTCATTATTAAACCATGTAGTGGGACACATTACATCAGTATGCAATATAATTATGTATTTGTTAATTTCCAAATGTTATTGTCATTAGTGAGTCTGTCCTCGTTCTCAGGGGTTCAAGTACTGCTGTTAGGTCAAAGCTGCCGGCGTCTCAGAGGTATACGTAAAGCGTCTGTTGGTCCTGTGAGCCACGTGTCATGGCATCCAAACCACAACCTTTTACTAAGGCTAGCCTGACGCCTAGTAATATGAAACTAAACTGCATGTGAAACTAAACAAACTACAGTTTTCACATTCACTCCTCCGCCTGCTTGCTCACAAAATCTTTAAGACAAGAACTATAAAAATCAAATTTTACAAGGGCTTCAAAATATTTAGATGTACTAAAATATTTATTCAGCATTTATTTAACCATTGTTGTTAAACATTATCTGCCCACATAATGTTCATAGATGGTTCAAACTAGACATTAAAATGAATATAATGAATAAGTAATTTGGTAAGTAATTGTCTTAGTAATTTGGTTTCCAGCTTTCATTGAGGAGAAATTTCTTCCCTTGAACTTTCTGTGATGTGATTGGATAATTTACCAGATTCAACAATCTATCAGAAACATGTGCCTTTACACTTCAGACAGTTATTTTTATTGATGCTGGTTACTATTTGTCATTTTTGGTTATGGTTATTGGTTATTTTTAATATTCTACGCTCCACTCAACAGACAGGAGTTGTTTGTTACCTCCTTGTCGAACTAATCTAATGCAGAGGACAGGGCAGTGTAGACTAATGGCGGCACGAAATTCACTTCCACAGTTTTTGAACTTGGGAATAAACCCAACAACTTAGATAGGTCTAGGTCTGAGACGTTTTATGTGATGAGGATGTTGGTCCCTAGGGATAGGAGTTACTTTAAAAAAGTAAAAATGAGCTATGGTGAATCCTATAGATGTTTAATGTAGAGCTGTTAGTATTAATTGTGTTGTTCTGATGTTTATGAGCCTTGTTAGAACTAAAGATGGAAATCGTGTCCGTCCTGTAATGGTTGCATTAATGCTGAAAACTTGCGTAGACAGAAATCACTCAGGAAGCCATAAAAATATCGATAAATAATCAATTTTAAATAGAAGCTGTGCTGGCAGTGATTTTAAATCAGAGCAGTATAATATTAGTGCCTCCAGTGGTGTGTTAATGCATTCACTTGGCAAGCAAAAGGTTGCTGGTTGGATTCCAGCCAAAAGTAGCTTCTACAAATCCAAACAGTATCCACCTGTAGAAGCTGCTGACAGTTTCTTGTGTCTTCTCTCAGTAACGATGTGGATATGGAGGTCGATCACTTCACCAACGGAGTGACAGAATCGTCTTCCAATGGTTTTCTCAACGGCACCTCCAAACACACCACGGAGCCTGACGACTGTGACGCAGACATGGGTGAGCAGAGCGTGTGGAGACATAAGAAACTTGATCTGAGACTTTGGATGTTGCGTTATCTAGCAGCTTCTTTCTAGCAGCCTTTTTCTTCTTCAAGATGTCATGCACACATTGTGCGTGTCACGCAGCCTTAAAAACACTTTTCTTTTCATTTTGAATTGACTCTACAGAGGTGGAGTCGGCACAGTCTAAGAGGCAGCTGTGCGGCGGAAGCCAGGCAGCCATCGAGAGAATGATCCATTTTGGCAGGGAGCTCCAGAGCATGAGTGAACACCTCCGCCGTGAGTGCGGCAAGAACTCTGCTAACAAAAAGATGCTCAAGGTAACACAGGAATCTCTGTTATTTACTTGGTTTATATTGTTTGTTTTTGTGGGGTCTGTTCACCTTTTGTGTTTGTATTTCAGGCATTTACAGTTGACTTCAATCATTTAAGCCATTTTCTTCACATAAAAATATGCCTGCCTTTGTACTGTATATTTATAAAAGCTTCAGATGTTATCTGTTTGTACTAGCTCCCAGTAAAATGCCAAAATGAGCCAGGTTCAAATCAAAGGCAGTGTAAAGGGGTGCTCATGTTCTAAAATTCTGGTCTCATTTAGAGCAAATTGATGGTGAAGGTGTTCGACTTTGGCAGGTACCTACATTGATGATCCTAGCATATGAGCATTCAGTCTGTTTTTCAGTGACATCTCGTTCCAGTTAAACAAATTGTGACAGCAACAATAGTTGCCAGAAAACTGCCTCAGTGGAAGGATTAAAAAGCAAATGTCATAGATGGGATTGAGGTTTTGTCATTTAAAATCCGAGATAACGGGGCTCATTTTCAATCTCTCCAAAAGGATGTCTATACTAATGACCTCAAATGTTCAGTATTAACATTATTTTATTTCATTTTTTTAAGGGAAGAAAGTATAGCTCAAAAACAGATTTTGTGACCTCTGCAGTCAGTCATGATGTAATATATTTGTTTTGAAATGTACAGTCAGTTCAGTTGTCTTAAAGGAACAGGTCAAACTGTGGGAAAATTCTGTTTGAGCTGAAATGCTAACACAAAGAATGTTCAGCTACAGCATGTTGTAACAAAGCAGGTGAAATGAAGTGATGGGCTGTGGTGTGATCACTTTCTGCTCTCCCGTCTTCTGCTGCAGGACGCATTCAGCCTGCTGGCCTACTCGGACCCGTGGAACAGCCCAGTCGGATACCAGCTGGACGCCATTCAGAGAGAGCCGGTCTGCTCCACTCTCAACAGTGCAATATTAGGTGGGTCAGCCATGAGCAGTGCATGATCCAGTCTACAGTTTTCAGTTAGCATTTTGGATGTAGGAGGATAAAAGAGATTGATGGGGACTGTGGGTAACCCAAATCTCAAAAAGAAGCAAAAAAACTCAGATTGTGATAAATGCTAAAAAACTTTTGCATGTGGTTTGCTGCAGAAATCTTAAGACAGACAGGCAGCATATCTTAGGGACTGCATATTACCAGGACATGTGTTTAAATCCAGGTGAACTAACCTTAAAGATAAAGGTGTCAGTGCACCTGCTATCCAGCCGAAGGCAGAACTGAGCAGGTATTCTCATTCTGAGTGAGCTGGAAAATGTGACTTGCTTCCAAAACACCAGTGATTTTTTTTTTTTTTAACCATATATCAAATTGTCCTTTGCATGTTGATATGTTGATTCTGATTATCATGTAATGTGATGTTTTTAAGCTCAGAAATTCTTTACAGACATTGTTAAACACAATTTTCCTGCAGATTCTGAAGTTTTTCAGTTCAATAATCTGAAAATAAAGCTGTTCAATTAAAATGACTTCCAGATGCTGTGTGACTGTCCAACAAGCACTGCACCTACCAATTCCTGATATTACCTGCAGTCACAATTTTCTTTTTTTCCTTTTTCTTTCCAGAGACTCACAACCTGCCCAAGCAGCCTCCCCTGGCCCAGGCCGTGGGTCAGGCCGCCCAATGCCTCGCCATGATGGCACGAACTGGCAGCGGCTCCTGCGCCTTCGCCTCTGTGGACGATTACCTACACTAGCCCCGTGCGCACGCAGACACACACACACACACACACACACACACACACACACACACACACACACACACACACTCTCCAAGGGCCTGTCCAGAAATCCTTCTTTCCAACTCCTCAGTCAGTGTAGTCCTATTAGCCGAGGAGGCATTCCTCTGCACGCCGTCATAGAACGTCAACCATCTCACTCGCTTCTGGTTCTGCTTTTGCTGAACGCCGCTGAGGGTCAGAAGACATTTCTGGGCAGATCCTTAGAGTGACACCACCTCCTTTTCCATCATAAATATGAAATTACACCTCCACCTTCGGTTGGCTCCCCATGCGTCTGCCTCCATCTAACTGACAGTAGCTGACTTTAAAAAATAATCGGGGGGGGGCTGAACTCATGTGGACGCGCCACAGTCCCCGCATTCCTGGGGGAGGAATCAAACCGGGGGTGGACAGACTGCTAAAAAATATCTCTGGTCAAACATAAATGGGGAGGGGAGGGGTGGCGGGGGGGCAACAATAAGAAAACAGACGAGTGGCCGCCATGGTTGACCCACCATTAACGTGGTCCCTGTAAACCTGGGGCTTACCAGGCAAACACACACAGAAAACACACACAAATAAACACGGAGGCAAGCTGATGCTGATGCTGGGATTGAAAAGTCCACCTCACCGAGGCTTGCTCAAACTCCGGCCAATGCGAACCTTATGGCCTACCCCCCCCTCCGTAAATCTTCACCCTCTCTGCACCGCCTCCCTCCTGCTACCTTCCACTGACTTCAGGACATCGGCGAAGATATGTGTGACGTACGTGGACTCGGGACTTCAGAGAAGCGAGAGAGAATCTACAGTCTCGACTCAGCGTTCCCTATTTTTAATCTTTTGTTTAGTTTTTGTTTTTCTTCGGCGAAGTGGGCAGACGTGGGGGGGGGGGGGGGGGGGTTACCTGGCTCTTGTTTTGTTTAGTTTTTCCAGGTTTACAAGGCATGGTGCAGATGACGATGATTATTCTTATTATTATTCTAATTATCAATATATTAATTATTGTTACTTGCATTCACAGTATATTTGTTGAGCGCCAGCGAGAGCAAGTTCCTCCAACTTATTATAATAAAGGTCCCGATTCTACCGATTACCAGTGACGAGCGTGTGTACATGTTAACGTTTAAATATGAATTTAACAAAATAAAATTATATCAATAGAGCGACATATTTAGTTATAGAAATCACAGAAAAAAACAAAACAGTCCTTTAATGCTTTGTACTGACACCAGTGACCCCTGAAGTGTTCTGGTTGTTCCCAGTTTGTAATATTTTCCTCTTTGGTTGAATCCAGGGTTCCTACACAGGTGAAAGTTGACACAAATTCCAGGCCTGGAAAATTCTGGAAAAAAACAGGTTTTTAGTTCTAAGAACTTGGCTGCAGATTTTACATGTTGTCCATGAAGTCACTACAGCCGAGCTGAGAGCGTCTTCAGACACTTCTGCTGGATTTTCTATGATGACTGCGCTGTGTAGGAGCCCTGCTTTGACCTCTGACTGCATTTTATCTGTTACCCTCCCTCCCTCCTTGGTAAACCCTCAGCCACACAAAAGATTTGTCCCAAACATTGTTAATATTTATTTTTGTATCTCTCTATGCTAATCTTTAACCCCCAACAAACTCAGGAGCCAAAATACCCTCTTGTTCATCATTCTTGGTTTAGAAGCAGCTGATTGGCCCCTGTGCCTCTATTGAATGCTGACTCGACTTTTGGTCATTTAAATCAGATGAGAAAAACTGAGCTGGTGTGAAATCGGCCTCTGAGGTAGCTCAGCCATTTAAGCCATTTAAAGTCAAACTTAAATTTCCTGTCTCCTAAAAGAACAAGACAAAAAAACAGAACAAAAACTGTGTTTTTGTTCTTTTTCCTTGAGTACGTCATAAAGTCAAGACCCCGCCCTTAAAAAAAAAAAAAAAAAAAAAAAAAAAGAAGAAGAAAATCCTTCGATTTAAATGTGGCTGACCTCTACTTCAGGGACTTCTTCCCGTGCACCTTTCGACTGCGTTCAGTGTTGCCGCTTCTGTTACATCACTCTGTTGTGCTCTGCATTGTTGATCCCAGATCCCAAACGTCCGGTTCCATCATTCTGACCCCACTTTTATGCTGAAGACCACTGATAATGAGAGCCAAGTCTCTCAGGTTACAGCTCGTGAGAACAAACGGCAGTTTTCAGTGCAGGAGTCCACAGGGTCCACGCACAAAGCCGTGCACGTCACCAGCGTGTTCGTGATCACACTGAATGGATGAACAATGTAAATTGATCCCTCGGAGTGAGACTGTAATGCCTGAGGCAGAACATTTGTATAATTGAAGTGAAATTGTGTGGCATGTGTGCCATCATTCAGCAGCTGGTCGTAGAGTAAATTAGTCAGATTTGATGCCCTGCAACTTCTTACATGTATCAGAAATGTCAGAACAGGACTTCCAACTGATCTGTGTTTCAGGTAACCCTGCAAATGATCCACAGGTGCACAACATAATGACCTTGGATCAGCTACATTTAAATCGGTGATGGTTTTTGTTTTCTATGGCAGAGCCTCAGAACTTATATATATTTATATATATGCATTAATCTGTATCTTTACCTGAAGATGACCTTATTCATGACCATCTCCAGTCCTCATCCTGTGTTAACTTGGCTCCAACTGTCTTTAATCAAACCAGTACCGTCATCAGTGGGTGCCAAAACCTCACCCCTCTCTTTGTATTAATGGAGAGGCTGTTAGTTCAGCTTAAACCATAGAAACAGTAAATACTTTTAACTTGGATAGCAGAAATCTAAATTCTTTTATTTTTCCTAATGATTACCACCAAATTGCCCCCAGAGCTTTTTTTTTTTTTGTACTCAGCAAAATGCTACCAGGGAGTAAATCTATCCAGTTTTTATTTCTGAACTTCCTGAAAATGCATACAGGTGTTCATTTTTACCCATCACCCCTCAGAGGAGAGCTTTCGTGACCTTGCGGGTTTGTTTTATTAACAGAATAGGGTTTTTTTGTTTGTTTGTTTTTGGCCTCTTAGTCTGTAAAGATGTAAAAAGAAAAAAGACTTTAAGAAGAAAAAAATCCAGAATTGTCACCTGCACTGTGGCTTCCACGTTAAACCAAAATGTATCGCAGCTGTGTTTTTTAGGCCTGTGTTCATGCTCGCCACTCGCAGAGAAACAGGAAGGCCGAGGCTTTCGCTTGACACAACATCCATCTTTTCCTCTAGCCCCTGGCCCTCACATCCACCCAGGAATCCAGAGTTGGTATTTTTCCTCACGGTGGAACCAAGCTTTCTGTACTTTGGTTTGTTTTTCTTTGTTTTCTTTTTTTTTTTTTTGTTTGTTTCTTTGGATCGCAAGCAGTCACGGCATCGTTTAGAAAACTTCTTAGACAAAGTGTCTGTTGTCTCTTTCTGAGTAAGGTCTGAAACCTATGCATGCCATAGTAAAGTGGTGGTAAGATCAAGTTAGATGTCTCTTATTTTATTCTTTTTGTTTCTCCTTCTTTTAGCCAGTTCACGGTGTATAAGGAAGATGTCAACCAGTAAGTTGTCCACTGCTGACTGTGTGTCCATTTGGAGAAAAAAAATGTGCAATTTGTGTGAGGGTGAAAAGATTTATATTAAAAATGACAAATGATGATAGCACGTGTGTGGATGCTGCATGACACCTGAAGCAGAAGTTTAAATCGAGTTCAGTTTAATTCAAAATGACGTGTTCAAAGATTCTTCTTTAACTCTGGGGTTTCTTGCACTTTTACAATAACTGAAACAAAATTCAGTGAATGAAGCCCAATGACCAGCCTATACCATATTAGTAGAACTGACGACTGTGGGAAGGAAGAACCACCTTTGATCAGACTTGGGGAGGGCCAGCTATCTACCAGCCCACTGGTAGGGGAGGTGAGGGAGAAATTGAAGGCATAGAGGAAAAAAAAAATATTTAAGAGGGAGAGAAAATAAAGGCATATAAACTCATGGGGAGTGAATACAGGTGAGTGGAGACTGCTCAGTGCATCATGAAAAGTCCCCCAGCAGCATGGAAGGTGCAGGGTTACCTGACACTTTGAAGGCTAATCTTAAAATAGGGCTTTGCTCTCCCAAACTGGGAGCTGGTTCTACAGGAACAAGATACTTCATCTCATTCTGCCTTTAAAAACCACAAGTCAGCCTGCAGTCTGAGAGCAAAGTGCTCTGACAGGATGTGATACTACGAGAGCTTTAATGACAGATCCCAACTTTTCAAGCCTTTGTATCTGAGAAGGATTCAGTGCTTTGGACTGAAAATAGTAAAAAATATAACAAAAGCTGTGTATGTACATATTTCATGATAAACTACCCATAAATATGTATATTCACAGTAAAATGTCCATAGATTGGCCCTATAGTTCAACTTTTATTTTTGTCTTCTAAATATTGTCATTTCATATTTCAACTCAGGATTATTTGAGTGCTATTTTTCTCTTATGTCTGAAGTAAGTTTAATTACCAAAGATGCTGTGCTGATACTCAACCACGTCATCTTTTGCATTTTTGTTTTTGAATGCAAACGAACACCTGATGAAAGCATCAGGGTTTTTATCTCAAAAATATGAAATAGAAAACAATCAGCATTTATTCATACAGAATTTTTACAGAAAAAAAAAAAGAGCAAACATCTGATTTTTGGCCTTTCAGGTATGAAAACACCTTTAACACAAGCGACTGCAGAAAAACACGAAACACAAGAACTTCACATTAAAGCCTTACAAACTTGGAGACGCAGTAATAAAAGCTTTGCTTCTTGGTAAAGCCGTGATGAAGAACCTGTTGAAGGACTTTAGTTTGGTAGGATCTCAGTCTTTTGAGTCTCTGTGACAAGTTCAGAGTCTGTATACTGTCCCATCCTGAAGCTTCAACAGTGCTGCCACCCCCTCCTCAGTGATGCTGACTGTTTTGAGTCCTTATAAACAGCCGTGGGGAGAAGTGTGCTCACAGGCTGCTTGCTTACGTCCCATCAACAGGAGGGAAGCTGCTGTTTGTGGAGCCACCTCTTCTTCAGCTTCTCTGCTTTGGCTTTCTCCTTAGAGGCTGAAAGATCAGACCAATAAGTTGTTTTTTTTTAAAAATGTGACTTATGTCCCCACAGCTTTCCAACTCAAACACCCTTTAGAAAGGACATCGAGAGTAAATATGCCAGTCTGAAGACTGAAAATTGGTAGTGTCGTCGCGGTCTCTGCAACAGGACGCCCGGGAGAGCGAGCGCCTCTCAGTGAGACGGGACATCATTGTAGCAAAGCTCAAATTGAGACAGATCATCGTCTTTACAGACTACTGCCACAGAGTGTAGCTTGCAGGTGTTTATTTTAAATCAATAACACAAAGTATTAAGACCAAAGAACAAAAAACATGGCGGTAAAATCTCTCCTGAAAAGCCTCAGGGGCAGAAAACCTGGTGAGTGGTGACAACAACATTAATAAATATCATGGCATAAATCTGACCTGTGTGGCAATAACCGCAAAATTCTGTAAAAGATTTAAAGAGATCAAACCAATGACAGTTAAACAATGTGCAGGTGTGCACAATCCAGGTGTGCAAAGCCTGCAGAGACTCGACCATATCTTTACTCGTCTCACACAGACTTCTATAACAAACAGGTTTTACCGTAACTTCTCGATGAACCCATCTGTAACTGACCTCAAATTTTTCATGCCTTTGACCCCATTTTACAGATAAAGCTGAAATCACTGTGTACTTGGCTGTAATTGGGGTGACCAAAGATCTAAATTAAAGTATTACCACTTTGCGGCCATCTCTGCAACACCTAATTCCCTGGTCATTTATTCTCTAGAAATTATACTTCTATCTACACGCAGTTTCATAGTAGAAAGCAAAAAAACCATCCACCTTTACTACGATAAGTAAACCTGCCCGCCTCCACCACACAGCTGAGGCCACCGTAAACCTCACCTGTACATGTCCAGCATCAACATCACTGGCTCATATTTCCACCATCTTTAGAGCTTCAGACTTTTCTGGGATTTGTATTCAGGCCCCACCATCTCTTTTATAACAAACTGTGCAGAAAGTAATCAGTTAAGAAAAAATAAAGTCTTCTTTTTTTTCTTTTTTAAGCTTCTTATCTTTGGACGACACATTGCACCAACTGGACTGTAAAAGCTGAAGTAAACTTCCTCTGGTCATCAATCTCAGGCTTGTTCTGAACGTACCCCAGTCTTTCTTGACAAACTGCACTGCCGCACTTTTATTCCACCCCTTCTTGTTCTGGAGGGACAGCATCTCATTATCTGAAAGCAGAAGGACATTAAGATTAAAAACACTGAGCAGAACGCCGGTCTGAAAGTCTGAAAGCTGTGAATGTCGTCGCGGTCTCTGCAGCAGGACGCCCGGGAGAGCGAGCGCCTCTCAGTGAGACGGGACGTCATTGTAGCAAAGCTCAAATTGAGACAGATCCTCGTCTTTACAGACTACTGCCACAGAGTGTAGCTTGCAGGTGTTTGCTTCATTTTACATCAGCAACACAGAAGCTGTGTTCACTCAGTATTAAGACCAAAGAACAACAAACAAGGTGATAAAATCTCTGCAGAAATGCATCTCCCTGTATCATGGAGTAGAAAACCTGACAAAAAATTAAGTATGGCGGCGCCACCAGCTTACTTGTGGTCCTGCAGGTTCCTGGTCCGTACAGTCTGGACCGGATGAACTCCTCGGCCACCTGCTGTTGGAAGGACGCCAGCGTTCGCTCCTTCACCGTCGTCACTGTGTACTTCCCCTTCAGACTGACAAACAACACGAGTACAATAAAAGGACGGAAAGAAGAATGCGTGTTTGATCAGCTTCACTTTAGTGAATAATGATCGTCTCACATATATCAGGATCAGTTTGAGACTTCTTCAGTAGCACCAGCATGCACTTTCATTGGATCCAAAAGGCTGAGAATTAAAACAAGTCTCTGCACACAGAGTCCAACTAATATCCTAAATTTAAAGTGCCCAATGAGGTGAGAACAATGAAAGTATCACATTTCTGTATCATTATTTTATTGAGAGGTTTTCAGCATCTTCACTTCCTCTCTGAAATGTCACTGAGTGGATTCTGATCAGTGGGTCCAGCAGTCAGTGAAGTGCTTGGTAACAACAGATTTTGTCTAATCGTGGTGGGTGAGGAGCTGCAAACTGGCTTTCATCAGTGAATCAAAGTTTGTCTACCAATATTTTATCTGCAGAGATGTTCCCAAAACAATCAGTGGGTCTCTCCTGCTAATGAACTCCAGCTCCACCATCATGAACCATCGCTGGAGGAGAAACTCATGAGGACAGGCTGGAGCAAAGTCTTCATTAAATTAGACTGAAAAATATTAGTTTGAGACACTTCCTGTCTTCAAATACATCATTTTCTCTTGTTTCTATTGGTGCCTGGTAATGTGTAACAACAACAAGGTATTTGCTGACCACACTAAATAATAAAGAATCTGGCAAGTCCACCCAAGTAAAGCGTCTCTCTTAAACTCTGAAATAAAATGGTTTAAAAACATTGACATACTTCCGGGCATTTGCCAATTTCCCACTCCTTTTCTTTTTCTTCTTCTTCTTTCCATCTCCCCCCTCTTTTTCTGGCTTTTCCTCCTGTTCACCTGGGTGAGGACAGGTTGATTTAGCTGAAGTCACAGATCTGAAGTTCAATCTGCTGCTCTACAAATCAGTGCCCAGTCCTTCCACAGCATCAGCTAAATGGTTAAAGATGTATTAAGAAAGCTTCTTTACCTTCATCTTCAGACTGTTTCTGCTTCCTGGAGAAAAGAAAAACAAACAAATGTTGTGAGCACTGAGTGAGTTGATGGAGACGATGTGTTAAATCCAAGAATTAGACAGGTAAACTTACTTTGAGGAAGCTGAGTCGATTTCCTCCAACACGTCAGCCGATAAGAGTTTTCTTTTCTGTGGAGAAAACAGTCTGTGAAACTGCAGGTTCACACATCTTTTAGTTTTTCTACGGCATTAGGTCACACTGAAAGGCAAAAAGAGAGAACTGTTTTTTGTCACTTTGCATTTTGAGCTAAAGTGAAAAATGTCAAGAATGGGACTAGAACAAAACACTGACATCCTCCTCCAGAATCAATCAAACCAGGCGTGCTACTTCCTGCCTCTTTACTGTAAAGCTAAGCAAAGTTAACCACCCTGCAGTGAAGAAGACTCACAGGCAGAGGGATTAAAAACAATAATGAAGAAAAATAAATAAAACTCTCCTCCCCATCATTTCCTTAATGTTGCTTTAATACACCTCAAACAGCACAGCGGTGTCTCCTTCTGAAATGAACACCCTCTGAACTCTTTTCAGATAGAAGTAAAATAAAAGAAAGCACTGATGTGTGATTGGGTTGAGCCTGGATCCTGAACTATGAAGCAACTTCAGCATACTCAGGCTCTCCTGATCTGGCTTCACTTAAACTAAAATCAATAGTCAGACTGTAATGGGAGTTAAACAGGTTCTGCACTTTCTGAATCTGTTAGTCCGCTTGTGTTAGGGTGATGTAAATTTCATCTTTAGACTTTAAAAAAATACTTTAGCTCATATTAGTGTCAATGCAGTGAGCTCTGAGGATTGGTGACACCATTTTCTAGGCGATCCATTGTTCAGCAGGCAGTAGTTTTGAACTTGTCCATATGTTTTCTCAGGAGCAGGTTATGACTTCATGAGAAGTTACCATGGTTATGCACCCTGGTAAGAAGGTAAATGCATTTGTAAAACTTAAAACTCAGGGTTAGACAGGGTCCAGGCCTCTGAAAGTATTTGAAACCATTTAAAATGACACACACTGACCTTCTGTTCTTGGAAGAGCTCCTGTCTCTTCCTCCTCTTCTCTTTTAGCAGCTGCTTTTCCCTGCAAACAGAGGAGCATTTCATCAGGTTTATGGATAACAATGACACAAACACACAACTGTACAGCTTCTGCTGATAATGTAATAACACTTATGGGGAATTTTTGCTGGTGGCGATCAAGCGTAAGCCATTCTCAGGGGGACTGCTAATATTCTGGTCCCTCATGTATGAAAATACTGCAAAAACCGGCAAACGCCTCAGGATAATTTACTGATCCGTTTGTGGCCCTGCTGAGGTCACCCTTAAATCTGACTAGACGTGAAGTTTATGACAGAACTGTTACAAATGTGGCTAATAAAAAGGCCTCTGAGTGTGCAGTCCATATCGGGTTTATTTTTTGACGCTTGAAAAGTTTCTCTTTTAGACATTAGCCCAACTAAACTTCGTCAAACAATTCAAAGATCCAGACCAATTTGATGACACAGAGCTGTGCGTCAGAGTACACAACAGCTAAAAAAATACACACGTTGTGAACATGAATTTTGTTAAATTTCGTGCTGCCGATTTGATATACGCCTACGTAAAAATTACGTAATGTATCTGTAGTGTTCACTGGAATAGAGACATCTGAATGCAAAGTTTTTTGAATGGAGTTTGGCCCAACCGTCCCAGCACAGGTTAGCTAGCGGTTAGCTACCTTCTAGCGGTATCCAGCGCCTGTTTCATGCTCCGCAGAGCCGCAGCTTTGGAGTCTTCAAAGGTCACCTCCTCTGGAGCTTCATCGTCGCTAGACTCCAGCGACAAGGTGAAACTCTCTGCGGGCTTTTCGATGCCCGCCGTCTTTGACGACGAGCTGGCTTTCCCACGTTGTTTCTTCGCCATGTTGTCCAGCGTTGTGAGACGTCATCAGGCCACGCCGCACACAACGTGACGCAAAAAGAATGAACCCGACTGATCGACCAACCAATGACTGCAGCCCAACAAACAAACCGTTTTAGATAGATCTAAATGAGCGAATGATAGGATTATCTAATTCTAGAAAGTTTTCCCATTTTATATTTGTATTAATTTAATATTTATTTAATAAGTTGTTTGTTGTTTTTGCAGAATATATTTCACCATCCATACAATGATGCCAACATTTCAATATCTCGAAATGTCTAGTTAGTTACTTCTGAGTAAGTCAAACTTTTGAGATAGAATATCATCTATATTACAGTTAACGTTTAACAATTTAGGTGTTTGTAACTGTAAAGTTTGTTGTAGGTAGTATTTTCCAACAGATTTTTATTCATTTATTTTAAATTTAAGGCCAGTCTCTCAAAATTGTGACTTTTTAACTTAAATTTTCGACTTAAGAATCTTGAAATCAACTTATTCAGAAGTTTCAGTCACTAAAATTTTCAGATAATAAGTCGAAATTTCTATTTAAATCTGAATTTTATTTTATTTTATTTTTTTGTTTCAGTGGCGGAAACAAGTGTCTATATTTTCCTCATTATGTGCTTGTTTTGTAATATCTGGAGGAAAATGTTAACTACCTGTGCTTTAATTTTGAAAGATAAAACCGGAAAACCATCTCCTCTTTATTCTAGGGATCTGCCGGGCTGTTAGTAGTGAACGGGACTCGGGCACAATGCACCGACTTCTGCTCGTGTTTGTGGCCGCTGCTGGGGCCTCTGTCTTCGTCCTCCCGCGGATGGATGCGTCCCCGGCGGTCGGGCCCTGCGTCGCCCCGCTGCAGTGGGAGGGGAGGTGGGTTGTGTACGACCACAGCACCGGCAGGAACAGCCGAGCCGCCGTCTCGTACGACGCCCTGAACCAGAGGATCCGAGTCCTGCAGCAGCACAAGAAGCACACCCCGTGTCAGAGGTAAGACCAGTAAATAAACACAAAGTAAACATGTTGTTTACAGACTGCGTTTTATTACTGCACACAGTCAGTGTGAAGAGTTACAACAAAACAAGCTGCAGCTGTAAATCTGCGCTTAATAATCTCCAAATCATCTATATAAGCATCACTCCATTTATCATTAATAATCATTAATAAAGCTGATTTATAATGGATTTGGTCCCAGCTTTAAGCTCTTCTTTTCTGTAAGATCGGCTTTGTTTTATAGTTTATATGTATTTTTATTCACAAAACCAACCCATAATTTACACCCATAGTTATTTATACTGCAAACACTACAAAAAGTAATAATAGTAGTAGTAATAATGATTATAAAGGTCATATTCGATTAATGGATAAATTATTTTCCCATGCGTTACACATCAGTGCTAAAGATCAGATTAAAAAACACATCAGAGACTGACTTATAACTGTACTATTAATCTATAAAACAATGTTTTGTTTAGTTTTTTGCATTTTTGTGTTCTAAAAAGGGTCATAAACAGTCTGTTTGAACACTTCTCAGCCTGGACTAAAGTCTGGAGTTGTGAAATGTTCCCTGGCTGGTAAACGAGGCCACAGAGCGACTTTGGAGTGTTTGGTTTGGGCACAGAGGACTATCCTGCCAAAAGTAACCATCTTCAGACTTTAGAAGACAGAGACACTATCAAACTCTTGGACAGTTTTCTTGCTGCCGAAATAGATGCCCTATAGTTTCTGTGCATAAGAAATGGAAGTAGGAGCCACGATGTTGCCCACTGGTTTTGGATTCTGCGATTTGAATGTTGAATGTTTTATGTTTTGGCCACTGCTCAGGTGGTTTGCTTCAACTGGATGTGACCATGTTTGGATGAGAGCATGCAGTGTTATCACACAGATCCAGCAAGTAACAGACTAATAAAATATTAGACTTTACCAAAACTGAAGCACAAACTTCTTAAACACCAGGATATACGATTTGTTAGATAATTTATTAAAAATGCTCCAAAAGGCACCAACAGGACAAACACAGTGGAGCGCTCCGGTTCTTTCACTGGATTTACTGGAGCTGAGGCCAAACATAGAAATGATTAAAACACATTCCAGTTAAATCAGCTTCTGTAGAGTTCTCATCAAGGGGAAAACTATCCATAGACACCAAAAATGGGTTTGTAGCAGGCTGTAAACATGATTAGTTCTACTGTAAAATCGGTCATTTGAACCTGGGAGTCTGTGCAGAATGACTCAGCTGTGGAGCCGGACTCTAGTGGACATTAGGGGAACTACAATTTCTGATATCTTGAGATTGGCTTTTAGCTCCGTAGGTTGATGCTTGGTGGTGAGACTTTTTTTCACAGTTCAAAACTATGAGTCAAGCAATATCTATTTGATCTTTTTTTTTCCACTGTTTGTGTTTATACACCGCTCTCTGTGTCTTTTGTCCTCTGCACAGTCCCATCCAAAAACTTCTTTAACCTCTTTGTTTCAGGTTTTTTGAGTACATCTACTTGTATCAGAGCATGGTGATGTTCCAGATTGACCAGAAGACGAAGGAATGCTCAAAGATCGCTCTGACTGAAGCCTGGGATCCCTTCGACGTCCCTGATAACTCCACCTTTGAGGATCAATACTTCATCGGCGGCCCTGGGGACAGCATTGAGGTTCAGGAGTGGTCAGATAGGAAGCCGGCACGCAAACGTAAGTCTGAGATTTTTATGCTTTCAAACAGGCCATAGTGAGTGCTGAAGAGTTAGGTCAGTGTTAGCGTAAATTCAGCACGTCCTGCAGCTGCTTTATAATAACAATAAGCCCTTTCACTGTGGTTTTATTGAATTATGAGAGTGGCTGTAGCTTCTAAATGACTTCTTTTCCACGAAAAAGAGTAATTCTACATTTTACATGCATCCTTTCGTGAACTACCCCACACTAATATACAGTACTGTGCAGTACTGTTCCTTTATATTTATCTAGGAAAATGTAATAAACAGTATATAGGTGTATAAGGAGTTGAAAGGATGGCTTGACAGTCAATATGTGGTGTGACCACCTTTATTCTTCAACACAGCCTGAACTCTCTGAACTCTCTTAGGCAACTTTCTTGTAATTTATTAAATAATCTTCAGCAAAAGTTCTCCAGACGTCTTGAAGGACATTCAAAGCTTTTCTGTGGATGTTGGCTGCTTTTTGTTCCATTCTCTGTCACATTGCTTTAATAATATTAAGGTTCAGGCTCTGTGGAGGCCAGTCCATGACTGAAAGTGTTTTTTTTTCTATCCAAATATGCTTTTATTGGCAGTGTGTTTCATCACTGTCATGCTGAAAAGAAAGCCGTTCCCAGTCAGATTCTTCCTACATCCAAAATCTGACTGCACTTTTCTTGGTACAGTTTTAGATTAGGCACTGGAGCCATGGTGGTGGAGATGAGGTAAGAGTGGTTGATCCAAAATTTGGGAAGATTGTTTTTATTGGTTTGAGAGGGGTTACTACAAGACATTCTCCAATGATTTGCCAATACAGCCACAACTCCCACTACCCACTGTGAGAAAACTTTTGGTTTTTGTGTGCTGCTTCTGAAAAGGCACCGAGGCAGAGCTGGCACCTCATCTGAAATCTGCTATTTCAGTAACTTGTCCTCGTCTCTCCACCAGATGAGACCTGGGTGGGCGTTTACACCATGAAGGACTGCTACCCAGTGCAGGAGACCTACACGAGGAACAGCAGTGTCACCACCTCCACCCGCTTCTTCAGCCTGGAGCTGGGAATCAGCGACCCCAACGTTTTCACCCCACCGAGCACATGCCAGTCAGCCCGGCCTGAGAGGATGGTCGACCTCGAGTGCTGAGACCTCATCAGATCTCACCTTTGACCTTAAAAGCTAAACTGCAGTTTAAGTCTGAAACCGCTTCCCTGTTTAGTCATTCACTATTGAAGTATACTGACATTTTGTTTGAGGTAAAATTACAACTGTACTTTAGTCTGAAACCAGTGCCACAGTTTCAAAATTCTCTACTACAAGAGTAGCACTTACAGTAAAATAACTCATTCTGCATATGCCCTGTCAGTTAAATACTACTAATATATAACTACTACAGTTCAGCGCTTCCCAAACTATGGAATCAGGACCCTCGAAAAGGTCAGAAGATGAGATCTGAATGGTTTTAAGATGATTCATGGGAAAGACAAATCGTTACTATTTTGTAACCTGCTTTTATTTTGTGACTTGTATCTTTAAATTTCACTACGACATTTGGGATACTTGTATGAAGCATGATGTGTAAAGACTCAAAGCTAAAACTGTCAGATATCACTGGAATAAAACGATTATTTTCCTCTGAAATGTTGTGAAGTTGAAGTATAAAGTAGTATGAATTAAAATACTCCGTACAATTACCATAAAACTGGATAAACACTTTATGAATGCAGTAGCTTTCTATAACTGTCAGACACTTTAAGTAAACATTATTTTTTTGTGTGTCCTCACTTAGAGCCTGATGGTACTTTTGGCTATAAAATCCATCACATGACATCATTCAATTACGTTCAGTTAACTCTGTGCTCGAAAGGGACTTTAAGAGTTTTGATCTCATTATTACAATTATGGGTAAACCATCATTTCCAGACTGCCAGCTTTGAGTTAATTTCCGTATGATTCTTCTTTTGCCATTTAAATTTATCCCCCAGAACTAAACACAGTAAGAAATGTAAGCAGGTGTACGTAGATTGTTTCCCTTATTTTATAGACATTTTATTACCACAAAACCATTTGAATTTTAACATCAAAGAAAGCTGATGTCTAGTCATGGGGGAGGGGTGTGTGTGGGGGCTTTTGATGCCTCTAATCTGCCCAAAATCCAACGGCGAAGGGCGGAAGTGACGCAACTGTCAGTGCTCAGGCGTCATTTCCGTATTTCAGAGAGTTTGTCAACATTAGAGACTACCGGTGGTTAAAAATCGATCGTGCGGTATGAGGGGGAGATCAACCATCAGAGCAGACTGCAGGATATGAAGACAGCTGAGATAGAGTGACACATAACAGGTGTGTAAAACTGTGACGGTGTCAATGAGCTAACATAGCGCGCACGAGCTCAGTTTGAACGCTAACGGACTGAAATCAATGAGCCGGTGTGAGCTAGGTTTTTATAGAAATAACACAAGTCCTCCTCTTGTTTTTAAATGAAGGGTTTTAGCATATAGCATCCGATAAGATACAGGGGAGAGTGACTTTACTATAAGCTGGTTTTTATACATTAAAATCAAAGAGTCGGTGACAGGAAGCTTCTGTTATCAGCACTGTGCTACCATCGGCTCTTTGTCCCTCAGCCCGCGGCCGCCTGCGGGGGCAGGTGTTCCGAAAGTGAATTTTTAAACGAGTTTTTTTTTTTGCAACATTATGTTTGGCCTGTATAAACTAATAATAAGGGGCCAAAATAGCCTCCCTCTGTCTGAACCTGCAGGCTCTCCCACACAGTGAGCAGCAAGCACAAGCTTGTGAGCATAATAACTGTATACATTCAGACAGAGCTATGATGGAGTCTTCTTTCAGACGCTGAGCGTATACAGGACAGTAACAGACATTAGAAGACTCAGCTCCTGCAAAGCTGCAAAGAAAATAAAGTCCACGTGTGCTGATTGTAAAGAGCTGTTTTTGAGACATCCAGCACTGACTGACGCAGACCAAACCAGAACCAAAGGCAGGAGCGACATTATTCTGATAAAAATCTGTAGGTTGGGCTGTTACAATAGATTATTTCCATAAGATCCACCACATCTGCCCTGCAGCTTCATTTAATACACTGATCATTGCAGTGCTCTGAACTCACCAATGCACATGTTCATGCACTGACAAAGATCACCTGTCAGTTAGCGCCTCAGGTTATATCCTGAAATAAAAACATTCTGTTAGGACAAAATAGACTGTTTCCAGCATTAAATCATGTAAATGGACTGCTCATTATACAGCACTAACATTCACAATAAACTAGGGTTTAGTATCTTGGCGTGCAGACTGGCGCAGTAAGTCAAGCCACAATATTACATCTTGTTGAGCAGACTGGTGCCCATGTTAATCTGTGACAAACGGCGGCAGTTAACATGAATGTGTTTTCTAAGTCACTAACGTGTTAAACAGCAGATAGAGTGAACGTGTCACATCCAGGTATGGCAGCCTTTGCTCACAACTGTATTTTCCTGTCATCATATTGGTAACATTTTTCTTATGTCCCACTGTTCCTCAAGACCTCCCACAACAAAATGAATTGTGAGAAAGAGGAGGGTCTGGATGACCAGGAGAGGAACAACAGCCTGGACCAAAAGGACCCAGATCCTCCTCCAATTAAAGAGGAAAAGAAGGAACTCTGCATCAGTCGAGAGGGAGAGCAGCTTGTAGTGAAGCAGGAAGCTGAAGACATCATCGTCTGGACCGGGGAAGAACAGCTCAGACTCCTGGATAACATGTGGAAACCAGAAATAAACTTACGCAGCACAGGTTTGTAAAACCAGCCAGCTAATGAGAGATATATTTCTACAGTTTGATAATCACAAACATCGAAATATTGAGATAATTTTTGCAAATTAGAATCCAAGAACTATGCAGTCACTTGCACCAGTGTCCAAAATGATCTGCCACAACTGAAGAATAAATTTCATTGGTAAATGTGAGTGACATGCTCACAAAGTAAAGACCTGCTAATAGTTAGGATTATATTTTCTCAATTGTGTGTTTTCCTGTTATGTTTCTCCTTTCAGATTTCCCACAACAGCATGACTGTAAAGAGGAGGTTCTCACAGACAAGCAGGACTTTAATCAAGAGATGAACTCAAGTAGAAACAATGATGACCCTTCACAGATGAAAGAGGAACAGAAGGAACTCTGCACCAGTCAAAAGGGAGAGCATCTTGTACTGAAGCAGGAAGAAAGCAAGCATGTGGAATCAACTAGAAATGCAGAGCTGAAGAAAAGACCTCAGATAAACAGAAATAAGCGACTGTCGCGTAAATCTGAAACATGTGAAAACTCTGTAAAATGTGACATTTGTGGAAAAACCTTTTACTATAAATCCTCTTTGACAAGACATCTAAGAGTTCATAAAGGTGAGAGGCCACATTCTTGCAGCACCTGTGGGAGAGGATTTAGTCAGATGATAAACTTGAAAAGTCACATGAGAGTCCACACAGGTGAGAAGCCATATTGTTGTAGCACCTGTGGGAAAACATTTAGTTTCTCATCACCCTTCAGAAGCCACCTTAGAATTCACACAGGTGAAAAGCCACATTTGTGTGGCACCTGTGGAAAAAAATTCTACAAGAAATCAGATTTGGAAAGTCATATAAAAGTTCACTCGGATGAAAAGCCCCATTCTTGTAGCATGTGTGGTAAAAGATTCAAGCATATGATAAACTTGAAAGTTCACATGAGAATTCACACAGGTGAGAAGCCTTATTCTTGTAGGATCTGTGGGAGCAGTTTCAGAAAGAAATCATCACTGGAATGTCACGTAAGGAGTCACACAGGCGAGAAACCATTTGCTTGCAGCATCTGTGGGAAAGGATTCACCCAGACACCAAATTTAAAAATTCACATGAGAATCCATACAGGTGAGAAACCATATTTATGTAGCACATGTGGGAAAAGCTTCATTAGCTCATCAGAGTGCAAAAAACACATGAGAATCCACACGGGTGAAAAACCATATTCTTGTAACACATGTGCGAAAAAATTCACTTATAAATCAGGACTAGAAACTCACATGAAAATTCACACAGGTGAGAAGCCTCATTCTTGTAGCACCTGTGGGAAAAGCTACGCTACAATGGTATACTTGAAAATTCACATGAGAATACACACAGGTGAGAGGCCATATTGTTGTACTACATGTGGAAGAAGATTTAGTAATTTAACAGGATTCAAAAATCACATGAAAATTCACTCAGGTGAGAAGCGACATGCTTGTAGCACCTGTGGGAAAGGTTTCATTCAGCTGCAAAACCTGAAAAGGCATATGAGAACTCACACAGGTGAGAGGCCATTTTCTTGTAGCACCTGTGGGAAAGGATTTTGTGGCCTGTCCGGTTTAAAAAGACATATGACAGTACACACAGGTGAGAGGCCGTATTCTTGTAGCACCTGTGGGAAATCATTTAGAGAATTATCAACATTGAAAACTCACATGCGAATTCACACAGGTGAGAAGCCATATTCGTGTGGCACCTGCGGGAAAAGTTTCATTCAGTTGGCACAGTTGCAAAACCACCTGCGAATTCACACAGGCGAGAAGCCATATTTGTGTAGTACCTGTGGGAAAAGATTCCGTAATGTTACGAACATGAAATCTCACATGACAATTCACATGACGACTGGATAAATGTTTCCTGTTTAAGAAATGTGTCAGTGTAGCATGTGTGTTAATAGTAGAGCGAGCAATGACAGTGCAAATCACACCTGTGGGATAAAATATGATTATCCCACAGGTATTATTCAGCTCAATACGGCATATATTTATTTTACACAATAACTAACTGTAACAATTGTTTATTCTATTAATTGTCTTATTCATATGATGCAGGGGAAACTCTGGTTTTATATTTGTCTGACTTCATATTTTTATTGTTTTAGGCTGTAGAGGTGACAAGCACAAGTTGTAGATAAACTTGTTCCACTAAACAGCTTTGTTATAGAGAAAGAAGCTTATATAAGTTTTTTTTTTGTCACTTGTTGCTTATTATGGCAAATATTTAATTTCTCTGTTGTTCAGAGGTTTCACTGCACAATATTAAAAGCAGGGAAGTGTCACACAGAAGACACAAATATATCATTATGAACTTGATGTTCATTTTCATGAAAATTAAACTTCAGAAGATGCTGAAGGGTTTTGAGTTTTATAAGGTTTAAATAAAGATGTGTTTTAAACTCATGGCTTTTTTCTGAGTTGTAAAGTGAAGTCCCTACAGTAATAGAGAGAAAACGCCAACAGTCACATGTCCTTCTATAAACAACAACTTGGTGTAAGTGGGAAGGAAAAACTCTTTAACTTAAAAAATTGTGGCACTACATGCAGTGGTGCCAACATTAGCCATGTTAAAATGTTACCGTTAACAGGTGGTCAGGCTGTCCGCAGGCAAAGACTCAGAGATTTGGCTCTCCATTTCACAGCAGAGTCCTTTCACATTCTTCACATATCCGTGTTGGGCAGAGTGTAGAAACAGCTGCCGAATGGCATTTGTCAAATTAGGGTTTTTTTTGAGAGTTTAATTCTTTTTTTGTGAAATCCATTTTCGATTTGACGTATTTATCAATGGATTAATAAATCATTTTGAAATATTGATTTATAAATAGTCTTTATTTAAAATGTAATTATTAAATAATAAGTTACTTTTGCAATGTTTAAATAAATAAAATAATTTAAAAAATACATTTGTAACTGAATTTGCAAATGCATTTTATTGCACTAACAATTCAAAATTGCAGCATAAAATTTTTTGGGGGTGTGTGTGGCTCTTGTGGTCCTCCATAATCATGTTGCTCAACTGGGCAAACAAAATTACTTGATCAGAGATTCATCCACGAATCATCCTGATCACAATCAACCAATAACACGAGTAATGCGACTCCATGCGACTTGAGTGTGTGTCTTTATTCTGGTCCTTGATTTTGTAAACTTTGTTTCTTTTTGTCAAAATGTTGGCCTTAGTCCCATGTTTTTCCGTTAATCAACAAGGTTTAAAGTGGCTTTAGGTTAACCAAACAGGAAAATATCCACTTTGGGGTTTTCCCATTAATCCACACAAAGAGTTGTTTTTTTCTGGTCAGTGAACTTTAACCTTCTTTCTTTATGAATAAACTGTAACACCTGGAACTTGTCTGAGTTAACATGAGCTGCAAGTTATGTTTTCTTTTACACTTGGGTTTGTTTAATATATTGTTTTTTTCCCCCGTTGTGTTGTAATTGATAATTTGTGCTTGATGAGTTGTGCAAATGTAGGCTTCATTGATCTTTCAGAGTATGGCTTGGGAGTATGTCTTCAAATCAAAATCATGATCAATGAACATTTTACCATGATTATGATTAACCTTTCATGCATGAATTATGACAACCTCAATCTGGATTTTCACTCATCTTTAGGCATGAAAAAAAGATTTTTGAACTTCATTTTTAAGTTTAAGTATACCATTAACACTGACACAAATCCAAGAAAAGAGCCTTTGAATAGCTGTCCACTGTAGTGACCACTACGCGTGAAAGCGTTAATAAATATGCTAGTAAAGCTTAGATTTTCTTTCCATATTTTGATGATAGTATTACTCTTGGTCACTGAAACAATTTTTCTCCCAGTTTCCCGTTTTCTTCTATTTGTTTGAGTCTTGAAAGGGTTTGAACTGCAGGAGGGGAGGGTTTCTGTGTGCGCACACACACACACACACACACACACACACACACAGTGCCTGAGATTACAATAAAGAACATCCCCTATTAGTGACGAAAAAGAGCCAACAGGAGAGAAAAAACTTGATAGTGACTTTCTGTCAGGGTAAGCAAATCAGGCAGTACGTGCCCAGTGAAATCTATGAACACATATGATCTAAAATCTGAGGGGCCACAATCTCTCTTCTTGCATCTCAAACAGCATTCTGTCATAAAGCGTCTTGCCTATTTGCAAACTTTAAATTACTGCCATCTTGTGACAGTGATCAGTTTTTCAGTTGGTCAAGTTGATCTTCGTTCAACAACTTTACTTTGACATTAAATATGGCACACAGGGCTGGTTCAATTTTTTTTTTTTTTAAAGATCACACATTAAACCATATTATTCGACACAAGTTTTAATTAGATTGTGTTGACATCTTACAATAAATGACCCACATCACAAAGAAACAGTGCGAGAGATTAAATATACAGGACAGGATAAAAATCAAGTTTAGTCTTCATTAAAATAAATATCACCACAAAATAACTAATGTTCATAAAAAAAATATGTTATGTGTTTCTTGATCTTTGTCAGTTTTTAATCTTATGTAGTGTAACCTGTTTAGTGGCTAATAAAAATATCAAACTAAAACATATTTAAAACTAGGATGAAATTAGTAGAATAATATTTTCTTTTTTTCCATCTCGGTGATGAAATAACCTTCAGAGCATATTCAAGCTGGAACTTTGTCTCCATGGCAGACTTCAAAGCACTTATAAAAGCTTCTGAAGCTGAAGAGTAAACCTGCTATTCATAAACTAAAAAATAAATGTTACTTGTTGACTTCTGGGTAAGTCTGTGTCAAATCAACAAAGACTTCTGCTAGCCCATCTCAGATTTGCATAAAAATTTTACAGTAGAAATTTTAAACATTTATACTGATTGCCGTGAAATTTTAGTTTCATATATTGAATAGTTTTTTTTTTGTTTGTTTTTTTAAATGGTCCAATGACCCACTTTCAGCCCTTCCCCCCCCCCTACTCTACCTACCTACCATTTTGAGTCCTACTGCTTACACAACTCTGAACATTTTTATTCAAATTAGAAAAGGTTCAACAGAAACTTAAATTTTATAGAAATTTAATTTGATGCTTTTTAAGAAATTAAATCCTGTCCAGTCTAGCAGCTTTTAAAATACGAATTATGGTGTAAAAATCACTTTTGTGCCAAACATATGTAGCTTTTCCAAGATACATTCCATGAAGTCTCTATCCGGTTGTTCAGTCTGACGTCACTAGCCGTGTCTGGGTCTAAACTCCGCTGCAGGTCCATATATCAAACGATCACTGTGGCATTACTGAGAGTTGAAAAACTGTCTAAAGTCTTTCATCTTTAATAAAATGATCAGCGTTCTGCTCTACCAGGTGTAACAATTGAGTTTAACATCCAGGCATCCATGAAAACGGAATTTATGACATTTAACGGAGTTAGAAGTTAGCAGGGAGTTAGCTCGCTAGCTTCTATCTAAATACAATATAGCATGTCCTGACTGCGGGGTTTTGGAAACAAATTAAAACGTACAGCTCTGCTATCACTTCCAACATAAATGAAGACAGAAAACTAAACAGCAGTGACGCTTGTAGGGTTACTGAAGTTGGGCTAGCTGGTATATAATGATGTGCTACGTGACCGCTAGCGACACAGCTATGTTAGCATAATATAAACAAGCTAACTTTTTTTCCACTCGATAAAAGTTAACGTGAGTGTTCTCGGTGGTCAGAAACAAATGTAATCGCATGGCAGGATGCTGTAAAAGGACCAAACTTCAGCCAGGAGAACAACTGAGATAATCCATCCACAATACGAGGTTAGTCATTCATGTACTGCTGCATGGGCTGGGCTGTAGTTACATCCTAAGGTTTTAAAAACTGAGCTTAAATAAATGATTAGTGGTAATAAAAGCCGAGGGAGGTCAACAGTGATCACTGACTGCTTTAGGAGCTTTTTGAGATTAAATAGAAGAAAATACATAACATTAAACATGTTAACAACACAAAAGCCATATTAAACGCAGACTACTTTAGACCCGGAAGTAGGATTCGTCGCGTCATCACTGAACAACCGGATAGGCTCCTCTTGTTTATGTTTCTTTTATTGGCTTATTTCATCATTTTATTTGTGTTATTTCAGTTATTAGATTATATGTAACATAGTATATTATAATATGACAATGTCTAAGCTGACAGGCAGAAGAGGAAAAAAATACTGCTTTTGGACAACTCTGATAATTCTTGTTAAAATATGAAAAGAGGGAAAATATGCCCACACTTTGAAACATAACATTGTTATGTAAATTGGAGAAGGCTCAACAGAAACTTTCTGTTTTGATAAAAATCAGATTTAATGATTTGATTAACCTCCTAAGACCCAAACTCTTCCACGGCATGCATTTTTAATTTATCTTTGATATCGGGGCATATTGGGACCTGATGAATGTAAAAACAAAGAATTACCAGATTTTTTTTTTTTACCTGATTTTTGTTTCTAAGAAAAATGAGAGCCACATATGAGGATATTTGTTTAAAATTTCGATAGAACAGTAGCAGTATAATGTCCTCATTAGTGGATATCAGGCCATTGTTGAGCAAAATTTAGTATTTTGGTCTAAATAACCCAAAATGTGATGTCCACATATGTGGACGGCAGGTCCTAGGAGAAACATGCAAATATCTAATGAAATTATTTTCTGAGTTGTAATTACACAACCATCTAGAAACTTGTTCTATTCAGATTAAACTCTTTACGGATATTTTTGTTTTTGTTAAAACATTTATCGTATTTGCTCAAATGCTTGAAAGCTGAATGAAAATAGAATATTATCACTTTACGACTTAGTTAGAAACCATTTAAGTTTTGAAAGTAACTTAAAACATATAACTTTTTGTTTTGTTTTTGTTTAATATATGAAGCTAAAATTTCACAGGACTGGTTATACAGGTTTAAAATTTCTACCGTGAAATGTTAATACATATTGAAGATAGTTCAGTAGGAAATGTTCTAAAAACTGGCTTATTTGAGACCCTTTATAAAACTGGGCTTCCAATTACATCAGAACAAAAACACAGCCAACTTGAATGACTATTATTAAAAGCTATTCCATACTGACCAGAATATAAGGTCATCTTTTTTCCCCTCAGGTGTAGCTGTGATTTTCCTCACTATGCATTCTAACAGTCACACACTCCTACTCTGCCACATTTTGTAGGGTAGTATGAATTCTCATGTGACTTTTTAAATGAGTCAACTGACTGAAATTTTTCCCACAGGTGCTACAAGTATATGGCTTCTCACCTGTGTGAATTCTTGAGTGAGTTGTCAGGTTTTTAATATGACTAAATCTTTTTCCACAGGTGCTACAAGAATATGGTTTCGCACCTGTGTGGATTCTTAGATGAGTTTGCAACGTCGAATTCTGACGAAAGGTTTTCCCACAGATGTTACAAGAATGTGGTTTCTCTCCCGTGTGAATTCTTATGTGCGTTTTCAAGTTTATCAAATTAGTGAATCTTTTATCACACATATCACAAGAATACGGCTTTTCGCCTGTGTGAACTCTCATGTGAATTTTCAAGTGTATCATTTGGCTAAAACTTTTCCCACAGGTGCTACAAGAATATGGTCTTTCACCGGTATGAATTCTCATGTGCGATTTGAATGCTGACATGTCATTAAACTTATTTCCACAGATGCTACAAGGATGAGGCTTCTCACCTGTGTGAATTCTCATGTGCTTTCTTAAGTGTATCATCTGACTAAATCTCTTCCCACATGTGACACAAAAATATGGCTTCTCACCTGTGTGAGCTCTCAGATGTCTATTAAGTTTGGACTGATACTGAAAAAATTTTCCACAAGTGTCACATTTTAATAATTTTTTACTTGATGCTAAGTCCACATGCTCGCTTTCTTCTTGTTCTAGGCTCTCTGGGTCAGGAGAGTTGTGAAAAAGGAACTGGTCACTGTTTGGTTCTGATTTACACTCCTCGTAAGTAGAAGCAGCCATAAAGGTCTCAGTCTCCTCCTTCAATACAAGCGGTTCTTCCTCATGACTGATGCAGATTTCCTCCTGTTCTTCTTTAATCTGCAGAGGTTCTGGATCCTCCTGGTCCAGATTGGAGTTCCTCTCTTGGTTACAGACCTGCTGATCTGTGACAACTTCTTCCTCCTTACCGATATCCTGCTGGTGGAGGTCTGTATAAAGACATTAAACATAAAAAAGTTTAGTGTATAAAACACAGGAGAAAATAGAAAATAGAAATTGTTCAATTAACTGCTTCCCACTGGTTATTAATGCTGATGGTTGCTGCTGCAGAAAAAAAAACTGACAGTGAGCTCAGCTGCAGGTAATTTTAATTTTCCTTCAGATCCACACTTTGCTGAATTGGAAGCTAGTGCGATTCTTTGAGGACTAGAGTGATGTGTTCGCTAAGGTGTGCGTTTGGGAGTAGTTTTGGTGTTGTGTTTTGAATTCATCGTAGATGGGACACTGCTGCATAACTTCAGCATGTATACAATGAGTAGCAATAATTTAGGGAAATGATGGTTTGGTACGGTGTTCAGTTATATTACTGAGAAGCACTGGACTTACCTTTCCAATAAATTTCTAGTTTTTGCAAGGCAAGATTGGACTTGCAGGGAATCTAGATTTTTGTGTTTTCCTGCAATAAAGAAGACAAAACTGGCAATCAGTCTCTTAAGACACCTGTGTTTAATTATGGATTTCATGGACAAGTGGCAGCAGATATAAACTAAACTAGAATAAGGACTGAACACTATTTGACTCCACAAACAGTGACCTAAAAACGCTTTTTACCTACTGTGGTAACCATCTTTGAAAAATAAGCCACTCTCTCTTTCTTAGGTTATTCAGTGTAAGAAAGAGATCCCTCATATGAAACATTTTAACTTTAGTGTTTAGGTCTTGTTTTTTTTCACCCCCATCAGTGTTTTTAGCTCATCTACTTTTTTTGGCTCAAGGGTTTGGCCCTATTTGGTTTAAATCTAAAGCCCCTTGTCCACTAGTACCTACTCAGATCAACTCGGCACGGTTCGCACAGTTTCCAGGATTTTCCATTAGGTCACAGTGCCTGGTACCAGGTACTGTTTTAGTACCTGCTCGCCCAGGGTTCCAAGTGATCCAACCAGATACTAAAATGTGACGTTGTCGCGCTGCATGTCACATTGGCTGGTCAGTAGCATCACTCGATGAGTCATGAGAGCTTCTCGCTCACGAAAGTCAAAACCACCATTTCTGAAACTCGGCAACAAAAGAAATTACTACAAAAAACAACGCCATGCTCTCCCAAGTGTGACGAAAAGCTACAGACTGAGCAGCAGGGATATATTTGCTTCGACATCCACATTTGTTGTATGTCGCATATTAATTATGTCGCAGGATGCGTACACAGGTTTTTATGACTACAAGCACGCAAACAAGGTACTACTGGGTTGTAATGGAAAACCAGTCGATTTGAGTGCAGTCGACTGCAGTGTGCATTCACACTGAAGTCAATTTGACAACGACAATTGCATAATTTTGCCTCATCTATTTGAGAAGACCTGGAGAGAAGCACTGACACTGCCGACCTTCACCCAGTATGTGACGTGCCACACGAGAGACAATAAAACATTGGACCTACTGTATGCCAATGCAAAAGAGGCATAAAGTTGAGATGACCATGGGGAGGACATAGACAGCCTTGTGACCTGTTTTACTGGCTACAATAACTTCAGTGTGGATAATACCGTACCCACCAGGACTGTGCAGCGTTTCTCCAACAACAAACCCTGGATTACCCCAGAAATTAAAGCCATCCTTGAGCAGAAGAGGAGGGTCTTCAAAGCCAGAGACAAGGAGGAGCTGAAAAGGGTGCAGAGAGAGCTGAAAGGCCTGATCAGGAATGTAAAGGCCAGCTACTGGAAGAAGATGGAAGACCAGCTTCTGCAGAACAATGTTAGCGAAGTCTGGAGAGGCCTTATAACCATCTCAGATCACAAGGATCAGAACTTTCTGCCTGTGGGGGATGCAAGGTGGGCAAGTGAACTGAATCACTTCTTTAACAGTTTTGATTTATCCATGAGGCAGTCTTCAACATCGGCTGCAGACTCACCCACCCTCACTGCTGCTGTTCCACCTCTGACACATCATACCTCTTCTACTCACCCCAAACACAGCATCCAGCACACAACCGACACAAGGCTCTAGCCTGTCTCTCTCGACCATCCAGGTTAGGAGGGAACTGAGGAAGACCAGAACCAAGAAGGCAGCGGGTCCAGACGACATCAGCTCAAGGGTCGTCAGGTCCTGCACAGATAAACTCTGTGGGGTGATGGAGCACATCTTCAACCTGAGCCTGAGGCTGGGGAGAGTCCCACACCTCTGGAAAACCTCTTGTGTTGCACTAGTGCAAAAGACTCCACGTCCCAAGGACCTCAACAGCTACAGGCCCACCTGATGAAGACCCTGGAGCGGCTGGTCCTGGCTCAGCTTCCGTGCCTGGTGAGTTCATCATTAAACCCACTTCAGTTTGTCAAACTGCTGAGACTCAGCAGTCCATCTGCATCTTAAGGATAAAGGACACTCTTTCGAGGATGCCAATGTTCACATTTTGGACAGAGAGGACAGATGGTTTGAAAGAGGAGTGAAAGAAGCCATCTATGTCCACTGTGAGCGACCATCTTTGAACAGAGGCGGGGGTTTACGACACCAACTGTCTGCCATCTATAATCCAGTTTTGAGATCCCTCCCCAGACGCCTTAACGCCCACTCACATCCTGGGCCATCTGATCTCAGGAATTCGCATGATAAGGTGGGGCCAGGTTTCACAATGAACTCACCCGAAACTCTGGCTGATTGGGACCCACACCCAGTTTCACACCTTGGCTCAGGCGATTAGAGGATCATCAGGGGGTCCTTTTGTCCCTCTGTGGGGGGTCACTCCCACTAGGTTTATATCTGGGACTCTCCACCATTTGACCCTAGAACTGAAGAAGCTTCTCGGATGAGAGGTGAAATGTCTTCAAGTAACTTAAAAAAGTCCAGACGCTTTTCTTTGCAAGCTCCTTTGACTACGATGACCTGGATGACTGAGAACCTTCACAGCCACTTCAGTTTGCCTACCAGCCTGGCATTGGAGCAGATGAAGCTGCCATTCACCACCTACATCGTTCACTCTCTCACCTGGAGACCGCTGGGAGCACTGTGAGAATAATGTTCTTTGATTTCTCCAGTGCCTTCAACAACATTCTTCCCACGGTCCTGAAGGACAAGCTGGAGAACTCGGGAGTGGACCATCACCTCACAACATGGATAATGGACTACCTCACCGACCGACCACAGTATTTGAGAACTCAGGGCTGTGTGGCAGTCATCTGCAGTACAGGGGCCCCACAGGGAACGGTTCTGGCTCCGTTGCTCTTCACCATCTACACTGCAGACTTCTCCCACAACTCCACCCAGTGCTTCCTGCAGAAGTTCTCTGATGACTCTGCAATAGTCGGCCTCATCACTGATGGGGACGACAAGGAGTACAGAGACTTTGTGGACTGGTGCCAGCAGAACTACCTCCAGATCAACACTAGTAAAACCAAGGAGCTGGTGGTAGACTTCCGCAAGCACAAACATCCTCCACTGCAACCACTAAACATCCAAGGTATGGACAATAAGGCTATGGATAGCTACATGTACCTTGGTGTTCATCTGAACAATAAACTGGACTGGACTCACAATTCAGATGCCCTCTACAGAAGAGGGCAGAGCAGGCTGTACCTGCAGGTCTTGTGGAGTGAAGGGCCCACTCCTGAAGACCTTCTATGAGTCTGTGGTGGGCTCAGCCATCTTTTACTGTGTGGTCTGCTGGGGACAGAAACAGACTGAACAGGCTGATCTGGAGGGCCAGCTCTGTTTTAGGATGCCCTAAAGGTTGGCTAAGTTGTCATCCCTGGTGGACAACATCTCTCACTCCATGCAGGAGACTCTAACAACACTGAGCAGCTCCTTCAGTGGCAGGCTGTGGCCCCCACGATGTGGGATGGAGAGATTCCTCAGGTCTTTCCTTCCAACTGCTGTCAGACTCTACAACATGGTCTCTGCAGATGACTGCACACGTGCAGACAGACACACACACATCGGATACACAATTGTAACCGTCTCCCTGATGTGCAATATTACAAAGTGCAATTTTTTTCCTACAACAACAGAGCTCTTTGTACAGTATTTTATCTTATTTGTATAGTACTTTATTCTATTGTATATAGTATTTTATTCTTGTTGTATAGTATTCTATTCTAGCTTACCCTATCCTATTGTGTTTTATTAACATTTACCACTCTTAAACTTGTACTTTCTGCCGTGACCGAAAGATTTCCCACGTGTGAGACTAATAAAGGTTATCTCACCTCATCTTATCTTAGGTTGAACCTTTATCATGCAAAAAAGAAACCAGAAACGCTGTCGTCTTCTCTGAACCAAAGCTTGTTTAAAATGGAATTAGATCAAAAACTGTACTGAAACTACATGTGAAGTTTTTTTTTTTTTGAAAATACTTTACCACATTCTCTGGTCTAAAAATGAGAGACACCATCTGGTTTTTTTAATCAGCACTCAGTTCAAAAACCTGCATCTTTGTTGGTACAGAGGTGCATTTGTATCCACTGACCTGGCAGCTTACACATCTGGAAAAGCACCAACAATGCTGAAAGGTATATCCAGATGACGTAGTTTTAAGGAAGACCTTGCATATATCAGCAAGACAAAGCTGAATGTCATACTGCATTTATTACAACAGCATTAGTTTGTAGTAGAAGAGTTACGATCCTGTGAAAAACCAAGTTCACTCTTAGTGATTCAGTAGCTTGTAGAACCACATCCAGCAGTAATAACTTGAAGTCATCACTTTCCGTGTGACTTAATCAGTCTCTCACATCATTGTGGAGAAATTTTGGCCCACTCATCTTTACGAGTTCATTAAAGTTTATGGGGGATCGTTTATAAACATTTAGGGAACTCTTAGCATTTTATGTCCAAAGAGTGCCCTGAGTGCATGTGTAGTAAAATGGCTGAGTAATGAAGGTATCAGGACAATGGTCAACCCATGGGACAAAAGATCTTTTGTCGCAATAATTTCTCCAAGTTTCTATTTCTTTCATGTCTGTGAAGGTTCTCAGTCATCCAGGTCATCGTAGTCTAAGGAGCTTGGAAAGAAAAGTGTCTGGACGTCTTTAAGTTGCTTGAAGACGTTTCACCTCTCATCCGAGAAGCTTCTTCAGTTCTAAGGTCAAATGGTGGAGAGTCCCAGATTTTATCCCAGTGGGAGTAACCCCCCAAAGAGGGACAAAAGGACCCCCTGATGATCCTCTACCTAATGACATGAGCCAAGGTGTGAAAACAGGTGTGGGTCACAATGAGCTCACCTGAAACCCTGGCTGATTGTGACCCACACCCGTTTTCACACCTTGGCTCATCTTCTCGGATGAGAGGTGAAACATCTTCAAGCAACTTAAAGAAGTCCAGACACTTTTCTTTCCAACCTCCTTAGACTATTTCTTTCATATTATTCCCTCTCCACTCTCTCCTTCCGTTCTTTATACTATCCCTAAAAATTATAGTACCTTTTAGCTAAGTTTAAAATCCTAAAAGAGTTATATAATTATTATGGACTTTTATTTACAGTTTAACATACCTATTCTGTGTAGCTTTATTTCAGGTTTCCAAATGGTATCCAGTAGTCTGAGCCGCTCTTTTCCGGTCCAGACGATGATGCCTTCGGCCTCCTGACCAGTGCAGACTTCCTCCTGTTCCTCTTTAATCTGTGGAGGCTCTGGGTCATTTTGGTCCAGACTGGAATTCCTCTCCTGGTTACAGACTTGCTGATCTACCACACCCTCCTCTTCCTCACAATTCATGTTGATGTGGGAGGACTTTAGAAACAAAGGGATGTAAGAAAAATGTTACTAATGTGATGACAGAAACACACAGATACAGTGGGGCAAAAAAGTATTTAGTCAGCCACCGATTGTGCAAGTTCCCCCACTTAAAATGATGACAGAGGTCAGTAATTTGCACCAGAGGTACACTTCAACTGTGAGAGACAGAATGTGAAAAAAAAAATCCATGAATTCACATGGTAGGATTTGTAAAGAATTTATTCGTAAATTAGGGTGGAAAATAAGTATTTGGTCACCTCAAACATGGAAAATCTCTGGCTCTCACAGACCTGTAACGTCTTCTGTAAGAAGCTTTTCTGTCCCCCACTCGTTACCTGTATGAATGGCACCTGTTTGAACTCATCATCTGTATAAAAGACACCTGTCCACAGCCTCAAACAGTCAGACTCCAAACTCCGCCATGGCCAAGACCAAAGAGCTTTCGAAGGACAC
Organism: Mchenga conophoros; assembly: GCF_057382185.1. NCBI lineage: Eukaryota > Metazoa > Chordata > Actinopteri > Cichliformes > Cichlidae > Mchenga > Mchenga conophoros. The sequence continues at coordinate 4,555,487 of NC_140543.1, read as the reverse complement.
CAGGAAAAGTATTGTAGACCTGCACCAGACTGGGAAGAGTGAATCTACAATAGGCAAGCAGCTTGGTGTGGAAAAATCAACTGTGGGAGCAATCATCAGAAAATGGAAGACATACAAGACCACTGATAATCTCCCTCGATCTAGGGCTCCACGCAAGATCTCATCCCGTGGGGTCAAAATGATCATGAGAACGGTGAGCAAAGATCCCAGAACCACACGGGGGGACCTGGTGAATGACCTGCAGAGAGCTGGGACCAAAGTAACAAAGGTCACCATCAGTAACACACTACAACGGCAGGGAATCAAATCCCGCAGTGCCAGACGTGTTCCGCTGCTGAAGCCAGTGCATGTCCAGGCCCGTCTGAAGTTTGCCAGAGAGCACATGGATGATACAGCAGAGGATTGGGAGAATGTCATGTGGTCAGATGAAACCAAAGTAGAACTTTTTGGTATAAACTCAGCTCGTCGTGTTTGGAGGAAGAAGAATACTGAGTTGCATCCCAAGAACACCATACCTACTGTGGAAACATCATGCTATGGGGCTGTTTTTCTGCCAAGGGGACAGGACGACTGATCCGTGTTAAGGACAGAATGAATGGGGCCATGTATCGTGAGATTTTGAGCCAAAACCTCCTTCCATCAGTGAGAACTTTGAAGATGAAACGAGGCTGGGTCTTCCAACATGACAATGATCCAAAACACACCGCCCGGGCAACAAAGGAGTGGCTCCGTAAGAAGCATTTGAAAGTCCTGGACCTCAAATGCCTCCAGACCTCAACCCCATAGAAAATCTGTGGCGGGAGTTGAAAGTCCGTGTTGCTCGGCGACAACCCCAAAACATCACTGCTCTCGAGAAGATCTGCATGGAGGAATGGGCCAAAATACCAGCTACTGTGTGTAAAAACCTGGTAAAGACCTATAGTAAACGTTTGACCTCTGTTATTGCCAACAAAGGTTATGTTACAAAGTATTGAGTTGTATTTTTGTTATTGACCAAATACTTATTTTCCACCCTGATTTACGAATAAATTCTTTACAAATCCTACCATGTGGATTCATGGATTTTTTTTTTCACATTCTGTCTCTCACAGTTGAAGTGTACCTCTGGTGCAAATTACTGACCTCTGTCACCATTTTAGGTGGGGGAACTTGCACAATCGGTGGCTGACTAAATACTTTTTTGCCCCACTGTATAATCCAGAAGGACTGTACACTGCGAGCATGTCTCTCACTTTAATGTGCACAAATTTGACAAATGTGTCGGGAGTACCGTGTGAGACAGTCTCGAGTTCTGGTGTTCTTATTTGCAAAGTTCAGACTACAAAACATTCAGGTAGTGGCTTAAAGTGTGAAGCAGCTATTTGATTAAAAGTTGTACCCTGCAGAATCACACATGTCTAAAGAGGAAACAGCTTTTCCTAAATCCATGATAAAAACACGCTGCAGATAAACAATCAGTTGCATTTAATTTTGCCCATGAGAACTTCTCTGCCTATGATGGGAGATCTACTCCAAGATTCACATTAAGAGCTACTTTCCTTTGTCCAGTGTCTGTCACTCATTTCAATCAGACATACTGTCAAGCACAGAAAACCAAAGGAGGCTCTGCTGCTGCCATGAGATTAGCTGCAGCGAGATTACTGCTGGATACCTTTAGTTTAAGGGTGCTCTATCTCAGCAAAACTTGGAAATATTTTGAGAAACATTTCAATTTCAATTATTTTACCTGATCATTTAAAAATTAATTTTCTTACACCCAGAGTTGGCACAAATACAGGCTTTCTTTACTTATGCAGAAGTACCGATATACTCCAATAAAAGTTGAAGTACTGATTCAACTTCTTTACTCAAGTAAAAGTGAAAAAGTACAGGCTCTGAAATGCACTCAAAACAAGAAAGCAAAAACTAATTCATTGAAGAACATTTCTATTTCCTATTTCTATGCAAAGCTAACTGAACTTCATGCTAAACTAATGTAATGGTAAAATAAAATTAGTAGAATACAAACTTTGTTTGTCTGAATTCAATTCTAATAAATGTACTCAGCTTGAATCAGTTAAGTAGGACATCAAGAGTGAAAAAGAAGGAAAAAAAATATCTCTGTTTGCTGTTGCCGACATTGTAGAGGGCGACTTTGCCACTAAACAGCAAAATGAGCACAGTGAGAGGTTAAAGTGGATTCAGCAGGTGGGGGAACCCTGAAATCAGTTGTAGTGGCTCAGTGTGAGGAAAAGGATGACAACTCACAATAATTTATATTGAGAGCAGATTATCTTAATGTGCAGGCTGTGATCAGATGACCTGCTGCTACTGCTGAGGTTTACTGTGGATTCACACACCTGCATCAGATGTTTCATGAGTTTTTCTGGCTGATTTCCATCCTCTACACTGACAGTACACTGTTGATGCTGTCTATTTTCTAGATGGTAAAAAGGTTGAATTCAGTGAATTATTCTCCTACCTTTGAATCTAACCTCTCTTCTTCCTCTCCTGTCCTCTTTCTTATCTTTCTCCATCTCTGTGTGACATCAGCTCTCTTTCTTTTTTCTCCCTGTGAAATATAGCAGCTGGAGCTTTAGCTAGCAACACACTGTGAACAACTGCACACAGTTTGTGTGTTTGCTGATGTTTGTTCAGCCTTTGAACTTGAAATGACCTGTGACTTAAATAACATCACTCCCTTGTGTTCGTTCCTCTTCTGTAGCGTTATCTAAATGTTAAAAGTACTGCAACTTACAGACATTTGCAGTTGTACCAAAAATATAACAAAATAAAATAAAATAAAAACACCACCTCATGTTAACCCCTTACTATGGCACACCGTTTTGCCTCTTTTATCCCTTTTTATGTGACATCCTCTGGTAATTAATACACAAACAGGATTCCCTTTTATGTGTTACTGTTTAGGCTCAAATAAGTTTGATGTTTGGAGGCGAGAGGCGGAGAGAAAAACATGTATTTAAAAAAGGTGAGGGTCGTCTGCTAGGGTGTTAGGACCTGATCGGGGGTGTTTTCCACAATATTTCTCAAAGTAATCTGCAGGTTGTACAAACACAGTGACATTCAAACTGTTGTAAGCGACCCAAGGACCTAAAATCTGCCAAGCACATCTGTCCTAGATATTATCAAAGTCATTTAAAGCAGAAAAAAAGGTTTACAAAACGTGACTTTTAACAACTGCACACAGAGTAGACACAATAAGGGAGATTCAAAATGATATTTTCCAAAGAGATACGTAGATCCTGCTGACTACAGCCAACCAACACATAAAAAAGGATATTAAAGATTTTTTTTTTAAAGAAAGGAAAACACGCCAGCACTGCCAACCCCTTTTATGCAGAACAAAGTCGCTTCCCTCAGTGTCTCAGTGGGTATTTAACGTCAAATATTTACATTTAAAATAAAGAGAAGCGCTTGATTTTAGCCTGTTAGCCTACAAACTGAGCCGCTACATGAGCTCCAGCACGGTTCACACTCCCGTGTTAGCTCACCGAGACCGTCTCAGTGTTACACACCTGTAATGTGTGGCTTTATGTCGGGTTTCCAGCTGATGTCCAGCAGTCTGAGCTGACGGCTGGTCTCCTTCTCATGCCGGACGATCGTTTTTTCTTTTTCTTTTTTTTTTTTTAACTTGTTAGCAGATTTCTTCAACAACAATCACTCTGAAACCCGAACACTAGACATGTTAAACAGTAACCATTGCGTCATTTCCGTCATTTCTCTTCTATTGTACTTCCGGTGGACTAGAAAGCCTAAAAGCGTATTGCTGCGCTTCTCAGGTCAGTCAGACAAAAGTAAAGTCCTTACATAAAGTCTGGCAGCCCTACGAAGGAGTAATGTACGATAGATAATAGCTTTTTTTGTTTTATTGTAATTGATCATTTTGATAACAACATGGAAATTTAGAGATTAAATAATTATTAGTGGGCAGTGGTTTGACAGTAATAATATTACGGGGCGACCATGGCTCAGGGGGTTGGGAATCGCATCTGTAACCGGAAGGTCGCCGGTTCGATCCCTGGGCTCTCTGTCCTGGTCGTTGTGTCCTTGGGCAAGACACTTTACCCTACTTGCCTACTGGTGTTGGCCAGAGGGGCCGATGGCGCGATATGGCAGCCTCGCTTCTGTCAGTCTACCCCAGGGCAGCTGTGGCTACAACTGTAGCTGCTTCCACCAGTGTGTGAATGTGAGAGTGAATGAATAGTGGCATTGTAAAGCGCTTTGGGTGCCTTGAAAAGCGCTATATAAATCCAATCCATTATTATTAAAAAATAATGCTTTTCTTAATGTAGTCCTGATGCTTTGCCTTACCTGCCTCACACAGATGTTTCATTTTCATCACAGCAGTAAAAGTATTGCTGTTTTATTGACAGCTGTAAAGAAAGGAGTTCACACTGAAGTATCGGTTTATATAAAATCAAACGCACTGAGCTCCACATAAACTTCATGCTAACCAAAATGCGTGCAAAAACAACCAGATCATTTTAAACATGCTGGAGGTGCTGCAGACAAGCAAGAACCAAAAAATGTCTCTTTGTCACCATTTTATTAGATTTTTACTGTTTGTGTTAAACTATGCTGTTTCTGTCCCTGCTCTTTGTTCTCATCAAAAGTCTTGTTCTGTTAACACTCTGTGCTGAAGCTGAAGGAAATATTAGATGATACAGCTCCAGACTAAATCACTGACCCATTAATGACGCTTCGATACAGTTGTACCTTGCACTTCTATCAACAAGGATGCAGAGGAGGTTAAAGCACTTCAGCTTAGTTTGTTCACAGCTGTGCCAAAATTCATGAATACCTCCACGGATGTCCTGAGGAGGGCAACAATATGCTTTTAATGCAGCCGATCTGACGAAAATTTAAAAGGAGAAGAGGAAGAACGGAAATGATGCGTAATGCAATGTCAGACATATGATGGTGAAAGAAAAATTGATCAGGTTGGTGATATAAAAGTGAAACTTGACTTGATTGATTTGTTTCGTACGAACTCGAGAAGTGAAAGTTATCAGACCCTATTTTGATTCTTAAGGCAGACTCGTTGGTTTTGTGAGGATTTCATTTTTTTTAAATAACCGGTCTACACTCCACACCAGTTGGTGGCGGTAATGCGCCATTGTGCTGTTTGCCAACAGCCATTAAACAATAAAAAGAAGAAGAAGGAACCGACGCTGCTCTGTCCCGTTGTGTCTGAGAGGAGGTGACTGCTGCTGCTCAAGAAATCTCAGAGGTTAGGACAGGATCGTCCGGTATGAGGAGATCAGTCAGCACAGACTGCTGGATATCAGCTGGAAATCTGAGATAAAGTCTCACATTACAGGTATGTAAAACTGGTGATGGTCTCAGTGAACGAACACAGGAATAACATATAGCACCATATAGGACTGATCAGAGCTCAGTTTTGGCTAACAGACTAACAAGGACTTCTTCTCTATCTTTAAACAGCAAACCTTTAGTATTAACATCCAGGAGACAGAAGCCGGTTCTGTGTATTTTGGTCCGAGAGTGACAAACCTGGCAGGTTTTCACCGGACGGCGTGTCCGTGCCGTCGGGTTTTGTGTTTTGTGTTTACGTCTTTTTGCGGTTACCTGCCCTTTAATCGTTTGCTGTTTTAGCCGACTGACGGTTGAAATTGTTTTGTGAGCTTTAAGTCGAGATTCCGGCTTTTCTGGCAAAAAATACTTTTACATTTAAAAACTGATCAAATTAAATCAGGATTTAATGAATCGATAACTCATTATTCATATTAAAATCGTTTTTTTAAACCCACCCTCACACAGAATAGCTGTAAAAGAAGAGCACTGTCCTGCAAAGTAACAGTGTGTAGAAATGAATACAGTTTCATATGAATACAGCTAATGTAGTTATAAAGCTATAAGGCATCTGGTATAAGAAGAAAAAATGATAAAAACATAAAAATGTTTTTCAATAATTGTTGTTATTATTTTTTAATAAGGATAGAAGATGTTTATACATTTATATTACTATGTTTTATTATTGTTTCTGTGAGGTGCAGCAGGCCATGTGGTGGTTGTGACAGTGTAGAATATATATATACTGGAAGTGCTGGGTATACAAGTCTGGCCTAAGTCTTCGGTCAGAAAGACTTCAGCAGTCCAGGAGTTTAGTTCACCGTCTTTAATGAAGCTTCACAGAAGAACTGGTTACAGCAGGGCTTGCCATGATAAATCCAACTGTGATACAGCCAGATATGCACTTATAATTGTGGCAGATGCAGTATAGGTGACTATAAGCATGGTTGTCTGGAAACAGAAACAGGTAATACTATAATTAGCAGGGTCAAAGATAACTAAGCAACAATCAGAACACATCATCAACTCAGACACAGCAATATTTTACAATGTCCACTAGGGGTCGCTGTAAGACCAGAAGTTGGCTAAATAGCACATATCTTCCCAGTTGCAAATGTTAATAACAATTTAGCATCTTTTTACTGTCTTGATGCATACTAAATCATCCAGGTATTAAAATCCCCAAAAGATTGTGGTCATCTGGACGTAGTGTTCTCAGTGGTAGAAATGTTTCATCACTCATCAAGTGACTTCTTCAGTCTCAGCTGACTGCAGGTTTCCCCAACCTTATAAACAGTACAATTGCACAAGGACTTGAAACGAGCCCACAGAATGAACAATGGGCTGTGAGGTCAGTTTAATGATCAAGACGATCATTAATATGCAAGTTGTCATGACCACTGCTCAAAGACCATTGATCAATGGTCATTGATCCATTCACATACAATTTACAGAGAGCTGCACTCACAGCATTGTAAGATGGTGAAAGATGGACCATTAGGCCCCCTCCTCAATTGAGAGATTGTCTTTCCCTTTTCACAGGTACTCCTCCTTGGGGAGTCAAGGAGGTCTTTGATCAATGTCTATTGATTTGTGGCCACATATATGTATATGTGTGTGTGTGTGTGTGTGTGTGTGTGTGTGTGTGTGTGTGTGTTTATGCATATGTGTATGCTGTTTTTTTTGTTGTTGTTTTTTTTCATTTGCCTCTTTTATGGGCCCCCCAGCTGTCTGTGGGTCCCTGGGCATGTACACAGAATGCCCACTGAAGTATCTTTGCCATAAGATTTATTTAAAAATTGGGATTTAGATTGACCTACTTAGAAACATGGGCTGTGAGGTCAATTTCTTTTTTCATTAATATGCAAATTTGATCAAAGACCATGGATCAATGGCCATGAGTACCAATAATGGCTGCACTCACAGCACTGTAAGATGGTGAAAGATTTACCCATAGGCCCCCTCCTCGATTCAGAGATTGTCTTTTCCTTTTCATGTAAATTACCTCTTCAAGGAGTCTTTGATCAGTGGTTATTGATCAATGGTCATTACAATCTGCATATTAAATCAAGGAACTGACCTCACTGCTCGCCGTTCATTCACTGGTTTCAGTCATTGTGCAGATGTACTGGTTATAAGGTTGGTAAACCTGCAGTCAGCCCTTTGAGTGCTCCAGGAGAGTAGAAAAGCGTTATTTAAGTATCAGTCCATTTACCATTTAGCACTCACACGGTGTTCCTGAAACACTTTCAGTTTTACTAACAAATGTGAGCAACATGCTCACAGTGTACAGCGCTGCTAGATTCTATTTGCTCACAAGTGTATTTTCCTGCTATCACATTAGTAACAATTTTCTTGTGTCCCACTGTTCCTCAAGACTTCCTAAGACAATATGAAGTGTGAGGAAGAGGAAGGTCTGGATGATTGGCAGGACTTCAGCCAAGGGAGGAATTCCAGTCTGGACCAGGAGGACCCAGAGCCTCCACAGATTAAAGAGGAACAGGATGAACTCTGCATTAATCATGAGGGAGAACAACTTGTAGTGAAGCAGGAGGCCGAAGGCATCATTGTCTGGACTGGGGAAGAGCGGCGCAAACTGCTGGATACCATCTGGAAACCGGAAATAAACCCAGAGAGCACAGGTATGTAAAAACACTCTCTCTACACACACACACACACACACACACACACACACACACACACACACACACACACACACACACGGAACACCTGATTGTTCTGTAAATAGTTTTAAATGTTTATTTAAAAAACCGTCTTGGCTGCATTTTTAGGTAAACAGCTGCAAAAACTTTGTTTGCATAACTCAGTTACTTTTTTGAAGAAGTAACTATAATTAATTGCCCAACATTTACAGTTACAGGACTCTCTCCCAGACCACAGACTCATACTCATAATACAAGTCAGAGCTTTATAAATAAAAAAATAAAAAAAGAAGAAGAAGAAATTTTTGTTTTCAAAATTGGAGTTCAGTTATTTTTACTTCCAATAGTGTTAACATACTACCAATGTTGGGTAAGTTACTTTAAATTAGTAACTTAGTTACATTACTAGTTACTGCTATCAAAAGTAACTCAGTTACTTTCAAAGTAACTAGTTACTAGGGAAAGTAACTTTGGTTTTACTCAGAATTCTCTTGTTAGTGTGTTGCTTCCGTAACTGGATACCCAGCAAGATTGCCAGTCTTCTAGCTTGCTTACTTGTGCATTACAAGTGCATTGTGCCACCTACCAATAGAAAGGAAAAGATAATGTGCATATTTCCATGAGAGAAATCCCACGCCTGGACCGTCGTTGACCGCCGCCATGATTCTAGCCTACGTCACAACGTCACGTGCGCTTTTTACATCCAACACGAAAACTGCAGTCGTGGTGCTTTCGATTGTACTCAGAACTCGGAAATTCTGCCTTCCAAATAGGAAGATGTAGGTAACACCAGACTGCAGATGAGCTGCATACAGAGCTGGACTGGGACAAAAAATCGTCCCGGGCATTTTGACTAGAGACTGGCCCACCATTATAGGAAAAATCATAAAGCCGTTGAATGAAAACAAACACTGTTGTGACTAGGGATGGGTACCGGTGTCCGGTGCCATCATAAACGGTAGTAACCAGACCGAAAAGCAGCGCACATTTCGGTGCTTTATTTCGGTGCTTTTTTTTCCTGAGCTGTGATACAAGTCTAGCCAATCATTTTACGTTTCCGAGGATAGTAGGCGGGTCCAGGTACCTACGTTCTTTTATGCAGAGCTACAGATTAAAAATGCCCAAGGCAAAAGTCTGGCTGTACTTCACAGCAAAATATGCAAACTCAGCAGCCTGCAACAAGTGCTTTAAGCTGATACTGTGATACTGTCAAAGGAGGTAACACCTCAAATCCGATGAAACACCTGGCGACGCATAGCGTTTTTTTTAAAAGCCCAGAAATGCGCCGTATTTGATACCTTGCTGCGAGACCTCACACCGAGCGCATCTACTGCGGGTGTGGTGCCTGTTATCAGACCTGGGGTTAGCAACATCCCCAAAAACACGAAGAGGAGAGTCCTGGCCCCTAGCCCTGCCAGTGTAGCAGAAATAATGAGGATGATGATGCAGCAGCAGCCGTTTTTCTCTGCTTGAGTAGCTTAATGTTGTTCGTGTGTAATTTACGTTGAGTAGGCTAACCACATTATTACATTAATGCATGTAAGGTGAACTAGCAAACATCATCATAGCTACATGCGGCTGTCTTCTTGTTTGATGGCAGATACTCCCTTCACCCTGGCCAAAAAGGCTAAAATGACCAAAGAAAAAGAGGGAAACGGCTAAACATGAGAGGTTTTTGGATAAAGTTTGTTTTTTCCATTGTTTAAGCACTGCTTCCAGCCAAGAGTGATACCATATATGCCCCATAGCTGCAGAAAAGGCTAACATTGTTATCTTTTTACAAAAACCAGCTGAACATGAGAGGTTTTTGGATAAAGTTTGTTTTTTCCATTGTTTAAGCACTGCTTCCAGCCAAGAGTGATACCATATATGCCCCATAGCTGCAGAAAAGGCTAACATTGTTATCTTTTTACAAAAACCAGCTGAACATGAGAGGTTTTTGGACCAATTTTGTGTTCTCCATTCTTTAAGCACCGGTTTGAGCACCGTTTGAGAACCGGCACCGTTTCAAAAGTACCGATTTGGCACCGGTATCGGATAAAACCTAAACGATACCCATCCCTAGTTGTGACAGTGATGTACACTGTCTTGATGGTATATATGCATCAATCTATCAATCGTTTGTTGCAAGATTCAGATAATTATTTTTTTAAAAGCTAGATATTTTAAATGAGAATAAGAAAGAAAAGTACTATTTTGTGCCCCCCTCTCCCTGTTAATGCCCTACTTGGCCCCCCTGGCAAAACTTTGCTAGACTTGCCCCTGCACAGTTACCAGCTGTCAGCTACGTAAAAAAATGATCCTGGTGTTATTTGTCTCTCAGAAACAGTTCATAACTTCCCTTCAACTCATTCATGTCACCTAAAAGGTAAACCTGTTTCTCCATCACCTGTTCAGCTCTGATGATTCAGTAAGGACATCTCCTGGTTTCATCTTCATGTTTCCCTCTCACCAGCAGAGATGGGCAGTAATCTGATTACCTTTTTCAAGTAACGAGTAAAGTAAGGGATTACTATTGCAAAATCGGTAATTAGATTACCGTTACTTTCCCGTAGGAACGCTGCGTTACTGCGTTACTAAAACCATGATTTTTTGCGAGAATGTCTCATGACAGTGACGTAAGCAAGTGCGCCGTTGGTGACAACAGCTGTGTGCAGATCAACAATGGATCACATATCGATTGTGGGAGAGAGTATGAGCGTGCAGCGTTTAAAGCGTGGAAGTACTGACCTTATTTTGAGTTTGATTCCGTAAAAAGTGACAAAAACATTAGCGTCCATCGTGCGTGGGAAGAAAACTTCTTTTTACAGCGAAAAAACCCCCTAAACTTCCAAGCAAGCACCGAGTGCGCTATGACGTAATGGGAAACTCACAGAGAAACTCGCGGACTCTTCAACTGACCGCAGCACACCTGCACCAGGGTAAACCTCCGCCTACCCCCAGTCCTGCTTTACAGGTAAAAATAGAGCAACAGGACCGCTGAGTCTTTGACTTTATTTATTTACTGCTGTGTTTTACTTGCATCTATTTGAAAGAGTGAGTGTAAACACAAAAAATATTTTATTTTATGTTCTGGAATGTGCAGAAAATAGGTTTAAATGTTAAACTAATTTATTCAAGTCAGAGAATGTCGCATATAATTAAATTTTTGCTTGATGCATAAAGTTAAAAGATTAAAACTGATAAAACAAGTTTAAAAAAAGAGACTTTTCCATTTGATTACATTTTGTATGATGGATTATGCAGAAAAAGTAGAATTGGGCTGAAAGATCTATCGCTTTATCACCTCTTCAGGTTGTAAATCGTGTTTTAAAAAAGTAACTAAGTAACTAAGTAATTAATTACTTTTGAAAATAAGTAATCAGTAAAGTAATGGGATTACTTTTTGGGGGGAGTAATCAGTAATTAGTTACTGATTACTTTTTTCAAGTAACTTGACCAAAACTGCTCACCAGATAACCAAACCGACATCATGACCAGCAGCTTTTACGGCTGTGGCTCCAGCAAACATCAGCTGATACTAGAAATTAATATCAAATAAATTCTAACAACAGCTGATCAAGCTTAAACGTGCTGCTGTTGTTTAACGCGACATCCGCTGGTTTCCTCTTTCTGGCGCAAAGTGGGCGATAAACAACCAAGAGAGAAAAGCCGATAAGCTGATCATTGATCAGTTTAATGATTGAAGTAGAAACAGGAGAGGGAGAGAGAATGAGAGAAGAAGAGGCAGCTGTGCAGCAAAGACACAGAAAAACTCCAGCTTTGTGTCTTTTTCATTGTAGCTGAAGTACTGGACAAGCTGCGTTCCTTTTCACCTCAATACGAAACGCGTAATATTTTATCGGAGACGATTCCGTGTTTTTAGGGGATGGTTGGCAACTCTAATAACTAACCTTATGAACAAAATAAAGTTCAACATCAGTAACATAGCACCATCCAGCTGTATAGAAACTCCATCATGCTAGCTAGTACCCAGTACGAAAAAGTCCGCATAACAAAAATAAACTGTACCTTAACTTGGTTTATATCTGACCCAGATAGACTTCAGGTCATAACTTCTTACCTGAAGTTCAGTTCACCTGACACTTGGACCGGCGGCCGCCTCGGGTCTTTGCTCCTCCTGCCTCCCCCTTCCCTCATCCACCTGCTGGCCTCCACCACTTGCTAATGTTACTGAATCAGTGGAAGCTCTGCGATAGCCACCGCAAGAAGTAACGAATAACGATCCTATCTAAATCCCAGTAACGATTAACACGTTCCTGATTTTGGCATAATAACTAGTTACCGTGCTCGTTACCACAATAATAACGTAGTTACTGTAACACATTACTTAATAACGTGTTAGTCCCTACACTGCATACTACACAGGTCATGAACAAGATTTTTTTAATTTTCATTGTAAGTGAGCTAAAGCAGTTAATTAAAAGTAGTCTAACATAAATGTAAATGCTGTAATTTAATAAACCATGAAACTTGGAGGGATTCGATGTTGGCGTGACCACAGTGCACACATCTAATGTCGCTCACAGTGGTCCAAGGGACCACTCAGGGAGTTTGTGTGTTTGCTCAGACACATGAAAAATTAGAGGGAACATTGCCCCCCACCCACCCATGAAAGAACTGCTAGAAAATACACAACACACAGTAATAATATGTTTTACATTATAAAACAATTCTAATTCTAAGTGATGTTATACACTGCTTGCATTAAATTTTAGGATCGTATTTATACTGTTAAACTCGAACAAAAGACGGTATATTAAAATTATGTTAAAGTTAGGAAGGTAAAAATAAAAATTTATGGTTACTGACAATTTTAGATTTTTCATTTTATTTTACATTAGGTGTGTTAATTCAGTTTCTGTTTTGTAATTTAATTGATGTTTGTATTTAAACATATGTACTTAAAAATAACTGAAAATTCTGTAAAATGTTAAATGAAAACTCTGGATGTTTAAAAACTCTGCCATTTAACAAATATTGAGCTTTTCTAATAAGAGTGTCAGAACTCCAGTCATTTATATCAGTGCAAAAATTAATTGTTCAAATTTTGGAATTACACTTTTCTTTCATAAACACATTTTTCCCATTTGTCCCATCAGATCTGATTCACCAAGTTGAGCGTAACAAGGAGGAGTTTCTGACAGACCAACAGATCTGTAATCAGGAGAATAACTTCAGCCTGGACCAGGAGCACCCAGATCCTCCACAGATTAAAGAGGAACAGCGCAACAGTCAGGAGGCAGAACAGTTTCTACTGAAGCAGGAAACTGATACGTTTATGGTGATTCCTTTTTATGAGCATAGTGACCTCAATAAACTAGAACCAAACAGGAACCAGCTTCTTTCTCTTAACTCTTATGAACCAAACATGCGTGATTGGAAAGAAGGTCACCATGTGGACCTGGGATCGGCTAGAAATTGGGAGCTGAAGAAAATGAGACATAACGGAAACGATAGTCACAGTAATATAATACACATCTCTCCAGTATCAGAGAGTCAGTGTAAATCTATTAAAAATAAAAATTGTGTAAAATGCAACACTTGTGGTAAAACCTTTCGCGATAAATACAGCCTCACTAGACATTTGAAAGTGCACACAGGTGAGAAACCTTATTCTTGTACCACCTGTGATAAAAGATTTAGTGAGTTGTCAAGTTTGAAGAGACACATGAAAATTCACACAGGTGAAAGGCCATATTTTTGTAGCATCTGTGGAAAAAGATTCCGGCAAACGATAAACTTGAAAACTCACATTAGATGTCACACAGGTGAGAAGCCCTATTCCTGTGGCGCTTGTGGAAAGCAATTCAGTCACATGATAAACTTGAAAACTCACATGAGAACTCACACAGGTGAGAAGCCCTATTCCTGTAGCACTTGTGGGAAAGATTTTAGTAACTTCTCAGCATTCAAAACTCACATGAGATTCCACACAGGTGAGAAGCCGCATTCTTGTGATACTTGTGGGAAAGGATTCAGACATATGATGAACTTGAAAACTCACATGAGAACTCACACAGGTGAGAAACCCTATTCTTGTAGTACCTGTGGCAAAAGATTCAGTCATAAATCAACATTGGAACGTCACATGCGAATTCACACAGGTGAGAAGCCACATTCTTGTACCATTTGTGGGAAAAGATTTTGTAACTTATCAGCATTAAAATCTCACACTAGATTTCACACAGGTGAGAAGCCACATTCTTGTGGCACCTGTGGGAAAGGATTCAGTCACATGGTAAATTTGAAAACTCATATGAGAATTCACACAGGGGAGAAACCATATTCTTGTAACACCTGTGGAAAACAATTCAGTTATAGAATGAACTTGAAAACTCACATGAGAACTCACACAGGTGAGAAGCCCTATTCCTGTAGCACTTGTGGGAAAGATTTTAGTGACTTCTCAGCATTAAAATCTCACACTAGATTCCACACAGGTGAGAAGCCACATTCTTGTGATACTTGTGGGAAAAGATTCAGTCATATGATGAACTTGAAAACTCACATGAGAACTCACACAGGTGAGAAGCCCTATTCTTGTAGTACCTGCGGCAAAAGATTTAGTCAGAAATCAACATTGGAACGTCACATGCGAATTCACACAGGTGAGAAGCCACATTCTTGTAGCACATGTGGTAAAAGATTCAGACATATGATGAACTTGAGAACTCACATGAGAACTCACACAGGTGAGAAGCCCTATTCGTGCAGTGCCTGTGGCAAAAGATTTAGTCAGAAATCAACATTGGAACGTCACATGCAAAGTCACACAGGAGAGAAACCACATTCTTGCACCACGTGTGGGAAAGGATTTAGTAACTTATCAGCATTAAAATCTCACACTAGATTCCATACAGGTGAGAAGCCACATTATTGTGGCACCTGTGGGAAAGGATTCAGTCAAATGGTGAATTTGAAAACTCATATGAGAATTCATACAGGGGAGAAACCATATTCTTGTAACGGCTGTGAGAAAAGATTTCGTTACACGACACAGTTGAAAAGACACATGAGAATTCATACTGGTTGAAAGTTTCACTCTTACAAAATGTGGGAGAGCTACTGTCACGCGTTTGTTTCTCACACAGGTGAGAAGTGAAATCACTGCAAGACCTGAGGGAAAAGACCCCATTCTTATCTATGGTATAGTTTCTGTCAAGAACACTTAAAGACAGAATTCTTTGGGGCACTTTCATGTTTATCAGATAGCATAGTGAAGACAATAGGGAGAGCATGACAAGTGAATAGAAAAATAGGCGCAGCAAAGGGAATCAGGTAGGAGTCAAACATGAGTTACAGCATGCAATATTACAGCATATACTAATCTATTCAACTTGTGAGCTAAACTGTTATCCAAGAGCTTTGAGAATTGTTTATTTAAATTATTACCTCATTTCCATGATATATTGATGAATCTCTGAGTTATTTAAATCCCTGTATTTATCTGAACTCATATTTTCCAGTTGTTCTAGTGTTGTACATGTGACATCAATTGTAAATGTCTGTTGTTTACAATATTACAATTGTAATAATTATTATTTTATTATTAAAAACCAATAATTATGTCATGGTGGACTTGAAATCACTTTGTTTTGCCATGCTGAACTTCAGGGGAAATGTTATGCCTATATTGTTATTTATTGTTTAGTTCTGTTGTAAATGAGTATGGGTTATGTGTTCTTAAATGGTAAATAAAGAGATATTTAAAGGTTTTTGTGGTTATTTATTTCTTCAGAATCAGAATCATCCATCCATTTCCTTCCGCCTTTCCTTTCCAGGGTTGCGGGGGGCGCTGGAGCCTATCCCAGCTGTTATAGGGTGAGAGGCGGGGTACACCCTGGACAGATTGCCAGTCTGTCACAGGGCTAACACATAGAGACACAGCAACCATTCGCACTCACATTCACTCACAGATTCACACCTATGGGCAATTTAGATTAATCAATCAACCTATCCCCACTAACAGAATCAGATATACTTTATTAATCCCGAAGGAAATTATGGTTTACAGCAGGCAGCATGCTAGTTGGCGCATTCGCACTTACAAGGAACCTTCTGACCAAACATGCTTTAGACATACATCACATTAGGGAAGCCGGTTAGAGAGGTAGGCTGATAGGAAAGAACAACAAAATTAAACAAACATGAGGTGAGAGGAGAAAAAACTCCACCCAGACTGAGCTCCTAATGGGAGAACAGTTTGAGAGCAGAAAAAATCACCTCAGCACAAAAAAGCACATGGCTGTTATTACACCATAGAAACACATGACAAACAACACATGACAAGTAACTTCTCTGGCTCTTGATGAAGGCGGTCGCACTTTCTCCCTTCCTTTATCTTTCCTGCTTGGCTTTCTCATGTCTCTGTCTAGTCTTGTCTACTTTTCTCTCTCTACCCTGGAAGAGTCTCACAGTCTGTTCTCTAAAACCTAAAAGAGGAATTATGGATTTGATCAACTGGCCCCTGAATGCAATTGACACCCTCTTCACAACGAGAAGCCTGGGTTTGGAAGAGACCGTGTGTCCTGGAGGGACGTTCTCTGCCGGATACATGATGGATGGGTGGAAGGACTGGAGGGTTGTGTGCCTGGTGGGACTGTCGACCAAGGACATTGAAGACCTTTTTGGAACCATGATAACAGGGTTCTTGCTGATAGGCGCTGGCTTGGCCCTGGCTTATCGAAGAATAAAGAAAGCGGAAACGGCTGTTCAAATTCCCACAAGGCTGCCCGCTATGTTGATTGGAACGATGGAGTGAGCCGTGGCTTCTCAGAATGGGCTCATTAGACGCAGCCCGGATGACATCTTGGAGAAGCTTGTGGCTGCTGTGAGTACTGAGACTCTGACAACATCTGACAACATCTTGGAGAGGCTCACGGCTGTCGTGAACACTCGTGCTCTATGAGCAAACTGGATAACATCTCGGTGTAGCTGGATAACATCGTGGAGAGGCTCACGGCTCTCCATTGGGAATGGTGAGGAACCAGTGATGGACATTAGACAGACTGTAAAATTGTCATGCAGTGGTTTGCACTAAAGAAAGAACACCACCATTATTTCATGCGGCTACCATATCGGCGCCTGCTGCGGTCTCAAGGCTGGAGCTGAACATAACAAACAATTTGTCCCCTGATAACAAACTGTGTTTAGACTCTTCGTTCCAAACGCCCTCGTACGCTTATCTCCAAGGCTGAGTCGGACGGTGGGTCTGGGCCCAGCGCTGGATGAATAGCTGCAGGGCAGCATGGCTGTGTCTGCATCAGCTTCTCACCCCTTACCCACCCCTGTTGCTTTTCACGTGCTTCATGATGTTGTGATCTGGACATTTATGTGCTCTTTGTGCAGAGGAGGTTTTTTTTTCTGTTCTCATGCTGTCCTCCCATAGGAGCACCCAAGTCCCCTCCTCGACTTGCCCATTGTATTGTACATTTCAGTGTTTTTCCATAATACTACCGGTCTCCGACCTGTCTCCCCATGTGATGTCTGTGTTGTGTATGTAAGGTCGGGGTGGGGGGATGGGGGATGGGGAGGATTTCTTGACTGGTGGAAATTCCTAAAACGAAGTCTTCACTTATCCCTTTGAATCAGTGGATAACTGACACTTTAACTTATATTTTATTGTTATTATTGTATTGTTAGGCGGTTGTGGGCAAAAGACCTGCAACTGACAAATAAAGGCTATCTCATCATCTCATCATTATTGTTGTTTGTTTGTCGTATTTATTATTCTTATCGTACCTTTCATATTTCTGGAAGTAAACTTCTTTTTACATCAAAAAAACCCCCTTAAATTCTGAGCAAGCACCGAGCACGATGCCACGGGAATGTGAAATCCACAGAGAAACCCCTGGATCCTCCCACTGACATGACCGCTGCAGCACCGGGCAAACCTCCACCAACCCCACTCCTGCTAAACTGGTGACAACCGAATTAAGAGCGACAGGACTCAGTGCCACTGAGTCTTTGGTTTTATTTATTTTCTGCTGTGTTTTAATTGCATGTATTTGAAAGAGTGAGTGTAAACATACAAAAAAAAATATTTTATATGCTGGAATATGCAGAAAAAAGGTCAAAAACCAAATTTCTACAAGACAAAGATTGTTGCATATAATTTAATTTTTGCTTGATGCATAAAGTTAAAAGATTAAAACTAACAAAACAAGTTTTAAAAAGAGACTTTTTCATTTGATTACATTTTATATGATAGATTATACAGAAAAAGTAGAATTGGACATCACTAAGTTTTTGCAAAGGTCTATTGATTTATTACCTATTCGGGTTTTGTATCGTGTTTTCAAGAAGTAACTAAGTAACTGAGTAACAAATTACTTTTCTCAAGTAACTAAACCAGCACTGTTGGTGAACATATTCTGTTTCCAAAAGCTGCCAGACATTGTTATTGTGCTGTTTATTCATCCTTGCTCTTTGACTCTGAGCCTCCTCCGTGTGTCAGTATCCTGTTAGCATTTCTCTGGATGAAGCTCCCTTGAAAACATCTCTACCAAATAAACTCAACTTTTAGAAGGACCTCACCTGCCTGCCCACTCTCCATCCCTTCACATCCTATCAGCCCATTGCTCCTCTTCATGAATCCCTGTCCTCTACTCCTCATTCACCTCATGTTAATAAATCTCTTGTGACGGCCTTTTTATGTTCCAAACACCAAAAAAGTCCAAGAAAAGGCCAACAACAACGGGAGGTTTGTTTTAGAACACATTTCTTACTTCATTGTTTAAAATTATATGGTGTTTATTTCGTGGAAAATGACAAACAAAAAAAAAACCCCAAATAACTTCTTGCAATTTAAAATGAAATGAAAGTCAACTTAATTTGCTTTAACAACTTCAAAAAGTGGTGAAAAAAAATCATTTTTTAAACCCTCCCGTTGTCCCATCTGAAATTTGGCAAAAAAAAAACATCTGTACCACACCCCTTCAGGGTGCTCCTAATCCCTTGATTGATGGGAGGGTCCATAAGCTAATAAACCAATCACTTTCCAAAAATAAAATGAATTACAAATTTACATAACAAAAACTAGGTCCACATATTCTTACAACTTTAAAGAAAAAACAAAAATGAATACAAATTGCGATTTATAAACATTCAACAAAAATGGCCACAGCATCTCTTAAACTTGCCTCTGAGTATTGCATCTGCTTTTACTGCTGCTACTTCTCTTTAACTTCTCTTTAACCTTGTAAAACAAGGAAGCAACCTATGGAATACGCGAAGTCCTGATTTCTTCCATCTGAAACAGTCAATGTATCTCAAAAGGAGAAAGGGAAGTAGTGCATGCTCCCAGTGCTAACTACCATGCCTGAAAGTACTTAGTTACTCATTTGCTTACTTACACTGGACATATTGAGGACCTGGTAGCAGTTCAGAAGGAGTAAGAAGCCCTTTTTGTTGAGACCCTTTTTCTTTTGTTTATTGGCTGGGAGAGAATTGCCCTTTCTTTCTGTTATATATATAGAATAAGGATCATTATGTATGCATCAGTATGACTGTGCAATGACAATAAAGAGTTATCTTATTGGTAGTGCCATGGTCCTGGGTCTTGTTGACCCAGTGTTTTGAGTTCTCTTGTATTTTTTTGTCATTTGGTGTTACTTTATTATTAACCTCCTAGGACCTGGCGTCCACATGTGTGGACATCACACTTTAAGTATAAAAACAATAATAAACACAAAGTTTTGGTTCTATAACATTTTTCTATCATTGCTTTATTATGGATTAGGTGCAAGAGTTGTTACAATGTATAATTAAATAATAGATGGATTCAATAGCAAACTGTGCCTCGTTCTCAGATGGACAGCAAGTGGAATGTGATAGATGAGATGAGGAGATGGAAGGAAGAAGAGAGGCAAAGAGTGATTCACAGGCAGAGCTTAGTTTATTTCCCAGTTTTGTTGCCTTATGGTTCCAAGCGCCGTGACCAATCTTTGCGTTTTATTATTATCTCATAACACTTGTTTAATCAGCTACCCTCTCTCCTGTGGACTGTTTAATCTCTACAGTCTCAGATCAACACAGCCCTGCCCTCCAGCACTATCAGCAGCAAGAGCAGAAGCAACCCCCCAAACAGCAACATTGTACCCATCAGGTAAAAAATGGGCTACGTTTGCTTTGCATTGTGCCCACCTGATGACAGTGATGTAGTGTGATGTGATTCCATATTAGATTCTTGATGAATGTGGGTTGTTGTTCTTCAGCCTGCTTCTATGTGCCCTTTTTAACTGTGAGCACCCGCCCCTTTAAACATCTCTGCACTGCCCTGACTAAATGTATATATAAACTGTCTCTATGGTTTACAGTCTGAGTCTGACAAGCTGTCAGCTGTTCATTTCTGCTATTTGAATTGTTAAAAGAAACAGAAACTATTCATTTAGCAAAGGTTTGAAAAGAAAACAATTAAACACAGAGCCTCTTCCTGCTTTCTGGAATGTTTCACAGCATGAAAACCCTTCCTCTTCTTCCTGCTCTCTAGCTAAGCACCTCCTGTCTGTCCATATCTTTCTGTGTTCCCTCCCCTTTAGATCTACATTATGAAGATGGGTGTAACCAACGTGTGTTAGAGCTGGCAGGCCCCATTCACAGCAGCAACACATGTTGTTTAGATCAGAGGTCAGACCAGTTTCTATAATAAGGAAGTGAAACTTACACAATCACTGAGAGGAGAAATGGCGCAGAAAGGAGTTCAGCTGGATCGAGAAACCTTCTCTTGTTCGATCTGTTTGGATCTACTGAAGGATCCGGTGACTATTCCCTGTGGACACAGCTACTGCATGAAGTGTATTAATGGCTTTTGGGATGGAGAGGACGAGAAGAAAATCTACAGCTGCCCTCAGTGCAGACAGACTTTCACAGCGAGGCCTGTCCTGGTGAAAAACACCATGTTAGCAGTTTTAGTGGAGGAGCTGAAGAAGACTGGACTCCAAGCTGCTCCTGCTGATCACTGCTATGCTGGACCTGAAGATGTGGCCTGTGATTTCTGCACTGGCATGAAGCTAAAAGCTGTGAAATCATGTCTAGTGTGTTTGGTTTCTTACTGTGAGAAACACCTTCAGCCTCATTATGATGTGGCTCCATTCAAGAAACACAAGCTGGTGGAGCCCTCCAAGAAGCTCCAGGAGAACATCTGCTCTCGTCATGATGAGGTGATGAAGATGTTCTGCCGTACTGATCAGCAGAGTATCTGTTATCTCTGCTCTGTGGATGAACATAAAGGCCACGACACAGTCTCAGCTGCAGCAGAAAGGACTGAGAGGCAGAGAGAGCTGGAGGTGAGTCGACAAAACATCCAGCAGAGAATCCAGGACAGAGAGAAAGATGTGAAGCTGCTTCAACAGGAGGTGGAGGCCATCAATCAGTCTGCTGATCAAACAGTGGAGCACAGTGAGAAGATCTTCACTGAGCTGATCCATCTCATCCAGAAAAGAAGCTCTGATGTGAAGCAGCAGATCAGATCCCAGCAGGAAACTGAAGTGAGTCGAGTCAAAGAGCTTCAGGAGAAGCTGGAGCAGGAGATCACTGAGCTGAAGAGGAAAGATGCTGAGCTGAAGCAGCTCTCACACACAGAGGATCACATCCAGTTTCTACACAACTACCCCTCACTGTCAGCACTCAGTGAGTCTACAGACTCATCCAGCATCAATATCTGTCCTCTGAGCTACTTTGAGGATGTGACAGCAGCTGTGTCAGAGGTCAGAGATAAACTACAGGACATTCTGAGAGAGGAACGGACAAACATCTCACTGACAGTCACTGAAGTGGATGTTTTACTGTCAGATCCACAAGCAGAGCCAAAGACCAGAGCTGGATTCTTAAAATATTCATGTGAAATCGCACTGGATCCAAACACGGCAAACAAAAAGCTGTTATTATCAGAGGGGAACAGAAAAGCAACATTTATGGAACAACAACAGTCTTATTCTGATCATCCAGACAGATTCACCTTTTGGTGTCAGGTCCTGAGTAGAGAGAGTCTGACTGGATGTTGTTACTGGGAGGTGGAGTGGAGAGGTGGAAGAGGTCATGTAGCAGTTGCATACAAGAATATCAGCAGAGCAGGGAGTGGGAAAGAATGTAACTTTGGACGTAATGACAAATCTTGGTCATTAGATTGTAGTAACAACAGTTATAAATTTTGGTACAACAACATCCAAACTCCTGTCTCAGGTCCTCGTTCCTCCAGAGTAGGCGTTTACCTGGATCACAGAGCAGGTATTTTGTCCTTCTACAGCGTCTCTGAAACCATGACTCTCCTCCACAGAGTCCAGACCACATTCACTCAGCCGCTCTATGCTGGACTTTGGCTTGGAGAGACTGCAGAGATCATTAAACTGAAATAGTTTCCATTTTATTTTCACAGAATCATTATTTTGACATTTTGTGCAATATATATACTCAAAATTGGTGGAGAAAATGTGAACCTAATCTCAATGACTAACTGAAGTAGTAGTTACAAGTACATATTTTCAACTTTCTTCTTCATAAAAAAGAAAGAAGTCAACTTTTGCTTCACTTGATTTTGACAACAAAAAAGATTTGATGCAATGATTCATCACAGGTAAAGTTACACACATTTTTAAGCATTGGACAAATTACCTTTCTTTGATGTGTCTCAATTGGATAAGTAGAAGAAAATGGATGGCAATAGATATGGCAATAAATAAATAGATGCATGAAAGCTTTAAGGTATTTCTTGTTTTCAGACTTTTTTATGCAATAAAAGACTTTGTTATTATGTTTACTATCAAAGAAGTTGTAAGCATTAATTCTCAATCTAGGAAATGGAGTTATTACAGCAGAAACCTGAAACATTACTCTCACCAGAATAACTATGAAAACAATTTAAAATAGTTTGAAGAAGTAAATACAATGCTGAGCTTAAATCCAGAATAACCTAAACTACAACCACTATGCACAGTGATGCGCAGGCACTCAGTAGGCCACAGGTGTCAAACTCCAGGCCTCGAGGGCCGGTGTCCTGCAGGTTTTAGATGTGTCCTTGATCCAACACAGCTGGTTTAAATGGCTAAATTACCTCCTCAACATATCTTGAAGGTCTCCAGACGCCTATTAATGAACTAATCCTTTGATTCAGGTGTGTTGACCCAGGATGATATCTAAAACCTGCAGGACACCGGACCACAAGGCCTGGAGTTTGATACCCCTGCAGTAGGCAAACGACAGGCTTTGGTGACTGAAGCTAAGGTTGTGCCTCTGGCTCAGGAGGAGAGGGACCCGCAGGTTTGGTCTCTGATACAGGCGGAGGCATGGAAGCCGTCTTAGGGGAAGCATCCTTAGAAACATTGTCAATAGGTTCTTTTCTAATTTTGTTCCAAGTCACACACAGAATTAATTGAGACAGAACAGTCAATGCTCAGGGACAACACTTTCACTCATATTTGGTCCAGAAATGTTCACGTCACATTTTCTATACCAAACTCACACAACCTCTGGAGGAATTGGCCAGTTTAGAAACACCAACGTAGAATAGAAAAGCCTTTTTTGTCATCGTACATGTACAACTAAACTGTAGCTTGACAGTTATACAATCATACAACTGTTATACAACTTCACAGTTATACAGTTGAAAAAAGTTATTTTTGGACTTTAAACTCACAAAATCAGAATTTAAATAAACATCGGGAACACTGGCAGGTTCAGGAAGAAAATAATCTGTCCTTAGTTTATTTGGCAAGGAAACAGAAAGCACAGACACAGAAAGCTCTGGCCACTCAGAGTGACGCCGAAAACCAAGTTCATGTCAAGGGGTGTGGAAGCAGGACCCAAACACAGGACTGTGCAGCAAACTGTGAACTTATTTATAGTGAATAACAATAATGACAAGAGCAAACAATCCTCTGTGTGTGAGTTTTTGCTTCTTGTGCTTGCTTCTTGCTCCCATGTTGTGACTTCTCGAGTGACCTTGGTGAGTTTCTTTCCCCCTTGTGGTGTCTATGTACAGAGCGCTCAACTCCCTCCACTCGTGTCCACAACACTCTGGGAAAACAACAAGCAACTGGTAAGTACACGCCACTTCTCAACTCCAAAAACACTGTCCCACAATTGCTGGGAAATAACTGATTTCTCTTAACGATCCAGCATCGACTGCAGCTCAGCTACTCCGCTAATTAGCCCTCCAGACGAGGCTGACAGATGCATGTAATTATCCCTCAGGTGCGGCTGGCTCCACTGCAGGGAAAAACTCTCTGGGCCTGATGTTACAGGAAACTCTGGGCACCCCCCCGACACACACACACACACACACACACACACACACTCGTACAGATGGAAATGTGGGACTGGGAGAGAACAACAACGAACATATGACAGCAAGGCATGTTAAACAGAGACACGGGCGACCAGCGAGGACTGCCTTCCCAAGATAACCCCAGAAATATAAATAAGTCCACAAAAAACACATGAACCCATGACAGTTCATGCATTTATTACTTCTAGGCTGGACTACTGTAATTCATTATTATCGGTTTTCAGTTTGCGGTGCTTTAATGTGCCCTGCAGTGGTCAAATTTGTGTGTTGATCATCTATACAGCAGCTTTTTGTCAGTGTGGTTAAACCGAGGGTGACATATTTTCTTCACAAGACAAAGTGCTGCATGACTTTAACTGTGACAACAAAATATCTTGTTTTTTTACTCTCAAGCTTCCTTCTCCTTTTCTGTGAAACAAAGTTCTGGACTCTCTTTCCCCCCCCCCCACTAAGATTTAACTGTGAAAAACAGATTCAACACAAAGCAGTAGAGGGCAGTAAAAGACCAATTTAGCTGGTCCTCTATGTTGTCTTCTTTGTCAGAGTGAGGTTCTTGTGGAAGAACACATTGTACCTGTTATGCTTTGCATGATAAAAATATAGCTTTTCTCTTAATATTGTATTTAGGTCCCGTGCTGTTCAAGAAAATAAAACAAAAATGTGAACTAACACCCTAACAGTAACTCGGCTCACGGCTTGGATAGGAAGGTAGTTCTTATACTGGCCAATCTAAACAAAGCTATTCGGTTTCATTTGACTAATGAAAAGAGTCAAAATATATTCGGTGTGTCATGGTCCTGTCATGGTCAGCGGTATGACTGTTGTGACTCTTGTGTTTTAACAAAGTTATTCCACATGAGCTGGATTTCAGTGAAAGAGTTTGACAGTCTGCAATCCTACAGTCAGAGTCTACTGACTGTAGCTGTCAACAGTGAACTTTTACTCTACACATTTTGTGTGTGCTAATCCCATTTGCATCAGTATTAATCAGTGTAGTTACACGGAGGGTGCTGCTAGTCTCCTACTGCATCCTGTATACTTTCTGTACAAGATGAAGAGCTGCATAGATTTAACTGTGACAACAAGGTTTCGGTACCTCCTCTGTAAAATACAGTTTTGGCCTTTCTACAGTCACATCCATGAGATGAGCTTGATTACAATTAGGTTTAACTGTCAAAAGATAAACTTCAGAAAAGAAATTATGATTTGTCATTTTGTGTTGCACTGTGTTGCTTTTATTGTCCGATGAAGGTTCTTTGTTCTGCTTTTGGTTTGTTTTTCTATCTAAAAACTGAAAATGTAGAGTACAAATGCATAATACACAAGTGTTTAAAAAGCCATTTTATCAGCTCAGTTCCTGAAGCGGTCACTAATGTGTCTGTACATCTGCTGTATTTGAATTATTGCAAGGAACAGAAACATTTCATTTAGCAGATATAAAGTGGAAACTGAGAATTGAGAATTAATTTTTTTAAAAATCTGTTACAAAAGATTTGGACAGAAAAGGGGAACATACAGTCTCCATCCCCTTCCTTGAATGAATCACAGCCCTCCCCGATAACCCTGAGTGGAAAGAGTTGAAAGAGGAGTGAAAGAAGCCATCTATGTCCACTGTGAGCGACCATCTTTGAACAGAGGCGGTGGTTTACGACACCAACTGTCTGCCATCTATAATCCAGTTTTGAGATCCCTCCCCAGACGCCTTAACGCCCACTCACATCCTGGGCCATCTGACCTCAGGAATTCACATGATAGGGTGGGGCCAGGTTTCACAATGAGCTCACTCGAAACCCTGGCTGATTGGGACCCACACCCAGTTTCACACCTTGGCTCAGGCGATTAGAGGATCATCAGGGGGTCCTTTTGTCCCTCTGTGGGGGGTCACTCCCACTAGGTTTATATCTGGGACTCTCCACCATTTGACCTTAGAACTGAAGAAGCTTCTCGGATGAGAGGTGAAACGTCTTCAAGCAACTTAAAGAAGTCCAGACGCTTTTCTTTGCAAGCTCCTTTGACTACGATGACCTGGATGACTGAGAACCTTCACAGACATTTCATCTTTCACTGTTCAATTCATCTGTTGAAGGTGTTCAGCTCATGTCTGTCAGCTCTCATGACATGAAGTTTAAAACAAAGAAGTTCCATCTGGAACTTCCTTATTTTAAACCAAATTGTTAGGTGTGGCTGTGTGCAGGCAGGAATAGGACCCAAGG
This sequence comes from Mchenga conophoros, assembly GCF_057382185.1. Taxonomy (NCBI): domain Eukaryota; kingdom Metazoa; phylum Chordata; class Actinopteri; order Cichliformes; family Cichlidae; genus Mchenga; species Mchenga conophoros. The sequence goes on along the minus strand of NC_140543.1, from coordinate 4,529,013 downwards.
TGCAGACTCCGGAGACAGAACTTAAACCAAAACAGCTTTAATGCTGAACTCAAACATAACATAACTGGGGAAAAAAGGTCAAAAATAAACTAACACCGGCGGATTGACAAAACACACAGCAAAATAAACAGTAGATCGCGACACAGACACTAAGAAACACAGGGCTTAAATACACAGAGGGAGCAATCAGGAAATGAGTAACAGGAGGGAAACACAGCTGGGGCAAATCAGAACTGACGAGACCAAAGAAGCGTAAACTGAACACTCTGAGAAAAGACGGAGACCTTCAAAGTAAAACAGGAAACACATAACACAGACTGAACAAAGACACAGACTCACATGCAGGCACTACAGAGGGAACAGAGACGTGGGAACAGGGCAGACACAAACACTGACTGAACACGGGGATATAGGAACTTAAGATACACATAGACGCGAACTAGACAAGGGGATGCAGGTGATAGGGGAGACAGAGCAACTAAAGAAGACAGAGACATAAGCCATAAGCCAGAACTCAAAGAAACCAAAAACTAGACAGTATAAATAATATCGTAAACTCAAAAACCCTGGGTCAACGACCCAGGCATCCTAACACAAATGAGTTGCAACAGGAACTCCTTTGTTCTATTGTAAGTCAGCAATGCAACAAGAGCACACAGAGCACACGCATCCATTCATAGTCTTCAAAAGACAAAAGCATCATTCCATTGCAGATTAGGCAACTTTTAGAATATTTTCTGCTTGATCATCTTTGATTTGCCTAAAATTTTGTCTAAAAATATTGTTTGAGCACATAGTATGATTGCTATGACACTTCAAGGTTATATATCAAACACTTTTCAAAATATATTTCTACCAAAAAATTTCTGTCAACCCACTTTTGGGCCTCTTTTTGACACATTCAGCTGTTTGCTGTGATGAAGGGTCTCAAGATTTTCATTAAACAGCTTTCCTTCAGGAAAAAGAGCATGATAACACATTGATAAGCATGGTAAGGCATTATTAGGTAATACAGAATAAAATGCAATAATAAAAGGCAATATCTGATTCCTCTGTCAATCAATTCATGGATTTACTAAACTGGATTAATAGCTGGAAAGTAACTTACTGTGCTGTGATTTTGATCTTCAAAGTCACAACACATGCACGGTGGTGCAGTGGTTAGCACAAGTCAGACACTGATGCTGGACAAGAAATCCTGGCTTGCAGTCTTCACTCTAATTCATTCTTAAAGTTTTTCATTGGGTTGCTTGGACCAGTGGACCTTGCTTTGTGCACAGTCATTCTGGATCAGGAAAGGGCCATCCAGCTAATATGTATGGCATGTTCAGGTGTTTGATTTTATACAACTGTACCCAAGCAATTGACTGGAAAGCTGAATTCAATTATTTTGATGGTTGATCAAATACTTTTGGCAATATACTATTGATTAGTGAATGGTTCCCATCGCTGACCATGTGTGCTACTTGTTTTTAAACCTTTAATTAAAAAAGAAAAATTCTGCTAAAGTTTTGTAATCAGTGTGACACACACAGCAAGTTCATGTAATGTAGCTGCAGGTTTACATTTCAGACTGTATAAAAGGACAACAATAACTGTTAATGTATTTAATTTTATTTTATATACAGTTCTGAAATCTAGAACACAGGTTTTAAACCATGTAAGGTATCAGATAATTTACCCGTCAGCCTCTTAAGAGTGGAAACGTTTGTGCTAAAGGATGACAGTCATAACTTGAACTTTTTTGTTTTAAAACAAAGAAGTTCCTCCTTTGATTTAAAAGAGGAAGTCTGAAATTGGAAAGATGCCCAAAGACTGTCACAGAACAGGATGTTGTAAGAAGTGCTTTCTATTTCAGGAAATAAACTCTAATCAACATCTGTTGGGTCAGCATAAAAATGTACATTCAGTGGTGCATTCAGAGCACTTGGAGTGTATTAAATCGAAGCTGTAGAGCAGGTGCAGTGGAACTTATGGAAAAAATACATTGTGTAGTATTGTCACAGAGCAGACTGATGTACATATTTTACCTGACAGACACAATGCCTTGTGTCTCCAGAGTAACATGAGCCCTGCTTTTCATGGTTTTGTCTTCGTCATCCCTTAGTCACAGCTGGGTGTCTTCACAAACAGCTCATTACAAACAGCACACATACATTTTTCTATTTTACTCCTGGCAGTTTGGAGCTTTGTGGGAACTGAGTTAGAGGTGGCGGATTTATCCAGATATCAATAGTCCAGTCCATATTTTGTTTCTATCTGGTAAGTCCAGCATGCACTATGAAAAATGTCTGAAATTTTTAGTTTTAACTGTCACCTATATTTTATTTATAGATTTTTATTGTATTTATTCATTTATTCATTTATTTTTATTTATATATTTTATCTATTTATATTTATAGCACATTTAAACAACAAAAGTTGACCCAAAGTGCTTTGGAGACCATCCAGCTCCAAAAACCCATTTTCATGTTGTTGTTTTTTTCAAATACATTAAAAGCTGAAAGTTGTTAATTATTGTGGAAAGAAAAAAACAGTGATTTATTGGTCAATGAAATTAGTTCAAAATTTGCAAATTGAGTCACATCATAAATCATGAGACACTGCTTTCCTTTATATAAGTTATAGTTATGATCAAAAGTTTGGGTGCAACAATTGATTAGGGTGACATAGGTTCACATGTCAAATACTTTTCAAGACATACTTTTTGAAAAATGGTCTGTTGACCCACTTTCACTTTATTTCACATATTAAAGATAAAATCCTGAAATTTTCACCGGCCTTTCTTACCATCTAAATGAACCAAAGATCTGTAATTTTGGATAAATCCATTGACAAATACCCGAGTAATGGCCTGTTAAAATATGAAGAAAAAAAAAAGTCCAGCTATCATGGAAGTCACAGAAAGGAAGACTCACTCACAGGACACTGAGTAATGTTTATGTAGGTTTTACAGGTTGCTTTTAAGTGCCGGAAAAATAATAATTTTCTAAGATGCAATTTATTCTGAGAGAGTCGGTAACACTGTGGGCACAAACACACATTGTCAGACTGTTACAAATACACAAGGGCTTCTGAGACACTGGAGTAGTCTGCACAGAATCACAGGTTAGATCTGAAAACGACCCTATGGATTACATGAAGAAGCCAGAAGCCAATAACCCTTTGTAATGCAACAGTCAGGCAAAAACTGAGGAATTGCTTTAGCCTAAAATAGGCCGTCTGATAACCACATGAGGAGGAGGTATGTTAATCAGCAGTATTTAAGAAGTGAGAGTTTGCCAGGAAGGCGGGGAAGCTGGGAAGTACCGCCTCTGAAAGAGTAAACAAAACACGCCCACAAACATATATGCATACAAAGAAAGGGAGGAAAAAATAGGGCTAGAAAGAGAGAGAGACGGTATGCCAGTGCAGGAGGTCAGTGACCACGACACCAGCACTTAAGCAAAGTTCCATATTTGATAACACACTAATAAAAAAACATAAAGAGCCCACAATATTACAATATTTGAAAGCACCCCCCAACAATCTCAGCACCCTTTATGAGCAAGCACTTGGTGGCGGAGAAAAACTTACTTTAAGGAACAGAAAGAAACCAGCCTCAGGGAGAGGCAGCCATCTGCTGTGACCAGTTGGGTGTGAGGGGAAAGAGAAGAGAGCAGAGAGAGATGGGATACAAGCAAACACAGGAGAGAACCAGAGTTTAAAAATTTAATGACTACCTGTGTTTGTCCTGCATGTCCCGCCTCTTCCACTATGACAGTTCAGTTTAATTCAATTTTACAGTCGCCTTAAGGCCATCTGCTGCGACCAGTTGGGATGAGGGGAGGAAGACAGGACAAAAGGCATGATGTGTAAGAGAGCCATAGATTAATAACAAGTAATGTTTCAATGCAGGTTTATTAACACATAGTGAGCGCGAAACTTGACTAAAGAAGAAACTGTTATGATATTTTGATACCACGGTAAGCATTTACAGGATATTGTTTTATACAGGAAAACTGTTACTCAATAAGGCCAATCTACTAGTTGTTTTTCTCTTTCTCTGTGACCCAAGAATTAATGTGTAAGACTCACAAGCTGGTACCTCAAGGTCGAAAACACCACAGAGATGAGACCACTTCCTTACTCCCATCCTCCCTTTTTCTTTATCTCCTGGAAAAGGCTCGTTAAAGGCTAGGTGGTTTGTTTCAGAATTCACTAATGAAAGAACTCTGTATTTTATGTCTAGGAGTGTATTTTGCTGGGATGATCATAAATTATAGCTGAACTGATAAACTACACACAGGATACTTCTTTGCTCACAAGGCAGGAAGACGTTTCCTTATTTAGTCTGTACCGGTTTGAACTGGGAAAGCTGACACACGAACCTTTTTTTTCATCTATATAAACTGCTGTGTATCAAATAAACCTTTGAGTTGATTTGGGAAGGCAACCTAAAGCAGTCTCTGTTTTCTTGTTCTCCCAAGCTGCTCCCGGCGCTGTAACTAACCCAGCTGAACGGCATACCTGAGTGTTACTTTAAATAATTAGGAATCTTAGAAGGAAAGGACAGAACTCTGCTTATCGCTCACGCCACGGAGGAAACCCGGGAAGGCAATTTCCTTCAATTTTGGTGTCAGAAGTGGGATTACTGACAGAAGGTAAATATGCGTCTTTCATATTTATATAGAGACCTATTATACCTCTCTCAGTGATCGATCCATAAAAAAACGGGATATGCTGACGAAGTTTCACTTAGTGATCCAGAGAGATACACTGACTGACTTCCTCAGTCCCCGAATAAAGTAAATTAACCCTTGTGTGGTGTTGGTGGACCCGCTAGAGTTGTGGCTTTCCAAATTAACACTATCAAACAATTTTATGTTAAATTACTATGAATTAATGTGCTTCTCGTTTTTCTTTTATATAAAATGTTATAAATAAATCAGTTATAATCAAGTGGAAAGACACAACACATTTATACGTAAAAAATAATAATAATAATAATAATTAATTGTTTAATTTTTCTTTAAAAAAAAAAACAAAAAAAAAACAAAACAAAAAACAAAGCAAAACACGGGTCTCAAGGGTTAAAAGCAGTAAATTAAAAGCAGAAAGACACAGGGAGTTGCCTGTTGTTAAGCGAGGAGTTGCTCGCTAAGTGAGAGTTGCTCACACAAACAAAATTGCTAGCAATAAATTTAAAGTGACCTCAGCTGTGCCGCAGCGAAAATACTAACCTAAATCCTCCTAGCGTGTAAACCCCTCTGGAAATCACTGAACATGGGTCAGAATAATTCAAAGACCACAGACAGGTCCGATAAAAAATCTAAAGTACCTGTAAAACCAAAAATTAATAAAATACAAAATAAAGTCTCAAATAACGGCTCAGTACAACTCCCATTTCCGGTTACGTGTAACCTACGTCCGCGAATCGGTGAAGACGTCCATGATCACGTATCCAGAACATGCGGGAGTGCTTATGTGACTGACTTTGTTTACAACTTACGGACTGTAAGTACAACGCATTCTAATTTATTTCCGGAGCCCTATCCCGAACGATTATCGCCAGAAAACAGGTCAGTAAAACTGAAGGCCAGTGCAGATACTACCACGAAAGCTAAAAGTGTTAAGATAAAGTTGAATTTTGATGTAGAAGGCTCAGAGGAAAGTGAGAAACTAACGTATGCAGGATTACCCGCTCCAGCACAGCAAGGAAGTTTCAGAGGACGGAAAGATAAAAGTAGAGATGTGTGTTTTTGCTGTGGAATGGTAGGACACTGGTCCAGAGAATGTCGCTTTGCAGCCACCAACAGGGCACACGCGCCTCGACCACAGAACGCAGTACAAGTTCCTGCCACTAGGCGTCAGCGGAGCTCTTCCAGACAAGGTAACTGGCAACAAAGGGAAGCATGCAATAATGGCCCCACAGGTGCAAATTCAGCTCAGTTTTCCAGCAGCCGCAGACACCCAAAGCAAAAATGAATTTGTGTATTTAATTTAACATAAAGGGTGAAATGTTTGCTGACACTGATAACAGCTTATGTTTTCTCTGCCCTATGTACCGACATGATGGAGAAGGAACATCCTCTGTGTCAGCTGGACCCTCAGCAGAGAATGAACTCAACATCCTTTTTGTCCGGTACTCTATGTCACACACTGTGCCAAAAAAAACGTGTACAGACGCCACTAACAGGTAATCCCATGACTGGGAGCCACACTTTTGTTTCTCTCACACTGTTCAACAACATGATAACTGCTCACACAAGTGAAGGTCAAACAGTGATTTTGTCACATAACTCAGACATAGTTTATGACATAACTACACCATGTCGTCACATAGATCTAACCTACCCTATCCACTGTACTATTTCTGCAGTTACGTTGCCAGCTGAATACCAGAATATGACATTGTGGTCTAAAAGTGAGAATGATATAGGATTTATTGACTGTACACTTTATCACGTACACCTATTAAAACACAACAAGCAGTATATGTCAAGCAGCATCCCATTTCCACGGAAAAAGCCGCAGCCCTAGATGTCATCATAGGAGATTTATTGACTACAGGAGTAATAAAGCCCACACTCCTGTCAATCCTGTGCCAAAGCCTAACAAACCTGGCGTATGGCGTTTCATACAAGACTTAAGGCAAATTAATGCAGTCAACATTCCTCTGCCACCTCTCGTTTCAGATGTTCACAGCATATTGACATGCATTGCATACACATTTTACCGTGGTGGATTTATGCTCCGCTCCTTTTTCTCAGTACCTGTGACACACAGCCGTTATTTGCATTCACACATAGAAATAAGCAGTACACTTGGACTCGTTTGCCCCAAGGCATGATAGACAGCTCTGCTGCTTTCTCAATGGTGCTTCACTCCTCCAGGGCTGCACCCTGATCCACATGTGGATGACCTCCTCCTCTGTGCTGAAAGTGAAAAACTATGTCAAACTGCTACACACATGCTTCTCCAGCACCTCCAACAGACTGGCCACAAAGCATCAGCAAAGAAAATGCAGTACTGTCAGACTTCTGTTCAATATTTGGGATTCACACTGTCTCACGGAAAACGTTCCATGACTGCAGACAGGGTCAAAGCTGTGACCTCCGTCCCTCGTCCCACTACACAGAAGGAAATGCTGTCCTTCCTAGGCATGGTGAACTATTGCAGACAGTGGATACCAGACTGTTCTTTTCATGACCACATTCTGCGTGACTGTTGTAAAAAAGACAAGCCTCCTCGAATACTGTGATCCACAGAAATGACTGTCTCTTTCAATGCATTACAGGGAGTGCTGACCTCCGCCACTCAAAGGTGCTGCCTGAATTGTTCAGGAATGCCGGCCTGCCTGAGGGCAGTAGCAGCTTGCTCTATCATGATAAGGGACTGCGAGAAGCTCACACTCTCACATGACACTATTCTACACACCAATCACCAGGTCACGACCATTATAGCAAACATAACTACACAACATATGCAAATCTCACTATAAAAGCGAGCAGCACACCTGATTCGCCAGCACATTTATTGATCCTATGCTGTGTTCTTCTGACCGACAGGATGGCTCAGACAGGCTTGACGTTCATGACTGCATGACACGTATACAGGAATCCACAGCACCACGTCCAGATTTAGAGCAAACACCTATCCCAGACTCAGCCACGGTTTATGTGGACGGGTCCTGTTCAAGGCCGAATGACAACTCATTTCTTTGTGGCTATTCAGTGGTAACAGTGCCTGACATCATACTAGAGGCTCACTCATTACCATTTCACTCAGCACAAAAAGCAGAGCTCATGGCTTTAATACGCGCCTGTGAGCTACATTTGGATAAGCATGTGACGATTTACGCAGACAGCCGCTATGCATTTGGCGTTGTGCATGACTTTGGCACATTGTGGAGACAGAGAGGATTTAGATCTGCTGATGGAAAATAAATTGCTAAATTCTGATTTTGTTCAAAGACTTTTTCAGGCTATTCAATTCAATTCAATTCAATTCAATTTTATTTATATAGCGCCAAATCACAACAAAAGTCGCCTCAAGGCGCTTCATCGCCTCAAGGCGCTTCAAGGCTATACAGCTGCCATCGGCCGTTGCAGTTGTAAAAACGAATGGACACAGTACAGCTGACACAGACGAAGCAACAGGTAATGCCTTAGCAGACGTGACAGCCAAGGCTGCAGCTGCATCACAGCTCCCACCTCCGCAGGAAGTATTATCTGTGCCCCTACAGCTGCCACTTGTTACACTCCCAGACTATTTAGGAACAAATGTTGATTTAAAATTCATACAAGAGCAAGCCTCTGCATGTGATTACACCTATTGGGAGAATAATGACTGTACCTTAGATGACAGAGATGGCTTATACAAAATCTTAAGGGTTTGATTGCCCTCCCATATTCCCTGATGCCAGTCCTTGTCCGACATTTTCACTGTGTGAGTCATGTCGGACAAAGAGGGGTAATAGGGGCAATAAAATCAAGATTTGTAATTGAGAAAACATCACATGCAGTAAAAAGCATATTAGCAACCTGTCTAACATGTGCGCGAACTAATGTAGGAAAATCAAAAGCGAAACATCAGCATTTACCACAACCAGATTTTCCATTTCATACATTACAAATTGATTTCACACATATGCCAGCACAAGGAAGCATCAAGTACTTACTGGTAATAGTGGATCAATTTAGTAAATGAGTAGAAGCTTATCCAACCTCAAAAGAAACTGTAGAAGTAGTCTGTCAAAAGTTGAGCAATGAAATAATACCCAGATTCGGAATACCTCACCAGATTAACAGTGATAGAGGATCTTCATTCACATTAGAAGTAATTCAAAAGTGTGCTAAAACTTTAATGACCTGGGTCAAATTACTTCCTCAAGTCCTCTGTGAGATTAGAATGACTCAATCTGCAGTAACCAAATTATCTCCATTTGAAATAAGACTATTCCCAACACCATGGTCAGCTTCCAGAGGGGCACCGCTAGTAGAAGGTGATGTATATTGCATTGTCCACTGATGTTCACAACCTGATAGAAAAACTGAATAATAACTATCAGAAAGTTTGTCTCTCTCAGCTTTTCCCCTCCACAGTTCCACCAGTGGAGACAAGGAGACGCATGTTGGAGAAGCCACTAAAACCAAGGACTCTCTGGGAGGCCGCGCGTGTTCCAGCCCCAGACTGTACTGGCAGTGACGAAGAACCAGCATCCTCACGGACGGACAACCTCAGTGGATTCATGCCAGCAGGGTTAAGACCAGCCCAATCGGACCATCTCAGGCGTCGGATCAAGCAGACGACATCTCCGGCGAGCCAGCGCCCGGAACTAGAGCAAATAAACACACACGGGTAGATGACATCTCAGGCGAGCCAGCGCCCGGATCCAGTGCACACACACAATCACTGATTAACACACAACGCCTGAAAGAACAACGACAAGGTACTCAAACATCCAGCAGGAACAGAAAGCCAAAAGTACCACATGATGTCTAACCTGATAAAGCCAGACTCATTTCATCCTGATAATGGAGAAAATGAAATGCCCATTGTCATCATACGACGCTTATTCTGTGTCTCTCGAATCTGGGACCAGGCCAGAAGACAACTGAAGAACTGTCTTTTTTATATATTTAGGTTATTTATCATATCTATCGCATTAACCTTAGGATTTCTCTTTGCTATTTTGTATTGTAAACTGCAACCATGTTCACATTTCTGCAGGTTATATTTTGCTGACTATACCTCATGCTCCATTTTGCAAGACACCTACTTAATGCACTCCTCACGTTCCCTAAAATCAGTAAATAGCAACATAGACGCCACTAATAAACCATTTTATGCACCCTCTAGAACAGGAGCTAACGCCTGGTATGAAAATGCCAGAACAGCCGCTCGTGATTTAGGAAACAGTAACTGTTATGTCTGTTCAAAGGCTAATCCAGAACAGGTAATAGTAGGATACCCCATATCCGGTTTCCCCCTCACTGAGGGACTAGAGAAAATCAGCGGAGATAATGCTCTCCTTAAAGACACTTTACAGTTGACTCTGAGCCCTCTCGACTGCTTACTTAGACACACACACACACCAACTAACCCTGAAACTCCATTAGGCGAATTATTGAAGTTATCTAATGACACTGCAGGGACCTGCGCCCCAATGAAACGCCCTAAGAATAGGTTAAAGCCCTCACTGCCCTTAGGACAGATCCCTCTCCATTTTAATACTAGTATGATATGTCTGCGCAGACTAAAGTTAACTGGCCCAGACACACACATAGATTATACAAAGGATAACTATACATTCTTCTCTGACTCCCCAGGTGCACGCTGTAATGAGACATGGCTAGCTGTCTCTGTGGCTGAAGTTGTATCATATCTGGAGGAACACACACACAGTTCAAGTTCGAGCGCAGAATCGATCATTGTTCCCCCAGAGGGTGTCTTAAATGATACTGACTGGGGGGAGTTAGTTAAATCACACATGGTCACGCGCCTAACTAGACCAATCCCACATGCTTATTGGTTGTGCAATAATACCCTTAGATTAGCTTTACCTGTTAATTGGACCGGTACCTGTGGTTTAGTAACCGTTGATGTATGCTGTACTTTCATTCCCAATAACACCGCTCCTAACGGTTCATTCACACAAGCTATGAATAAACTTGAAGCATTGCAGATAGAACTAATTGCCAATACAGGTCACGGTCAGTGGCTACATAAGTGCCTACAGGACACGTTTGGGAGATGGAAGGAACTAATTGTAGCCTTTGTAACCGTTGCAGCATGTTTTTGATGATTATTGTCTGTTGTGTGGTACCCTGTGTACGTTCAATGATAACCCGTATAGCTACTAGTACAGCTACTTCAATGTATTTGCAATTGGCACAAATTGACCCAGATTATGTGTCAGATGTCATCAATGATGATCCTGATGTATGTATTGAGCATTAGATTGTGAATTACTCGATTGTTCAAGAAGAGGATGACGTTTTCTTCTCTTTCTTTTCTTCTTTTTAAAATTTTGATATTAAGCTTCCTCAAAGGACTAGTTACATTTATGATTTGTTTCACATTTATGATTTATCTTTATATTATGTTATTACATTCTGTCTTTATACTATGTTATCATTACATGATAAAAGGGGAGAACTGTTATGATATTTTGATACCACGGTAAGCATTTACAGGATATTGTTTTATACAGGAAAACTGTTACTCAATAAGGCCAATCTACTAGTTGTTTTTCTCTTTCTCTGTGACCCAAGAATTAATGTGTAAGACTCACAAGCTGGTACCTCAAGGTCGAAAACACCACAGAGATGAGACCACTTCCTTACTCCCATCCTCCCTTTTTCTTTATCTCCTGGAAAAGGCTCGTTAAAGGCTAGGTGGTTCGTTTCAGAATTCACTAATGAAAGAACTCTGTATTTTATGTCTAGGAGTGTATTTTGCTGGGATGATCATAAATTATAGCTGAACTGATAAACTACACACAGGATACTTCTTTGCTCACAAGGCAGGAAGACGTTTCCTTATTTAGTCTGTACCGGTTTGAACTGGGAAAGCTGACACACGAACCTTTTTTTTCATCTATATAAACTGCTGTGTATCAAATAAACCTTTGAGTTGATTTGGGAAGGCAACCTAAAGCAGTCTGTGTTTCCTTGTTCTCCCAAGCTGCTCCCGGCGCTGTAACTAACCCAGCTGAACGGCATACCTGAGTGTTACTTTGAATAATTAGGAATCTTAGAAGGAAAGGACAGAACTCTGCTTATCGCTCACGCCACGGAGGAAACCCGGGAAGGCAATTTCCTTCAGAAACCCTCAATGAATCATGGGAATCCCTCAGCAGCCTATTGCTGTATAACTAAAGGAGGATTCATTGTCACCTGATCCATCGCTAAATAAACGCTTTAGCAAAAGGGAATCAACCATAGGGTCCAGTTCCCTTTAACCCAAATTAAATAAGCTGGATGGATGGATTTTATCCAACATGAGTATGATAATTAACTGAAATATTTTAAAATGAAATTCTGCACACACGTAAAGACAAAGATGAGGACGGAGCATGTGGAGATTTACATATCCTCTTGGCTGAGAAAAACAAAAATATGAGGTCATTGTTCCAATCCATTGCCTCATGTTGACTGTTGAGTGAAATTAAGAGGTTCATGCATGTCCTTAAACGCCTTGAGGCAAATGCTGTTGTAATTCGGTGCTATATAAATAAAGTTGAATTTTAAAAAATAAACAACTGAAAACCCTGCCAGCTATGCTTTCTGTCTGTGTGTCAGTGTCACTGTTTGCCAAATATTTTGTTGTTTAGTCTTTGAATAATGAAGTCTGTACAAAGCTTTAAATTGAATCAGCCTGTCTTGCATTCAGAACGGCTCTGAATGCAAGACAGGCTCTCCTTTATTTGATTTTAGGGAAGCCAACATATTGGCACAGGCCTCGCTGAGATGGCTGCCAGTAACTCGGATGGAAAAAACTTTAACAAACCGTGACACTAAATGTTTGAATATTAGTTGCACCAGGAATAGATTAAAAAAAAAAAGAATGTGATTTTTAAGGTTAACGTTAAATTCAGAGATGTACTCCAGTACAAAATGTCTGATTTAGGAGTAAGAATAAAAATGTAACTGAGGAAAAAGGAACTTAATTTGGAGTTGAGAGAAGGAAGCAAATGTTTGTTTTGAGAGTTTTTAAATCCTAAAACAATTAGCCACTCGTAGAAAGCACCATGGTCTTTTCAATATTGCTGCCATTTACAATAGTTCAGTTCAGTCAGACTTTTCTAAAACACCCAGAGCAAAATCTAAAAAATAATATGCTCGCATCAGTTAACAGGAGTCATACATGGTCTTACAAAAACTAAACTAAACAAAAGAAACAACATTTCTGTGAGTTTACAAATGTTCTGTCTCCCCTCTAGCTTGCCATCAATTGCTCACATCATCATGCCCCTCTCATCTCTTCTTCCCATCTATCTTTAATTGAAACTAGCAATTAATTCTGAGTTCAGACATACTTTGTTGTTCATGTGCGTGCACCATCATGGCATCTGTTGGCACTTTTTGAAAGACCATGTATAGCAACTCTTAATTGATGCAAACATTAGTTTTGCCACGGTACTGGATCAGTGACCCAGTGTTTTCCGTTTCATATTATTAATCTTTGATTTTATGATGTATCTTTGTTAGTTCTTAGGTTTTGCTTCTGTGTTTGGATTGTGCTTCTGAGGTCAGTCTATGCATTTCCTGTTTTATTGTGAAGGTCTGTGTCTGATGTCAGTGTGTTCAGTTTACATTTCCCCTGTCTCGTCAGGTCAGTTAGGTTCAGCTGTGTCTCCCTCTTTTTGTACTTATAGTGTTTGTCCTCTTGTGCTCGTCGCTGGTTAGTCTGTGTTATTTCCCTGCGTCATCCTGTGTTGTTTCCCTGAGTCTCCCTGCGTCTCTCTTTCAGGTCTGTGTTGTTAGTTTTTTCCAGTTTAGTTTTTGCTTAGTTTCTGTCCACGCCTTCACGGTTTCTGTTTGTATCACCCACCTTATGAATAATACTCACTTGCATCTCAGCCGTGCCTGCATCTTGGGTCCTTACTCTCACACACCACACTGCTTAGCTCAGCAAACTGTGACAATTTGTGATTTGTCCTCTGAATGCTTTGTTATAAAACAGTTGAGTCAGAACTTTCAGAAATTCTTATAAAGCCTGCAGTTGACCAGTTAGGACCAAAATTCAATATTTTTCCATTTGTTTTGAAAAGTATTACAATATATCAGGTCAGGTGGTACAACCTCAGGCCATCCGCATCATCAGTTTCCTCACCATCCACAGCTCCTTAAGAATCCTCTGATCTACTGATATTACTGCTTGCACTGATTAATCCTGATCCATCTTTTTGTTTTTCTTGCAGCCAATAATCATAGCAGAGAAAACTCTTTATTAACGAGATTTTGTTCCCACCATTTAGTACATTTAGAAATTAAATCTGTAATCACATACACATTTGTCTTTTTGGCAGAAAAAATACTTTTGTTGTTTTTTTTCCCCTAAATCTACAAACATATTAGAAGCTGTAAAACTGTTATTATCATATTATCAATAATCAAAGCATAGATCATTCAATTATTAATATTGAATGTAATATGTAACTCAATATTTAATACTTAAGGTGCAAACAAACTGAAGATATGTATAATAAATAAACTTTGATCAAAGTCTTCTGTCTTCAGTCCATTCTTTCAGTTCTGTTTTTCCTTATTCTGATTAGAAAAATGTTCTGTCAGTAAAATCTAAAAAATGTGTTGGACAATTTTCTATCAATATATTCTATATTTTTCAGTGTGAAGCTGTCACAAACCAGGGGAATTCTCTGAGTGCTGTAAATCTTTAGTTCCCTAACCATAGAATTTAGTAGAAATTGCATCGCTTTAATCAAGATATTATAGATTTTAGATATTTTAGATTTGAAATAAATAAATAAAAAGTCTATGATTACTCTTGAGTAATGAGAGGAGCATAGACCAGAGAAAAACTCAAAAACGTCCTTTTCTACAATCTTGCTATCTGTACAATTTAATAACTCCATAAACTGGTTATGGAGGGTTTTTTTCTGTCGACTTGTTTTTCTAAATGACTAAAATAATGGAAATTATTTTCTCTATCTTAAATCCACTTGGCCTTTGATCTAATAAAAGCACTTTGAAGGTACACGTCATGTGATGGTCCTAAGTCTTCTGACTCAGTGTTTGTGGTTAATTTATATTTTTTGATTCTTTTTACTCATGGGTTTTGGTTCTCTTTGTTGTTTTCTGCTTTTGTTATATTCTTCGTCCTAGGATTTAGGTTTCTGTTACTTTGTCTTTCCCGTGTTCCTCGTCGAGTCACTCGTCTCCCTAGTCAGTCGTGTCACTATGTCTCAACTTCTAGTCTGCGTCTTTGTGATTGTCTCATGTTTCCTGTTTTATTTTGACGGTCTCATGTCCTATGTCAGTGTATCTAGTTTTGCGTCCTCATGTCTGATCATGTCTAATTAGTCCCAGCTGTGTTTCCCTCCTGTTTTCCATTCCCTCGTCACTCCCTTGTGTATTTAAGCCGTGCTGTCCTTTGTCCTTTGCTGTGTTGTACCACTCCATGTGCTGTGTGTGATCGCTGTGTCGCCGCTGAAGCACTGGATTTAATGTTTTCCATGCATCTATTAAATTATTATCGATTATAAAGCCATTAATAAATTAATGTCATTGTCACTTTTCCCTAATTTTGGGGGACATCTATCCATCACTCATTTGTTCCAATCACCACCCACGAGAAAATAATCAGCAATACAATGTTAAGATCTGATACCACCTTAGTGACCTCTTGAAGGAGAGTTTTGTTTAGTCAGTCATTGTTAAAGTGTTATGTGTTAAAGCATGTCGCCACTCCTCCACATCAATTTCAATCATGGTTGAAGAGAATCCTATCACATTGTGGGATAAGCGATGGACGGAGGGAAATTTACTGCAGTCACAGAAATCCTAAACTTGGAGGAGTGTGACAGCCGTAGCCAACTCGAGAAAAAAGAGCTCAAATGCAGGACGCAGACGGAGCACTGGCAACGATTAAGTGACAGTTAGTTTACAAAACAAGTGTATATACAACGAGGCTATTCAACTGTGAACTGTGGGCAGTGAGTATAAACTTGTGCCATGAACAGTGCCAAAACTATGGAGCACTTATGCAACCTGAGCTATGCAAACAACAAGAGAGACTATAAGAGACAAAGACAAATAAGAGTAAATGGTTCCAGGACAATGCTGGCAGTTATTGGTTCTGAATGTTCCTTTTAGCTGCTTAATTGCCGCAAGTGGATCAGTTGCACGGAGGGGAGAGTGGTCTGGGTGAGTGATAAGGAATCCAAAACTCCTGATGCTGAGGCAGGCAGGTGTGTGTAGTGAGCAAAAACCATGACTATGAAGACTGTCAAGAGGTCCAGCGTCCGAATGCAGGTTCTATGGAGAGGATTTGTATCTGGTAATCTGGTGAGTAGCTATGAATGAGAGGTTCAAGGTAATTTACTATGATATTTACAAAACACACTGATGGCCTGCACTAACTGTGGTTAGCTGAGAATCTGGTAAAAAGAATTTGAGAGCGCTGCCCTTAAAAGTCAACAGCTTAATTACCCACAGGTGAGAGCAGGAACACGGTGGCTCCTCCCAGAGGTGGACCTGTCGGCTCTGTGGAAAAACACTGGCACTAACACAGACCATGGCTGGAGGAGGAAAGAAGGAGGAAAGCAGTTCCACTGTTCCATGTTTAATTTATTAGGCTATGGGACAGATTTACAAAACAAGTTAAATTATTGTGTTATTATATGTGTTATTGATATATTGATATATATTTGTCCTGAAAGTAAAACACCTGCAAATACACATGTCATCAGGGTAACTGCAAAAATACTCTTGTTTAAAACGTTGTCACTGAAACAGAAGCTCTTTAATGAATCCAGCAGCTTTATAGTATCAAAAGAAGACTTTGCACTGCTACAGATGTTAGCAAATCAGGCCTTCAATGTACCTTCTTTAAAATCTCAATCTTTTTAATGATGTGATATTTTTCACATGTTGTTCTCACTTATATGACTTACATAAACTAACAGGGTTTGAACATGTGGTGCACATTATGTAGTCTGTCTTCTTGTAGTTTTAACATGGCGCAACACATCACGTAAGGGCGTTCGACTTCAGCACCACTCTTCTCTTTTCCTAACTTGTTATCAATTCTCCTTCATACCTTTGTCTCCATTTAAACAATATGGAGGTCAAGGAAAAGAGGCTAGGGGATAAACAGATTGTCTTCCCCTAGCCCTTTGTCACACCATCCTGTTCCCCTCAGACTGTTTCCTGTGCATCGTGGCCATTATGTTTCCTGCAGTTTTCCTAATTCCAATGTTTCCCTCGTGTTTCTCTGTTTGTTCATGGATTTGGGTCACCTTCAATAAAAAGATTTTCATGTAATCCCAGACTCTACATCTGGGGTCCTCAGTCTACATGAAATACAACACATTGGAGATATTCCTGTTTTTAAATGTGGTACATAAAAAAAGTGATTTGACTTGTCAGTAAAAATCTGAAACATGATCTGTTCCAATCAAAGCAGCCAAATGAGCTGGGATTTTATGTGTTTTCAACTTACATGGACAAAGATTAAAATACACTTTTTACTTGAAGTTACATTCTAAATATGCTATTTTTATTCAAAAAATCCTCAGAGATTTCATTTCATATCATTTCTGTTCAATTTCAGCTTTAATAGTCACCTTTAACAAGGGTCTATTAGAAACTGGGGTCGAAGGCATTTCAAGTTTAAATTCAAATCAAATTCAAATTTTTATTTGTCACGTACACAGTCATACACAGTACGATATGTAGTGAAATGCTTGGACAACTGCTCGTGACCTAAAGAAAACAAAAAAGGAAAAGGCTATGAATAAGATAGGAAATAAATATGAAAAATTAAAAAGGGTAAATTTAACTAGGAAGGAATAAAATATAAATTAAGGTTAAAAATGAAATAACTGTACAACACAAATTAGAATGAAGGGTAAATTTAACTGGGAAGAATAAGATAAAGATAAATATATAAATTAAAGTTGAAAATAAAATAACTGTACAACAAAATACACAATACACAATATAGAACTATATAAGAATGTATGAAGAAATCTAAATATAAATAAATATATACACAATAACAGCAGCTGTACAAGTATTAACCGGAAATGAAGAATATAGTGACCAGTGTTGTGCAAAACCAAAGTCCAGAAAGTCCAGTGTGTGTGTAAGAACCATATGTGTGGGTCAGTACTGTGTGGTGGTGTGATTGAGAGACCGTATCGCCTGCGGGAAGAAGCTCCTCCTCAGTCTCTCTGTGTTGGTCTTCAGGGAGCGGAATCGCTTTCCTGACCTCAACAGAGAGAACAGTCTGTTGTTGGGATGGCTGAGGTCCTTCACGATCTTCCTGGCCTTGGTCCAGCACCGCCTGCTGTAGATTGAGTGCAGGTCAGGGAGCTCGGAGCGGATGGTGCGCTCAGCTGACCGCACAACCCTCTGTAGAGCTCGTCTGTCCTGCATGGTGCTGTTCCCGAACCAGGTTAAGATGTTTCCCGCCAGGATGCTCTCTATGGTGCACGAGTAAAAGTTCCTGAGCACCTTGGAGGGCAGTTGGAAGTCTCTCAAGCGTCTGAGGTGGTAGAGACGCTGTCGGGCCTTTTTCACCACGGTGTTGATGTGACAGGACCATGACAGGTCCTGCGTGATGTGAACTCCGAGGTATTTGAAGCTGTCCACTCTCTCCACTGGGCACTCGTTGATGACGGGGGTCTGGTAGTTTATAAATGTAGCACAAAACTTTTATAAAGGGTTTAAAAATGTTTTTAAAAAGGTCCTAGAAATGGTTCAACATGGCCACTCTCTCTCATACTGCTTTACTTCTTACAGTGAAGCTGCTGTCTAAATCAGCACCTCCTCTGTTTATACATTTCTTCGTTTCCTCCCTTTTAAATCTCCAGTTTGAAGATAGGTGCAACCAAAATGTGGTTATGTGTAAGGGCTGACAGGCCCCATTCACATGTTGTTTCAATCAGAGCTCAGACTAGTTTCAGTTATAAGGAAAACAAACTCACACAGTCACTGACACTGAGAGGAGAAATGGCGCAGAAAGGAGTTCAGCTGGACCAAGATCTGTTTGGATCTACTGAAGGATCCGGTTACTATTCCCTGTCAACACAGCTACTGCATGAACTGAACTAAAAGATTCTGGGATGGAGAGGAGGAGAAGAAAATATACAGCTGCCCTCAGTGCAGACAGACTTTCACAGCGAGGCCTGTCCTGGAGAAAAGCACCATGTTAGCAGATTTAGTGGAGGAGCTGAAGAAGACTGGACTCCAAGCTGCTCCTGCTGATCACTGCTATGCTGGACCTGAAGATGTGGCCTGTGATGTCTGCACTGAGAGAAAAATGAAAGCCTTCAAGTCCTGTTTAGTATCTTTGGCATCTTACTGTGAGAAACACCTTCAGCCTCATTATGATGTGGTATTCCATTACTCCCCAACACTGCGTCTTACTGACAGTCAGTGAAGTGGATGTTTTACTGTCAGATCCACCAGAAGCAAAGACCAGAGCTGAATTCTTAAAATATTTATGTGAAATCACACTGGATCCAAACACAGCACATAAACGACCGAGACTGTTGGAGCCGGGGCTCGAACCAGCAACCTTCCGATTACAAGATGAAATCAGTGACACTTTTTGGGACAACAACATCCAAACTCCTGTCTCAGGTCCTCGTTCCTCCAGAGTAGGAGTGTACCTGGATCACAGAGCAGGTATTTTGTCCTTCTACAGCGTCTCTGAAACCATGACTCTCCTCCACAGAGTCCAGACCACATTCACTCAGCCGCTCTATGCTGGATTAGTCTATATTATGATAACTCAATCAATTTTGATGTCTTTGCTGAGTTTGTTAAACTGAAATAGACTGAGGTTTTTCCTATTTTCATCAATTTAAATCTGTGTTTTACTTTTATTTTATTTTCCTTCCATCATTGTTCTGGCATCTCTGCACAGCACAGCGGTCAGATGCTAATCAAACATCATGGGTGATACTGTGACATCTTCTAGTTGTTGTCTTTTTATGGAGGCTGAAATGGATTGTAGCACTGAACTGTTTTAGGATATTTGATAATCTCTTCTCTCCCATGGTCCCTGAATCCAACACCATCGTTACACGTCATGACTCCTATGAACTATCTGACAGCGTGATATTACAGATATTGACATTTCTTTTTTTTTTTTAATGTATGGACATACCATTAGTTAGTCAGCTATTTAATTTAGTTTAGGACTAACTTCAAACTGACCTGAAGAGAGCAGCAATGCGACGTTGATGCGTGTATTCTACCGGAAGTACAATAGAAGAAGAAAAAGAAGGAGAACGGAAATGACTTGCCTCTTTACTGCTCAACAATTCAGTCTTCGGCATCGGTAAGAGTTTGTCGAGGAGAGATTAGCTGCTGCCGAAGACGAAATCTTCTCAGATCTTCAGAAACGATCTCCCAGTATGAGGACGACATCGACCGTGAGCACAGACTGGTAGAGACTAACCGGAAACTCGAGATAAAGTTACAAATAATAGGTACGTGAAAGTGTAGCGGTCTCAATGAACTAACACAAGAATCCGACTCATGCTGGATCCTAGTCAGATTTGTTGTTTCAGGCTAACAGACTAAAATCAAGGAGCAGCATCGAATCGTTTTTATAGAAGTAAAACAAGCGCTTCTCTGTTTTTTAAAGCGGTAATTTTGCCCGGAACCCTTATTCGAGAAGTCGCGGTCAAGCAAGCCGCACCTTCAGTTGTGCTGCTCCTCTATTCCCGACATTGTGGTACGGGTGCCGAGTGACTAGCACAAAGGAACACGCGTTCATTCTGCAACTTTGAAACTGTCTTTATTTTACTTTATTTGCAGAACTATCGTTTTGCTCCGCTGTCCCGTATAGGAGTTTTTTTTTACATTATACGTTATAATACATTAATACATTCATGATACGTTATTAAACTATTTAAGGCTTGTAGTAGTGTATCTCGTAACTGTATTATTTAAGGAAAAATTAGTCAAAATCTATGTAAATTATGTTGCCTTGTTTATAATGTTACCATCTATGAACTGTAGTTGCAGTTTGAATTGATGATTGGATTGGATTCCTATTCAGGTTGAGACCTGTAAATACAGGAAATCCTTAAGAACCTTATTAGTTGTAAAATGTTCATCCAGCTCTTTCTGTTTGCAGTTAAAATTAAAAGCATTGTGAATATGGAGAAGTAATTTCCACATTACTTTTTTCATCTGATTTTTGGGGTTTTTCCTCTGTATTATTGTGGGGCAGGGGTCTCAAACTCCAGTCCTTGAGGGCCGGTGTCCTAAAACTTTGCCATGTGTCCCTGCCTGTTGCAGCAGACCTGAATAAAATTATAAGGGCATTAGCAAGAGTATAGAACTTGACTGCATGCTGAAGTGGCAACCCCTAACCGCTTAAGTAAATGTAAATGGTAAATGGCCTGTATATAGCGCTTTACTAGTCCCTAAGGACCCCAAAGCGCTTTACATATTCACACACACATTCACACACTGGTGATGGCAGCTACATTGTAGCCACAGCCACCCTGGGGCGCACTGACAGAGGCGAGGCTGCCGGACACTGGCGCCACCGGGCCCTCTGACCACCACCAGTAGGCAACGGGTGAAGTGTTTTGCCCAAGGACACAACGACCAAGACTGTCCAAGCCGGGGCTCAAACCGGCAACCTTCCAATTACAAGGCAAACTCCCAACTCTTGAGTTGGGAGTTGAGCCACGATCGCCAAACACTTACATTTTTTAAATGTAAGTGTTTGGAAAAATGTACTAAAAGTATTTTTATTGCACCATGTTCATTCACTCATGAGCTCCTGTAACACAAATCAAATGGCTGAATTGCCACATCAGCATACAGTCAAGTTCTATAGTCTTACGAATGACCTACTAATTGCATTCAGGTAAGTTGCAATAGGGACAAATGGAAAAGTTTCAGGACCCTGGTCCCCGAGGGCTGGAATTTGAGACCCCTGTTGTAGGGTCTTTACCTCACAATATAAAGCGCTGTGAGGCAACTATTTTTTTATCATTTAAATTCCTATATAAATTGAATTGAAATGACTTTATTTGAGAAGACTTTGTTTGGTGTATTGTTTTGTATAATAAAGTGACAACAGAAAAGTGTACTGTAATATAGGGAGATGATAACCATGAACGGAGTCTGGGTTAACCTGAATCGATACTCACTGCAGTTGTGTTTGTTATTGTGAAAACTAATGTAACTGCAGTTCAGACATGGTAATATTCACACATTATGTGATTTGAGTGGACCTTGCTTTTATTTTTTTCTAAAACCATACAGTTAACCTCAAAAAGGAATATAGTAAAACTGTAACCTTGAGCAGAATTCATGTAATTTTAATTTAAATATAGGGATATAATACATAGGCTATGAGATATCATATATAATGATGAGTTTTTCTAAACCTGTACAGCTAAAATGAGATGCCAATTTTTTTTCTTTTTACAGGGAAAGTTGGGGTCATAGCTGCAGTGATGAACTGAAACTTGTACAAACATACAAGTATATACGATGTCTAAGACAATTTGTAACATTTTGTGATATGCTGAGTATTCTAATAAGATAAGCTGTGATATATTACTTTTTTCGAACTGCAGATTTAGTTCAGTTGTGAGACAGCAGTCACCAGTTCCCTGTGATATGAGTCGTCATAGTTGCATATGAATCTGCGATGTCCACACATTGCAAGATAATGCTAATCTTTTTGCTATCCTCAACTTTACACTTCATTTATTTCTACTTCATTTTAGAACCTGAATTTGGCTTTATCCATGAAAACACACGGCAGTGACTTATGCCTGAGCTCCAGTGTCTTAAACATGCAGCAAAAGCCACAGTGTCTCAAATCTGTCTGCCTGTCACAGTCTCTCTCTCTCTCTCTCATTCACAGACAAACACACACGTGATTTGTTTCTGAGGCTTTCATTTTTGTTTTGCCAACTTCCTGAGCTGCTGTACTCACTAGAACAGCAACAACAGACTGAAAAGCAACTGATTTTATTACCGTATTTTCACGACCATAAGGCGCACTTAAAAGTCTTAGATTTTCTTCAAAAAGTACGGCGCGCCCTATAGCGCAGTGCGCCCTGTGTGTTGTAATGAGGACGTAGTAGAGAACACCATGAGAACGCTAAAGGGTGAAGTGTGTGCGTTGACTTTATCGCACATACCTGTGTAAAAGAACAGGTATGTGCGTTATGCAGGACATCGTTGTTTTAACAACCCTGAAAATGGCAAAGAGACACGCTTACGAAGCACAGTTTAAACTGAAGGCCATCAGCTACGC